>NC_138826.1:78436593-79038659 GCF_965183815.1 Platalea leucorodia
TTCAAGCTCACAGGGTTAAGGAAATATAACGAGACACCTTAATTCAGTTGGATCAGGCATTACTTTACCGATTTTAAGCATAGGTTCACCTTCGTTTTCCACCAAGTGCTAATGTGCATGATATCTGTTTCTCCTCATCGCTGATTCTCAGTACTACTTACTTTCCTCCCCAATTACCAGTCTGCCTTTCCCTTCTCAGCCAGTGCCAGCTGAAAACCAGCCTTTCTTTGCAGCATCAACAATGTCTAGTCTCAATTTCTTTATCTCATGTTCTTTGCCCCAATTAGTTTAGCTCAGATCTCTGTGCCATCAGCATCCAACTCAAATGGCTTTCTTCCCATGTGCATGGGTTACAGGGCAAGGAAGACAGAACAAGAAATGTGTTTAAGTTCCCCACATACCTTAGTTTTAATGTCTGGCACAGCTCAGCAGATAAAGTAGACAATTTTACCTGGTTTATAGCATGGTCAAGTATGAATGGATTTTTAAAGAGAAGGCAAAATGAACAACTCTTACAAAAACAACTAAACCATTCGAAGACAAGAAGAAAACCCCCCGTTTGTGGCAGACACACAGCATAACTGAACTCAGTTTGCCTGGCTAATTCCAAGTGCTGAATAGTGCATTTTGTAATGTAAAGCACTTGGCTGTCTGGAAAATGAGTGTTGGTTATGCTAGGAAAACCTCTTGCATGTAATACACATGGACATCACACACTAACCTACTCCTTTTTCTTTCTCTGTGATTCTTCTCCTTCCCTTAAGTTTCCTAATTTCATTGTGCACTCATGGTGCCCCATATACTGATTCTGCATCTTATTTCAATTAAAGTGTGGTGGTTTTTTTCTTGTCTCCCTATTTGTTTCTCTTTTTTTCAGAAATCCTATAGCCGTTAAATTGAACTTTGGAACACATGTTATTACATTTGAAGGACAAGACAGATGTAAAGGCAATACCATGCCCTCAAATTCATCATTACAGAAAGGTAACTGAAGAGGTTTAAGGAATACAATAAAAACTCTGAGGTGGCACAAGTCTTATCAACAAGTTTTTTTTGTCATCTGACTCAAGTGCCTTTTCATTTCTTGGCTACAGGTGATCTTTAAAAATGTGTATTGAAAATGGCAAGCATTTCTGTCAATTTGATTTTTTAAACTTCTATGTTCTAGAACACTTAAGGTTCTTCTTGCAAAACCTAGTAGTTTCCAAGGCCCAGTAGTACCAAATCCAATATTCCCTTTCAGAAAAAACACACGCATACACAAAATCTGATTTTGCTTTAAGCCTTAAATTAAAATCTGAGTTCCAGTCTTAGCTTAGAACTACAATTTATAATTCTGAGCTTATCCCTCAGCCTTCTGTATCACTCTTCCTCACCCGGCACATCAGTTCATTCAAGAGGCATTCCTCATTCCTCTCAAAATCAAGATCCATAATCATGGATTCTGCCTTCCCCTGCACATGAGTAACCTGGATGTGAGAGAAATGCAATCTGTATCTCAGCTCAAAGAATTTTTTGTTCCCTCTTTTTGTGAGACAGAGGAGTGTTTTCTTTGCCAGAAGTGAGGGTTCACACTCTCTCAGCTATGGATCAAGATTCATAGAAAGGCCCAGCACCGATTACTTCTGACATTGAACCACCACCACCACCACTCTGCCTACTGACAGCCCCACAGGGCTTCACAGACTCCAGCTGCCTTGTACACCACCTCAAAGGAGAGCTCTGGGACTGGAACCAGAGTGTGTGATGGGACACATCCAGCCACGTTGCCTTCAGACATGTCTTTGGAGGATGGCAGAGACCGGCAGACACTGGAAACTCTCCCCTCTCCCTGCTAACTTTGCACAACTGGTGCTCTGTGGAAAAATCTCTAGTGGATCATGGAGAGGAGGCATAGCAGAGGTAGATTCTTCACCTTCATCAAACGCGTTAAGGAGCATGTATCCCAAAGAATCTCTTCAGATGCTAATCCTCCAACTGAGCAAGAAAGCAGCAGGCATTGAGCCTGAAGGCACTGATAGCATCAATAGTATGCCCTCCAAAATATTAATTCAGGAGCAAGCACTTCACCAGATGTATTCCTTTAGGCTTAAAGTCACCTTTCAATGGTTGCTTTACTGAAGGTTTTCCTGAAACAGCAGTTCCACCCTGGTGCTGCAGCAAGCCCTAAATAACCCTCACTAATAGCAGTAATGAGAAATAAGAGAATGAAATTGGTCAAAACCCCAGCTGTAGAAGCTAGTACTAAGACACACACAGAGGATATACTAGGTAAGGGAAAGCGTGGTTTGAGTTTATAGTTGCTTTCAGTATCAGATATGGAGTAGGTCATCTCCACCTTCAATTCCAAATGCATTTTTCTGTGCCTTCTCCGCAAAGCAAAGCAAAGCAAATCCCCGCAGATTTAACGCAAGCAACTTCCAGAAGAGCCTTGTTCCACATAAAGCATGCTAATGACACCGTGAACACAACCAGTTCCCATGAAGGGACTGAAAGGAGAACTGACTGTGCAAAACTCAGCTTTTGAGCCTTAATGCAAAAATATTTTAACCACCTTGGAGTCTTTCTTCATAAGTGTTTCATTTCTATTTAGTGTGAAATTAGCACACGTCGCTTATAATGGGAACACATTTGCATTGATTAGAAACTAAGCCAATCAAATCAAGAACCGGTATTGACAAAATTCACCACGCTGTGGAGAACACAGGTTGTCTTTATGACTCAAGTTAGTTTTTTGAAATAGCCAGAATATAATTTTCAAACATTTCAGAGAACCTTAGAGGGTCTCAACAAACACACAGCCAGACTCCATCTCTTTCCTGAATGTATTCCTATAAAAGTAGCCAATGAAAGTGACAGAGGGGCAACAGAAGATCAGCAAAGTAAAATGTGTAATTTCCCTGTGTAATACACAGGGTTATTCACAGACTCAGGACTCAGTCTCACCTCTAAAGGTTCACAAGATGGCGATCCATCATCTACTACCTTGTACTGAAACCCAGGCATCGCATCTCTTTGAAAAAACAATGCAAGCAGAAGGTCTTCCTCCTCCGTCCCCTGCCACCACGCCATCCATGAAACAAGAAATGAGCTGCATTGTGTCTGAAAGGAAAGGTGGAATTAAACGTTCAGATCTTTTTTTGCCCAGGCTGCATCTGCCATACTTCAGTAACTATGTGAAGCTGATCCTGTTAGAGTGCACTGTATCTCTCTTCAGAAAACTCTCACCTCTCCAAAAGTGGGCATGGACTACTCACAGTTGAGCTGTCACTTTGATTTTGACCTTCAGAGTGCATTTTGTGTTCCTTCTTTTGAAGTCTGACACTTGCAGCTTGTTTGTGTTGCTAGCATCTTCGTATGCTAAGCTGCACATACCAGGTTTCTTACACAGAAACTGAGGGGAAACCTTAAAAATAAGGTATCATACTTAACCAAGTGGACAAAATCAACAAACTTCAGAAGAACAATAGGATTAGTGGATGGGTTTAGGTGTCTGGATACATTTCTAACCTATTGACTTTATTTTTTTTAGCAATGATGGGATGAGTTCTGTACTGTGAGGAACAAAGAATTTTGGGTGGAGAATTAGGAATTTTTTTAAGGGGGATTCAATTTATAGAGGCCACAAGAGCTTTGCTTTATTTGTGATCTACTTCAGCATTGGTAGTAAACTCATTACCTTAGCAATACTGAACAGAGATTAATAGGGGAATTGTGAGAGACAGAAAAACAAAAGAACAAGACGTGTCAAGATACATGTGTTCAAAGAGCTACATCAGCTGGCCCTTGAGAGAATAATGGTACTACAGGTGCAAGGACTAAAAAAAGAGCAGGTAAAACCTCATCATTTGTATTAAAAAGCTCATAAAACTCACAGTGAAATCTGGTGGATATAGGTCAAATGTTATCTTAAACACACCAAAAATATAAAAAAAAAAATTGAATATTGTAATATCACACCTTTGTAATAATGTGAAATGAGCTTACAATAAACAGCTCTCAACCAGACTGGATGCTATAGAGTATCTTCCAACACTGCACTGTCTTAAAAGGTTTTTACAGCAGCAAGGTGACTTCCTTTTCAAACATTTTAATGACTTCATGAGACATCAGTGGAGATCCAACAACTCACCCAACAGTAGATTTGGCCTGGATAGTCAGACCTTCCAGTAAAATAGGATCACAATTCAGATCGGAAGGGACTGCTTGACTGTTCTCATAGTGAAAAGTTTTTCCTTATATTCTCAGTTGCTCTTGTTTCAACCTATGGGCGTTGCTTCATTGTGAAGAGCCTGGCTCCATCTTTTTGATGGCTGCCGCATAAGTGCCCCCAAAACCACCTCTGCTCCAGGCTGAGCCAGCTCCGGTCCCTCAGCCTCTCCCCACAGGGCAGGTGCTGCAGCCCCTGACTGCATCGGTGGGTCTTTGCTGCACTCACGCCAGTTTCCCAGTCTCTTTTGGCATTGGCTCCATCTCACATAACTTGAGGATCTACATGTAAGTAAGCTCTTCTTGCATCTCTAGTTTGCAGAAAGAAATACATAGCCTCAAAGGACCTGCCATACAGACCTATTATTGCACTGGCTGAACTGATTTCTGGCAGTGCTTACTTTCCCTCTTTAACTGGGGAGGGAACTCAGACCAAACAAACAGCCACATTTCCTCAGTCAAGTTAGATTACAGAAAAATCAACCTTTTTATTCCCTTTGAACTAATTTTTCAGAAGATTTGTAAAAAATAAAAGAAGGGAAAACCAGTTCTAGGAAGTGGGTCACTACTTAAGATGCTTGCCTATGAGTAGCTATTTGCCGAGATCGACAAGAAAATGACACCAGTCAGCAAGTTTTTTGTTTACAGTTACTTTCACCCTGTAGTCCTGTCTTCAGTGGTTTGACTTTCATACAGCTCAGGGAGTTTCCTATTTTAACAGCAGCTTTCTGGGTTTGCTACTAACATCACAAAAATTTGTTTGCACTAGGTTTACCTTTTTTCCTCATTTTTGTTTCAACAAAGATGCTGAAGCATTTCAGTGCAGTATGATTTGACAAAGCACCTCCTGATGCCAGTCAGAGAAGCAAAAGGGTTCCTCTCATTTGCACTGGTAGGCATTGCACATATTGGAACTGACGCTGATTAATCAGATTCAATAGAATGAACCAAAGCAAATATTTAACAGAGCAGGGTGAACAGTCAAAGCAAACACTTTGTAAGTAACTCACTGGCTGAAAATTCAAATTCATCCAAGTAACTTCAGCAAACATGAACCACTAACACACTGCCCAACAACCAGGAATGACTCCCAGTCAGAAAAAAAAAAAAAGCTAAATTAGCATGAATACTATTTGCTCAGTCTTAACGTTTACATTAAGTTCTATGAGGCAAAACTGTTACTTTGTTCAGCTTGAGGATTGCATAAAACCCTCTACAAAACTATATTTACATCTCCAACCCCGAAAATCTTTCTTCCTTATTTCAGAGTCTCCACCTAATGGGAGTATCACATTTTGTCAAAATTTTTAAATCAATGGCAATTCTTATTCAAAGGCTTTATACCACTGTTCTTCCTTTCCAGCACTTTTGTATATTGCAGATTTTATAGATTTTGTTCATAAGATCATAGGTAAGACTCTCAAAAACACACTTATGACTTATAAATCTTAGTCTCTTTCTTTCAAGAAATGGTCTAAGTCAATTGTCCACTTACCTCCAAAGTCAAATTTACAATGTTATATGAAGATTTCTTGATATTTATGTCTTGAGCATACCCTTGCTTGGTGCACTGGTTTGGGAAGGAATATGCCTTCACTAGAAAGCAGCCCTTGTTCACTGCATATTGTATCTTATCTTTGCAGGAGAGCTGTCTTTGAACTCGTGTACTCATACAAAGTAAGATTTAATGACATACAACACTTGCATGCAACTTAATTACATTGGAGCCTAGAACACTTTTTTGTGGTTCAATGATAAAACTATAAATGAACACTTTGAACAAAACCCCTAAGTGGTTAAACCACATTATAAAGTAGTGACATTTGGCTAAAGAATCAAAACCATACAAATAAATAATTATATATATATGTTTGAGCAGGCTGTGCATGTGAAGGAAGATGAGTCACTTCATTTTTTATGTTGGCCTTGTGACAGCTGAGCAATGTAATTACCTTCTTTTGCATTGTGCTAGTTTTATCTCATTGGTATTAGATTTTTATTTTTTCTATATTCTAATTTCTGCAGTGGGTGAAGTGCAAGACTCACGGAAGCAAGGCATTGCTATAATTTAGTTCGCTCAAGGTTCCTCTAAAGAATATTTCAGTATTTTTAAATAAAAATAAAGCCAAAGTGGGGGACTCTTGTTATTATATGCCCAAATAATGATTAATAAATATTCCTACTGAACATTTTTAAGTTGGATTAATTTATCTTTATTTAAAATAAGGAAAGAAAAACAAACAAGAAAATCCTTTCAACCAGGCCAAAGGGTTTATTGAATCCATACTATGCATAAAATGTATTTAAGAAGGTATACAAAGCTAGAAATATGTTTGTGGCTTTTGTTCCTCATGCCAAATAAAACAAAAAAGCAAAAATGACTATATTTACAGTGATGACTCTTCTAGTTGACTTATGAAATATGCGTGAGCACAAGGCAAATGGCAAAAGGCATGCCAGGCTACTATTATTACCACCAAAATATGTAGACAAATGAAAAATACACAAAAATCTTGAGGCTGCAAATACATAGCAGAAAGCCTGGGTATACCCTTAAATAACGAAATATTAATAAATACCCCTTTCCTATTATCACATAAATCCCAACCGGAATTAACGTGACGTCAGAAAGACTTCTTCCAATGTCAGGCTTTGACAAGATCCCTGTAAAGCCAGTTAAGCTGGGAAACTGTTAAGACAGAATTAGTTTTAGAATCACATGTGTTTCTCTCTTTACGTGCTTTTCTCTTTATTTAAGGTAGCAAACAAAGAGGAAGACAGCCATATTTTGCACCAGTTTGGAATATGGGATTCAAAGTATTAATATGAATGTCTACAATAGTGAACACAGATGTCTACAATAGTGGACATAGACATCTACAATAGTAGACATAGACATCTACAATAGTAGACATAGACATCTACAATAGCACACTTAGACATGTACACTAAAATGAGATGGCTGTGACCTAGAATAGGCCTCTGTAAAGCAAGTATCTAAATTTGGTGAGAAGAATCTCACCTGAAGTGACAAACCTACACAGTACAGTAGTTAACCTTTTATTTAAAATATTGTCCAGCAGTGTGAAAGGAGTATCACCTTGCATCTGATTAACTAGGCTGACTCAGCGGTCAGAAAAGAGCACTGACTTGCTGGTAGTGCATGTGCATGTGTATAAACAAGGGAAAAATACCCTGGCTTTCAGAGCATCTCCATTCTCTAGTGAACATCACCTTGGCCTTGCTTGGGTTGCATTTCAGCCTCACAGCGCAGGAGGCGTGAGTGGATTTGCAGTGGCTGTTCTGCCAGAGCTCTGCTGGAACACGGGTACTCCCGCAGTGCTACAGGTGCTGTCACATAGTGGGAGCTGAGGGAGGCACACTCGTCGGCAGCCAAAAACACCAGACCAAATCCAGGTTTCATTACTCATTTTGTAGCTCGGTGACACTTATATCAACTCATACAAGCTCTAACAAAGAAAAAAGTAACTTTGGACCATTGACTCTGGAATCCTCTGTGCTGCAGTAGATATTCTTACTAGCCCATAATACTGCTGAGTGAGTCATACAGAGACGTTTATGAATATGAAAAATTAGAATATTTTAAGAAGATGACATGTCATTTCGATCTTAATATTAAATTCTGAAATTTTGTGGTGAAAACCAGTGCAGATTACCTTTTTATATAAAAGTATTCCAGTACTGCACAATTCTCCCAAGCAGCACATTTTACACATACAGCAACTTTCTTCATGATTGTGAATAGTAAGCAATCCACTGGCAACACTATACAAGAGTAAAAGGATGAACAGCCTTACACACAAAACCCATTAAAACTAAAATCACTAGGCTCTGTGTTCAAGGCATTCAAAAGTCGAAGTCAGAAGCATTACTAATGACAGGCACATGTAATAAGATCTGTATGGTGAAGCAATGCATCGTTGCGGCCAGATTTAGAGCCAGATCATCACTTTAGAAATATCAATAGCTGGATAAGGTCCAAGTTACTTCCTCGTCAAAGCAGTATGACTCCTGACTCCAGTGAAAATAATAACCTCAGTTTGTGGAGACAAAGTCCTGATCAATAATGAACCTTAACACGTCTATAGGATCTTCTGCCTTCTGAAACGTGAATTAGTACTGACATCTTCTTGGCACTCTGCCAGCAGCGGCTGCTCACTGAAAGTTGAGTGGCAAATGTGGGCTGGTGAAAGTTGAATAAAAATATGATATTTGAAGTATCATTTATCAGAAAAACTATGATACAACTGTAAAATGTGGCTATGGGAAATATAGCCTGACACACGCATAGTTAGGGCCCTAAAAAATCACACAAGACCTTAGTCCTTCAAACGAACTCCCCAGGTTTTGGAGCCAAAGGACAACCATCAGTCTTTTCAAGTTTCTTGTGGATTGCCATGTAGCCTGCTCACCAAACTCGTAACTGAAAACACTACCAATTTTGCTGTTTAACAGAACACCACAGATTAGCTATGGGTCACATATCAAAGCCATGTGACTTGGAGTTAGAGATGCACAGCTCTGGACTCCGCACATTTCATTCCGCCAGCTCAAATTTCTGATGCTTTGTCTCTCAAAATAACCCAGTATTCACCAAGAAGGTCCCTGGAAACCTCTGGGAAAACAGGAATTGTTTTACTAAATTAGACCCCTGACCCATTTAATTCTTTCTCTGGTAACATGAAGACTTAAGGAGCTAGGCACTCATGACCACCAGGATAAGTTTCACTCTGATTTTCAGTGTAACTCAGAGATTGGCTTAAATGCTAAATTGCAGGCTTTGCTCTTCATTCTGCATTTTTATTATAAATCTGGATGTGAATTATAGCGTTAGAATCACTACATTCTTAAAATATATTTCAAAACATGTTCTGAAGCTCTCAATTCTACAGCTAATGTTCACATGAGTAAAAAGGATAATTTTAAATGATTGCCTGTCCAGGTTTCCTCTATGATCAAGTTCTACGCTATAGCCACAAGCATGCCGACACAAATACAGAATTCCCCATGCTCCAGGAAACCTGTTTTACCAGTAGTAGGTTAGGACTAAGCCCCCAAATAAACGTCTTGTACATTTTATGTAACTCTTGTATTCATTTAGTAAGTGTTAAAGTAGATGTTAAAATTCAAAATATTCACAGCCACTACTCTGAGAAAAATGTAAGTATCCTCTCAAACGTGCATTTGAACAGACATGCAGGAACGAGTGGAAATCATCGAAGAGCATAAATGCTTCCCTAAACACCCACTGATGTTGGCAGTGTAACCGTATGTGAAACTTCTGACTGAATCAGGACCTCTAACTGCTTCAAGCCATTTTTTCGTCTGGACTTCCAGAGATGTCACTACCATTCCACTCATATGTCCTGCACTGCACGGTTGCATGGATAATGTTTCATACATATATGTATGATATATACAGACTCCAGAGGTCAGAAAAATGCATTTTACTCATAGCATTCCAAATCTTCCCTGGAGCACATATACATATCTTCAATTCTAGAAACCCTGACTTTGTAGTATTTCTGCAGAAATTAAGCTTGTCTAATGTTTTCACAACGAAGAGCTGAAAATCAGGCTTCTGAACTCATGTTTATCTGCTTTAAGAAATGACCTGATTTTTAAAAGCACTAAGCCTCAGGTGACTTTGGCGGATTTAGGGGAGAGGTTTTCTAATAGAGCTGGAACAAATGCCTAATCTGCTCCCTTTGTGGTTGGTAGGAGTATTACTGTTGAGCTCAGTGGAGCTCAGCTGCTAACTTTTAGATTTCTGTTTTTGAAAAACAGGTAGTCATAGGAACTGAATACCAAGGAACCCTCAAAGAACAGGGTAGGGTTTTCAGAACACTGCAACCGAAACACGCTGCCTATTTTCTGAGTGTTTACTGTCACTGCGTGCTTGAAAGACTAACAGCTGTGTGGGAAATAGGATATGAGAAAGATGTCTTCTCGTTTCAGAATAATTTTAATCCTATCATATTTCCTATGCTCCCCTTGCGTGAGCCTTGAAAGAGGAGATATGCTATCTGTTTCAATAAAAAATGAAAAGTATATATGTATACAAACACACCTGTGATTGGGGCAGTGCTAGAACCAGGGAGAGCAAATAAAGAATCTATCTTTAAAATATTAAACATGGGAAATTATGAAACAATAAAACACCTGTCCTTTCAGCACTCTATTCTTCAATACTTGGGGAAATGTTTAGTTTAACTACTACAACTGTATTTATAAATTTTCCATGGGGCACCACATTTTTGCTCATCATCAAAGCTACAAAATTACAAAAATTACAAAGCTACAAAATTACAAAGCTACAAAAGCTATCATTTAAAGCAACAGATTGAAGGAGTCCAGTAAGCTCAATTCTTGCTATTTCTTTTTAATTTTAATTTCATTTATTGGTTATTAGTACAATCTTCTCAACCATATTTCTCTTCTAGGTACATTTTCTTTTAACGATTGAGTTTCTTCATATTGCAGCTGATGCACTTTTCAGTGTTTTAGTTACAATTACCAAATTCAGAATGAAAATATAAACCACTTAATTATGTAATTGTCTTAGAGACAGCACAATAATTAAAGCCCTCAGAAAAGCAGCCCAGGGGCATTGGCTGTTCAGAAAGGTAAAGAAAATATAATACAGGCATCTCAAAAAAGGACTAAATAAAACATTGTAGGGAAAGAAATTATATATGCATCCCTGAATAGATGCCCTTAAGAACTGTATACCTTAATCAACATAAAATATCATATTTACATAACAGAGCATGTGCAGCAAGTTGTGTCACCACAAATTGGCTATTCAGAAGTTATAAAAGAAGGTAAGAGACTGAAGCTATACATGACATTACAAGAAATACTGTGGAAGATGAAAATAAAATGTATGACAAAGATTAAGAAGAAAATTAAAAATACAGGTGGGATTAATCTGCAAATAAAACAGTTAAAAGTTTACTAAGGAATCTATAAAAAAATAATAAAAGCTGAAGATGTTCTTGCTGAAGGACTAATCAAAAAAGTTATCTCTAGTGTTGCGATAAATCTTCAAGCAGTAGTATTGAAAGTGTGCAGATGTCATATTAAAAGTCAGTATAAACTTCTTTAGACACAGATCTCCAAATTATTACACTTTCCTAAACTTTGCAAGTATCTGCAGCTGCACACAGCAAAACCAAAACCAGCTGGACTCTCTTATACAGCAAAAGGGCAAATCTAAAGAAGTTTCACATTTATGACTTGCATGAGAAATCCTTCAGTGAAATCCAAAAGAAACACAAACATTTGCCCTGCTATAAAGCCTTAACCCCTTCATTCTGGCTTCGTGAGGCGATGACACAGGAGAGGATTAGGCTATGATCAGATAGTGGGACTGGTTAAAAACCACAGAATTTCTGCTGCTGCCCAGAGACAGGAAGGGTGACTGTGTGCACGCTGGAAAAGTCCCACCAGCTGCAAGGGGTGGTACAAGCCCTGAGAAGTGCTCAGAACCCATGTGGAGAATGGTCCCTCTGTATATAACTTGCACCACCTCTGAATTAACAGCGGCAGTTATTATCCTATTTCTCCTGAATGCCATCACCACACAGAAAATACCGTTACATTTCAAGTTAACAGAATACATGAACAATGATTTTCTTTTTCATGCTAGAAGCCTCAAACTGCCACACAAGAAAGCAGCTTCCTTCTGTTCCCAGCAGTTAACATTCATTTCACATGTGTTTTGGCACTTGGCAGTAGATAATTATTGGCCACACTCTTTGCCATGAAGTACTTTGCTTTTATAATTAAGAAATCCTTTGAATTGTGGACAGTTAACTTTACTACTGCTAAAGATTCCAAGCAATTAGTATGTAAATTACAAGTTGACACTGACAGCTCATATGGACAAGATAATGCTCACACACTGAAGGCTACCTGCGCTTAATGTAAAAGCAATAGAAAATAATGATTTTTAGATGTTTCAAAGCATTTACATTGAAGTGGATCAGAACACAGAACTGCTTGCTTCCTTCTATCGGTGTGAACCAAGGCACAGGCTCAGTGGAAATCGGAAGATGCAAATTTCTTCGGAAGAAACTCGTCTTTCACTTCCCTTCTTTGCAGTTCTTACCTTCACTACACTTGGACTCGCACCTCTGTGATGCTCAGTCTGTGTAGCACCCATGAGAAAAGAGGTTCTGGAAAAGAGATATAAAACAGTCAAACCACTCCTCGAGACTGTGAGATCTTTTAACAGTTCCAGAGGTGTTATCCAGTGCTTGAATAAATTAGGACACAGCACCCTGCTCATCAGCTCCTGCTTCTGCCTTCCAAGTTCCCCCAGTACACTTTTTGTGACTATAAAGCACTAGATTATCAAACTTTACTTTTAATATATGCCTAGATAACTCTATTTATATACAAAGCTGATGCTTCTTTCCAGTGAAACTATTGATTTGATGCATTTATTGTACATTGAATATACTTTTTATCTCAAATTAGATTTGAGGGCATTCTCCTAATTCTCCATTGCAACTGTTTTAACACTGTTTCTTGATAACTTCATGAAAAAAATTACATTTCTACTCCATTTTGGTCCTTTCAGCTACCTGCTGTTTCCCCAGTTTATGAATTTGTCACTTCAGGTACTACTTTATACACAGAAGTCCACGAAATGTCTTTGCAACCTACAAAATACATGAAAACAGCTTGGTAACAAATTCCTGTAAAGAGGTTGAATTTACACCTAACTGCCTTTGTTACTTTGAAGACACTAGTGAGGAAAGAAATGCTGCAAAATCCTGCCCGAGCGTGCTTAGCACTGTGGACACCGCCAGCCCGACGGCGTGGAGGCCGGCACGTAAGCGTGCGGAGGCCCCCGGGCCCGCAGCCCGCGGGGCCAGAGGCCGCTCCCGCGGCTCCCGAGCCCCGTCCCGCCGCCACGGCTACGCCGCCGCCGCCGCGCCGGGCCCGCAGCTCCGCGGCAGCGACGAGCGCGCCCCCTGGCGGCGCGGGCGGGCGACAGCCGCGGCGGCGGCGCGGGCGGGCAGCGGCCCCCACAGGCCGGCGGGAGGCGGCGAGCGGCGCCGGCGGCCCGCGGCTCTCGGGGTCCCGCCGAGAGGACGGGCTGTGTTTGCGGCCGGGGCAGGGGCGGCAGCCCCGGCCTCCCTACTTCTGAGATTCCCGGCTTTACGGAGGTGAAAGCACTACCACTGCGGAAAGCAAATGACGGGTCTCCGAGGGCCGGCACCCCCACGCCCCCCCGGTCCGGCCCTCACGCCTCCCCGGTGGCTCCCACAGGCCTCTTGCCGACTTCCTCCCCTCGTCTGCCCACCCCCGCCAGCCAGCCGACAGGCACCCGCAACGCCGAACCGAACCCTCCCCTCCCCGCCCCGGCCCCGCCTAGGCGGCCGTCGGCCTCCGCGCCCCGCCGCGCCCCGCGCTCCCATAGGCTGGCTGCACGCCAGCGGCAGCCAATCAGAAGGCAGTTGTCAGGCTCTGCCGTCTATTTTTAGCGTCCACAAACAGACGCACGGGGAGGCAGGCGCGCGGGCGCACATGCAGACAGACAAACGAACAGACAGACAAACGAACAGACAGACAGAGGGGCGGCAACGCGCTCGCGCGAGCAAAGCGAAGGGCTGGACGCGTTGCGCTGCTGTAGCGTTGGCTTAAGCCCGAGCGAGCGGGAAAGCAGCGTCAAACGCGGGCTGCCGTGCACCTTCCTGTGGAGGGAGAGCGGGAAAACCCAAAGCCCCGCTGCCTCCAGCAGTGCTTTCTAAAGAAAATGTTGAAATAAAAACTATTACGTTAAAAAAATACTTTAATTGCAATGGCTCTTGCAACCGAGAATGGCTCTGCAGACCGCTCTGTCCCCTGTCCTCCCAGCTTTGCTTTCTCCGCCCTTGAAACATGGCAGAGTGTGGCCCCACATGCAAAATGGGTGATGTGCTTGGTCAGAATCTGCACCGTGGGTGTCGCTGGTACATGGCCTCTTGAACAAATTAGCAGCAGAAAGGAAAGTTCAGATTACTAGTATGGGCTCAATTCTGTATCTTTAAAGTTTATTTTATATATTCTCGTTCAGTTAAAGTCATGCAAAAGGTAGCTGGTTATCTCTGCAACTGATGTGCTTCTGATACGTAGTCGGTCACTACTGAATAGTGATCGATGTGTAGGTTCTGGAGGAAAATGATTAGACGTAAACTCTTGGACAATACTTGCATTGAGTAATTTGGAAGGTTCAGATATTTCAGATAACTGGAATTGCATTATTTTCCAGTTTCTCACAGAGGTCTGGATTCAATAAAGTGTTTTCATATATCCTTTAATTCAGAAGGATTAGACATGTGCTGAAGCATTCAGTGAAGTACAGGTATGAAGCAGGGCCCCTAGTTTAGAGAGGGAAATGCTGAAGTACAGTAAGGAAAACTCTCCTTCTAATATTTAAATCAAGACTTAAACCAGTAACAATGTCAGTATATTGTAGAAATGTCAAGGAAAAAACTGATCTTGCTAAGCAAGTTTTTAAGACCTTTGTATAAACATAAAGAGTTTAGATACCTGTCTAAATATATGGGTACTTAGCCTCAGGTGATCAACTGTTTTGGGGGTTTGTGCATAATGATGGATCGTAATAGCTTCTTGGGCTTTGTAGCGACCCGCTCACAAAAAATACAGAGAGTGGATGAAATGCAGATCTATCTGTGCAGTGAATCTACAGCCCCCAAAAGGAGTAAACTGATCTGCAGGTCTTGTGCTGACCCTACAGCACAGGAATGGATTTCACAGCCCTTGTGCACTGAGATAGAGTTTTGGACACCTTGCGAAGAAAATCTTGCGAAATAAAACAGACTCTCCCAAGTCAGCCGACAGCCATTGGTTTTGCAATGAAAAGTATTCCTTGACAAATCTTGCAGTATCAGAGCAGAAATTTGCCCGGCTGCTCCTTGTTGTCACCAGCCCTTAAGTGATGGTCAGTGTCAGGCTGTTGTGAAATCCTTGTCCTCATTACTTGATCCCCATGGGTGCTTTTCAGTTGCCAGTAGGGCATACCAAATCGGCAATGAAACAAAAGAACAAAGTCTGCTGCGACAATGTTTGGATGCCATTTCAAAAAAGTGGCCTGTGGATTTAAAATCTGCCTGGAAAAAAAAAAGTTGTTTATTCTGTCATTGCCAGAACATTGATATAGTCAGAAACATTATTTCAATGAAGTTTTTACATGCCATTGAACGTTTTCTCTGTGTTCACGGGTTGTCAGTCTCATGTGCAGATTAAACTAAGTTCTCACAGAGGAAGTTCACGCAGCGTGAATTCCGTTAGCTTTGCTGATCCCATTATGCAGCATAATGCAAGAGTGAAGATTGCTCTGCATAAATATTCATCTAGCATCTTTCAAGTTTTCACTTTTCATTCTGCTGCTGCCTGACCCTGTCTGCCACTTTTCTCTGAATAATCATTACTGCTGAGCAACCCATTTGGAGAAAAATGCATTTGCAAGACTAAAATACCCGAACAGCACTGGACTCGTAGATTGTCACTAGGACAAGTTGCAGCCCATTGCAATGTATAGCTGTGGAAATTAAAATGATATAACATGCTATTTGGAATCAATGTGCATTTTTCTCTGCAAATGTCATGTCCTCTGGCTCACGCAGAGGCCATACTGAACAGGCGGGTGGCAGCGCCCTAATTCTCACTCTGATCACTCCGAGCCCAAATTATAAGTTTTTCCTCTTTTAATTCCAGTAGGTTTTGAATTATAAAATTATTTTTTCAGCGCAGTTTCTATCGATCCCCAACCCAAAGGCTCTGCTTGTGCATTGAGGTGAACTGGAATTGGTGAAAATAACATCAACAAGGTGATGTGTTTTTGTGGGGGCAAGGAGTCGAATCAAGGGCTTCTTCCATATCAAGTGAGTTAAAATGACTACACATTAGAGGATTTAGCACAAACATGATAAAATTGACCACAATTCTCTTGTGAAGCCTCAGCAGGTCCTGGGATATGAATGGCCGTTCCCCATAATTGTTAATCTAGCCAGTAAAGGAAATTGCTGTTGTGGTCTGTTCCCAGATGTACTGCCTTGTGTTTCAAACTGTGTGTTTCCAGCACGTGAGAACAGGCACAGATTTTCTGGGTGAGCTAAGGGGATTGCATCCCCATCCCCCTCCATTGGTGTTGCAGTGCGTGGAGTGTACTTAATTGAGCATGTGATGATGTGATGGCTGTGCCCATTAGCTGTTTGTTTTTGGGGAAGAGTGTGCATGAGTTTGCCCTCCCCCCCCCCCCCCCCCGTCACCCCCAAGTTATGGAGCTGAGTTATCTACATTTGGGAAAATCACAGAGTCAGCACCCCTGAAATGCAAGGAATGACTGTCCCTGGTCCTTCAGATCATGGGGTCTCATATCCATGTTTCCATGCTGTGACTTCGGGGAGATGAGCAAGATAAGTTTTTTAGTGTCTCAGTCTTGCAATCACAGCTCCCCAATACAGAGCTCTCCTACAGAAGAAGACCCACCCCTCCACCCAAAGCAAGCAGCTGCCTGAGAAAGGCAAGGGGCACCGCAGGAATGCATCCCCGTGGCAGGCGTGTGACGAGCTACTTCACAGGATGCACTGCAGACCTTCCCGAAGCTTTCCTTGGGCAAAGCATCAGAGAGCACAGCTTGTTCTCCCATGCAGTGCTCTGAGACAAGCTGGCACAGGGAGACATGCTTTTCTATTTGTGTTTACTTTTGCCAGGTATTACCATAACACCTTTTTTCTTTTCCTTTTTTTCATCCAGTCAGAATTCCTATAGACACCACTTAGATAATTTCCCTGCTTATCAGCTTGACATCTTAATTGTAGAAACTGCACCAACAGGGGAAAGCTGCTAGATAGCAGGTGCCAATGCCACAACAGGTAAAAAAGAGTAATCATATTACTCAAGGAAGAGCAAAGTAGTGGAAATACACTCTCCTTGAAATTCAAGTTTAAACCAGATATATTTCCATGCTGACTGAAGTGAATGAAATCTCTTTGCAGCTAGACAGCTTTGATCCAGTCCTTCAGCAAAAAAGTCACTGCAGGATAGAAACGTTCATGTGATGAAGGCTGTATGATTCAGAAAGGTCTGTTACTGCTTGCCTTTGAGCCAGCTGCTTGGCCCTGGTCCTGCACCGATGTACTTGCCTGTGTGCTCACACGGAGACTAACAGAAGCCTGGACATCAAAGAAATAGGCCAGGCGTTTTCCAACAGAAGACTGGGCTGTTATTCTCTCCATACACAGCTGCTGTGTTCGTAATGATGTCCTGGTCTGGTTTAGTGGGAAGTTAGAATGGCAATCATTTTCCCATTAGCGATAGCATAATCCCATTTTTAATGTGTACTTCATATCCACAAGCCTTAAAATGCATCTCTCTGTGTTTTATGATGACTGATGCTGACATTAATATCTCTCAATGCCCTATGCCTTTTTCTAAAAGAAAATTGTCATGTAAAAGACCCTTGTCCTTCTAATTAAGATCAAATCATTTGTAGAGTACATTATATTTTGGACCTGTCACATCGGAGCGTATACATCACATTGACTTATGCGTGGTGCGGTCAATCAGCCATGTGAGTGAAGGATTATGCACAGGCTTTCTGGATGCTTTGGGGCTTGAACCCTGCGAGCAGTAGATCACAGATGCTTTCTGTCATGTATTAATAGCTGGCTCAGCATGAGGACTGGAAGCTCAGAGCTCCCATAAATGCTAAAAACATTTCACCTCCAGGACTTAGAATGCATAACTTACTGTGCCAGTGAAACACTCTGGAAGCTACTTTTCTTTTTTCTCCAAGCCACTATTAAAAGGACTTCAAGTTCAGAGAAACATTAATGTGTCATAAAATTTTTAAACTAATGTGACAATCTGTGATTGTTTTATTTTTACAATGAGGCATAGCAACTATTTTCAGAGGCAAAAATGCATTGTTTCAGTCATCTAAGGACAAACTCCCCTGTTTGGTGTTCCTGTTTGAGCGATAAGAGATGAGTAAACCTGGCCTACCCTTAATTACAGCATTTGTTGTACAAACCTACGACGGCTTGCCTTTAAATTGTCAGTGGAGTGAATGCGGTCTCTGTAATGGAGTCCCTGGTGAACTGACAAGGCAATGGCTCATGGTCCTAGTCCTGAGCCACCGCAGCTCACCATGAGACCTTATTAAAGGCCACATCCTAGGCCTTGAAAGAAGAGAGGGAATACAGGGTGGGATTTTTTGCAGTTGTTAGTGCAGCTTTAGGAGGGGATTAGCATTTGAATTTTGTTCTGACCAAACTGGACTCATTTTCAGCATTGTCTTGCAGGATGTCCCTACCTATGTGCAGCCTCAAATGGTGGAAGCATTACTGATAAGCATTTATCAAAAGAAGAGATTGATCTTTTGGGAGCATTCATTTTGGTACTAGAAATAGAAGCTAATTTCCTCTGCTCTGTGCTACATCTGAACCACTTCTGAAAAGCAGTTCTTTGATGCGGAAGGCACATCCCCTGTGGAGATCCAGAGATCCACATTCAGCCCCTGTCCCTGATACACCGCCAACAGATCTGGCTACATCAGCCAATCTGGTCAGCTTCGTTTTCTCCCTGTTCGTGAGAGTGTGGTAATGTGCTCTGCCTTAAGGACTGGGAATGAGTTCGATAGTATTTACAAGACAATCACAATAGTGGAACAGTGTAGAGATGGGGCCTGATCCCATCCTTTCCCAGCCACGGCTCATGTCCAAGGGCTGACTAACCTGCCTTTAGTGTCAGTTCTTACCCAAGTTAAAGAGTCTGGGTTACTCACCGATCCCAGCCACAGGTTTGAGGTCATGTTCCAGGCCCATTTCTCTATCCAGCGGCATCTGGAGTCCTTTGCTTCCTTGGTGCAACTTCCAGTTCAATAGAGCCACCTGTTATGGTGCTTTAGACCTGAGGAATAACATTTGGGCCTATTCCTGTTTTGAGTGATTTGGAAAAATTTTTCTGTTACAGAAGATACCTACAGATGCAGTATCTGTGGGGTACCCACTCTATTCTCCTTCGCTTGGGGGGTGCAGAAGCAGATTCTGCCTTGGGGGTCTGATTTGACTCCTCCCTTTCTTTCTTGCCAATGCTTCTTTTAACCAGAGAATAGTTTACCTGCCTTGCCTCTTTCCCTGCTTCCTCATTGCTTTGATGCATCCTTTTAGGAACTGAGGAGGAGGTAATCAGATCTCTGGGCGTATCCTTCCTCTGTCTGCAGATGGCTTTAGGCAGAAGCAGGGCACACAGCCCGATGCGGGTTAGAGAAATCGTGCTGTACCATATGGCAGAAGCTGTACAGCAAGGTAACAACTGAGATGAAGCCCAGTCCATCCCTGTTGCCAGTGGTGCTGTGGCTCTGGCAAGCTCGCTGGTGTGTGCTGGCTCCTGGCCTCGCCCTTCCCCAAAATATCAGCTTTTACCTGCTGCCAGGGGCACTGTCATTGGACTTGTTTTTCATTCTTGCTGCTGTTCCAGGTCAATAGATCCCACATTCTTCCAGCGCTCTGAAAAAATAAATGGTCTCCCAGAGCTGCATCGTCTCTTGTTTTTCCTTCAAGATTACCGTCATCAAGTGAACAAACATTGAAATGGTTCATATTGATATAGTTTCTTTTTTTAACAGGTTGCTTTTAAAGCTTTTTTGGTTTCTACTTTCTCTTGGGATAGGATTATGCATTATGGCAACCAATTAGTTCAGACCCTGTTAGGTTGCTTTGTAGGTGTTTAGCCAAGAATTGGAACAATAATTATGTAAATGCAGTCTGTGACTTCTGTGACTTTAGTAGCATTTTTGCTGTGAACTGACACTTACTTCTGAGAAGGAAGCAGACTGTTTTAAGAATAATGATTACATTAAAAGTGAGAGAAATGCAATTGCAAATAGCGTTCAAGAAGTCAAGTATATCCTAACCTTGCTTGGCATGTGAAGCTGTTTGCACAGCCCCAGTTAATGACTGGACAATTAATAACTGGATCAGTTGCTCCAAGAGAAGGCACAGTTAAATGCTCTCCACACATCTTACACCTCTGAGTCCAGGTGACCTTTTACGATATTTTTGAAGAGATGACTACTGAGAATTCTTTTCATTCTCTCTCTAATTAGATCTACTTGTCTCTTGCCTTACCTTAGAATTTAAGCCCTGGAAGAGATTGCTTTTGTGCCCTTTGGATTTTTAGCTAGATTGCCCCCCTTCCTAGTAGGAGATACGGCAGGCTTCACGTTGTCCCTAATTTATTGTAGCCATGTGAGACATACCTAAGGGCATTACTAGAACTCAGAAATTCACTATCACAGGATGTGGGATGGAGAAGAATGGATATTTATAACAAAATGGGGAGAAAAATTAAAGCAGAAATCAAGCAAATGAACAACACACCTCCCACCCCAGCAAATATGGCTCTGAGGTGTAATAGGATTTAAAGTCCATTTATTTATACAAATGAATACACTAGTAAAAGACAGCATTTGAGGCTTTAATGCTTCTCTTAGTATCTTTCTAATTTGGAAAATGCCCTGTATTCCAAAGTGGCAGGATCTCTCACATATCTATCTCATGCATGATTTTCATAAATTCATCTTGTTCACAGTTTTTAAAAGTGTATTAGGGAGAAAGAACTCAGTATTTGTTAAACAGCAGAGACAGTCTGAAATTCATGAAATGAAAGATCACCTTAAGCTGTTGCTTTGAAGTTTCACCAGAGTTTTCCAGCTCATTTCCTACTGATGGAAAACTTGCCAAAAGTACTCCCATCAGAGATAAAAATTATTTGGCCTGCTGAAATCCACACACTTGGAGATTATCAGCAGATCAAAGACACGAGTCAAGCTGTATGCTATAGACAATTTACATAAAATTCATATATATATCTCACTGCCTGTGTATCTCTAGCTAATTAATGCATGCATTACTTATGCAGGTAGCTCTAAGCAGGATGTGGAAAGATGTACCAGCGAAATCTATAGTATGAAAAACACATTTCAGATGATTGCTTTAGACTTTAAATATTTTGGGCTGACCCTACCGGATTTGTTTTCTTCCTTTGGAAAACTTTCAATGATTCTTAAGTTCCTCTGTCAACTTTTTGCTGTTGTTGTTATTGTTAGAGGGTTTTTTGAGTCCACAGTGTCTCTTATGTTTTATTTTGTTATACAAGCACATCTGGACTGTTTACCTTTCCTTAGACCATGGTTATTTGGAGAGGGTACTTTGCCCAGAAACAGCAACAACTAAGACTGAGATTCTTATTAACACAAGTGTTCAAACTGATAACAGGCCCTGAAAGCTTCATTTCTTTTTCCTTCATTAATTTTCTGCCGTGGAAGGAGGGTTTTGGTAGAGGTGAGCCTTTCAGTGCGGATGTGTTTGTCTTGTGCTGTCCCTCCTGCCCCACTGTGGCGGATGGCCTTGACACCAGTGGGTCTCTGTGGGAGCGCAGGGCTGGGGTGGTGGGGACCAGGGAGGAGGTGGCACAGGCTGCTTCTGGTCCCCACCGTCTGACTAGACCCCACATGACAAAGCAGGCACCGATAGCTGTCCTTGCTTCAGCCCATAGACCTGCCCCAAACATTGCACTTCAGATGATGTTAAGCAGTGAAACGTTGAGCAACATCTACCAGGCAAAAGCTTGTGAAACAGCCCAGGTCGGGATAAAGAACCTGGGGCTGCTCCTCTTGCCCACTGCAGCAAAGTTCTTGCCCTCCGCCGGGTGTGACAATCCTCACCGCTGGTGGAAGTGGCATTTGCAGAAGACTCTTTGATGGAGCCAAACATTCCACCCGCGTGTTTCAGCTCTGGGAAGGGCTTTAGCACAGTATGCTGGGGGATCCAGGTACACACCTGCCACAGATGCAGAG
This sequence comes from Platalea leucorodia, assembly GCF_965183815.1. NCBI lineage: Eukaryota > Metazoa > Chordata > Aves > Pelecaniformes > Threskiornithidae > Platalea > Platalea leucorodia. Next base: position 78,458,705 of record NC_138826.1, read on the forward strand.
GGGACACTTACTTTAACACTGTGTTTTCATGTCATGGACTGAAAGGTTTTGTTTTCAACAAACTGGTGGCAAAAATCACACGCCACACCTTTCTAAGTTGCCACAAAATGGAATTGTTCTCCGATCAGCCCAAGTGTAGGGCTTGCAACCTCAGACCTTCGTCCCTGGGTGGGTGTTGAGAGTGTGTGTAAGGTGTCAGAAATAAAATGGATTGGAGCAGAAACAAAAAGTAATCGCACTTGAGGTGAAAATCTCAAGGTGGTGTGGCGTGAAGCCACTCTAAGTGCCTCTTTAATGATCTGTAAAAACACAAGCACAGCATGCAAAGCTCATTTTAATAAATTATTTTCTTTTTAACTCTTCTTTACTTTGAACGAATCAAGACTTCTTGCTCTGTGTAGTCAGTCCTGATTTTTTTTCTCATTACTCACTGTGTGTGTGTTTGTTTGTTTGTTTTTAGTTACTGCATTTCTCTTTTCAGGATAATGCTGTTTTGTCATATTTCAGTCTCAGTTTCTAGGCCTGTTTGCCACACATGGTCAGCTAAAAATAAGCTGCTTTTCCCTTGGATGTATTATATAAATTCAGTCCCTAGCTGTTACACAGTGCTTTCCAGATGATGCTGAGTTGATTTCACTCATATCTTGTGTAACCTTGATGATGCCAACAGAGACAGAATATGCTGATGGAGTTTTTGAACAAGAATTCTTATCAAATCCTTCTCTCTTGTTGTTCCCTAGATCACAGCCCAATTTAAACATATTTAAACTGTAAAACGGGCCCTCAATCTTTTTTGATATGGCTACTATCATTGCATGTAAGACAAATTTCATTTTCTTCCCTGAAAATTGCTTTTGGATATTTATGATATTTAAGCCAGTCCTGAAATAAATGTTGCTGTTTGAGCTGCCACACTGTATTATTCTGGCAGCTTGGGCTGCCCTCCCACAGCCTTGTTTGCCCTGTCAGATCCTCCTGAGGTATTCCCGTGTTGCTGCTGAGGACCGATCTGTGCTACGTGACATGCTCATCTCTGGCCCGTGCATTTCTTTGTGGAAAGGACTGATTGAGGTTCCTCGGCATGTTTTATGCAACTGGTCAAAGCAGCTGAATATAATGGCCTCTCAGTTTAAAATCTATTCATCGACTTCCTGCTTTGTTCAGATACTAATGTTAAAAAAAAAAAAAAAGAAAAGAAAAAGGAAAAAATATTTCAATGGACTGCATCATTCCACAATGCAAAATATTGCTGTAAATTCAATGGTTGGACTTCATGATCTTAAAGGTCTTTTCCAACCTAAGCGATTCTATGATTCTAAACCCAGGACTCAGGGAAGGAGCAGCAAGACTGTGAGCGACTAGGGGCAAAACTGTGGGGAGTGCAAGGGGGAACGTGAGGGAAACAAAGTAATAATAGGATCAGATATGAGGCAAGGCTTCCATATTCATTGGTAAAAAGGAGTTACGTTAAATATTATCAATTGGATTTAAGCTATAAATATGCCCACACCTTAGCTGTTTCCAGTTAGATCAATAACGGACACAGGTGCTTATGAACTACCTTACTGGTATGTAGATTTAAAACGTATATCCTTAAAATGCTTGCTTAGCTGCTGCCCAGATCCCTGTCCCCCTTTATCTATGATCTTGATAGGCACTCACAGAAAACACCCACAAAATACATCATCCAGTAAAAAGCTCAGGGCTCATTGCCAGCTCCACAGGCTCAGCTGCTAGAGGGCTCGCTTGGGTGTGGAGTCCAAATTTTGTTGAATCCTTGGCCTGCAGGAATAGAATTTATTCAGCTCCAGACCATCTGTTGAAACTTTTCCATGCGGCAATAATTGAGTAATTACTAGGGCAGAGAAAGCATGAGTCTATGGCCTGGGGACAGGGATGGGGGTGGCTTGACTCCTGCACAAGCTCTATTGAACACTAAATTAAAATACTCAGATACTTGCAAGAGCAGAGTTGGGAGCCTTGTCTCTCCTCTGTAGCTCAGAATACCGTTTTTGGTGGAGCATCCACCTGGGGCCTTTCAGACTGTCAGGTCTCCACAGGCACCAAAGAGGAACGTAGCCCAGGTCTCCCTGCTGCTGGACAGGGGAGCTAACCAGTGAATCACTGTGCAAAAGGAGGAGGTGTACTCCTTCCTCCCCCTCGGCTTTGTGTGACAGGCAGAGATCAAGGTTGGTGCTCGAAATCATCATCTTGAGACCGGCACCTCCTGGCAGGCCCAAGTAACACCTTCTTGCAGAGAAGCTCATATAATGCACCTGAACTTCTATAGTGCGGTCCTATCCCCACTCAGCCCATGGGGTTTTCTGCTTCTGTTCATAGGGTGCCACAATCTTTACACTGAGTTCAGTCTGAAGTCATGAGTTCATAGGCTCATCCACTTCTTATAACAGCATCAACTGGTCTAATAAAGATGCTACTTCACTCTCTGAGCCCTCCTCACTTTACTGGGGTCCTACCTGCCTAAATAAGGGCTAGGGATACCACCAGGCAGTTTGGACACAGAGGTAATTTTGTTGATCTGGATCATAATACTCTTGGCATTGCCAATATCAGACAGAAATGGTACATGAAGGTGCATGCAAAATCACTTTTTTATTGGAGGTTTGGTTTTACAGACCTTATTAAAATTGCTTTTCGTTAACCCTGACATCAGAAGCTGTATCACGATGTCATATGACCAGAAAAGACATTTTTGATAGGGTGAATGCAGTTCAGATTATTAGTGAATGAATGTAGAAACTGTCAAATCTTTGTGAATTAATTAACCTCTAAGTATATTGAGGAGAGATGGAGTCAATCCACTTGTCATAGAAATCTTTATCCTGAAACTACAGAACTGGGGACATAAATAGAAATATTAGAATGAACTGATATGCTTCAATAATTTTTACTCCCAGTTTTCTCCAGTAATTTATTAAGTTATTTGAAAGATTTTTTTATTTTTATTTTAACTCTTCCTATTATGGCATCACTGTAAATTTTTCAAAGGCTGTTTGAGATATAAAAGCCAGTTTGTTTTTTTTTTTTTTCCACTAAAGGGAAGGTAACAGGAGTACTTTTAGTAGTTGTAATGTTTGGGTGGGACTATTATATTTCAGTGAAAGGTAGGCTCTCATGTAACCCCAAAATTTTAGGCCTGTCATTTTTGAAAGCTACTTAATACTGAGGAACCTGCCTCCCCTGTATGATATCTAGTCTGTCATCTGTGGATCATCAAGACCTACGGCGAGTACATCCCAAACACAGCCTGACATACAGCGGGGAAAAGTCCTGCAGAGTGTACAAGACCTCACATGTGAGGCATTTGTTGTGCCATAATATATGCCTGAACAGCCTTAAGGATGCTGCAGGGTATCCCTGAGGTATGTACAGGGCTGGAAGGCAGGCAGATCAGGAGGAACATTATGCTTACTTCTGTTCCCAAAATTAAATGTTGGATACATGCTGCCATGAGTTTCAGAAATATATTCACTGTATATCTCTGGCCAGTAAAGTCTCCCCAGTTCTAGCAGCTGTGTGAATATGGAATGACTGAGAAAGTCGCCTTCTATAATACATTGTTTGGAAGAATGAATTTAAGTGATTTAAGTTGAAATAACGCTGCCCTCTTCATACTTTTACATAATACCTGCCCTGATATTGAAATACTCAAAACCAGCAGGAAAATTAAGGAAACAAATAAAATAGTGAGTTTTTCTCACTGTTTCTCTGTTGCAAAGCTGGGGAGGGGAAGCCCTGCAAATATAAATCACACATCCACAGATACCATTGATCAGTGACAATTCTGGCTTAAAGATCCATCCTAGGGAAGCTGCTGAATTTGAAGGGGAACCTTATTTCATCTCAGCAAAAGCCAGTTTTCAGAATATTCCTTTAGCCTCCAGTTGTTTACTAATGCTCTCTGCTTCCTAATTCTGAATTAAAATGTATGGAGAAATGGAAATAATTTATTACAGGATGCAGGACCCATGTGGGAAATCATGCAGTCTCAATTTGATCTAAGATTTAATAGGTATAATTTTATGTCTCTAAGTCCTCAGTGAGATCTCACTTCACTGAAGACTTAGTCCATTTGTACAGATAACTTAATAGACCACTGGATGTCACCATTGCTCTCCCCTGAAGCGAACACATAGCAATAAAAGATGAAGAATGCAGTTTTAAAGACCTGGATACACTACGATGTGGTAAACTGCAGGTTATGATCAGAATATGGATATAGTAGGATTTTATATGTGGCACATGAAAAAGTCTGCTACTAAGGGCTTATATTACCTTTTACATGAAGAACTCTTTGAGGTCAAGACTACTATTTATTGAATTATTTCTAGTCCCTCCCAAAGTGGCACTGTAAAGTTGGAGCCTGTAAAACCTACTCTAACTCAAGTATAATTTGCAATTCAACATAGGAAGTGGCCACCTACTAATTTTGTATTTTATGAAACTTGGGCATTTTGTGTAAATTTAACTTGAGTCTCATTTACATAAAAGGAGGTGAATAGCTTGTAAGCTCTTTATAGGACAAGTTGTGTCTGCCACCTTCTTGCCATTGCCACCAAATTCAAATACTGTCTAATAGCAATAATCTAGATGTTCACAGTTGTTTCAGCAACTTCAGCAGTATCATCCTTCCAAGTAATTTTTACTCTTGTCACTCCTCTATACTTTTGCTCATAACTGACTACTGTTTCACGACTGTCAAGAAAAGTCCCATAAACCCCATGAACATACGCTACATATTCATTAGCAACTCACTGCATAAGCTGTGTGGGGGAAGAGAGAGGAAGATACATAGCCCTTGTAAACTGACCTAGCTCCATCTGAGATTAACAGATGACAATTAAGCTGAGCTAAGAACTTGCCCCAGGAAGTTTAAGTAAACCTGTGCAAACTTTGCCTCTCTGAGACATCCTCAGGCACTACTGGCTGGTTGAAGATATCCAGGAATGCATAGTCCTCTCAGGTTCCTCATCCTGACTACAAACAGGGATGGGCTCTCAAGGGGAGTTTTGTTCATACTCTTCACTCATAAATCATCCTGTGAGAATAGCGTGGTCCTCTAGAGATAACTGTAATTTGGTGACTCACCATCAGCAAGATAGAAATGAAAGATCAGAGAAGAATATTGGCTGGCACACAGAAATGTTCATGGAATACTGCAATTATCCTTGCTTGTGAGACACTGTCCCAAGTGAAGAACTAGTTATCAGTTACTAGCACTCTAGTTGTTGAAGAATGTTATTTTTACGCAGTGATTTGTGTACATAACCATAAATGTCTTTTACAAAGGAAGAAAAGCAGAAGTCATTGAAAATGGAAACTATTTTGTGAAGAATTTTTATCAAAACCTAATTCTGATTTCTCAGAAGAGACAAAAAGATTCATCAATTTTCAGAGACAGGGAGAAGGAAGAACAATCTATAAATTTGATTACCTAAAGTCACACAAAGAGTGAGACAAAGAATTGGAAATAGCATTTTACCATTCCATTTTACAGTACCAAGTGTACTGAGCAGCCCATACTGTAAGAATTTGGTAGTTCTTAAGACTAACATATTATACATAGCCAGGAGCTGTGAAACCTCCCAGAAGTGAGGCAATCTAAAATAACTAAGCCAGAAGATGAGAAAAAGACAAAATATCCTGTATAAATTCAAAAACAAAACTCAAATCTTCTGTGCTTCCTCTTGAGCTACATTAAAACAAGAATGAAACAATAAGAACTATGATGTCCATGTTGGAAAAGATAGAGAAGAAGGAAAGTTAAACGAGTCTATGCAGATTTATGGGACAGTCCAAAACCAACAGAGTTAAAGGACTAGAACACAGGGCTTGACAACTATGAGAAAGAAGCAATAGAGCAATCATGTTTAGCTGAAGTGTGTCACTGGTAATGAAAAATTAGTACTAAATTCTTTTACATTTTTCCTAAATGTCTTCCATTGAATCTATTTGTCACGTTAATGTGAAATCTTATAAATCGTATAATCTTATAAGTGGTATCTATTGCCATTATGTTTCCTAAATCTCAATATGATGCTTAGATACTCAGGATTCTGGCTACTTGTATATATACTCTTCAATTCTTTCTTTGCCCACTAGATGGTACTACCAGCTTTAAATCCACCATACAAGGCTGAAATACGGGGTGGCTTTGTTTCATCATTTCATCCCAGATCATAGGCATCAAGGACTACATTATATTTTTCAGCTGCCCCAGCACAGATTTAACTTTAACTCCACTAGTTTTACATGAGTTTCTGTAGGAACATCCATGGATGGCCAAACAGGCATTGGTGCCAGACCTTAAAATTAAATGGAAATATTTCAGTCAAATAGAAGTATTTACAAACAGGTCTTGTAGTTACGAACCTCATACAATGGATCACAGTTAAAAGATATTCAGCCTTTTTGTCTGCAAACAACTTCTTCCTCAAAACTGACTTTCACCTATAAACTACAAAAGATGCAGATGCCTTAAGTTTCTTACAGCTGAAAGAACATTCTACTTATAATTTGGATTCATTATCCCTTTCAGTATAACTGTTCTGTTTTGTAGCCAGAAATTTCAAGTAGTCTAAATTTAATATGAATACCTGAACATGTTTAATTGGTAAACTTTCAGAATGTAAGAAAAGATCTGATTTCTATATTGGTCTTACATATTGTCTGTTTTACCAGCCATACCCATGCCTGTGGACTATGTGTCCGTTTCTGCGGATATCCTATAAAGATTAGCAGAAAAGATACCCAGATTTGCTCTCTGGAGAAGAAGGACTAAGCCATCATTACTAAACCTTACCCTCTGTTCTTGGTTAGAGAAAAGTTACTCATCGAAGGAATGAAAGCTGCTTCTATAAATCTTAATCATAATGGATGTAAATGAATTTCAAGCCATGGAACTGAGGGGTTTTAAGCAGCAGTGAGAGACGGGGGAAAAGTACAACTCAGAAGCCAACATGAATCTTCCTGAATTGTCACTGCCTTGGGGTAATGGAAGAGGTATGACATCTGCAACTGGAAAGAACTTCCGTGCGGCGTGACCAGCAACATGGTTGTGCATATACAATGCACTGGGAAATATCATGGACCATATGCTCTCTGAGCAAAGCTTTTTTTGTCTGCTCCCAAGGGTTCTTGCTGCAAGGTGCTATGGAAATAAGATGTCAGTGAATGGAAAAATCAACACAGTTAAAGGAAAAAACATTAAGAAAAGAAAGGAAAAGGACAGAAATTAATATCTCAGTGGAATTAATATTCTGTGGCATTGGAAAGGGAGCAAGAGAGTCAGGAAGCAAAGAGAGAGTCACCAATTATGTGTCCTCCAAAATATCCATCCTGTAGTGCTTTAGTCTTACCAACAATTCACGGAGCTGATCCATATTGTTTTCACAGCGAAATGAATCCATTGGCTTTGGAGAAGGTTAAGAAATTGCTGCTTTATGTGAAACTCTCAAATGTTGATATTCTTTTGTTGGACTTCTATATCCCCTGTTCTTCCTGAAATTAGATCCATGACATAACCTTCCTCTAGATGATTCACTTCAGCAAACATACACTTCCTTGAGCTCCTGCTTCCCTTTCCCTTGTTCTGTGCTCCCCACAACACAATCCATCTCTTGTGGTTTGTTTAATTTGTGTAGTTTTACCACTGAGCAACTGTTACATTTGGCCTGGAATGATGTGAAGATGAGGATTGTGCCTTGTGCACAGAAATTGAAGCAGATTGTGTGGCATAGTAAGAGATTATATTCTTTCAACCAGAGGAGAAGACATGATCCTCCAACTGAAAAGTAAATATAGAATGTTATTCTGAGAAGTACAAGAGCACTTGAATCCAGGCAATATATTTTTTAATTCCATTTCTGGTTCTTAGAGTCTGTTAAAGGTGAATCAGTCACTCAGCTAAAAATGAGAATCACCTTTTGAGATGTGGCAGACATGATGTTTATGACAGACAAAATAATTACTCTTTTCAGGAATATTTTAAACTTATACATAGATAATAATTTTCTGTGTGTAAAGTGTTCTACAGAGTACTTGGTTTCTATACTAACTGTGGTTTGCTTGTATTCTGTAACGTGACTTCTTATGGGAAAATGCTAGGAGAAAGAAAACCATTCAAAACAGAATTTCCTACTGGATTGGTCATGCTGACCTTGATTTTCTTAGTCAAGGGTTTTACAAGCACCTGTCCCACACAGGAGTCCATACCTTTGGACTGCAGCCATCGTATAATTCTTGGAAGTCAATCTGTAGAAACCAAGGTAGAAACTAAGTCCAAATTCATAATCACTGAAATGTTGTCCCCAAGCTTAGAAGAGAAACAAATGAACAAAATCAGCTGAAGTCAGAATTGTTTAAAATTCTGACCATCACAAGCTGGAAATTTGTGCGTGATTTATTGTCTGGGTATGCTACTCACAAATGAGAAAGAGTTCACTCCTGGGAAGCTCCTTTTTAAGTTGGAGAGACTTCAAGACCACCTTAAAAATACGTACATGTTCTTATTCATTAATTTTCCATCTGCCTATATTGAATATGTTCAATTCATTATGTACCATTAATATAAAGAGGATTTCAAATTCTCTTGTCAGATGGATTTTATAGATAATTTTCCATTGATATATATTTATGTATTTTAATGACATCTTCATATTTCCAAGGGTGTAGTGATGGATCTAGCAGTGCTAAAATGCCTGCAGACATTGGCTATCACTTTATGCACCTGTGGTCTAGTGCAACTGACAGGATCAAGGCATTGGCAAGGAAACCAGTGGGTTCTCCATCCAAGGAGACACCAGCACCAGCTCCCTCTCTCCTCTTCTTTACGACCCGCTGCATGAGCCAAGACACAGTGGAACCAGTTGCTTACTTGATGGCTTTACGTTTAAGCAGTAGGACAATGTGTGCTGCTCAAAGCAGATTTATGCAGGTGTTGTTAAAAGATGACTGTACCTGCATTAATGCTTCCACAGTAATTATCCCAGGAGAAGCGGAAGCTATTGTGGACTGAGATAGTCTCATTGAACAGAAGCATATAGAAGAAATATGAGAAAAAAGACCCTGTAAATGTATTTGCCAGACCAAAAAAATCAGTATCACTGTTATTTCATACATTTATTTGGTTCATTTTCTGAAGTTTCTGTCCTAAAGAGTCAGGTTATTGTTCAGCCACCCAGATTACCCACTTGAACAATTAGCATCAAGATATACAAGAATATTTCATTTAAAATAGAACTTGGATCAGAGATAACCAATTTGTCAGGATGTTGAGAAGAAATGTACCCCAATCTGAACTGACAGAGACTATGAAAATAGTCCAGGGAAACAGATAACCTCTTGGCTCTGTTAACATTGGCAGGAGTTTCGTGTTCTTTAACTTACACTTATGTGGTTCATTAAAAATAACGTCCTAAAAGCTGGGTCACAAACACTGAGATTGGTTATGGCCTGCACAAGCAAGAGGTGGTGTTGATCACATTCAAAGAGTTGGCCATGATCTGTAGTTCAGTGTCTCTCCGAGGGTCCTGAACTTACCAGTCTCCAAAATGGGTAGAATGTGAAGGAGTGATTTGGCAGAATACCACTGAAGAAAGGTGCATGATACTTCCCTGGTCCAGAGTAGTGTTGTGTCTCTGGTACTCTTTATGAAAAATAACACACGTGCTCTCATCAGTCGGATCCTAAATAGACAAACAGACTGAAACAGTAAGAAAGGATCAATAAATCCTTCCCACCTTGGAAGATATGGGTTGAAGAAAACTGGTACAGCAATACTTTCTTCATTATGTGCAGCTGGTGGATTTGGCAAACTGAGCTTGTCTTTGACAAAGCAGAGCTTATAGCTTTTACAATGCCATCTGGAGACAGACCTTTCATCACCTTTTGTTTGGCACTAACACACTACTTACTCTTCCAAAGGGGAAAAATGAATCAGGTTCTTCAGCATCCAGTATTTAAGTTGATGTTTTTTTCAGGAAAGACAATATAAGGTTAAAGACACAGCGATGGAAAGCTGCTGAAAGTTTTTACCCAGACTTCAAAAAAATAATAACTATGTATAACCTTACAAATCCAACTATAGTTCTTAGAAAATGTTGTTGAAAAAGAGAATGAAAGGTCTGATCTAAAGGAAAGGCATAATTAAAAAAACCTTTTCTTCTAGCTTCACCATAATATCTTATGGTATTCCTTAGTAAGATGGAATTTTGATCAATATCTCTGGAGATGCCATAAATTTTTCTGTTTGACCTTGGCTGAAATATCAGATGGTGCTCCTGAAAGTCAAATGACTTACTGACCACAGCCCCATTGGTGGAGTTATATGATGCTTCCAGTTGTAGAAGCCGTTTCAGCCATTTCAATCTCAGGGAGGTGCCATTGCAGTCACGCGTTTGCATACTTGTGGTATTTTGTTCAGCTTTCAGAACAGGTATGACCAAAGAAAGAAGATGATTGGCAAACCCATGGCTGTGTGAGTAGTTCACAGACACTTTGTGCATTTTTCCTTTGAGAATGATCCAACGTTATGCCTTGACATTTGGCAAGGAGTAAACAAAAAAAAATGGAATGATTTGGTAGACTTCTCTATGTGCCCTTGACATTTGGCAAAGAGTAAACAAAAAAAATGGAATGATTTGGTAGACTTCTCTATGTGCCATTTGTACTGGTCAGCTGACAGAGGGGGAAAAAAAAGAGGAGAAAGGGAGGGCTGAGTTAGGATGGCTCCTCAGATCATTCATAATGATTCATACCTGAACTCAATGCCTAGAGGGAAGCTTCAGGATGTCAGTACAAAGGTTACACCAAACAGGTAAATATAGCTCTGTAAGACATCCATAAATCTTCTGTGGTAAAAAGAAGATGAGAATAAAATAAGTGAAGAAAAAATGCAATGAGAGTACATGAGATCAAGCAGAACGTTGAAAGGGAAGACAGAGTGAATTAGTTTAGCAGTCCTTAACCACTACTCAAGGACAGGATTAATAGACTTAGACAGGGACTTCGGTGAAATCAGAACTACTTGTTACAGTTAATAAAAACTGAAGCCAAAACCTGAAAACCAAATAATTAGAAATGGTGAAATTGCAAAATTTGTATCTCAGACTAAGTTTCCTAAAGTTTGTACTAAGGCTTGGATCTGGTTTTTTTCCATGTCTAATAGGTACAAGAGAGATGATTTAATGTGTCAGCTGAGCTGAGGTCTGACAACAAAATAAGTCGTACTATGGCCAATATAATCTTTTTTTTAATCATAGATCAAAAACTTCTCTGCTTGAAGCACAAGTTTTTCTAATTTAAATAGCTCTGCTGGTGTGTGATCCCTCCTACATGTTTTCACATGCATTAAACCAGTTGATTTTGTAAGCTGATATTGTTAACAGATGAGTTTCTGTGCACCCATTCATTAGTAAAACTGGAATTTATGTTTATTGTTCATGATGTGAGTTTGTTTTTTTTTTTCTTCTTTGAACTTGATGGATGCAAGGAAGCCCATTGTAAGATTATTATTTTCTAGTGTCAGCATAGAAAGTTTCTCTGGTTGTTGTTTGCCTGATAAATAAAGAAGCTTTAAACACATGTTCTCAATGGTGAGCATACTGATCTAACTGATAGCAAAGTCTAGTAGATAGAATTTATTTACATTTTTAGCTCCAACTAACTCTTAAACCACAGGAGTTCATTGTGTTAAATTCTCATTTTTTATGAGTGCATACTTTAGGAATAAGGCCCCACTAGGAAGGAAAGTACTATCTCTTTGAAGCTCTGGCATGCTGCTGAACAACATTTAACAGACTGCTTTCTTCTGTCAGGAAGGTTAATGAGCTGCCTTCTCAGGAAGAAATTGAGTTAAATTTCTGGTTTCTTACTTGTTGGAGAGCAATTTTGTTACACCTGAAAGAGAAAAAATAAAATCTTTCATCCTGTATTCTGTTGTTGGCAAGACATTGACAGGCACTGGGCAAATGGAACAAATCTGAACTCCAGAGAGTCTTTTTATCTGACAGAGAAAAACAAAACTAAACTAAATTTAAATTACTATCTTTATCCCTCTTGATATATTTTACTGCTCTGCACTCAAGAAATGTGGGGGAATGTGCTCCCCCACTCTCACACATGCACACAGTCCTGGTTTCAGCTGAGATAGCGTTGATTTTTCTTCCTAGTAGCTGGTATAGTGCTGTCTTTTGGATTTAGTATGAGAATAATGTTGATAACATGCTGATGTTTTAGTTGTTGCTAAGTAGTGCTTACACTAGTCAAGGACTTTTCAGCTTCCCATGCTTGGCCCGGTGCACAAGAAGCTGGGAGGGGGCACAGCCAGGACAGCTGACCCAGACTGGCCAAAGGGCTGTTCCATACCATATAACGTCATGCTCAGTATATAAACCGTGGAGAGTTGGCCGGGGGGCAGCGATCACTGCTCAGGGATGTGCTGGGCATTGGTCGGCGGGTGGTGAGCAATTGTATAGTACATCACTTGCTTCGTATATTATTATTATATTATTATATTATTATATTATTATATTACTATTATTACTATTATTACTATTACTACTATTCTATTTCATTTTACTTCAATTATTAAACTGTTCTTGTCTCAACCCACGAGGTTTCTGACTTTCACCCTTCCAATTCTCTCCCCCATCCCACTGGGGTGGGGGGAGTGAGCAAGCGGCTGTGTGGTGCTTAGTTGCTGGCTGGGGTTAAACCATGACACAGACTCACGCTTTTCTTTAGAGTTATTTGTGTTTCTATGTTGCATGAAAGCCCGATCCTGGATCAGGAGTCTGCGACATTAGGAACAGAATACACCGAGCAAAAAGGCATTTCTAGTCAAGGGAAAAATATAAACAGATTTATAGGAGAGAAATAAGGAGAGCTTACCTTAATGTTAATGTGATACGTAGTGGCCTCAGCACACAGCAAGCTAAGCACTCCCAGTGCTTCAACTGGCTTTGAAGCAGTGGTAGTAGGCTTTTAGGAGGAAGGGAAAGGGAAATGACGTAGATTTATGTATGATTCCTGGAAGCTCTTCCCAAGGATGTGGATCAGATAGGAGAAAACTGAAGATGCTTGCTTGAAAAACTTGCAACTGGGCAGTGGAGACTCACTGCAATGGAAGGACATCTCATCTGATGAAGTGGTGAAGATGATGGATTGAATGGAGATAAACCATTAGGGGCCTCAAGAGTGAAGGCAGTTCACTTGAACCATTTCAACGGAGTGGCTGTATGAACTTGAGTCAATCTCTCTGTCTTACACATGGAGGCACTCACTTTTGTCAGCTTAACAGACCAATGCTTTCAGTTGCAGTTTGGAGACTTGTGGTTTATGACTCACCTGCCACAGTACTGCAGAGGTCGAGGGATAATACTTGCCTCCACAAACACCCCAGAAATCTTCCTGGACCTCCAGGCTACATCCTTTTCTATAAAAGAAAGAAACAAGATTTCCAGTTCCCAGGAAACAAACTGATCTTCCTGAGGCCAATCTTCCCTCACAAATACCAGCCCGGAGAGCTATGAGAATATACTCACCAGCCCATACTGTGAACCTAATTCTCGGGGACTTTTCTTTCCATATGGGAAAAATGCTGACTTTCCACAGGTACCTCCTGATAGACTCACTCATTCACACGTTACCATCCTCGTCCTCCTCCCCACTCCCTATCACACCCAACCGCGTATGCATGCACAGGTCCCAGAAGGGAAACAGCTAAAATAAATTAATCTTGAGTTTTCAGATACATTTCTGTACTTTTTCATATTAGCATTGGGTCATCCTCAATATTATTTTTCCTCCACTATGTCAGTGACTTCTTCACAGCTGTGAAAAAAAGAACGGTAGACACTGGTGTGACCTCTAAAGCTATTTTAGATTTGGAACTGAAAACAAAATCAGACGTGTGTCCAGCTGTCTGGTTGAAAGCCCATAGACAGCATATACTTTCCATGCAAGGCTGGCTGATAAATCTCTTCTATCTGAAGCTGACTCTGTCCTTCATCAGACTCCATTCCAGCCAAAACCATAAGGAGGAGAGAGTGAGCTGACACGGAGTACCAGGGGTTCTTTGCATGCTATATTTGCACAGATGTGCATGATTGCACAACTCCTTGGCTCAAAAAAGGGGAGAGTGAGTAACCAAAAGTGGAATACAGGTGGTCTTCTGCTCAAACATCCCCATAGAGTTGCACTGGGTATCTCTCTCTTTTTGTCAGCAGTAGATTTCTTCTTAGTTAGCTCTTGAGGAGGTGCTAAATCCCAGAAAATCTTTTATGAGATTTATCAGTTGGATGCAAACTTCAGTCTAATGGGAGAGAATAGGTGCAGTGATAAAGCACTCAGAGCTGGAAAAGACAGCTGTGGCAAGAAAGCCATATAACACACCATTTACGATGCAGAAAGCAGACACAGAATGATCTAGGAGGAGTTGCCATGGACTATATTTATTTTCACTTTCCTGAGTGACCCACAGGGATGATGTAGTCAGTGCTGAGTGGAAAGTGAGCAAGCAGAGGCCTAAAATTTATTCTCTGAGGACTGATGAGTGGGAGAGGTGGGTCTGAGTGCTGATGACTTCAGCTAGAAGATCCCACTAGGGTTTTGGAGCTTCTAGGCTGGCAGGCTTGGATTTCTATCCCAGCCTTGGTCTTAAACCCTCTGTGTGCAATCTGAGACAATTCACAATGTGCAAAAGCAGAACGCTTGCATCTGTCAGAGAGGTCCCTTCTGAAAGCCAGGGAGAAGTCTGTGCATTGTAACTAAATGGTAAGACATGATTTTACCGTGATCCTTTAGCACATCCTAGAAAACAAGGTAAAAAAGTGTGCTGTGATAAGAAACTAAGAGAAGTTTTGGAGCTAGCATGAGGACTGAAGGAATCGGTTATGAACTCTGCAGCTGGTCTGCAATATGCTGACCTTCAGGTTTAAGAAATTTAAACTTATTGCATGGGGTAACGAAAGACTGAATTGACCACCAAGTCAATGGGGAGGGTAACTTGCCCTGTTTGACAGGCTAAGATTGAAGTTTGAACTCTTGAGCTGTTTAGAGGGCATGGGCATCAGTATAGTCAAAATGAGACTGGACAAAGTTCTAACACGTGGAGCCAGAGCGGTCAAAACATAGGCAATTTATTATCCTAAGACTTCAATGAAGAGTCACTTTTTTGTAATGTTAAAAGACCCAGAACACAACACAGCAAAACAAAACCCCAACAGTACCTGAACAATATTTTGCCAGAACTCGTATGTAGGGGAGGCAGGGTTGAAGATTACAAGAAATCTGAGAGTCTGAGAGGGAGGAAAGGGTGCAGTTGTCAACAGCAGTGGAGAAAAGTAAAAGGAGGGAGGATTTGTAAGGGGAGGAGAGAGGTTCAAATAAGATGAATGTCAGCTGGCAGTAGTCAGTCTGAACGCCGTGTGTCAGGAAGACAGCTATGTACTGACATGATGAAGGGGATGGAAACCATGGGGTTTGTTAGCATTCCTTTCCTTGGGGAAACAGCTTGGAAGGATAAAAAGACATTGGTGAAACTGGAACTTCTTACTGTGACTGTGGCAAGGCTCATAAAAAGACATGTGGGAAGAGTATTGCCCCTTAGCTCAGGGGAAAAAAGACTTCGGGGGACCCTTATGCTCCTTCAAACTGGCATGTAACCTAAAGAAGCTATATAGCTGTGCTTGAAAGTTTGCCCAAGTAATAGGAAAGGCATGTCCTTTTTGGAAACTTGAAATTTTTTCACAGCTCAGAAAATCTTACAACACTCCCCAATTACAGTGCAGTACTATCTCACTGGCAGGCAAGGTGGAAACTCTGCGACCACTGAACAGAAAGCTTTGCTTTTCACTGTGCCTCTGTTACTGCACTTGGATCAAGTCTGAGAACATGGAGATATTTCCCTAGCCGATAAATGGGCTGTAAAATGAGTTTTACTCAATACTCCCATGCTTTGGAGTAGGACTCTCTTGACTCCTGGGCCTGTCTTTGGCTCCCTTTCACTGGAGATGCAGCACCACAAAACCCTGTGCCTCAGCTGTGTGGCCAGATGGTAAGATGACAGGAAATTGTGAGACGGTAACGGAAAACACTATTAGCTTGGCAAGCAGATATGCTTTGAGTGCTTTGGTGGTGAGATTTGTGTCATCTGTAACCATTCATGTCTTCTCACACCTCTTTGGTGACCTGAAGTAGAGACTCAGGTACCAGCACTGCTAACAGCTGAATATGCATAGGTATCACAAGTGACTGCCAAGGTACAGTATGTACTGCTACCCCCTTCAGGGTCTGCTCATGTGCTATGCATTTAATATATACATACTTTAAATATTCAGGTCAAATGATTCAGATACTGGAGGCAACAGGTGGCTGACACAAGGAAAACTGATCAAGTAAGATGTTTTAGCTCAGGCTATTTTTCCAACTTTTCATTCTAGCAAGCCTCAAATGTTTGGCTTACTTAAAATTTGAGTATATGAGCTACCTTAGCACTCTATCCAAATAAACAAGTTTCTGAAGGGCTGCTTTTGGAAGGAATACTCTGGAAATGACAAGACCAAGATATACATGTCGACTAATCCCTGATTCATTCAACTGCATTTTGACCCGAGCCAAAAATTAAGTTTCAGGGAAAATCAGCAGAAAACCTGTGTCTACCACGCCACTTGTCTCCCTGGAAACACAATGCTCCAGATGGAGGGAGTGCTGGGTCACAAATAATTTTTCTGTGAGTCCCTTTTCAGCAGTATAGTTTCTCGTATGCTTTGTGGGAGGCCTTCTGCTAAAGCTCTCTGACACAGAGCCTTTGTCGATGGAAGTTGTGGTGGTTGGTGGCCGCTGGTCTCTGCCCTCCTCCTTGGCCTCCTTCCTCCATTCACAGCCTATAGAAGGGCCCCTGCTAAGCTGAGCAAAAGCTCTCAAAGTATTAATTGCCCAGCTTCCTCACCTTGTCTAGATGATTTTTTGCATCTTCAGCCTAATCATTTTTGTTTATTTTCGTAATTCTCAGCTGAAATTAGACTGTAGACTATGTTCATAAATAGTTAGAGCAGTTCCTGGCACAATTTTGGCCGAGACCAACTCACACTGTCTCAGATGATTCCCAGCCCTGGTGATAGCAGGGGCCAGGAGCTGTTCCTCCAGGCAGTCAGGATGTGGAAGGGTGTCTTACCTGCTTTGAAAGACAAGAACACTTATACAGTATGGTGCTGGGCATTTCTGTGACTGTTGGCCTGACAATCATGGGCTCTCTTGGGCCCATCTACACTATCAGTATAAAGGTAGACTAAGATGTAATAAAGAAAACCTTTATTAAAGAACATGGTCATGAGCCTGGGGAGATGCAATAAGAGGATACATTTGCAAATAAAAAGTAAAATATATTGCTTTGGCAATATTTGTTCGGAGTGTTCCTCAGGTGACACACCACCTCCCACATGTACCAAACCCACTCCCACTTTGTACTGGCAAGGAGCAGTGACTCAAGACCCCCCTGTGCAGCTCAAATTTCAGTATTTCTGTCTGAAGCTGAGTATCACCTTAAGTAGCAAAAAAATCCTTTGGGGATTACACACATACCTTTATGCATAATTACTAAGTAAATTAAGAGTTAGTGAAAATGAGAATGATTGTTGATTAAAATAGAAAAACATTATTATCTAAAACCTACTGAAATTGGACGTGGTGGCATTTCAATGTCTCAGAGAATCAGAGCAGGTCAGAGGTGGCGTTATAGGGCACAACTCTCCTCTGTACTAATGAGTAATGGTTCCCAAGGAACTGCTTGGTAGGCCAAGGATCATATGATCAGGTTTCTAAGGATAGAAACATTATGAACATCTTCTCTGAATTACGGTATTACATAAGCAATGGGACTTGCATATTAAATCCTGTATGAAACATAATATGTCTTTTAGGAAAACATCCAACCATGATCAGACTGTTACTGTAGAATGAGCCGCAATGGTCAATGAGGTGTTGCAATAATTAATTACCTTCTGAGATCAACAGGTATTGCATTTTTCCTACAAACTGTCTTGGTTGCAACTTTCAGCCATTTAATCTTGTCTGAGCTCTTTTGCTAGGTGGGAAAATGTTTTTTTTAATCACCTTTTTTCAGTCCATGTCTATGACTCATTTGTGATCATGTCACCTAAGTATTTCTCACCAGACTGATCCTTTTAAGTCTGTTCCTGGAAAATAGATGTTCAAGTCCTTCAGTCATTCTCATGAACTTTTTTGGACTTTTCTGCCTTTCACATGTCCACCATGACTTGTGAATGAGAGCTGGATGTAACATTTCTGTGGTATTCTTATTGCCCACAGCAAACCTAACCCTGTCCCCTGCCTCCCCCCAGAACCCAGTAATGTTGCCTATTTTTTATGTCACTCAACAGATCTACAATAGAGCCTAAAATAATATCAACCACAGAGAAAGACATCTTACAAGAAAAGACTTCAAAGCTTGAAGGGAAGAGTTTTATGATAATTAATACTTAAATTGAAGCTCCTCCAGCACTACTGGAGAGGAAGTCAGACTTCTGATGTAGCCTGACAATGCACCAGCATTTTTATCCGTCTACCAGAAGGCCTTGTAGAGGCTTCCAAATTTGTTCCTATTCTAGCTTGATACATACTTTTGTAGGCATGGTGATGTGAGAATCTGTACCTTGGCAGAAACCCCTCTGAGGAAGAACGAAGAATAGGTGTTGCATGAGCAGCCCATTCCACATGGGTCAATGGCATTTCACAGAGCTCTGCATGAAAATGCCACCATACCATCACATGCTTTTATCCTGTCCTAGCCACAGGGGAATACTAAGTGGGATATTCTGTCTTTAATAGACTAAAGGGCGACCATTCAATTTCCACTTTATTTTTCACAGCTGGGACTTCTGTGCTAATGTGCTGGTGTGTGCGATAATAAAGAAGACTTCCATGGGATTTAAGTATGTTTACTTAATGATACCATTATCAAAATATGTATCTCTTTTCTCTATTTTATATCATGAAGTATGTCATTTTGGGAACAGGTGACTTGTTAAAGAAGACAGAAGAATTATGTTGTCATGTTAAGCTATGTAACCTAACTGCGAGGTGCTTCTGGTCACTGACCATTATTAATTGAGCCAGTTTTAATCCCAACAAAGCATATAATCAACCAGAGCATCTTCCTTGTGAACAGTTCAGGCAGACACATTAGCAAAATAACACCAGTAATAACAGAAGAATTTAGCCTACAGTGCAAAACAGTCAGAGCTGGGAACATGCTGAAACCTATAACATAATATGTAAATGTCAGCACGTAGTTGGAGTGGAAATGATTATAAAAATAATACACAGTGGAAGAATTGTAATGTACGGCCTTGAGGCGATCCTTCCTATTACAAGCATTCAGGAGGAAAATGACTACTGGATTTTCATCTTACCTGTCTGAAATCAAAATGTTTAGGCAGTGATATAATTACTTTCTAATTATTTCAGTCAATCAGCAAAATGTTTGGGGTTTTTTAATGGAGATCTGTAATTGACAGAAACATTGTTCTTTCCTTTTGTAAAATTCAGTGACAATCTGTGCAAAGATGGAGCAGAAATTGAAGCACTTATACAAACCTTCTGGTCATCAGTCCCGGAACAGTTTGCAGTACTAAAGAATTAAACTGTACAAATAGCAAGCATTATGATTATATCTCTTGTTTTAGGGGATGCTTTTGACCTTCAGTTTGGCTCTGGCTCGAACCTGCCTGGCTCTGTCTTCCCTACCCAGCCCCACTGGTACCTGTGGGTCTGCGGTGCTGCCTGCATGCATTTGTAGAGGTCTTGCTTCAGCCATGAGGAGCAGGACACTCGCATTACAGCTTCACAGAAAGCCCCTGTCAGAGTTGTAACAGCATCCAGGTCTGACCTGTGACCTCTGCTTTTGCTGCAAAACCATCCTCACCCCCCCTTAATATAAACATTTAGATGCTGTTGAATCTAAGTGGAAACCTCCCTGGCAAAGCACTGCGCTTAGCACCCTTCCTGAAATCCTCTGAAGACTGTAGAAAGCTGTCAGCACGAGAACCCCTGCGGACCGTCAGGGCAAAGGGTAAATACAGCTCAATGGGGCTGCAGGCACAAAGCTCTCACGGAGCACCCCCTGATGGAGAGGGACTTTGGCTGGGAAGGTACAGGCCCAAGCTGAGAATGAGGCTTAGTGCTGTTGTCCCTGCCAAGAGCATTTTCATGCTCCTCTTCCTTGCTCTCGGCAGCACAGATGGGGTACTGCTGGGGCATGCAGTGGGCTCACGTGGGCGTGGGCTGCAGCGGTACTGTGGGATGCTGCAGGGGTCTGAGGTACAGCAGTTCAGGGTCATGAAAGATCTCTATGAAAATACAGTGGTAGGAAATCTATTTGACATAATTATTAGGCAGTTACTGTACAACCAGAAATGTGTATCTTAGATTAAAAGAATGAAAACAATCAGTGAAAATCCTTCTAATTTTCATACTGGCTAACAAAATGACCCTCCCTCTTTACTTATCAATAAAGATATTAATTTCTATTAATTCAAAAGGTTTTTTTTTTTTTCCTAGTCAGTTCTTTTAATAATCTTTGTTTCCTTGGAAGCAATATAACTTACAGGGTGTAAGAAAGCCTAACCATACCTTCAGTGTAGTTAGGGGAAAGAGTTTGCAAAATAAAATTATGATGGGGAAAAAATGGAAGTTTTTGCAGTTCATTTTGTGTTTGCTTGGAAACCCCAACTCCTAATCTATTTTAGACATCTTTTTTTTTTTTTTTTTTTAAGGGGATAAATAACACACTTAAACCAATTTAATTTTCTCCATTTATGATAGATTAAAAATATCTGGCTTATTATAGACATCCTAACTTTTACATTAATCTCATTCATGAGGTCTTTCCACGGAAAATTCAGATAATTCTTAAAGGATGAAAACTTCTGCTAAAATTATGGTCTGCTACATAAACTAAGACACACTATTTTTAAGTTACTTTTATCCTGCTTTCACCCTGTTTCAAAAGACCAAACTGAGGTTATTCAATCATACTCTTTGTCTGTCTCCCAACCCTATACCTTCTAATCCCATTGTCCAAGTTCCATCAAATTTGATAGAGAACTAAATACTAAGCTCTTACAAGTTCCATAAAAAAATCAGCAGCTGGATGAGGAAAAGAAACCCTGACAGGGCTCCCACCGGGGGAGCAGTCTGCCAGGCGGTACAGTTATAGCTTCCTTTTGCCAGAACGTCTTGTATCTTGTCCTCACCTGTGGGCTAAACAGAGTTAGTCAGGAGAAAGAAAGGAGAGCTGCAGATGCTCTATTGGGTCAGTGTTGGGGAAAAAGCAGGGTTTTCAGAGGAGACCTGTGGCATAGGAAGAAACTGAGCATGTTATAGGAAGTTAAACTCACATAAAGAGAGAAAAATGGGACATTCTGTAGCAAGGCATTTGGGAGTATTGTGGTTGCAGGCAGCAGGGGCTATGGCAATTACCAAAGGGTATTATCCTGGAGAGCTGTAGGGAACATGACAGGGAAAGTTAGGATATTGCGTTAGAGATTCATTCCTGTCAAACAGTTGTGTCTTTCCAAATTCTCTTCTGAGACTGCAATAATGAAGCAATAATGAATCTTGCAATGACTCAAACCGCTGTCAAACATATCCCTTACAAAGGTGGTGGCATCATCAGCCATGCCCCTTTATTAAGTCTCTAAACCTTCTTGAGGTCACTTTTAATTTTTTTGCAAGTCAGCATTAACGTGAGACATTTCCAGGCAAACACTCCAGTTGGGAAAGGTAGCCCAAGGCACATAGCTCCGCAGGATGCCCTTTGCTGCTGCCTGCAGGGCAGTGGGCAGTGCCAAACAGCAGTTTTCACAGTGGATTTAGCTGACTTCTGTGTTCAAATGAAAGGCTGCAGGGGATTATACTCAAAAGATATAAGCAAGAATAAAACTAAAGGAATTTTGCAGGAAATATTTTCATTGCAATTTAATTTTTAGATATTTTAACTCTTTCCTTTTTTTGTTTTTTTTTTGAATATCCATTTCAGCAAAGGATAGAAACTTTCCTTGACCTGGTGAGGATGAAGATATCATTATGGCTATATTACTTCTGCTCCTCTCAGCTGCACAACAAAACCATGAGTTTTAAGTAAGCTTAGATTTTCTATCTGAATATTTGGGATGAGAGTACTTTCAGAAATTAAAAGAGGACAAGGAGTTAAAACAAATCTTGTGAGACACTCGATAGCCTAGTTAACTGTCTGTTGACAAATGATGGATGGATGACAAAGAGATAGGGAAGAATGCAACAATTTCAGAAATTAATTTCTTAATTATAATTGTATGGACATAAATAAATAGCTGTCATAAATATTCCATTCTTTTCTACTTTCCTGGAGTAGACAGACAAAAATTCAGTATTTAAAAAACACAGTTCCAACAGATGTGGGTAAACTGTTTTGGTCTGACAAGGTTTTACTAATTCTACACCTCCCTGGCAATCTGTGTCCTCATCACAGGAAGTCTCATGTGCCATGTTTCTAAAGATACTGAGATGACCTGACAGTATGTTAAAAGGTGAGTTAAATGCAATTTCCAGTTTAAAGAGCAATGTTATTCTGACCCGTCTTGAAATACAATAAATGTATTTAATAGCTTCAAAATCCACGAGCATTTGTAACGGAAGAAGAAATTAGATCCTCTGTTACCAGAAGATCCAGGTCCCCACGGCTGGTATAAATCACAGAAGAAGCAGAAGCATCAAGCAAAGTTTTCTTAATTTATGTCATTTAAAAATTTAATCCACAGGCTTTTATGCTAATAGACTGTATGATTTATGGTTGATGGTTTTATGTATTCCTGTCTTTCTTCCAGAAGCGTTTGTGCCTTTTCCTTAACAGAGACAAATGGAGGAGGAACAGGAAAAATCCTGAAAACAGGAAAAATTCCAGTGAAGACATTCCAGTCAGTTCAGAAGTTCAATGAGGAGTTTAAAAATGCAATTTTGCATTTGAAACATAATAGCACTAATTCAGTCTTGAAATGCACGGGTGAGACCGCTGCTGTAGAAGAGCGTGAGGGTAGAGCCTGTGCGTTAATGAGTGATCTTCTGTTTGTTGCTACACCTCACGCGCCTCTGCGGCATCCCCTGCAGAGATCAAGGGCAGTCCGTTGGGTAGGAGCATCACTACCAATGTCCAAGTACAGCCAAGCAGGCCCTCTCTCTCCACAGACAGTCAAAGGCACCTTCCAACTGGCAGGAGTGTAAGTAAGTCGCAAATCAAGCAAGGGTGTGTGTTTTCTCATGTCAGAGAGTCAGTCTGTTAGTCCAGAGAGAAACGTCAGGAGAAGGATCACTAATGTTCCTCCTACCAAAGGGAAGAAAAGGGAAGAGTTAAAAAAAGAATAGAAAAGAAAAGGATGTATGGTCTAAGAACTATGAAAACAGCAAAAGCAAAGACAAATAGCTCAGAAACAAGCAGTAAGCTAGCAAAGGGAGTGAAAGGCAGAAGAATAATGTAAAGAAAAGCAATCATGCTATAGGGATGCAGAAGATGAGACGATCAGATTACCAGCCTTTTTTGAGGATGACTCTTGCCCTCCAGAGTGTGCTTGCTCTGGCAGTTGAGCCCTCCAGATAAAGTCATCTAGTCGCATTCTGAGCATAAGCTCTTTAAAAATAATTATCACAAGGTATGTAGCTATACATGTTGATGATGCATGGTGGAAAGTCACAGGCGAGTAATGGTCATACCATAGGACATAAATAACTAGAGACGCATTAGTATAAAACCCCTTTGTGGTTATACATCACATGCATGTGATTACCAAATGAACAAATCGTACATCAGCACACATCAAAGCATGAGTTAATAGTTTTCCCTTTCGTGAAAAAAATTGTAAAAATGTAGAAAACAGATGCTCAAAGAGCATTAGAGAGGGATACTAGTGTCAGAACATACATCATACATGCTTAAAAAAAAGGAGAAAATAAGCTCAAAATAAAAACAAATGATGTAACCCTAGAGAACCTAGTTTATAAAAGATATTGAGGACAGATAATGAATGCTCTAACTGTAAATAGTAACGATTTTATGTTCATAGTACAGATACAGAGAAGTAAATGACAATATATCTATTACAGCTAAATGGATATTAGAAAGGAATTTACACACAAATAGTTTTGAAACTCTTCTTTTGCTGACAACAGTGATGGTTTCACTTATCTTATTTTCAGAGTGGTTTAGTTCTCAGACAAAAGGCTATCAGATATCTCTGAAGGAATACCCTTTAGTGCCAGATATTTACTGCTTATGAATAACAGGATAGATTTCATGCAGCTGTGTCTCCTGAAGGACTATTTGTCACCAGAGTTCTCGGTCTTGAAGAACAAGCAGATCAGTGATGGAGCTATAAAAGAAGCCTCTGAAGGCTTGCAAAGGCTCACGTGTCTTCACATGAGTGACAGTAATCTTAGGAGCATCCTGGCAGGTCTGCTCGCTGCCCTCACGGAGCTCGGGCTGGGCAGTTGCAGCACCTGCAGCGTTGCAGACCAGTCTTGGACTCAGTGCAGGAAACCCACTGACCCTTCCGCAAAGCGGTGTTTCACTCCCTAGCATCTTTGCACATGATGAAGATGAACTTCAGTCAACTGAGGAGCATTCATTCCCACAGTTTTCCTCCTTGCCCTTAAGGAATTATATTTAGCAGCCAGTAAAATATCAATAATTCCTACTGATGTCTTCAATGAGCTGTCAGACCTAGAAATGTGTGATCTCAGTCACAATCAAATTCGTGAGAAGGGCATTAAGAAGACGGCTTTTAGTAACATGATTAAACTGGAAAACCTGAACTTGGCAGAGGATTTGCTCACTGGAGTACCTCAACATTTGCCCTCATCTCCAAAAGAGCTCAGGCTTGACAAAAATCTAATGTTTTTAGTGAGGCAAGAGGCATTTATGAAACTAGGAAATCTCACTCAGATTGATCTCTAAAATAATAAAATATTCCATATAGCATGGAACATTTAAGGGCCTGGAAGGTCTCTTTCCTTTAGATTTAAGTCATAACAAGTTATCAGAAATTCATCGCCAACTTCCTATCACATTACAGTCTATTTTTCTCTTCAATACTCATATTTAGTCTATACCAAGGGACTCTGGCAGTCATAACATTGAGAGCCATCTTCTTCTTGCATGGTTACTGAATAACCAGGTAAACCTTGATAATGTTGATGTGTGTGCACTTAGATGCCTATAAGGCTATCAGAAAGTCCAGTTTTATTAAAAACATGTTAAAAAGGCAAGGGCGAGCACATAGAGACATCAGAGTGGAATTTCCTTTAGGTGGAAAGGATGGATAGATGTTAGCTTTTGACCTCTGCTGATCCAATAATAAACAGTTTAAATAAATAATCACAGTCACAAGAGTTGGAGAACACCAGATTTATTTTAAACTATTTAGAAATAGTGTTTTTAAAGATATACTCAGAGTCTCCTTCAGGTAACTAAAGTGAAAATACCTTCATCTTTTAATTGCTCAGTGAAGAGCTCCATCATGTTTACAGTCCATGTTATGCAACTGACAGTTTGCATATTTGCAGTTAAAAGATGTCCGTTTTTTTTAAAAAATCCTAAACATGTCAAAAGGGGGATTCCCAGCATACCCAGATTGAAAATCACTGATAAATTCAGTGCTGTAGTATGTCATTACAGGGATTTATCAGATTTTTTTTTATTGCTATATATTTTCTAAGTAATGTTACATCTTTTCCACTACAAAAATCCACTGCTTGTTATAGTAGGAAATATTCCAGACCTCTCCTGCATGCATTTAGTGCTTACAAAAATTTAGATAAATTTTTAGGTATTAGTTTCATATTCATTTTACACACACAACCATTTCAACATATTTGTGTCCTCTCTGATCATGTAGTCATTTGGGGTGCCAGTAGCGATGCGGCCTCCAGCTCAGGGCACTCGAGCAGGGGCACTGAATATGGGCATCTAAATTTAAAACATAATTGCCTTTAGCTCTTTCTGCAGCCAACAGAAAGAGGTTAGTGCTTAAAACCTGATCATCTTCCAGAAGTCCCTGGAGTTAGTGAAGGTGAACATGCACTCAGGTGTCTGTGAAACAGTGTTTGAGGGAAACAATCCTTGTTTGATCCACATCTCAGCTATGAGGTGGATATAAAGCCTTTTTTTTTTGTCCCCTGTATGCTAATTCACTCCAATGGCTGTTGCTGCAAACTACATTCCCAGTGCATCCCTGCTGCAGGGGTAGGTACAGAAAAGAGCTGGAAAGATACCTCCAACCCATGTGTCCAATGTTTACTTCTCAGCCTCATCAAGATGTCCTGTTGTAGGGCTGTCCTCTGCAGCGGTAAGGCAGGCAGGCTCCTCTGTGCCTGCTCCACCAGCTCTAGTGCCACCTGGCTGGTCCAACTGCCAACTGAGGTACCTGCAGTTCTGTTGGTACAGAGGATGTATTTCTTCCATTTTGGGGAAAAAAAAAAACCCGCGAACAAAAACAACCAACCAACCAAAAAACCACAAACACCTCTAGTTTTAAAATTGTCTTCAGCTCTTGTAATGTTTTAAGCAAAGACAAAAATCAGGGAGGGCAGAAACTGCAAACTGGAACTCTTCCAAGGTCTGGATGCTCAGAGGTAATCAGGCTGTGCTGTGCTTCATGCAACAGCTCTAGGATTGCAGACCAGGAGAGGAGAAAAATGTAACCTACGTCAATCTGATAATGAGCTTAGTTCTACAACTTCAAGGTGCGTGCTGGACATGCAAATAAAACAAAACCTAATTACCTCAACTTAGGAGCTGAATGGAAACAGACAATGCAGAAATAGCAGCCTTAAAGCATGAAAGACTTCTCATTTCTGGGGGAAGCAACAACAACAAAAACCCCAACAAAAAACAATGCCCCCCCCTCAAAACCCCAAACTCTTTCCTCTTTGGGGTGAATGAGAATTGTGGACACCACAGCGAAACCATGGAGTTTCACTGAACTTGTGACACAGAAATGCACATGCTTAACATCACAGTTCATTGACAGTACTGATTAGCAGCAGGGGGATGTTTTACTATCTGTTAAGAATTGCGCTGTTTGCCATTAATCAGTGACATGCCCTTTTAAACATGCTCTGTGCATGTCTGCACAAGATATAGGACAGAGCATCAGTCCTGGAAAGAATTAGATACACAGATAGACCTAAATGGCTAGCTGGAGATTTACCTGTCTAAAGGGAAAGCTGGTGGAAAAAAAGAAGCAGCTTTTGGGCTGTGATTTAATAGCCCATATGGAGCATGGCTCCCCCACAGTTGTTCCCATCGGTTGTAATTCAGTTTCTCTTGCAGTCCAGTGGCAGGTCCAATTCTCAGGTGCAGCTGACACAGCTTTTAGCTGCATCTTTGGATACAGGCAGCAGAATGGTATTGAATGTCTTCCCTTGGCTTTCTTAGGGCCTACTCAGCTACAACTTTCTTTGTTTTTGGTCTATTACTAATTAGAAGGAAATGGCACAGTTTCTCCTTTCCATCCCATCCACAGGAAGGGATGAGGGGCTTCCTCACCAGGTTTTCTGAAGCAAAAGCTTTGGACCTTACCGTATTCCATGTTTATAAACCTGGGAGGCTAGTATTCATTTGACCTTCCCCATGAAAGCATCATGCAAGGAAATTTCAGCAGCCCCCATAGACAGAAGGGCCAAAATACAGCCAACATAAGCTATTTTGCTAGCAAGCTGCCGGAATTGGGGGAAGACAGGTAGCACACTGGAGGCAAGTCATATGCACTGCCAAAGTCTATAAAGATTTAATGGGAACCCAGAGTCAAGAGAGCAGAAGCAGCGTGCAGTTATGGCTGGCATGACCAGTTCATCTTCTTCACCCCATATCCAAGGAAGGATCGCTCCATGGTTAAAATGGGCAGAGCTGCCTCTCCCATACATTACTGGGGGTGGGAAATTCTTTTGTTTTGTTTTGTTGTTTGTTTGTCATCCTCCTCTTCTTTGAGTGTTTGAAATGGGTGATTTCTCTTTGCATGCATGGTACTGGAGATTTAATGTGCAAGACGACGGAAATTGAATCTTCCTTCCAAACAGCAGGTGGTGGTGCTGGGTTACGCAGAGCGCTTGAGAAACTGCTTACAGATGTTGCTTCATTGTTGAATAACAGGCTGGAAATGGGTGCTAGGCAAACTTTTCTCCTTTTTTTCCCTCCTTAATGGAGGGTCACTTAATATTTACCCCTTTTCAGGGGGTAGTTCAACAAATGATTGAAAGTTTTAAAAATAAATCCTGCTAAAATAAATACACTGGAATTTGACATAAATATAGCTCACAGTATATTGTAAGTATATATTAATCCTCTAAAAATCTTGCATGTTGTCTGTCATATTTTTGTGAAAACTGACAAAGAAGTTTTGTGTTTCTGAACTTCTGAAATAGCTTGATTACATTTTTCATTCATTCTCCAGATTAGTGTTGTGGGGTATGTGTTTATTCTTCTGCTTTGTTCAAGACGACTGTTCTTTTTTCCTTTTTTTTTTTTTTTTTTTTTAATACAGTTCTACTTTTCACCTTGGGAATTAGGAACACTGTGCAGCATTGCTTATTTATCAATGACTGTTTCATGTCATTTGCAATACTGATCCCCTCAATATGAAACCTTTTGCTAATTAAATATAAAGTAGTAATAACTGAAGTTCTAAATGAGTTTTCATTATATTTTTCTGTTCCTTCTGACTGATTGGTGCCATTACCTTTCTCACCATTATCATTACCTGAAATTGTCATTGTAACATGAACGTTGTAACCAGTTAACATTGTATCATTTTGAAGCCATGTCTGGAGTATCACAGTAACCCACACATCAACCAAAGTGAACAGCTTCACTGTTTCTTTCCCCATAAACTGTACAGGCTTCGCCCCAATATATATTTTTTTTAAACCTGCTTAAATAAGATTTAGCCTGGGTTTGTGATTTAAGGGTTTTTGTTTAGGTTTTTTGTTTGTTTGTTTGTTTTTTATGTCCTGGAGCAATAGTTAAATAAATATTGCTGTGGCTACAACAGCTGTCCCACTTACAAAATGCTTGTGCTTTAATAACCTATTAAAGTATATACCTGACTTTATTCAGACCTTTTATATTTCCAAAAATTCCCTCTTGCCTGGGAAAAAGATAGCCAGGAAAATGTGCATATGCCAGTGTGGGGCTTACATAAAACCCTTGATGATAAAAAAAGTGTATGCAGGGAAACACCTCTGCAGTGGCGTATTGGCCCTCAGCTACTCATATACAGTACGGCACAGGACTGAGGCAAAAAGGAAACACAGATCCCATTTTGTAAGAGTTTAACAGACTCTTTCCCCATGTTGGACTGCAAATTCCTTCTGCTATGTCTCTGTTTAGAATATGACTGCAAATACAATAATCCAATATTTTATATAGTTTTGGCTTACCTGTACAAAATAATGTCATGCACAAAGTAACCAGAGAAAGCAGTTTTGTCAACAGCATAAGCTAACCCCAACTTTCCCTGGGCTCAGTCATTTAAACAATTTCATTATTGGTTTGCCAAGAGGTTAGAGAAATAGTTAGCAGAGGCTCCTGCATAGTAGAGACA
The DNA here is from genome assembly GCF_965183815.1 of Platalea leucorodia. Taxonomy (NCBI): domain Eukaryota; kingdom Metazoa; phylum Chordata; class Aves; order Pelecaniformes; family Threskiornithidae; genus Platalea; species Platalea leucorodia. Next base: position 78,488,377 of record NC_138826.1, read on the forward strand.
AGTTTGCGAGCATTATGGGCAGGAAGGATGATCTTGTGACTCAGGCCCTGGAGTATCCCAGATGTACCACAGATTTCTCACACGGGCTACTTAATCTTCTGGGGCCATATGTTCAGCTGGTATAAATCAGTGCAGCTCCAATAAAGTCAGCTCAGCTTTCCAGATTTTCTGCAGCTGAGGTTTCTGACCCCTTGCAGATCAGTTGCCCATCTGTAAGGCAGAGATATTAACACTTCCCTGCCTCATACAGTGCAAAAGGATCAGCTCATTAAAGTTCATTTGCCACTCATTTAACACAGTTTGAGAAGCTGCAGAAATGCCCTTGCAGATAAAGAAGCTTGGCATCCCAAGCAGGTCTTAAAATGATTTTCTACAGATATAACTTTTTTGCTAACAAGGGGTTGATTAGAACTTTGTGTCCAAAAAAAAAAAAAATGCCCAAACCTCCAGAACTTGTCAATTGCTCATCATTCAAAGGGGGAAGCAACTGTAATTTGGTGGTCCTGCCTAAAATGAGTGCTGCTGAGCATGGATCTCAACAGGAGGAGCAACTCAACATGACTGAAACAAGGGAGAATTTTAGCAAAAGACAGCCCTCCTGCAAGGCTGCTTTGGTTCCTCACTTTACGCATTTGGTTTGGGTTGGGCTCCTCCAATGTTTTATGTTGGCAAAGCCCTTTTTAATATTAAGTAATACAAAGGAAACTTGATGTCTTTTTGCAGCAGTTACTAAGCAATTAAGGGCTCAATTCTTCAAGGGATTGTAAGCCTGTGGGTGGTCTCATTGATTTCAGGACTACTTGTGTGTTTAAAACTGGGCATGTACTTGTGTATCTTTTTCAGCTGGGCCCTCTTAGAACTGCTGCTGAGATTTCCATTTTAGAGTCACTTTACAGGCTCTAAAATTATTACTGGAACTGCCTCCTCCTCTGGGCATCGCACACACCAGCAGTCTGCCTCTGTCTTCTGACTGATTTAATGCCACAACACCAAGGCGTAGAATCATGGCAATGTTTCCATTAAATCCACACTGTACTGCACATTTCCCAGTATTTATCATTTAACTACTGCATTCATTCCAGACTATGAAAAGAAATATTGAGATCGACTTCCTTTAAAAATGCTTATTTCACATCAAGCAGGACAAAGGCATGAAAATATGTGTGCAATGAGTAAAACAAATGATCTGACAAATCTTCCCTCAAAAAGTTAAATGTAGCTAAACAGAATTCCTATGTGGTAAGTGTATTACAGGGCTTTAAATCAGAGCACATGGAATAGGCTGAGCTGCATGCAAGCGAACAGAAAATCTTGGTTACATATGTTCAGCTGGTAATGTGTGCTTTTATGCTTTCCAGTGTCCTGCTGGGGTTCCAAGAAAATATTTACAAGATGCAAATAAAAATGTAAATGGAATCATTTTTCCATGAAGAAAAATGAATGAACAACATCTATGCAGCTCATGCAGTTTTACATACTGCACCAATGTTGCCTTATGATCCTCTAGGACCTTTCTTTGCACAGAAAGCCGATTACCTGAAACATACTACTGCTTCTTCCTTTTTTTTTTTTTTTAAACAGACATTCTGTTCAAGATTATCTTGCCTTGCAACACATGCCTTTAGGTTTTATCTCTTCATCACCTAAACAAACCCTAGTTTCTGAGATGGCTTTCCATTTCCACAGGTGTTTCTTATCAGTTCCACATTTTCTTCTGACAACATGAAAAAAAAAAAAAATCATATGTCCCTGCTTAGTAGCTGTTGCCTGACCCAACTGTAAAGCTTTTCTGAATGCAGAAATGTGTTGCGTGGCTGCTGTAATATCTCCATACCCCAAGGGTCTGCTGCTGCTTTCTTTTTTACAGCTACAAAGAGTCACATGCTTGGCCCTCAGCACAGAGGAAAATTCAATTCAGAGTCAGAGAGGAAAGATGTGACCTATTTAAACCAGTGAAAAAAAAAAAGCAATTATTAGTATATTTATTTACAACTTTCTGGGCTGTGGAGTATCGGTGCTCCTATTACTGTTTCTGCTATGTGGAAGCCCTTGTCTATACAAAGGTAATAAACCAGGTCTCACAGCAGCCACATGGACCCACTGGTACTTTTCTTGGTTGAAGCTTTGCTTTCCTGCATCAGTGCTTCACATTTTGGCACCTCAAATCTGCTCCTTCCATCCTCCCTCCTAGAAAATAAAAAGATCACGTTGTACAAGTGAATTGATATGTTCTGGATTCTAAGACAGCAACTGCAGCAAAGCACACGAGTACCACTAGTGTGTGAATTTGATCCAGCTTGTTTTACATTTTTAAATGTAGAAATGGGAAAACACATACTGGGAGTATGCAAGCCTTCAAAGGACTTATACGGTATATTTATTTCTTCATCTTATGTAAGCTATCACAAAAACATGATCTTACAGAAAACAGACATCTACAAAGCACCTGCAGTTCCTTGTGTCATTTTGAATCTTTGATATGTACTTAAGGTACTTATTAAAATACTTGTCATTTATATAAATAAACTCAGACAGTAAAAAAATGCTTCGTAATAATTTTGGAGTAATATGTGTAATTAGACAGGAAGCTTTTCAGGGCAAAGTCTGTGTTTTACTGCCGATTATAATTACCTAGGAGGCTTCAGTCTTAAAAGGTGACCTCATCTGCTGTATCTAGTGAAATAAATCATTATTCTCATCACCCTCCTGCATTCTAAGTCAGAGAAACAGCATGCTACATTTCTGCAGTGCTCGCAGTGTCCAGGCAGTTGTGCACAGCTGGGAGGTGTGCTGGCCTTAGCCAGCTGCCCTCCCCTGGCCCCCGGCCACCCTGTGCCTTCCCGCCCGGCAACGTGGCCGGCAGAGCCCGAGCAGCACAGCCCTCGGGAGGCTGCAGCGGCCGCTAGGATGTTAACAAGAGTTCACATCATTGCGCTGAAGGGGCTTCTGGAGCCAAGTGCAGGCTTTTCAGAGATCTTATTCAACTCCTAGAGATTTGTTTTGGAAAAAAAGTGATACTTTTTCATAAATGTACGTGAAACTAAAATTCTTGCAGTTGCAAGAATAGAGGAGACAATAGGTGAAACAGCAGGTCGGCGTTCAGCTGAGTCATGGGGATTGCCAGGCTCCAACATAACTTACAAGCTTTATGAGTACAGCTGGTTTCTGTACATTTGCACTGTGAGTCTTGCAAACAAGTTTGTGTAGCTATCCAAAAGGGTGGCTCATGTGAACAAACCACATCGTTTAAAACACAAGAAGCACATTGTTTCTATCAGTTGTACTTTCTTTGTCCACATATTAGTGTAATAGTCTCTTAATATATTCTGAAACACAGAACAAAACTTTTCTCCCCTCCTCTCTTCACTGAAGATGACTGCTGAGAGCATATCTGACTTCAACAGCTCTGTTTAGTTCTCCATTTCATGCTGGTACTATTTTAAAGGTAAAGTAGGAGGGGAGCATCACAGAATTACCCGCTGGTCTGGTGTTGTCTAAGCCCCTTGTGACAAGTGAAGGACTAGTCCTAAAGGCCTGAATCAAAGCTTTATAACACAAAGTGTTATGAGTGTCCGAGCTCTAGCGGTGCCAGTGAAGGGTGGTGACATTCAATGGCATGCCTCTGGCTGCCTAGCAGGATGCACAGCCGGCAGAAGCCCAGCTCCACCACAGCTTTGCCTCGCTGGGGTGGCATAAGGCACTCAGAGTACAGCTGACCCTGCTGCCTCTTTCTTCATTTGTACCATTACCAGGTGTGAACAGGGAGCGCGGATAGAGTTTCTGCTTTAATCTTTGTACAAGCGTGTTACGCAGGACCTCCTGTGTGCGCTGTCGGTCAGAAAAGAGGGAGAAGTGAGATGTTTTATACCACTGATCTGATCCCTCAGTTTTCGCACCAGCAGGGATGCACAGAAAGCGCTGCAGGCTTGCAGGTGTGGGAACTGATCAGAGGCTGGTTCAGATTTAGGGCACACAGAGGAAGAAGGGCAATGAAACACCCCATTTTGCAATGGCAGTTTAGCTGCTGGTGGCAGCCTGGGTCTCCCTGCTTTGCAGCACATCAGGAAAATTTCCTGTCATCCTGTGGCAGCAGTGTCAGTCCCTCAGACTGCAACGCTTCCTTCAAACGTGTTCTGTTTGCTTGTTCCCCTTACAAAAACACTTCTTTTCCAGAGCTTGTTTTTACATCTGTGGAAACCGGGCACAGACACTCAGTCGCTGACTTCAGGAGAGGCTCGCTGCTGAATAACCTGTGCTTACAGTGCATGCTGCAACGGCCCAGATAAATAATGGAGCATTTTGCCATGCGAGAGGAGTTATGAAATCTGCCGGCGCTGCTGTATCCCATCTGTAAGTGAGGTGGCGCTTGTGCAGTCCCGCTCCCTCCCTCTCCCTGTCGTGGAGCCAGGGGAGCCAGGCGGACCCACGGGCTGAGCTCGCTGCTCCCCACCGGCCCCAACTCCCGGCCAACGCCAGCGAGGACGGCCAGGAGCCAAGCAGCCCTTCGCCAGCTTACGTGGCTCTGGGAAATGGAAAGTCCTGTTTAGTTTTGGCTGCGATGGGGCTTTCATGTTTCTAATGAGACAAATTTCTCCCTGTGCCTTGCTTTAACTTGCTTGATAAGTCTGAACGGGCATGCTTTCCATCCTAAAAACAAACAATTAAAGAAAGCTAAACAAACAGAAGGGAGAGAAGGAACTCCTTCCTGTTCTCACAGCTAATCTCTGGAAAATTTAAACATGCTTATCAGCCAGCTGTGCTTCATTATTATCTTTTGCTTCCATCTTTTGCCCCAGTCTGAAGCGGATGCAGGCTGTCTGGTTTGTGTCATCCAGCAGTTTGCGCTGACTGGTTCTGATAAAGGAGCCATCAGCCTCTTGGGGGAAAAAAAGGTGGAAGGCTTGGAAAAGAGTAAATGTGATAACAAAAAGACTGCTGCAGAAAGCAGAGAAGTCATGAAACATCCTCACTTCGGCACCGAGGAGCAAGGGATGTTCCCACCTAGGTGAGCGAGACCGATGCCTTACATGTTTGCTGAGGTATTAATCCTGTCATTACATTAAAAAGGGATGTGCTGGGATATGCGAGGATCTCCGAGCCTGGCCACGTCTGGTTACACTGTTTATGGCAAAGTGTTTCAAGTTTCAATGGAGAAATGAAATCCCGAACAAGTGATTAAGTGCTCTGTGTTTCTACCACCCCGGCAAAGTGAAGGGACTGCGCGGCTGGTGGTGGCCCTTGGTGATTCACGCTTGGATCAATGAAGGAAGAGTGGGATCCTAGGCAGGGATGTGTAGGGAAAATGGCTCTTGTCCACGCCTCTAACAGCCTTTGGGTAGGGATTGGGTGACAGTCACGCTCAGGCTGGGAGGGGGCTGTGCACTGAGTATTCTTGGCTGCTGCAAAAAGCAGAATAGAGCAACTGTGCAAGTGCTCTAATTTACAGAGTGGTCCTGCCAGGAATGTGAGGAGATGCAAACGTGTGATACAGGCAGTCTTGCCCTGCTCCATCGCTGCCTCTTCCCCTGCCCTGCACCCATGTGCACTGAGTCTGCTGTACCATATTGCCTGGAAGAGAAAGCAGTCACACACATAAGCGGACCCTTGGTTTTCAGAGAACAAAATGAAAGCTGATAAAATGTCATAAAAGAGTTGTGTGACCAGCTGGAGCTCCTGCCGGCTCAGGACTGAGGCATGGATGCAGGGTGGTGTAGGCAAAGTCTGTTTTGGAGGGGGACACACAGCCCGTTTAGTCTGATCTCCTGCTCGGACTGGAATTTAGGGGGAGAAGGCGGGATGGCAGGGGGAGCCCACCCCTTTCCATAAACACACCAGTGCTTTCCAGTTTTAGTGCATGAGGCAGCAGCTTGCAGAGCCGCTGGCCCAGCCACGCGCAGGACGGCTCCAGCCACGAAGGGGCGGTGTTGGGGCTCGCAAAGGCACCGGCGGTGCTGGCAGCAAATTTGGGGGACTCCTGGGGGAAGATAGGCAGACCAGTTCTGAATTTCTCAAGGCGCAGGGCAGTTCACAGGCACACTGAATGTTTCATGTGCGCTAGCCCAGGTTTTAGCAAACTCAGGCCAGTTTGTGGCTTTGAATGGAAAAACCGCACTCAGGTTTGCTGCTGCCGAAGTGTCTGAAGATGGAGTGGGGAGGGGGTACTTTGTTTTGTTTTGTTTTGTTTTGTTTTGTTTTGTTTTGTTTTGTTTTGTTTTGTTTTTTTTAACCTAGATTATTCCCGTTGCATTTCAGGGTTAAACAAAACCAAATCTCGAAGTGAAATGCAGAGGGGGAAGAGACAACATGGATGTTGCTCAAAAGCGGAGAGAACGCTTGCTTAAAACCCAGGACCACACAACTATGGTGTCCCAAGGAATTCCAAGGTTTCCCAGCCTGTCACAGCATCTATTTCAATGAACATGTGGGAGCACAGGCGGCTGGGGGGGCTGGTGGACAGGAGCAGCCTGTGTCTAGCTCAGAGGCTGCTGGACCATGAGCACCGGGAAGTGGTCACCATGTGCTGGTTCTGTGGGGCACTGGGCAGGGAGCCATGGTGGTCCTCCCCGTCACCGCATCCCCAGCATCCTCCCCAGCTGCCTGGTGTCCAGGTTAGCAGTCTAGGAGTCAGGTCAAAAATGAAGTGTTGGTATCTGTCTAAGCTATACACTTACTCTTGCAGGTAGGGCTCTCAAGCCAGTCTCAGAAAGCTTTTAACTGGATTTGATGTGTGGTTTTTTTCCCTGCTGTGGCTTTGCAGAAGACTTCTTCAGGGCTACAGCTGTCCAGTTTTACCAGCACCGTAACTTGTCATATCAACAACCTTCCATGCATTTTATAGTAGGCTTTGTAGTCACCACATGCCACAGAAACACTGTTGACCACTTGCAACATTCAAACAAGCTAGACTGTATTCATCATCCTATTCTGGGAAGACCTACAGAATGGAAAGGTCACACGAAGTCTTACAAAAGTGCACTGTTTTGAAGCATGTCTTACCACTGCTTTGGATAGAAAGGGGTTGTTAATATACCACGTAGCAGGGACTGGAAAGAATTGTGCATGAAATGACAGAGGAAGGTTTCTGATAAATTACTGCCCACGTTATAACTTCATGAGATAAATATGATGCTTTTTTATATACTCTTTCTTTGAAATGTTCCATGCATTCAGCTTTAGAGAGCACTTTTTTCATTAGTTTGCAGCTGAAATAAAAATAAAAAAAAAAAAGAAAAAACTCTGTAATTAAACATTCATTTTTACAAATCCTCCACAACATGTCAAACCCCTATTTTCATCATACTGCCAGAAGAGTTGAAACACAAGGTTGTCCTCTCACCCTGCATGAGGAACTCGGTTCTCTTACAACAGCTGTTAGCAGAAGCTGAGGGGCGGTCATGTTTATCTTAAGAAGAATTTTTGGCAGGGCTCGCTCCTGAAGTTTGGGTTCAAATATTCGTCTGTCTCAAAAAGGGTATCTGGTTGGGGTGACGGACTGATTGCGTGGAAGTGAGTGAATGTGATGAAAAACTGGTGAACCTGTCTCAGGGACCACTGCAAGGTAAAACTCTGGGTAGCTGGGAAGTTAACTGAAATTAGAGACCCAATGACAAAAGGACCAGCCCAGGAAGTAGCTGGTGAAGAACAGGACTTTTGGAAAGGTGTTTTGTGCAGCAGTCAGGAAGGAGAGATCTCTTTACTGGTCACTTGATGAATGTTGGGAAAGTTCAAAGATCAGAACAGGTAGGGATAGACATCACTGTCTTACGCTGTAGGTGCTCCATGTCCATGGACATGGTCATATGGTCCATCTGTCTGATTCAAAGTCCAATGAAATAGTTGGAGAAAATATATTCTCATACTGCCTTTGGCCATGATCTTAGCATGGGAAGGTTTGAAAAGTCACCTCTTACTACTGTCTGCAGACATGCAAACACTGTTTGTTCATGGTAGCCAAAGTGAGAGGCTGCCTACATTTCTTTCCCTCTAAGTCCAGCATCAGTAACCTGCGCTTTCTCAAGAAAAGGAAATGAAGCAGATGTTATTTGCTTATGCTTCCCCTGGATAACAGTCTCATCTTTATCTGGGAGATAAGACACAAGACAAAAAGAAGAAAACACAGGAAAGAGCACAAGAAGAAAAAATGTTGCTGGAGGTGCTAAGTGGCCTGGTGGGGTGACATACTGAGACAGGCTGAGAGGAGTCTAGAGAGGGAAAGGGTGCTGTAAATGAAATCCACCACTACTGAGAAGGCTCTGCTGTTGTCACGGACTGATCAAAGTAGTAAACAAATACACCCGGACCTGCAGACAAACGTTTCTTGAGGGTGTGCTGGCCGTCAGGAGCACATTCCCTGCTTTCTCAGCCGCCTGCAGGGTTAGAGCAGGGTGTTTCCTGAGGAGCAGCCCCAGACATTCCTGTGGGGGAACTGAAATGCAGAGTTCTCCCTGCTGCACTCAACATTGCTGCTCGGCTGGGTCGACCAGTAATCTGCACCAAAAGGAAAGGGCTTTCTGACAGGTGGCGGATTAGCCAGCAGGCAGAGCCAAACCTCTGTTCTGTAGTTGCCAAGGGTGCCCAAAACCTTCACAAGCCAGACAGTGAAATGCATTCCTGCAGCCAATTGTTTGAAGATCTAGCAAAAAAGTATGATTATGGTATAAGATGTCTGAACTCCAGAAATGTTTACGATGTTAGTGTGTGTCAGACTCTTTACAGAAGTGATGTAAACACATTGGGAAGTAAAGGACCAACATTTTTTTTTTGGATAGGCAAAATATACCCCTTGTATATATGATATTTTTAGTAAATAAATACAGCTTTTCCAAAATACTGAAACTATTACATCCATTTAAATGATTGCTGTTCTCCCTCCACCCCCCAAACACTCAGCAGTCATGAGCTGCACCACCCAGCCTGTGACTGCTCCCTTCTTCTCAGTGGTTTCCAAGGATTTTTTTTCACAGCTTGAAGAGGGTTGGAGAGTGTCAAACTTCCTTGTAAATAGTTATCTCTCTCTCTCCCTATACCCTCTTTCATCATAGACAGCTTTGCCCCTTTTATAGTTCAATATGTGTCTACATGCTGCAAAAATAAATCTGGGGACAGAAAGGTAGGATGACTTGATTACCTTCACCATAGCCATCTGCTAGTGTCAGCTCAGCCTGGTTCAGTGGACTCATCAAATATTTCAATACTAGAACAACATTTTAGATATCATAGTGAGCAACTAGTAGGTAATCCAGTGTTACAGTTTTAATGTTTTAAAGTCTGTCTGTAATGTCTCTCTGTAATGCCTATCTGTCTCTAGTGTCTTTTCAAAGAGCAATCAGGTTGCTTTCTTAGAGCCTTTCTCTCAGCATCTCACTGGTAGGGAACTGGTAGAAACTTTCTCCACCACAGAACGTAGAATAACATCTACAATTTCTCAAGAGAAAAGAAAAATATGCCTGCCTTCCACAGTGGCAGTTTTTGTTTACTGGATTCAGAGCAGTCTGGAATCTCTCAAGGAAACAAAACTCAACCTGAGTGGCTTGTTGCCATTTGTTTAGACATTACTGAAGGCCTAAACCTTTCTGTCCAGCAGACCGGCTTTCCCTAGCTGTGCTTTTTTGCTGGGATTTCATCACAGAACTGACAGCAAGTGGAAATGATAACTTCCTCTGAGGTGCTGGACAAACCTCATATCCAAGAGGGACTGAGAGCAATCCTGGATGTGCTTCGTGGTGGGTTCAGTCCAAATAGCTGTCTCTGTCCTCTAGGATACATTATGCTTCAGAGTGTTCCTTTTTCCTGGTTGTCCAGGGAGAAGGGGGGTGCTGCATGACATAGCTGCCTGCCAGCCTCGGAGCCAGAGCTCTTCACATTGGCAGAGCAAGAAGGAAGTGAGGGCTGGTGGGCAACAGGACCTATCCCAACACGCAGTCAGGACATGCGTCTAGGCATGTATTTAGATCATGAGTTTGGAAAGTGCTTGCTGGAGCTGCCAGCAAGGGCTAACCACTGCCTGTCTGGGAAGGACAGTGCACATTTTTAAGAAGGAGCTGGTTTATTCTTATTTAGCCATGTCTCATATATGGGAGGCGGCATAATAGTGCAGCGTGGCCTAATTGCTCACATCTGGATCCCTGCTGAAAACATACAGTGGTGTATATGCAGTTGCAGTGGAAGAGGCATGATTTACTGAGCTGTTCTTGGAAGCAGCAGAGGGTTAGTAAGTACAAAACAGATATACTCCAAGTAGTAACTACAGCCCAGAGCTCCTCTCCACCCTTTTGTTCCACGCACACTCGCACACGTACACACATGCATAACTGGGCTGCCAGAGGAGTATTGCTTTCAGAGGTTTTTTGTTAAAATAAAAGCAGAAAAGAAGCCCCTGTGTAAAGGCTATGATAGCCACAGATAGCGTTTATTCATCAGAGCCAGGTATTTCTGAATCTTGAAATTTAAACAGAATGAAAATAAACCATGTCACGCTTACTGCTTCTACGATGATAATAATAGCAGTGGCTACCTCTAGCACATTATTTTCTACCAGAGTGCCACTGTGAAACCAGCCACAGAAGGAGGCACAGGCTTTGTCCCAGGAGCTGTGTACTACGGGCTGTTGTTCTCCCTCACACTGTTCTCACAGTGGTGCAAAGCAACTGAAAAGCCAGGTTGACACTTCACTGCAGTGGTGTGCACAGACCTCATGCCTGGTGCTGCTGCTTCATGCAAATAAAGCAGCTCTTGGAGGAAAGGAGAACTTGCAATTTTGTGTAACCTGTGTGTGAAATTCTGCAAATTTTTTTTGTTTGGGGGACTGAAGGGACTGGGAGGACCTTGACATCTGTTCTGTTTATGAACGAGTGTACTAATGACTGTAATTTGAATGTGTGTGCTGACTTTGAAGATTGTATTTGAAAACAGGAGTATCCCCTCCACCGCAATTCCCATGTATGAATGGATGCTCCTCCCTTTCTCCCTCCCCGCAGCCCTGTAATCTAATCTTTTCCTCAGGATTAATTCAGTCATCACATAAATGTGTTTAGGTACATACCAGGCCCACTCTTAGGTCAAGTTTTTACTTCGGTCGCGCTTACTTATCCTGGTTCTCATTGTCTATTATGAAAGATGAGGAAGGAGAACCAACTACAAAACAGAGAAGGAAGACAGTAATTAAATTCAAACATATAGTGGTTCCAGCAATGATTCTGAGATGAATTTATAAAAATATCCTTTTTTTCCCTCTCTGGTGTTTGCCACAGTAATCAATAAATCAGTTCCAGATAGCATCCATCCACACAGTCATCCCCTTTTTCTGGAATCCAATTTGTTTAACAGTCAAAAACTACAAAACCCCTTCCTATACCTTGACTTCTCCTGTCTTGTCTTTCTCTGCCTGTAATTTTCTCTCCTCACACATCTCACTATTACTGATTGACCAACTGCCAAATTTACCTTCTGCCAGATTAATATTTTTCCCCTAAAAACCTAGGAGGGAATTATTGTATATAGATTCTGCTTAAGATCATCATTACAGCAATCCATGCAGCTAGGTGGGTTACTTCTCTTTGTTTCCTGCAGACCAGTCCTGCCACAAATCTTCCAGCTCTACCACACACAAAGACAGGCCTTTGTTTCATTTTGTTTTGAATTATTTCTATATAAATATCAACACACCAGCTGAATGTTCAGGTTTTTTTAATAACTGTCCTTATTGCTTTCTGAGTTTGTTTTCCTTTAACTTGCTTATTTGCCATTACACCCTAGCTGGAATGGATATAAGCAGTTAGTTATTTTATTATCAGTTCTTGTACTGAAATAGAAAGCCATTGACTTGGGTTGCTGTGTAGGGAACCCCTCCTCTTGCAAGGAATTCACATCTTTTGCAAAAAAAAAAAAAGTCAGGTCAACATTTTTGTCTGTTTAAGTCTTCACAGCATGATATTTACACTGCAAAGTTGTAGCTAGAGATGAAAGACATGGTGTTAGATGCAATTTAAAAGCTCTCTAATCTTCTCTTAGCAGTTATTTCACCCTTGATCTTCCTGTGGGGACAGGGAGGGGAAGGAGGGTGCTGGCTGCTTGTTTGTGGCTGAACAGATGGGAGCTTGACTCTTGCTACCACTGTACTGATGGGTCTAGTGTCCTGGTCAACTCTAATCCAGATCATCTGACCGGTCAGGAGAGGGTGCCCAGTGCCATGTCAGTGAGGGCTGGTGGGTGGGAGGGTAGGTGTCACCCACCTGGATCGCTCACACCATCTCTAGGCTCCAAAGGGATCTGGACATTGTGAAGAAGAACAGATGTCAGTGGTGTAAACCCCACTGAGCATTTAACTGGTACTATTTATTAAATTCTTTCCTGCAGCTCTTGGTCTCATTCAGTGAGAAAGTATGGTCTCCCTGTTTGTTTTCTTTTCCCCTTCTGTCCTCTCCCCATTTCTTTTTTTGTTTATGTGTGCGCATGTGTGAGTCTGTCTCCTCTGTTAATTCTCCTCTGCTTCTTCCCTTGCTTCAGCACTTTGTTTCTTGGCACCAGGAAAAAGTTGCAAAAACAGGGCGGGAAGATATGTCATGTGAGTAGTTACAAGAATGAATGCTCTGGAGGTGTAGGAGTGGCTGCAAAGCCTGATCACATTTTAAATGTAGCTAGAGACACTTATGGAGGTGACTGCATGGCGAGTAACCAGTGGTACCAAGGGACCGAAGTCAATGACCATAGCAGATCCTTCCAGTCTTCATTCATTTTCCTTTGGACCATCAGTTCTAGACAGTTTAGGCCAAACTAAAACCTCATAAGCAACTCTTCTAATGGCGACATGTAATTAAAGAGTCAAATGCTATGGACAGTATTCCAGAAATAGTATGTTTTCAGTGTTTATAGGGTCTCAAGGGCCCTGGATCCTTTAAACAGTACCAAAGAGAATGTTAGTCACCCTGTTTTGTGGCAATATGACAGTTTTACAGCTACAGGCATTCCTGGCACTTACATGACAATCATCATCCAAGGGAAGAAACTCTGCCTCTGACCAGCACAGTTACTGTATGTAGTGTTCCCAGATGTTGTTTTCTTCAAATGTAGCTTCCTCGTGAATGCGTCCCATTTGGCAATAGGTAGAGCAGCAGAGGTGAGTTCTTGTGACGCCAGCTGAGTAACAGAAAATACAGAACTCCTCACAGCATAAACTGTAAGGACAATTCTGGCTAACTGTGGTCTTTTTTTTCCTTTTATATTTTCTTTTTTTTTTTTTTTTTTTTTTCCCAGCATTTTGAAAAGACCTCTTCTTTGTCTTCAGAGACTTCACAGAGAAAATAAATGCTGTAGTATTGGCTTAGTTCCTGGGACTGGATTTTTGCAGTATGAACTGGAGACACTGAACAGAAACAGATAATCAAGACTGTGAGTCCGGAAACCACCATGTCCAAATAACATTAGAAGCTTTGTAAGCCTGTTTCATTTGAATCACTCACAGAAAGCATTTTACAATATCATGACTGAATGCTACCCTTGAACAGAAACACAGAGTATTGATGAGCTAAATATGATCAGAATATCTAAAAGAAACAAAATCTTTTAATCAGTAAGTTCATTTTTATCAATTGCTGTTAAGTGTTGCAGAGACTTTATTTGTTCTTGTCCCTCTATGGAAAAAGCAAAGCAAACCAAAAAGCCCTTTTTCCATCCAGTGTTATAAGATTGAAAGCGTTTGTTTCTTGGAGTAGAATGATTTTCAGTTCTTATACCCTTCCAAATATCACATTCCACAAATTTGAGAACACCAAAATTGAATTAGTGATGTTTATTCAAGAAACCACAAAAATGCTCAGACCTTTCAACCACTAGTATTGTGATCAATGTGACTCCTATCTGAGTGCTGATGGTGAAAATGATGACTTACTTTAAAAATAAAAAGTAACATTCCAGACACTCCCATCTTGGTTGAAAATAAAAAGAATTGCTGCTTCAGTAAAAGCTTCAGTCAAAAATAAACCTTCACTTTCTTACCATTAAAGGCAACTGAAAAGCTCCTAAACTGTCTTAACTGTGTGTGTGGGGTTATCTTATCTTATCTTATCTTATCTTATCTTATCTTATCTTATCTTATCTTACCTTACCTTACCTTACCTTACCTTACCTTACCTTACCTTACCTTACCTTACCTTACCTTACCTTTATCTTTATCTTTATCTTTATCTTTATCTTTATCTTTATCTTTATCTTTATTCTTATCTTTATCATCTTTATCTTTGTCTTGTCTTTATCTTTTATTATTACTACAAGTATTTCATTGGTAAAGTTGCTAAAAAAGTCTCCTGGGAAGTGGATTTGTATCTGAAAAAAAGGAATATAATGCCGTGTATTTCACCTGGATGGCATTTCTAGTAAAAGCAAGATGAAGCAGAGAGAAAGAGTTATTTAAAATTGCCTGGGGTTGTGGGGTGGAGGGCATTATAGCATTCTGCAGGTATGTGGTAAAACGGGCTTGTCCAATCAGGCAGAGTAAGGTCTTGAACTATGGCTTTATACACCCAATTACACCATCCAGACTTGGTCTCTAGTTGTCTAATGCAATTAGTGTTTAGTTGCTGATGTAAGGTAAATCTACTGCAAAAAGATAGAAAACCAGAAGTCCAATATCATAACTAAAGCCTAAATAAGAGTTCAACTCTCCAAGCCAAAATGTGCATGGAGAGCAAACATATCCAACAGCAGAGCAGGAGAACCACTCGACTCCTATGAGTTTGTATCTGTACCTATGAAAAAACCTCTCTTTTGATTTCCAAAAAATAAGAGATGGTGCATGCATTAGTGGTGAGAAGGTTAAAAAAAAAGGCAAATAGTGAGAAACTTTAGGATAATTTATACTGTGAGACTGTGAGCATGTGTTATTCATCCCGATGGGCAATGTGGAGAGAAAGTACTTTCTTGACTGTGTCTAGAGCAGGTCAAAGCATAGAGAAGGTAAAATAACAAAGTGTTAATGTAAAGCTCTATATCCTCTTTTGTCAATATTTTCCAGTGAGTTAAGGAGACAATGGTAGTGCTTCTACTGTTCAAGGTGCACTGAATTAATTTTTCTTCAATATAAAAAGCAAGTTTTAAATCTAATTTTCAAAAAAGAGCATTTCAGCACTTTCATGAACTTTAGACAGGATCCTGGGCAAGTCCTTCACCCAGACAGAATATGCATTATTCCATGAACTTCTCCCTGTCACAGCAGGTATGTCAGCAATTACATACACAGCAGTCTTTCTTACATGCTTGCAATTTATGTTTCCAAAATAAGTCATCTTACTTTATCTTATTCCAAGATAAGCTGGTAGATTCATAAATGTCTTCCATTCATTCTCATTCTTTAGTGCTTCAGGGGAGAGGAAGCAATTAGGCAACCAGTGAAAGAGGGATAGAAGCCTTTCAGACAACATTACCTGAGCAGTTGTGCTCATTTTTCCTGCTGAGGTGCAGAGGCACTGCTGCACACCCTGTCCCAGTTCCTCTTTGGTGCTCAATACTCTTCTGCCCAGTGGAGGTGTAAAAAGGAGAAATTAAGGAAAAAGCTAAATTTTGGTTCTTCTGCAGCAAGTGTGATGTTCCTGTCTTTCAGCATTTCTTACAAGAGATGTAAGCTTCTCTAGGGTTATTTTGCCTAAATATAATATTAGGCACTTATGAACTGAGAAGCATTAATTTCATTTTTCCTTTATCACCTCTGTCCTTCCGTCTACTTTCTCCTACCACACAGGCTATGCCTGGATAACCATCTTAGTACAGAGTTCCCTTTCACAGGGGACTGGACTATTAGCTGTATGAGGTGTCCAGAAAAAAGGAACTCTAGGCTGTTGTGCAGCTATTTCAGTGTTTCTTTCTTGGGTATTTCATGACTTGAATTAAAGGTCTAGGACAAAATGGAAAGAGGACACAGAAAAATTAGTAAGAAACTGTATATAAGGACAGAAAAATTCAGATGAAAATCATTAAATTACAACAGTTTTGGAAGCAGGCACATGAAGAGGGATCGGAAGATCCTTAGGCTTTTCCTTAGACTTTTCCTAAGGACTCAAAAGGACTTTGTAGAGTTTATTGTAATCCTGGTGATCCCTGAGTTGCTGTACTGAGGTCTGGAGGAAAAGATTTGCCCTGCAAGGAAAGAGTGGATGGAGAAAGAGAACAGATTTATGTTCTATTTCTGTTCTCTCTCTTCTGAGTTTTTTCAGGAAAAGTTCATTTTTATGTTCCAAAAAAAATCTGTCTTCTGAGTTTAAATGTCTTTCTGATAGTCCAGAGGTCTCATTTCAAGAAAATGACATAGACCTACCTCACTGACTGGCTAACAATCAATAACAGTGACAGCAAAAACAGCAGCAGCAACAACAACAACAAAAATATAAGAGACAGTTATATGCTCAGTATATTCCTCTACCTTTTCAATTACTTTGAAAACAGGAAAATACTGATCTTTTTTCTGAATATGAAAGTACCAAAGTTATTTTATTTTCATCACCTGCATAGTTGTGCATATTTGAGAAATGAAAACAAGAAAAAGCAACTGTAAAAATAATGAAAAGTTGAGAGTTAGTTTTCATAGTTACTTCTTTTTCATGTCTCAGAAAACCACAAAGGGAATCTTTGATCCCAGTTGGTCTAATGAAGTGATAAATTAGGTCTTCATTACTATTCCTCTGGCAGTTCTTTGGACAAATGGAAAACACCTATAAAGCCAAATATTTTGGTCTGTAAGGGTATAGGCTTTTATTATAGCTAGGAATAAAAGATATGTGCAACACTATAAAAGTTTTTTTTCATTTTCTCTAATTTGAGACTACTGATGTTCTCAGATCACTTTGTTGTTAGCTCAAAACACCCTTTGGGTACTTTATGATGCCTTATTCAACAAATAATCCCACTGACCTACATGGGAATGACTCACAACACTAGTGACTAGCCAGTGATATTTAAGTAATCATAATACAAGAGTGTTGGAAGAACTCTATGCTGCTTTGGCATCTCTACCACTGTTTGGAACATATTTCAGTTATTTTTATGACATTTTAATCTGATATTCTGTAAATAGCCCTAGGAGAATGACTTTGTAGAGGAGACATAACATAGCAAAATATACTAACACAAGAAGATACTTTGGACTATTTTAAATAATCATTTTTGGGGATATTACAGTGAATGAGCATTTTTTTTATTTTATTTTCTTAAATCATGTGTATTTTTGTGTTTTAAGTAGATGCATGAAAAACAGCTGGATAACTTCAAAAACCCAGTCTTGACACACGCATCTAAAAGTCTCCTGACTACCCAAAGCTTATCCTTGACTCTTTTGATAGGCCCTCTGTATTTTCTAAGTAAATGCACTTTTTCATTCTGATTCAGCCACAGTCACCTTTTCAGTAAGTCTTAATCATCCATTGCTTTAAAATTTGAAAACTTGCTTACCCTACTGAAGTCAGTGAGAATCATTGTCTAGCATGTGTTTATGGTGGAAACAGGAAAGACAAAACACCTAGCTAGGAGTATAGGAGTATTCCTTTTAAAGCGATACAAACTCCTACATTGTTTTCTTTTCTGTTTTTATACCAAAGCCTATGAAAAAGCTCTGCATAAACTGAGTTTTGAATGGGGCACTATTATCGGAATTGCTGTTGTTTTCATGTCAGCCATTCTTGCTAATGTTTGATTATGAGATTTACGACGGCAAACAGGGTGACCTTCTCCAGGCCCTGATACCATTACGTGGTGCAAAGCACTGTTTGAGGATGACCCAACTTTTACTCCAGCTCCTTATGTTCACGACAGAATCAAATGCAAAAACTGTAACACAAAGTCATGTTGCTGTCATAACCTTTACAGACTTCTAACAAGCTGCAAGAGCATGCAGTCAAATATTTGAAGAAGTGGAGCATTTTCCGGCAACCTCACTTAATCCATCCTTTATAGGAGGAAAATTAAAGCTATGTTTCCACTGAGTGCCAGCGAGGTTTCTGGAAATATGTGCTTGTAAACCAAATTACAAAGATTCTTCCCACCTGCTTCTGCTTTCACTCCTGATTAAACCCTAAGGTCAATTATTTGAAAATCTGGGGAAACTTCTGAGTCAGAGGTTGATCAGATTCCAGAAACAGAAGAAATCCAAATGGGAAAAAAGAGAACAGATGAGGCAAAATTGGTAATGTTGACAAATAGGTTGGCTTTTTTAATGTAGTCTGTCAAGTTAGGACAGGGAAATTATGATGCAATAGGAACAGGAACCGTTGGTCATAATACAACCTGACATTTATTTCAAATTGATGGAAAGTTTCACAATAAACACATTTTGTCCACATTTTTCTACAATGCAAGAATGCTAGGGCCATTTTTCCACCCTGTTGAGTAAAGGGTCCTTCTCTCTGCTTTTCTGTATTTTTTTAAAAGAGCTGATCCACCTAACCATTAGGTATCTCTAATGTTAAAAATCTAGCTTAGATGTTTTGATCATCCATCTTTCTAAAATGGCACAATGAAGAAAAAATACATGTATCAAGGCAAGGAACTTATTGGACTATTTCTTCTTGATAATTTGGAATAAAAGGATGACTATCCCTCCTTAGTACAAGTATTAAACATTGGGTTTAAAGTGTTAAAGCCAGCTGGTATTCTTGTTCACACTGACATGATACTCATAGATTTACGCAGAGGATTCAGGGATATATCTGACAGCAGAAGTTGGGTTAGTGCACATTACTGGCATTATTAGATGTTCTGGCTATATCTATACTAGTAAACTAAATAGGGCCAGGCTCCTGGATAAACCTCTGCAAGAAATGCTCATCTCCATGGCTTGTTTGGCAGTCTCTAGGGCACACTTTTGACCTGAGCTCACCAGCACCTCTCCAACAATGCAAGAACCTGTAGGACAGCATGGGCCAAATCCTGTTCTCAGTAAATAGTCTGCATGAATCTATGGTGTTAGGATGGTGGGGCAAGAGAGGGTTTAGCTGCATGACCTTAGCAGTACAGATGACTACAATGTATTTTATAGCTGCTATGCCAGTTGACTGTAGGCCCAGAGAGCAGGCTATGGCCCATTTTAACAGATGCAGCCTCTAAAGCCGGTGCTGCCTTGGAATGTTTTCTGTAGTAGCTGAAACTACAAGTTGAGACACAAAATATGTGGAGAAGGAATGGAGACCAGTAGGGATTTTGGGGAGATATTTGTAATGCAGAAGAGTGTCACTGTAGTTCATTAGCGGTCTTGTATTCTCTCCTGTGGAAACTAGCAATACAGGAGTGAGGAGAAAAGGGAAAATATGTGGGAAAAAAAAAAGCTGGAAATAGCAAAGGGGCTTTTTAACAGCATCGAGAGGCCCTTCTGTTCAACTGCAGAAGTGATCATGAGAGTTTGGTGAGGAATAGAGGCCACATGATCTTCCCTGCTCACCCCCCAGACCCAGTTTGTAGCTGGCAGAAATCAGTGTAGCTGTCAGTGCTGTTCTCATCTGTACCAGATGAATTTTCATGGCTGCATTTAAGCCATTTAATACAAATGCCCAGCTGAGTCAGTGGGACTCTTTTTTTCTCCATTGGGATTACAGGAAGCCAAGTCTGAACTGTTTCTTTACACTTAGATTTATAGCAGCAGCAGCAGTGCTCGTTAGACACTTTTGCTTAGGTGGCTTCATTTCTTTCAGCTATCTAAAAAATAGGTATGTGGGCTTTCTTCAAGGTCAGTGGAGACACCAGGTCCAGATTTGTTGTATTCTAGGATAGTCATCTAAGACAGGTGGGATGAATCTCTGTCTCTGTCTGCATTGGTTACAGGAAGAACTTAGATGACTAACTTAGACTAGATGTCTGATTTTTCTACAGCTGCATTTGAATGGCACCCCCATCTTATTCTTAATGAAAATATCAGTCCCTGTGAAAATGTAAGGCAACTCAAACATGGAACATAAATTTCAGATAGGCAAAATACCTTTCCCTGCTATCAGGACCTGATTCTCTGTCTCCTGCAGTTAATGGCAAAGATACCATTGACTTCTGTGGGGAAGACTCATCCACAGACGCTCAGTGATCTGGTGATCTGACCAGCCCTATGCTTAGGTAAACTTAAGTCTCAGTTACATCTTTAATAACAACAGATTTAACAGGATCTCATGGTTTGCAAAAGCTAACCAGAGGCGGGGATCTAATATTGTTTAAGAACTATAATATCACTAGTATGTTTCATACACTACTTATTTTCTGGATTTGGGGCAGTAAACTCAAAATGCAGTAGCTGTATTTTTGTCAGATTGCTGGTGGTAGTTTGTGCAAATAGCATGCAGACAAGTGACTTGTCAAAGGTCCAGAATCTAATTTTTTTTTAGTCAGTCAGACTTTTCTTCAAATATGTTCCCTCTTTCTCTTGTGCTGATGTACACTTACCAGCAGAGGTGCTAAACTCTGGAGTGACCCTGCTGGTTTAGTCCTCAGCTCTGTCTGATGGGGGGAAAATAAATGCTGCTTGCCCGCTTAGTATTATAACACAAAAGGAGCACACCAAATCCAGGACAGCTAATGGGAACATCGAAAACGTTCAGTGAGGCAAAGTAACAATATTCCAGAAATTGGAAATCCCATCAGATGAAGTCAGTGAAATGGAATGTATGTCATGAGACATAAAATGTCTGATGAAAAAGAGGGTTTAAGAAAATTATTGAAGACACTGAACCAAAATATTTCAGTCTCAGAATCAGGAAGTCTGAGAGGGAATAGTTGAGTATATTGGAGCCTCAGGAATCTTAATAAGCATTTAAGGAGGGGAACAAGTTTATGGAGTTGATAGGTGGCTTTTAAACATCTGTTTTTACCGGTAATAATTCAGTTGAGACGTTGCCTGAGACATACTGTTTTAAGGGAATAAGCATAAGATCAACAAGGTGCAAAAGAAGAATGATGGAAAAAATTAACAAATTCAGAAGAAAAAAAAGTGATATACACCTAGAAATTTTGAAAGGACTGAACAGTGGATTTTCTGAGCTGCAGACAATACAATAACAATACAAGCTGTATAATATCAGCTGCTACACTAGGAAATTGGATTGTAGCAAATATTTTATTTACATTTTTTTTTAAGTCCTAAAGGATAATATTTTAAAAGACAAAAGATGTTTCTTAATTAAGAGATTGAAAAGAGATTGAAAAATAGGTATTTAAAATATTTCTGTAATACAGTCATATAATTTTTAATTATCATTTGCATTTCATACTTAGCGTATAAACATTAGCCAGTCCTGTGTTGAATTTATAACTGACAATCCTAGGTCTTTTATCTGTTAGTCTGAGGTTTTTTTTGATTCCACATGGTTTTTCATTCTTTTCCATATGTCTGTAGTATCATCAATGCAGGAAAAAACAGAAAAGCTAAAGAAATGAATGGGCAGAGCCGTTCATTAAAGAGATTATATCTGTATCTGGGCGCATCTCACAGAAATCTGGATTAATGTTCAGCAAATGAGAGTGGAAACTTCAATTTAGTTCCAAGAGTAATAAAAATGTTCTGGATGGAAATGTGTATCATTTAACAGCACAGCCGCCTTCTTACTCACATTGTCTGTATATTGCATTACTCCCCAGGGAACACATTCCTTCACATTTTTCTCCATCAAAGCCAGATTGCTACTATGCCACGTAAATTGAGGCAGTACTTGAAGTGAAAGAGCTGATGGCTCATCGTTATATAAACCCTGCTGACGAGTTCAGAAGCGATGGGGTTACTGAGTTTCTCAGTTCTGTCTGTTCAGCAATGGGGATTTCAGTGGCCAACTCCTGCGCTTGCAGCATGCTCTGTGATGGTGGCTAGCTGCAGTGTCCAGAGCCACAAACCTGAGCTGCGCATGCCTGTGTGCCGTCACCTCCCAGCCCATGCACAGTGCAGTCCAGTGCTTTTTGCAAGCCAGTTTGCAGGGTATCATCTCAGCTGCATTACAAACAGTCTGCGGGGGTCAGTGGGGGGTGGAGGGGTGGGGTGTAGAGTGTCTCCCCAAAGCTGTAGAGTGCCTTCAGCAGCACACCGCAGGGGATCCTCTGGCTAATGCTGGACTATTGCCTTGTGTAAGATGGCAGGAGCATATTCCTTGGCTCATCCTTCTCATCTGTTTCATGTTATTCCTTTACACGATGCTCACCCTGTGAAGTGCCATGTTATAACTTCCCCAGCCCAGCTCACTACACTTGGACCCATCTTTTCCACTCAGCCTGCCTTGCAAAGATAGCCTTTGCTCTTTTTTTTCCATCAGATGCTCGGGGGATGGTGGAAGAAGCCCATTTTGGGTTTTTTTTGTCCAGGACTATAATTTTCTTCTTCCCATTAACTTCAGTGTGGTCTTTGGGAGAGCAGAAATGTCAGAATTTTGTCCCTAGTATGATACTTTAAGTTTTCATTAATGAAATAAGACAGTCAGGATCTTGGCAAGAGATGGGGAAGGCCCCAAAACTGATGAAAGGGGACCCATGTCCACAGCTGCTTTTTAACTTGAGTCTTCCTGTGGACTATGTAAAGCAGTTGGCAAGGACTCCTAACATACAGGATGAAGAGGGAAAACAGATATGAAAGGCATTTTGGTAAAGCAATACTAAAAGCTTGGAAAAACTTTATTATTATTATTATTAATAATAATAATAACAAATTTGTTTTAATTTTTTCTGTCCTTTCACTTTGAAAACCTGTTGAAGGGGAACAGCATGGTCCAAGACATATTCAGGGGCGGTGCTACTCCACTGTTCTGTAACTTGCTTCCGTTTCTGAATGGAGTTTGACCATCCTGGACTTTGGGAGCTTCCTAGGAGGCTCATATAAGAATTCCTGGTGTCAAAAACATTAGCTCCAAATACATGTTTTCAAAGCTAAAAGTGGATAGCACCTTTCTCCCAACTGCTTCACTGCTACTGCTTTTAGTGCATGGCAACTGATCTCGGTCCATCTGATCTCAGTCCAGCTCAACAGAGAACGGACACCATATATCCCTGTTTTAGCTTGAAAGAAAAAAAAGTCATAACAGAAAAGTGCTCTGAGAACAGTTTGACAGTAGTCAATAAGGAACAGCCAACACAAAGCATCTGGATAAACACTGAACTGCTTAATGCAGTGACAATGAAGTGTTATTTGCCCCTGTTTTCCCTAACTGCTTATTTAAAGTTAGTAATCTTCTTATTTTCTCCTGCTACTTTTCTCTACCTTTTGATCCTAAGAAACCAAGTCATGCATTATAAACTATAAACCCTCTGACTGCACAGTATATATCTGGTTTCTAGAGCATCTCTGTAGACTGGAGAAAAAAAGGGCTCAAGCATCCAGGAAATTCTGGTTAGATATCATGTGTGCCTGTCCCAAGCCCACAATGACCACATACTTTATAATGAGTATTTTCTGTCACTGCTTAAGGAAATTGCAGTGTATGCTGTTCCACTAAACTCTCTTTCATCTGCCCAGTGCAACCTTCTCACACTTATTGTGAAGTTTCTAACACCAAGACAATAAGAAGCATTTGTTATTTAATGCCCTAATTACTTAAATGCTGCTCTGTGCTTATCACAATGTCAGACAAGCGCCCAGGAAAAGAAAATAGTAGATGTGTGCTACGGACAAGAAAGAAGATCGAAAGGAGAAAAAAATAACTTGTTGGGTCTGAGATTTAGGAATCTGGTCTTCTCACAGAAAAGTCAAACCAGCACTGTATGGGCAGACTCAGTATAGAGCAATGACAGCAATGCTGTTGGAATTTCCATAGCAAAAATAGATACGGAATTATGTTGCAGAAGTATTTCCATGCACTCCTAAGCAGTAACTCTCTGCTGCCTCAGACAAGCTGATAGGAGCTGGGATGGGAAAGTTGGTAATACGCTATCAGACATATTTGAATCTGGCTAGATATAGACAGGTACCTGTATATATCTGCTCCTCCTTAGATTTGGCATCCCATCCACTGTTGGATTAGATACAGATGGGATTAAATACACAAGGAGTTATGACAGAAGAAGTGGAAGGGTGAAAAGACTTCTGATTGATTGAATAAGAAAAGTAGCACAGAGGACTGAATGACATCTGCCTCAAACTTTCTTGTCTAGATTTCATAAACATTGTGAAATGCTCTGTGGTCTCTATTATGAACAAAATGTACCCAAAGGCCTTTGTTAAAAATCCGTTTAAAAAAAACCAGAATTGCCAATTTTTGTGGTCAAAAACCATAACAGAGTGCAATAAGAAGAAAAAAATGGAAAGATAGAGATGTAAAGTTCATGTTAACTTCTGGTTTCTATGCTTTCAGAGTGATGATGAGTGTTAATTTATGTCTTTTTTTTTTTCACCAACATGTTCAAAAATTACCTTAAGAACTGGGATGCAAGTCTTAGATGATACCTCAAAGAACTTACATATTAAACTCACAGGACTGAGGCTTCCCAGAGACCATCAAGTATTGCATGTTTAGATTAATATCATGAAAGCTGGCAGTTCTTGAAAACTGTGATGTTCATTTTAAATCCTACTTTTAGGGATTCCAAAAGGAAATTTGTAAGGAGGGCAAGAGGGGACCCATTGGAGTGTGAGCTGATATAGCAAGTGAAAACTCCTAATAGCATACCCAGACAATCTGAAAGTGGCATTAAGTTGCCTTGCTCTAATAGAGCTGTCAGAAAACCTCTTTGACAAACCAGTTGTTTTGATATTTTTTTTTTTGTTCAGACAATATCTCTTTGCTGAAACTGAGTCTTTCCACAGGAATGTACTATTTAAACAAAATTTATTATGAAAGCCTTTTTTAGGTTCAGGATAGAATTGCTGATCAAGTGTGAAAGAGAGAAGCAGGGAGAGCCCACACACACCCAGTTGCCTGGTGGTTAGGGCACACAATGCAATGGAAGAGCTTTGTGCGAGTCCCAAGTGATACTTCATCTTGGGTTTATCAAATGAGATGTGACTGCCTTTACTCTTCAGAAAGTGACTATTTTGGGACATAGTGATTTCTCCTATTGTTCTTTGGCATAAGGAGAAAATTTATGAAGTCTTAGGACCATTGTGAAATCTCAAGAAACCCAGTTCCACTCAGTTGTATTTCTGAGCTTGCAAATTTCAAAATACAAAAAGTAAATTGATCGACTGAACTGGCAACATTTTCAATATGCCATTTTTATGGAAACAGAGGAAAAGTTAAAATCCTATGTGTTGGCATTAAGGACAACAATAAAAGACTGCAATATCTATAAAGTTTAAGATGGTTTAGGATATTTTTGAAATGTCTGAAGACAAAGCAGAGCATCATCTGGCAAGCCCAATATTTGAGCAGGTCTCTGGATTCTGGAAGAGTGTTTGACAGATGAATCTGTCTTCACTATGGAGACTTTCATAAAGCACAGCTTTGAAATAGGGCTTAAATACAGTATACTCATATTCTAGAAAACTGACCCAAGAAGAGATGTGCCACAGACTTTCACTTCCCAATGACAGCCAAGTGTAACCTGACCTCAGAGAAAAATGTTTTTGAAGTAGCAGCCTCACACTACCCCTGAGAAAAAGTACTCATTCAGATACTGTTCTTACCCTAGCTATCCTGTAAAGGATGGAGATCCTGGACAGGTGAGTTGTATAATTACTGCCTTCTTTTTGTAAATCGGTGAAAGTGTGGTTCTTGTCACTGAGTGTGTACAGCAAGTGGAAGAAACAATATGTGGATGGGAGGGGAACCTGACTGCAAGGTATTGATATTGAAAAAGCAAATATTTCTCATAGCTTAACACTGCAGTGCTGGTTTGGATGGCAAGATGGTGCAAAGGACAGATTTTAAAACGTTTCCAGTACTTTAGGGATGTGATTTATGGATCTTAGGGATCCAACCTCAGCTAACCATCTAGGCTTTTTCCATGGTCTGTGGAAAGAAACTGTATAGCCATGTGGCAATGGATTAATCTTAATATAGATCTGTATGATTAACAAAATGAATTACTTCCTGTAACTGCCTATCCCTCCCCATGCACTAGAGAGGCTGCACACATAACTGCTTACATTGAGTGCTTAACTTACAGATAACAGAAGTTAGATGAAATGAAAGTCCTCTCCCCTTAGCGCTGTAAATAACCATGTAGTTCCTGTTGTATAACTTGTGAGTGAAGTATCTTGGTCTCTGTGAAAAGCAATGATGCATAAGACAAAACTTTCAAACTCCCCATATGCAGTTTCTTGTTCTGTTCTGTGGAAAACACAGGCAGGAAAGGGGAATCAGTCCTCTGGGTTCATTGTGATTCTTTGATTTTTTGTCCTATCCCACATAGACAAAGGAATCTGCCATTTCATCTTTCTAAAGTAGCTTTAACATATGGAGAGAGACAAGTTCTGTAAATGGGTGGAAGTGAAGACTCCCTGAAATGTTGTGCAAACATTAAGATCTTTGTGGCTATAAACTCAGAGTGATGCCAGCTGGGAACTATAATTTAAAAATTGACCTACAATAAAAGTTTAACTTAAACCAAACAGAATATTTTTTTTTCAACTTCTTTGCACAGTGTGAATTTTGCACTCATTGATTGTACCACACTACAACCTTCAAATAAGTAAAATCGCCTGAGAGTATCTGCAGGGTCAATAAATCTTAAATAGTGCCCAAACCTGGAACATCCACATGTAACATGTAGGTGTTATTCAGTCTTAAGCATCTTCAATGATATTCAAGACCGGAAGAAAATGAGGTTACTCTCTTTTTAAATTGCTGCAATACCTGAATCAAGATGCCAGCTGAATATCCCTTGGATGAGGATTAATTCCTCTCATTTGCACTTGTAGCAATCTTAGTCTGCAAAACAAACATCTACTATCTCCTTGAAATATTGTAGTGCCCTTCCCTTCCCTTCCCTTCCCTTCCCTTCCCTTCCCTTCCCTTCCCTTCCCTTCCCTTCCCTTCCCTTCCCTTCCCTTCCCTTCCTTTTTCTTTTTTTTTTTTTTTGACAAGTATTTGGAGGATAAATGAACTTTTGCCTGTCAGTTTTAGGGGCTTTTTGCTCAAAAAAAGGGAGTTAATAAATCAGAGCAGAGTCCTACATGCCGTAAACAGTATTCACACTGCAAGCACTAGGGCTTTTGTGAGAGGAAATGCACCTTTTTATCTTAAAGGTCATAGGAGGTTCTGTGTCAAATGAATCACTAAGTTTTGTGGATCTCCGGTTATTACATATATTCTCCTGGAGATGCAAAATTTGAGAGAGAGGGAGCCTGTTTCTAAACGTGCTCTGTGTGCTGGTGCCTTGCTGTGTGCACAGAGGATGTGCAGTGCTGGGGCCCAACTGCATGTTAAAATTGGATGGTTTAAAATCAATTCTTCCTTGACATACCTTTCAAGTCTGAACAGATTGGAAGCCCTCGGGGTTCTGAATGTGACCTTCTCTGGAAGCAGTTTATGAGATTAACTCTCAAAGCACAGCTGGTCTCTGTCTCCTGTTATGTTACATATTAGTGATGCCATCAAACTCTATTTGGAAAAGCACAAAAATCTGCAAGCCTAAACTCAAATCTGACTGAGTAAAACTTGCTCCAAATTCCTTATGTTTCCTTTCTCGTTATTCAAAGTCCTTCATGAAATTGATTCCAGAAAGAATTGCATGTGCAAATATCGTCGTGTATTATATGGCAAGTGGAGGAAAATAGATATTCTTTACAGCAACTCTGGAGAGACTTCAGGTTTTCTGTTATGTACAGTGAGCTTCACAAAATCGTGGTGAGGAAAAGAAGCACATTTTTTCCCCAAAATTCGTACAGAGCAATTTTCTTCAGAGAGATTTGCTTCATAACACTGACAATAGTAGCTGAACAGTGGTTAGGAAATCGGATTCAGCAACTAATCTGAAGAAATGTGAAGTAGAAGCTCCCTTCTTGCTCACAGCCGGTGATTAACTGCCAAGATCAATCCATGGGGCTTTCTTTTAAATTGAATTTACTCAGAAGTCCACTATATAAACAGCACAGAAAGAATGAAGACTCGAACTTTATTAATTGCATCACGGTTACTGTTTGGCATTTACAGAGGGAGCCTGTGGTGGTCAGAACCAGAACAAGAACAAAATTCGGTTTCATTTGAGTACTACAGTACCAGTGTGTGGACCAAAATGGAGTGTATCAGAACCAAATATTTGTCAAGACTTCCCCCTTTCAGTCATGGCCGTCAAAAGAGAAGTTCCTGGCTGGCTGCTCTCCAGCGTGCTCTGTCATCTTGTTATCTGCTTTGGGATGGAGCTGCTTTGCCAGTTGTACTCCTACAATGGCAGCAGCTGATTCAAACACTAAAGTAGACAGAGTAAAACTACATGTCATGGATTCCACTGTTACACCTAAGAAACTAAAATATTCTGGTTCCTTTGCCTATTTCCTACTTCATTTATATATGAATATGAGGTTACACGATACCACGGATCATTCCTCAAAAGACCCAGTTTATGAGAGTCTTCAGGCCAGCAGTTTTTATCCTGAAAAGATCAGACTTTATTGAAGGGTGGCATCTGGACATCTAGCATAGAAAAAAGTCATCAGCAGGGGAGTAAATAAGGAGTAAAGTTTGGACACAAGATTGCAAAAGGTCATGACTTTGGAGAACAACTGGGGCTTATTTAAACTATTCAAACTGAAAAATCAGATCCATCTCTGGATTTTTAATCTAGCTCGTTCCTAATACTGGAAGAAAGCTTGTCTAGCATTACTTTAAAAACTGCCTTTTTTTCCCCATATGCAATGTAAAGTATAATGACTTCATGGTCCTGGTGGAAGCATCATGCATCTGCTGTTACTCTGTTTTCAGAGCAAGCTATCTTCTGTCTCAGAGAGGCTAAAGGGTCCAGATACAATTTCTTGTAATTTCTAAAACTAGAAAAGGATAAATTCTGATCTGCAGTTGAAGCTATACTGGAAAAAATTACTAAGAAATCATACTAACTTATAAAGTGGGTGGAGTAAAGCATCTGCCTCAGCCCTATTCCAGTCAAAGCCTCGAATGCAAGTTTGTATTGCTCAAGCCCCTGGAAAATCAGATGGCTCCTATTTAGATTTACTAGCCAGTTATAGCCACCCTTGGCAAAGGTTTTGTCAAGTAGAAAAAGATAGGTTCCTGGTAGTTCTGCATAAACTATTTTTTCACTAAATGATCACATTAGCCTTATCTGACTAAACCGATGTTCATTTGCTCTGATGCAAAAGGAAGTGTGAATGACACAGTAATAATCTCTGCAATTACAGGAATAACATTTCAGTTCCTTTTTAAAAATAGAAATAGGCAATACATCTTTGGGAACAGAGAAGAAAAAAAGTCTGGAAACTTCCAGAGAAACCCACATAGTCATTGACAGTCATGGGCCAAAAACTTTCTGATAAATGTTCTTTATAATGTTCTTATAATTTGGGACATGTGACAGAGCAAATGAATGACTGTACTGGAGAAAAAGGACAATCAGCAAGGATGTGAAATTACACTTGGCACAGTTTACTTGGCCTCAGAGCTTTCTAGAGAATCAGTCTTTCATTTTAGCATGAGCCCAAACCCATTTTTTTTTTAGACAATCTTTAGCTTTTGTGGCTGGTTGCTAGAAATGCGGGTAAAAAGGAACTTTGAAAAACAGTACACAGTTACATTTCCAAAACCTACATCAGGCTCTGAATTGTTCACTTCCCTGGGGCAGGGGAGAAGAAGAGAGAGAAATAATTAAGGTGAATATTTTGTTTCTTACATTTATTCTCTGCAGTAATAAAAGATTCTAGATCAAAGAGGTTCTTTGTTAGCAATCTCCAAGTCAAGTCGCAACTAAAGACAAATCCAAATGGTGTCCTTTTGATCTTTTTCTGTTTCATTCTTGAAACCACTCCCTTGATGCTCTGCATACCTTCTATCATATGAGCTTGGATGGTAATAGACTTTCCCCACTTTCAAACAGGGGCTGATCAACCCCTCTTGGGGACAAAATCAGTAGCAATATCTTTGAAGGGAGGGTCTGCATGTTGAGTAACCTTCACCACTCTTCCCTTTGTAAAACCAGCACTCTGGAGGAACAACGAACAGCAGCCTTTAACTCTATGACATGAATTACTGAAACTAGACCAGTGGGCTGACCAAGCATTTGTTTTCAACATTTTTGTGGAATATCTGTAGCCTTTCTTTATCTGCATCTGTAGTTCTGTGAGTTGGCTACTTGAAGGAAGTTAAATAGCATCGGTGATCAGGGTCTTTCTCTGCTCTGAACTTTATTTAAGGTATGTATAATTGGCTGTGGAACATTTGTTGTTTTCATATCAAAAGCAAAACCAAACCAAAATCAGTGTTATGTGAGCAATTTAACTGCACAAGTCTTTCATGTTTACTGCAGTTGTAATTAGAGTTTCAGCAGACATTTTCAAATATCCAACTGCAGTCATGGAAAATGTGAAACCAGATAGAAGGCAGTGGAGGAACTATACGAGCAGGGGTCTTGGTTCCCATGCAGGACATCTGAAAAAAGCTGTCACAGCACTGTCGCAGCTTGATGTTACTGAGAAAACCTCTGAGTGTAGCCCTGAAAAAGATACATGGTGAATACTTTTTTTTTTCTTTTTTTTTTTCTGGCTTGCGATTTAACAGTAAGTATTTGTGAGTGTTCTAAACCAGTCTGTCTCATTTGAGAGCAATACTGGAGGTGGCTTTCTGAAAGTAACTGAGGTGCCACAACTGTGAAATCAGAATATCAGGGCCTGCTCCTTTTTGGCAAGGTTTTCATGATCTCTTCCAGAAATGAGATCACATCCACTGTGGAAAGGTGGCTAGATACATTGTCCTTGATATGAATGATCGGATGAATTACGGGACATGAGGGAATGAGGCCCCAGAATATACAATGTGTACAAATACAGGCATACACATACACATAAGCATATTTTTTTTAAACAGTTCTATGCAGAGCTGTCTTTACCAGATATACTTGTGTGCCCCGATAAACAAGCAAACCCACTGCTTTCAGATATCCCTGGCAATATGTGTTAAAATACAACGGGCAAACAGGCCACAACCAGCTGAAGAGCTGCTTTTAATTAACCTCAGTGCAAGATGATGATGGAAGCGCATTTCTCTTTTCCTGTTGAATGAAGATGCACTGATTCAGCAATAATTGAACTCTAAACACTTCGTAAACTTCTTCTAGGAGGAACTGCAAGAAACGCCAGCAAAGTCATCTGTGAATCATTAAGAGGAGAGAGGCCTCTGTTGAGGCTGATCTTCCCAGTCCCAAATCACAAAGGGAAGGCAGTGATAGCAGCTGGCCATCTTGAGCGTGGTACTTGGCATAAGCAAGCCATGTTGTGAGTTTTCTGAAGGTAGTTGTTATGAGACAATAGGGTAGTCTGATGTGGTCTAAGATTTCTTAATCAAAGACACTCTCTTCTAACAGCTCTTTTACCCGTTACAGTAGAACTGTTTTTAAAGTTCTTATGTTAGAAAAGCCGAACTGCATTTATGTTTCTGCTTTGTGTCTGCCAGAGCCCTCAAGTGCTTTATTATAGTACATTGCCAGTTTTGTTCTAGCTAAGGTGGAGAACTCCTTATGTTTGCAAGCTTTTTTTCATGTAAGACCATAAACTTGCTGATCTTGCCTAGAATTGCACATGCCTGCTCATGATGCAGGACTGCTTTTGTGGTCCAGACCTCGAGTTCAATGAGCAAGAGGTTCTTAAGATACAACTTTCTGAGCAAAATACCATTTCTTAAATGAAATTTGCTGCTGTGTGTACTTGTGGACAGCTATGTAACTCCCTATGGTGTGTCACAAAGCCTGGCTTCACTCTTACCCCAGGTACTCTGAGGTGTTCACTGCAAACCTGCCACTTCCATGGGAAACAAGACTAAGAAAGATGTGGTTTTTTAAATTAAAAAAAAAAAAAAAAGAAGAAAAAAGGGAAAGAGATTAGTCTTTGCAGAGAGGTATGCCTAGCTGTCAGGCACCACATGAATTAGAGTGAGCACTGGCAGGCAGAATATCCTAACAAGTATCTGCCCATGAGCAGGGGGTTATATGAACTTAATTCCTCAAGGGAAATACTTTGGTTGCTGATTCCATGTCACACCCAAGCAATGTAAATCTGAACCTTGCTCTTGGCTGAAATCTGAGAAACATCTGCAGGCGTTTCACTGAAATCCAGCTCTGCTAAAGCAGAGTGTGTATGTGTATATATGGAAGAAATGTAATCAGAGTCTACTGGATAACCAGAAGCTGGTTCTGAAAAGAAAGTGCAACATGTGCATGCTGGATGGGAAGTGGAGGAATACCCAGCAGCAGCTTTGGGAAAGAGGGAGAGACTGTGCAGAGAGACAGAGGAGAAAAAATGGAATAAGTCAGTTAGAGGGCAAAGGGGGGCTGGGAGTTCAGGGCAACAGAAGGAGCAAGGAAGCGTGTGAGGAAGGTAGGGGGATGTCAGACATGGCTGAGACCAGAGATCGCTTTGCTCTTTTTTCCCAGATGTGTTCTGGGTTACAGAGCCTGGTCACGGGTCAACAGGGCCGTCATCCTGTCTCCAGTTTAGTCAGAAATTGGGGCTAGGGAAGAAGCAAAAAGACAAAGTTCATATGGATTTAATCTTTAGAAAAGGAAGTCATTGAAATGTAAGGCACGGACAACCTGAAGTATGCTGGTGACCTGGCTGGCATATTATGAGCAGGGAAAGGCCTTGGAGGTGCATGGATCAGATAGACCAAGCAGAGAAGAAAACTGAAAAAGGTGCAGGGTTTCATTTCGGTGATATCCTAGACATGACCTGCTTGAATGACATCTCCATAACCAAGGAAAACCTCAAAACTACTGTTCTTTCTAGCATCTTCCACAACAGAGGATGCTAAAAAGAACAAGACCCTGTTATGTGCTAGCTGGCTTCTGCAGAGTTAATTGCTCAAAAAGGAGGGAGGGACCAAGGCGGGGAGAGGGGGAGATGGAGGAAAGGAAAGAACTGGAAAAAATAGGCAAATTGCAGGTAACTTGTGGGGAGGGAAGGAAAGACAAAGAAGGAGAGAGACCATATATTTTTACTCTCCCTACCATGTCTATTTTTAATGGAAAATGCAGATTTTCTGGAAATGCTTTTACGGATCTTGCAGATTTTCTGTCAGATGAGTAGCTATCTGATACTGCTGGCAGATGAGATGTGATTGCTCTCGGTCAGAAACTCCAGCCAGGCTGCCATAAATCCAAAAGTCTCAGGTATGTCACTAAGCAACTGAACGGTGCAATATACCTACATGGATCTGCGAAGCTCTGGACCTAGTTTGTATCTGCATCATAGATGAGGAGCTATGCTCATTGCAAGTAAGTGCCCTGAAATCATTACGTTTACTGTGCATAGACTAATAGTGTAAAATATGTGTAGTAAGTAAATCCAACACATCCTGGGTGCACCACACAGCACAGACAACTGTACTTCAGTAGAGGAAATCATAGAATCATAGGATCATAGAATCATAGAATGCTTTGGGATGGAAGGGACCTTTAAAGGTCATCTAGTCCAACCCCCCTGCAATGGGCAGGGACATCTTCAACTAGATCAGGTTGCTCAGAGCCCCATCTAGCCTGTCCTTGAATGTTTCCAAAGAAAGACTATCTCCGTCTTTCTTGTAGGCCCCCTTTAAGTATTGAAAGGCTGCAATAAGGTCTCCCCGCAGCCTTCTCTTCTCCAGGCTGAACAACCCCATCTCTTTCAGCCTTTCCTCATAGGAGAAATCCTGGAGAGAAGTGTGGCAGCTCCGCATAACAGTTCTCTTCCAAGCATTTTAATTTGCTATAGCTACTATTTACTGTACGTGCTTGTGATATATCTCAGAAACCTTGTTAGAAACTACAAAATGTAGGCACTTCCCTATTATCTTACCCCCTTGCCACAGTAAAAGATGTACTGGAAGGTGCAGAATTAATTAGGACTCTCAATAGCAACCATGTGGCTTAGAAAGAGAAACATTAGATAGCACCCTGACCCCTGAAGAAACAGGGAATTAAGTGTGATGGAAGGCACTTACAACCTGAGAGAAACACGTCATTTTCTTCCAGTGAGAACAGGGATTTCTCCTCCAGCTCACTGAGCACTCTGGGGTGGGAAGAGTGCTTGCCCCACTGCACTGTGGACCTCCATACTTTCTTTTTAATGAGGCACAAGGTGGAAGCTTTGTTAAGAAGGTTCATAAAGTTTTCTGGATCAGACACCTCTTTCCCTTGAAAGTTTCTTAAGACACTTAGCATGTTATCCTAGGCACTTCCCTCGAGGACTTAGCGTGACTATATGTAGGTAAAAGATGGCACTATCCTG
Source organism: Platalea leucorodia (assembly GCF_965183815.1). Taxonomy (NCBI): domain Eukaryota; kingdom Metazoa; phylum Chordata; class Aves; order Pelecaniformes; family Threskiornithidae; genus Platalea; species Platalea leucorodia. Next base: position 78,522,671 of record NC_138826.1, read on the forward strand.
CTGTTCACAGCCTCCAATGGATTTAGAAAATCCCTTTCCGTCACACTCGGAGGATCCTTTTCCCTGCCTCCCCAGGGCTGATCTGGCGCCAACAGGCAAACACCCTCTCACCTTGCTGTCACCACAGCACTGATGCTAGCCATCAGCGGAGGCAACCCGCAGTGCAAGGAAGGGACAGGAGAGCCAGCTGTGGCTCCCCACTTGGCTCTGCACAGTGGCCCCCATCCGGTGTGAGGCTCCATTCATGCTGGGGGAAGCTCTCCAGCAATGTCTGAAAAACTCAGGCTGTCCATGGCAATCTTCTGGAGACACCACATGCTGTGTTGTGGATTGACACAGTTTTATTGCAAGCAGCCATCTTCAAAACTTACATAGCAGGCTTGGCTGCAAGCAGCTCTGCATCTGTGAGCAGCTGGCTGCAGCGGTACACTGATGGCTCTGTATGAGGGCTTCTGCCTGCTCTTGCCAATATGAGCATGCATGCCATTTGCTGCACATGGTTTCTAGACAAGAGCAAGATCAAAAAAATTGGTGAAAGGAGAGCTTAAATGGGAAAAATGACACATCCTGATTAGGACAGTAAGGGCTCTACACTGTCAGTACAGCTAACTGCTGACATTAGTTGTAGTATCAGTGACAAACACCACCCTCTGTGAAGCAAAAAGTGCAATGGTGCCATGAAGTGTGAAGTGACCCTTGCAAATGCTGAGCAAGACACTTGCTGTAGCATGCAAATCATCAGGGCAGATTGAGGAGGAACGTATGAGATCCTTCAGGTTTTCAGTTTTCTGCTTTCAAACGCAAGTTTCATTTACTTTGTGCAACTGAAATTGTCTGCAGAGTTGTAGAGGGAGACAGGAATCTGGAAGGAGAGATTATTTTTCAATGTAGTAAACATGGTATTTCCAGAGTTCCCTTCTATGTTCACCATCTACCAGCCTGAGACTATCCAGAGCAGTAAAACGCTTTACACATAAGAGCTTTTTAGGTGCTATCAAGCTATGAAATCCCCTTCTGAAATTTCCTGACAGGTATCTTGCAATATTTGATATTGCCTTGTTATTTGTAGTATATAGAAAATAGAAGCTTAGTCCTGGATTTCAGAGTTAAGCCTGTGAGCTGGCCTGTGGTTTCCTGCTAAACAGACATTTGGAAAATAAGACTTATGTGGAAAAGCTGAGAGAGATGGGTTTGTTCAGTCTTGAAATGAGGAGTTGAAAAGGCAAATGATAACAGGTATGCCAAGACAGCTACACAGGAGACACTTACTGATTGGATTCCTGGATCACGGGGAATAGGACATACAGAAAATGGCTTATTTTGCAGCAAGACAGATTTAGATCAGACATTAACTGGGCACTGGTATAGTTACTGAGAGAAATTTAAGAATCCCTCTAATCATCTAATATATATTCTTTCAAACGCACAGATCTCTGTATGGAGTAGAGATGCTTGAAGCTGTCCCCGAACATGGGGATGGGCTGAACATCTGACCTCTTGAGGCACCTTCCAGCTACCTGCTTCCATGATGTTGCTGTAAGAAAACATTACTGGGACAGCACCTGAAACCTGCCAGTGCTGCCAGAAGGATGTTTCTAAAGGTGTCGCTCTACCTGATATTAAGCAGAGATTGAGCACCGAAAGGGTGGAGGGTTTGGAGACCTTGATATGCAAAGCAGTCAGGACAGTCATCAGAGGGAGCGCCAGCAGCACAGCAGCCCAGCTGTGCGCATGGTACGTGGTGTTGCTGAAGGTATGCCAAGCAGTAGGGTGCTGTTGCCCTGCAGTCCTGTGGGGCCCACCTGCGCCATGGCTTCCCCTGCCACCCCCACACACTGCAGAAGCTGGGCAGAGCCAGTCAAATGGGGAAAAGAAAGCTCTTCAGGAGGAGAAAGACCACTCTCTCCATGCCTTGGCTGTCCAAGAAGTCTGACCAAAGCTCCCACCAGTAGCTCTGATGCCAGAGGAAACAAAACCCTTCCCTGTTCTTGCTGTGCCACCATAGCTATCCCATCCTTCTTACATGCCACCCTCTGCTCCCCACACAGACTCTACTTTGATCATTCCACCACTTCTTCACTTTCTGAGATCCTGTGTGGCCTCTGTGGAACAGCCTCAGACATTTTCTTTTCATGAAGGCTCTAGATCTTATCCGGGTAGAAGTCCTCAGGATTGCCCTGCTGTGGATGGTGCTGTGGCTGTTGTGACAAAAATGAGTTATGGAGTGCTATAGGTGACACACTGTATGAAGACAAAATGACTCAAAGACTCAAACAATTTTGTGGTGCAGAAGTTTTGTAGAAGTTTCTTGAAACTCCTTTTTTCCTGTGCTGATGGTGGCTCTACATTTCCCAAACTTGTACAGAAGTGGAAATTCCAAAATGCTCATGGAAAAGTTTTACTTGTGGTCTATGACCAAGTCATAGGCATAAAGTACTGGAAACATTGTGAGAGCATTTTACCCGTCAGCTTGGCAGACAATATCAATATTTATTTATTTATTGCCTAGACTGGCTCAAGCATTTAAGCGGTAAGAACCAGGACTTCCCAGACATTTATTTATAGCACTTTTTCTATTTCATAAACAAGAGAGTTTGTATTTGTAAGTGCAAGAATATCCTTCTGCATCCTGTACTGGTTCAGTATTCTCTTAACAAATCACTAAATAAAACACCTTCCAAATTTCTGAAATAGTTTTGCTTTCTACCCTGTTGTAAATGAAAAGCTTTAAGAAATTGTTTGTGGAAGAGGCCCTGTCTTTCTTTTGGGGATTTTTTCCCCAGTAAAAATTGTTCATATGTGGGTTATGATTTTTTTTTTTTTTTTTTTTTAGTTTTCATTGTTCTTGTGTTCAGGGGGCTTGAGTCTGGGCCTCAGCACTACTCTGTTGTCACAAACTGCCTTTGGCTAACTTCAAACTTGTGAAACTTCTGTCGGTGTGAAAAAGGACCCAGTGCTTCAGATTTAGGGAGGAGTAAAAGGTTTTATAGTTTCTTTAGTTTGCCAAAGACTGTTTAGGATTACTGATACATCCCAAAAAAGGAAACAAAAATAAATTATATAAAATATTACCCCCTGTTGAATTTGTGCTCAAGACATCTTATAGCAGAGCTTTGCACTCACTGCAGTGTCAGGTAGAGAGAAAAAAAGGATGGCACGAATGCAAAAGAGTTAGTATTTCTTTTTAAAAATTATGTCTGTGAACCCTGAGTCTCCACTGCAATTTCCTTCCTCTTGTCTGGTATCAGCCATTTTACAGTCATGTCCTTGAAAATAGGAATGATACTTTTTTCTTTAAAAGTTAACAAGAAGAAATTTAAATTTTATCAGTAGCACACCACAATGAAATGTGCAGTTTCTACAAGGCATTTATGGACAGGTTTGCTTTTTGGGTCGTCTTTCCAAATTCAGTTTCACATATATTATGAATAAACAGCAGTCTCTCTTTTAAGGCTTGGACATTTAACCATCTATTGGACTGACAAGCAATGTGGGTGCTAGTTCCATGCTCACATACAAAATTGTGAGACTTTAAACATTTAAATGTGGATCCAGCTTTGGATTTCCTCTCACCTTTAGTATCTGTCAATTCACTGGCAATTTCACGTTTAGAAACAGGGTTGGAGTCTCAGCAGCAATACATTTTTTATCAAGGCCTTTCAGGTAGTCCAGATGCTTGGTTCCATCCAGTTTTTTTAATGGCCTTCTGGATTTATGTTATTACTAACTGTGCTCCCATGGCATTAAATGACTCGGTCACTCAGGCCAATGTTCCCTACCTTGCCAATATGTGCAGCAGGGAGGAAAGGAAGATTTGCTGGTAGGTTTGACAATAGTTCTCAACACTGTGAGGAATAAGAATAGTAGGATGGACCATTGAAGGAAAGTGGAGTGACACCTGGAATATGCTATGGTTTCTCTTCACCTTTAGCTCAGCTGAGCACAGCTGAATCCTTCAGGAATATTTTGATATCTTAACTTGTCATACCATGATGACCACCCCTCATAAAAGGCTGGTAGACAACACACTGTCAGGTATTCAGGTGTCTCAGAGGTTAGATCTGACAAGAACTTCCTTATGTAATGGCACTAATGAGCCTTTTCTCTTTCAAACCCATCTTACTGTGGCTTAACACAAGCTATCCACACTTTGCGACAGTTCCCCATGGCTCTCTCCCCTGTGCTTGAATTCTGCCCTCTCCTAATCCAGGGTGGAAGATGGCATGGACAAAACAATCTCATCAGGGTGCTGCAAGCAGCCTCACTGCAGTATTAGCTCAATCAGCTAGTCTATGTCTTAAGATGTAACTTAGAGGATTTTCTTCTGTCCCTGGAGTTATTCTTTTTTCTGCTTCCTCTGGAACTTCTTATTGACAAGTTTCAGAACTGCCACGGTGGTGACATCATGTTGTCTACTTCCTTCCTTTAAAGCGTCCCCAATTCTTTGCTTAATGGGAAGCTATTAAAATATTGCCTTGGTCCATTCTTAATTTGATCTCAATTGGCTGAATTTTTTTAAATGAATGATCTCCTTTTTCTGGAGATTATTTTTCTGTGGTATTTGCCTTACCACTGCTATACTATTTTTACCTTTTTATGTATATTTTTCTCAAACATTGGAGTGATATCTTTCCATGCTGGAAGTAATTGAGAATTTTGCTGTTTGCTACAGAGAAACCAAAGTTTCATATTTACCTCGAAACTTCATAAAATTAGACTGATTTTGCAAAAGGTAGAGCCTATTCCCTATGGCCTTATTTATATCCCTATATTGTAAGGCCATCAAATGACTTTTTTCTGAATTTTTCTTTCTTTTGAGCTCCTTGTATGGATATGTCTAAGTATTTTTCCTACATCTTTAATTGTCTTCCCTAGTCCTGGGTCATAGGTCCTTTTTAATATTCACTTTGACATATCTGCTTCATTCAGTCTGTTTGTCTTGCTAAAACACAGAGGTTGTCTGGAGATGTGCTCATTGAGGTTGTGGTATCTCCATCCTTGGAGTTATTCAAAACCTGACTGGACACAGTCCTGAACAGCCTGGTTTTCGTGGAGGTGGACTACATTATCTCCATAGGTCCCTGTCAACCTCAACCATTCTGTGATTCTGTGAAAATACGGACAATTTCCTTTCTCTCCTGACAAGGCTTTCTGTTCCTTCCCTCACCTAGAATTCAGTTGGGTGCTCACTGGAACTTCTCTGATGGTTGTTCTCTAAATTTCATTTGGCCTTTGATATTCTATTTATTTCCCTATTCTAGCTGTGTAAGAAATGTTACATACAAATTTAGACATCATTTCATTACTCTACTATTTTCTGTAAAAACGTTTGTTGTCCCCTGAAAACTGAGCAGTTAGCCAATATTCAGGGCTTTGCATAGTTTTGGGTTGTTCTCCCTGTCCCATCCCTTCCCCCCGCCCCCCCCCCCCCCCCCCCCCCCCCCAATAAAGAGAACATGATTTCATGAGACACAAATTTCTTTAACACAATCTAGTCTATTTACAATGAATACCAAGTCCCATTTGCTTGGAAAGGAAGGGGTAGATGGAGTCTATTTCCTTGCTCAATTTTTCCAAGTCTTCAGTCTTTCTCTTTTAGCACCTTCTCAGCGCCACACTTGTTTCTCTTACTGTTTCCAGACTTTAATTTCTATCTGCTTCTGACAAAGCAGCCAGTTGCAACCAAAACATTCTGTACGCTCATCAGTTTGTGGAGACAGCTCCACCCACGTTGCTCAACCTCTGCTGAGACATTGCTCACATCTGGAGCTCTGGCTTTGAGGGTGCCAGTTGTCTTATTCTGGGTAGGAGCTCAACAGCTTCTTCCATTTGGCCAGAATGAAGACCAATTCACATATTCATGGCTTATAAATACATTTTGCTGGCAGCTCTCCAGAACATCTTTGTTATTAGTGTATGAAAGATGTAGGCTGACAGGTATAAAGCTGACATTTAATATAGCTCCAAGAGAGATGTTCATAGTGCTTTGTTTTCCAATGGAAGAGTTAAACATTTCAATTCATGCACAGCTGATGAATGAATACCACCTCTGACCCCTAAAAGCAAACACCCCTCCACAGCCAGTCATAAAAAAAATACACAAAAGACAGCTAGGGCCTGATTTTTGTTCAGATTTCATTGTGTGAATTAAAAAATTGCACACACATTTCACAGATGAAAAGAGAAAAAATGTGATAATTAAACATTCTAGTTTGGCAATCAAGGTTCTTAGAACCATGCTGAGTGTCAACAGTTACAAGTTCTTTTGGACTGATATTGCAGCTTTCATCTCTGTGGAAACAGCTGTCATTATAGGCATTGTATTGAATCATGAAAGGAAGAAATGAACTCTGAAGAAAGATTGATTCTCACTCTGGAAAACTGCAGAGCTATCCTTTTCTCCCAAACTGAATTAAAGAAGCAAAACCACAATTATCTCAAAAGAGATCCCATTTTTTGGAAGTAAATCTTGCATTTCCATAATACCAGACTGACACCTCGCCACGAGGTCTGCAATGCCAGAAAAGAGGTCTGTTGACTCTTCCAAGCAGAAAGAAAATGCACTTCCAAATGACACATACCTCCTTTCCACCACATATAACATATGTTCTCATCTTTATTAAGAACATTCAAATTAACCTATTATATTAATGGGAAATATTTATGCAGACCTTGCACCCCAAAGATCTTTACTTTTACAATTAGCCTGAACTATTTTCCAGGATAGACATGAGATACATTATTCTTCTTTCCCACATAAGTCGCTACATATGTAAAACATCACTGGAGGTTCCTTCCCTTCTTCAAGCTGACTTTCCCTGCCTATCCACGTTAGTTTGGCTATTCCAGCACTTCTAAAGTACTCCATATGTTGATGAATAAACCATCATTTCCCACTTGTAATGAGATTACTCAGTCCTTGGGAGCAGATTTATTAGCTACAGTTATTTCACGTCTAATCACAGCCTTACTTTTCGTAAAGAAAATGAACAGGCATGGATTGCATTTGAGAGCTTGGGGTCCTAAATATTTGGGTTACATCTATGTAGACTTTGTTATTTGGAAGGAAAGCAAAAGGAAACAGTAAAAGGCAGAGGGGGAGGACTTTTTACAAACCTAGGCTAATAAATATGAAGAGTCTGTCAATGGACTTTCTGCACACGCTTTAGAGTTTTACACAGGCTGAATACACCTTCACCATATATTTGTCCAGCAACAATGTCATCTGTTATGAATAAATGATGAGTGGGAACAGAAAAATGCAATGGAGGGAATATGCTACAACAGTGGAATAAACAGGCCTTGTAGCAACTGTGTGGTGACAGAGAGACTTTGTGTGAGGTAGAAACCACATTTCTACCAGATGGCATGGGCAGCTGTCCTGGAGGAGAAGGAATATGATGTGGCCCAGCTGTAACTCTTACTCTCCCAATTATCACTCTGATCCCAGAACCATGCAAGAGAGAGTTTTGGGAAAACTAAAATTCAGGTCATCTTCTTCCTTTCCTACCCATCCTCCAGGGTGAAATTCAGAGGGAAGATCCAGTCAGAAATGTCAGCTACAAGGGCAGCTCCAGATGTAGCCTGAGGAGGGTTCTTTGAGCATCTGGAGAATGTCCTACCTAGGGGAGATTTGGACCTGTAATTACCATGCGCTGACTCACCTGTATCTAAGCCACAGCTGCCCCTCCTACTGCCTTCTCCCCTTACCCTGTTTCATTATCCCCTCTTCCTTTCAATGTACCCTTTCTCCTTATCTTTCCTTCTACTTAGTGTTTTCCTCCGAAGTATTGCCCCTCTCCCTGACGCTACCACCAGCCTGAGGTCTGCTGCCGTTCCAGGGGTCATGTTTCTGGTGTCAAATCCATTCAGGAGCCTATCTATCTTGCCTGTTTAGAGTATAGAATCATAGAATCATAGAATCGTTAAGGTTGGAAAAGACCCTTAAGATCATCGAGTCCAACTGTTAACCTAACACTGCCAAGTCCACCACTAAACCATGTCCTCAAGCACTATGTCTACCCGTCTCTTAAATACCTTCAGGGATGGAGACTCAACCACTTCCCTGGGCAGCCTGTTCCAATGCTTGACCACCCTTTTGGTGAAGAAGTTTTTCCTAATATCCAACCTAAACTTCTCCTGGCACAACTTGAGGCCGTTTCCTCTCATCCTATCGCTTGTTACTAGGGAGAAGAGACTGACCCCCACCTCGCTATAACCTCCTTTCAGGTAGTTGTAGAGAGCGATAAGGTCTCCCCTCAGCCTCCTCTTCTCCAGACTAAACAACCCCAGTTCCCTCAGCCGCTGCTCATAAGACTTGTGCTCCAGACCCTTCACCAACTTAGGAATTCTTAGGAATTAGAGGAACCTCAAGCCTGCTCTATTGTGGGTGTCTGCAACACTGCCCTACCCTAGGTTCAAACCTGCGGTTTTCTGAGAAGTAGGAACTTTCAGAGACCTTTGGCATTTTACAGTCTCTACCCAGACCTGGGCAAAGATGCAGAACATGATATAACTATACCACTTCTGGACTATGAGATGCTTATAAGTTGAGTGCTTAATGTGGCTTTTGCGATGCAGTACCTGCAAGTACCATGTATTGTATACTTTTCTGTGGGCACTTTACTTCACAAAAGTTGCTAAGCATACAGTAGGAGCAGTGGATGCGCTAAAATTGTATCTAATTATGGCAAAACTTCAATTAATCTGCAGTTGTCAACAACCAGGACACTACACATTAATTACTCCAAGGCATTTGATGTGAAAACAAAATTAGCCAAAGTCAACCAAAAACACTACTGCCCCATAGCAAGAGGAACTGGAGGTGATGTGCATTCATTCAGGGTTCCTTTTTTCCCTTGTCTGCTCTGTCATTTTCCTCACCAAAATCTCTGGCATCTCTCTTAGTGGACCTCTGCTCAATCACATCGTGCTTGTCATTCCTGTTTTCTTAAACCCTCTGAATCAGACTCTCCTTTTATCGTGCGCCTTGCTTGCCTATGTTCTCCCTCCTATTAATCTGCTGACCCAGTTGCTATCCTTCAGAAGTACTCCCTTGTTTCCATTGTCCTGTTCTGTCAGTGTCTCTCTTACAGCTCTTTTATTCTTATCCTTAGTAACATATATTCTTATCCTTAGCAATAGGAAATTATCCTATGTCACTACCTAGTGATATTATTGTATTGCTTATTTGTATCGTGGCAAAGTTGTATCACAATTGTACTTAGTGCCTTGATCACAGGTCTTGAAACATTAATATAGGCCCTGTGCAAATATCCCACGATGATTTCTACTCCAAGGAATGTAAAAGTGTAAGAAAAGAGACAACACAAGAAAGTAAGACAAAGAGGGAACGAAGGAAGGTAAGAGGGAAGGAGGGAAGAAAAGAAGGAACGAGAGCACAAGAACTGTAGTGCCACCTTGCTTTATTCACTTATCACTACCTCTTCACATTAAAGGATGGCTAGCATCTTAAATAATGGAATCTGAGTTCCTTAATTTTCCCACATATCTTCTTGTTTTTAACGTCTCAAAACTTCTGAAAATCCCAAACTACAGTAATCAGCTTTAACATGTTACTTTCTTCCAAAAGCCAAACTGTGACCAGATTGTCCCTATACAGCATTTGTGGCCAAATTCTTCTGCTTCAAGCATGTTAAACCTAAAGGTAATGTAATTCATGTAATTACTTTTAGTTACATACTCCAACCATCACCTGGGAAATAAACATAGTATCTCTCAAATCTCACATATCCTTAAAATAATTTTCCCTGTAGAAATATGTCCACTTTCAGGGTGTGAATTGTTCCTAACACCTAAAAACTAGTGAGAAAACTGCTGAAAATTATCTTGCAGCTGTGGCTGAGAAAGTTGGTTTTCATACATGTGGACATGGAAGATGGGAATTCCAGAGATTTCTGAAAACAAAATTCGAGGTTTGAATGACAGATGGTTTGTGCATTAATGCAAAGAACATGGGCTAAGCTGTGTGGCATGTATGCTTTTTTGATTAAAATGGAATATCAACAGCTGTAGGATACATTCTTGGTTTTGCTTTGGGAAAAGAGGGTTATCTTCTTCTTTTAATTAGCAGTGACAACATGTGGAGAGCACTGAAGAGATTTGCTCTGTGCCAGAAATCTTCATAGGGCACGCAGGGTCTGCACTTTGAGGAATTTGAACAGAAATGGATAGCATTAAGGGCAAAGTTTACTAAGGGAACAAGACTATAGATTCATGAGATGGTGGCTACAGCTGCAAAACCAGCATGGGAAGTTCCTACCCCTTGTGTACTGCCTTTGGTCATTAACTCATCTCCTGTGCTGTCTCCTCAGGTGTAGAGTTACAACTGGTCATAGTGTTAAGCTGTCAAATAGCTCACTGAAACTACCAGAAATAGCTTTTCAGAAAAGAGATAGTTATTATTCTTCACTCTGATTACATCAGTGGTCTTGGGGGTGCAGAGAAGTGAATGCAGGAGACATTCAGACTGGTTTTCCTGTCATGGCCAGCGCCCTATCTGACTATAGATATGAAAAGTCCACGAAGCAACATACAGAAGTTGCTTAGGTACCTCAGAATGTGCTTTGTCTGCAGAGACATCCTTGGCTGAAATGACTTCTCAAAATTTAGCTCATGCCAAAACTCAACTATCACTTAGAAAAAGGTCTTCCAGTGTCTCTGGGAAACCCAGCCTGGTAGGTATGCTCTGAGCAAACCTGAGAGATATTGTTGAGTCCAACAAGAAGTTAGAAGAAGTTAGGCCTTTTTTCGTTGTTGTGTGTTTGTGTTTTTTTTTTTTTTTTGCAACCATGAAGTGGAAGATTTAGATTTATGCTCTTCAGTTTGATGGGATTCAAGATTACCTACCCTGATTTCCGGACATTGCCTGAAGCTTTGCTCAACTAGGAAGACTGAGTTGGAGATACTCTTACTTTTCAGTAAATCATTTTTAGTGGGTTGAGGAAGCTGTGAGGGGTCTGAGATCTCAGTGAGTGCAAGTAGATGGGGGTCCCTTTTCTGCATCTCTATGTTAAAAGTGTACAGTCAGCTCCTGGGTGCTATATAGAAACCAGTATCTGCTCCACATCTAGGCTAGTGCCCTCACTGTCTACCCTAAAAAACTGATAGGGGCCACATTACTACTTCTGTCGATCATCATGCTAGGCTGAGTTGGGGAATCTGGTAACATCCCAGGAATGAATATCAATCTACTATTATTTAAGATGCATACTATAAGCTACAATAATAGAATGATTAGAATTCTATATGTCTAATAATTTCTTCTATCTGAACTAATCAGCTTAAATATTTGAGTTTTATAAGAGGGATTCTTTGGCAAACTTATTTGTTGGAATTCCTATGTCAGCTATTTTTTTTTACAAAAATTTTCCTTCTGCATATAGTTTTGAAAGACTTGAGAAGGCTTTTGGCTTGGCATTTTTTCCTCTACCCTACTGCTTGCAAAGATAGTTTGAAGTACATTTTAAAAGTCGTTCAATAGTGTAAGCAGTGTGCCTGGATATCTGTGGCTATGTAGTCACACAGCTACACAAGGGAGAAAAAAAGAAACCATGGTAACAATGTTATTCAGAAATAACACAGATTGGAATAATCAGTTTAGGATGGAAGAATATTGCAGAAATCATGCAATTTATCATAGATAGGCTAGTACACTATCTGCCAGCAGGCAGCTTTGCCCAAATCTGTGCAGATACGTGTGGTTACTATCTTTATGACTAGCAAAACACTTTGACAAGAGTCACTAAAAAAAGAAAATAAAAATTCTAGTATTTTATTAATTACAGTAAGAATAATGTCCTCATATTTGCTTTACTTAATCCTTATAGAAAAGTTCATTTTTGGATACTTGGAAATAAATTTCAAAATTAGTCTTCTGATAGAAAGGCAATACAACTAGACTGGACATTTTTCAGACCTGTTAAAGCAATATTTGAAGCCTAAACTAGTGATTTAGAGAACTGTTTTTGGTAGAATATGTTAAGAAAGTAATCAAAAAGGTTAGTAAATGCAAGAAGACTGAATACTGTTGAGCAAATTAATACCCCACTACTTCAATCCATTTAGCAAGAATGGCACTTCTAGCTGACAGGGGAGGAAATGGTACTTGGTGGTATAATAAGTTGTAAATTAATTAAAAATACAAGAAGTAAATTAATAATGAATGTGTGGTTGTCTGCCTGTTTATGAATCTTTTCCTGATTTTCTCTCCTCTGTTTTTCCCAGTTCCTGTACACTCCTCAGCACCATTGTTTGGAAACATTTTAATGGGATTTTGAAGACAGAATAAAGTTCTGTGACACTGAAATGCAACATTCTTCACATGACAAATGTTTTTCAAGCACACCTCTGGTAATTATTTTCCTACTGGTATGTGTGAAAGAGGGCAGTAGATATGATTCCTCTTATGCTCCTGGAGAAATGAGGCAAGAGAAGTAAAGACTGCATTTGCAGAGGGGGTTATTTATGCTTTATTATTTATAGATGCTTTTACTTAATTTGATATTCCTTCTTACTTAACCATGTAGCATCCACAAGTCTTGTGAAGTCAGCTGGTAGCAATAAGAGCTTATCCCCTTGGAAATTCTTGTATTTGAGTATCTAACAACTATCCACATTTAATACAATTTTTGAGTATGAGGCTGTGAGGTTTAGCATAATGCAACAGAAGGCTTCTGGTGCCTTTAGAGGACCCACTTCTCCACTAACAGCTCTCCTCATTTCTTCATACCTTTGGACAGTGGCACTCTGCCACATGGCAGCCACTTCCTCTTGCTCCTCCTCCTCCTCCTCCTCTTCGTCCTTCTCCTCCTCCTCCTTCTTTTCTTCCTCCTCCTCCTTTTCAGGTCACAGTAGCAGGTTCCTGAATTGGCTCGAGGGTCAACAATCTGTTTCTGTGTCAGTGATTTGCTCCCTTCTGCAACCAATGTCTCTTCTTACTTAGACCAAGGGTTTTAATATAGTGAGTCAAAAATCAGGCTAGAGAAGAATAAATTTTGCTAGTTTGAGACCAAGTAAATAGGAATTCCTCAGTTATCAGTTTCTGCCTTTATACCAAGTTTTTTTCTTATTCTCTTTTGATATGTTAGCCTTACCTTTATTTTTCAATGGTTTTCCATCAAAAAACTCCTTCCTTTTGAGAACTTGCAGTTCAGCAACTGTATATAAGCAAACAGTAGATGAGAGGGAGTTCCTAAAAACAGCAGCAGACGCCTCCCTCTTTGTCTTCAGTATAAAAAATTCTGCAGACCCAGCTGTTTGATGATAGTGCAGCATCTGAACCACAGTACTATTTAGCTTTTTTAACAGTTGAAATGCTGTACAAGTAGTGAGAACAGTACATTTTTCCTTTGGCTTTGGACAATACTGGGTTTCCAAAGAACTTGTGCCTATGCTTCTGTCTTTACTGGTCTTTCTGCCTTCATGTCTACTGACTGGCTTGAGATCTGACTAGTAATATGCAGGAATCAGCTGAAAATTTCATTTGAAACAACCTTTTTGTCTAAAGATATCATGTTACTCCTTAGAGAGTGTTTTCTCATATGCTCTTCAAATTACAGCTGCTCAGACAATCCTCCAACATCTAAGTCATTCAAAACAATGAATATTGTACTCATGCTATTGAGGCACAAAATGTCTTTATACTGCATCAGGAAATATTTTAAACCAATAAACAGACAGGCAGAACATTCATAATTAAGGCTGCCAATTTGTCCTCAGTTCACATATTTTTTAAACAAAATACTATGATGTTTTTCCGAAAAGAAAAAGAAAAGGTTGTGCAATTAGATATGAAGCCTGAGATAGCTGCAAAGGAAACTGAAGTTGAGTTTTCTGGAACAGCGGGTTAGGGGGTTTATACAGTGGTTGTCACTGCTGCTGGCATTCCCCTCCTCCCACAGACTCAAAAATGCCCTTGGCCTTACTCTGAAAGATGCACTTTTCCTGTGACAAAAGCTTTTTTTAATAACTTTTTTTTTTTCTTGCCACAGGACTGCAACTTCAGTTTCCTTTTAAGCAGCAAACAGTCTCTCAGGTTCGGGTAGTAGTGCTATTATCTTGACTCCTTTCTTGGTAAAGAAGAAATTGAACCTCTGATCATCAAATCATAGAATCATAGAATCGTTAAGGTTGGAAAAGACCCTTAAGATCATCGAGTCCAACTGTTAACCTAACACTGCCAAGTCCACCACTAAACCATGTCCTCAAGCACCATGTCTACCCATCTCTTAAATACCTTCAGGGATGGAGACTCAACCACTTCCCTGGGCAGCCTGTTCCAATGCTTGACCACCCTTTTGGTGAAGAAGTTTTTCCTAATATCCAACCTAAACTTCCCCTGGCACAACTTGAGGCCGTTTCCTCTCATCCTATCGCTTGTTACTAGGGAGAAGAGATTGACCCCCACCTCACTACAGCCTCCTTTCAGGTAGTTGTAGAGAGCGATAAGGTCTCCCCTCAGCCTCCTCTTCTCCAGACTAAACAACCCCAGTTCCCTCAGCCGCTGCTCGTAAGCCTTGTTCTCTAGACCCTTCACCAACTTTGTTGCCCTTCTTTGGACACACTCCAGCACCTCCATGTCCTTCTTGGAGTGAGGGGCCCAAAACTGAACACAGTATTCAAGATGTGGCCTCACCAGTGCCGAGTACAGGGGCACTATCACCTCCCTGGTCCTGCTGGCCACACTGTTCCTGATACAAGCCAGGATGCCATTGGCCCTCTTGGCCACCTGAGCACACTGCTGGCTCATGTTCAGGTGGCTGTCAACCAACACTCCCAGGTCCTTTTCTGCCAGGCAGCTTTCCAGCCACTCCTTCCCAAGCCTGTAGCGTTGCATGGGGTTGTTGTGACCCAAGTGCAGGACCCGGCACTGAGCCTTGTTGAACCTCATAGAGTTGGCCCTGGCCCAGCGATCCAGGCTGTCCAGGGCCCTCTGTAGGGCCTTCCTACCCTCCAGCAGATCGACACTTCCACCCAACTTGGTGTCATCTGCAAACTTACTGAGGGTGCACTCAATCCTCTCATCCAGATCATCAATGAAGATGTTGAACAGGACCGGCCCCAGTACTGAGCCCTGGGGAACACCACTCGTGACCGGCCGCCAACTGGATTTGACTCCTTTTACCACCGCTCTCTGGGCTCGGCCATCCAGCCAGTTTTTAACCCAGCGCAGAGTGCACTTATCCAAGCCGTGAGTATCATTATACTCACTTGGAACACAGCACAAAACCAAGAACTGTTTTACTACATTAACTACATTAACTATTAATGCTCTTCGTTACCTGAAATAAGGAAAAATGTTGGCTTTAAAGAGGCAATATTCATTTGAAGTCTACTCAAATTCAAGAAGTCAAAGTAAGTTTCAGTCCCCTTCCATTTTTGATAGCTTTGCATTTTTTAATTTCTTCTTTCTCTTCTCCTATAGTTGAAAAATGTCCCATTTCCCATAGCAACACAAAACAATGGAAAGCTGTCTGTGTGTACATTGTAAAATGTGAAATGATAAAATTTTGCATTTAGTGACAGAGAACTCTGAATCACTAATCAGTATCGAAAGTGTTTGATATAAATGATGAAATAGCTCACTTCCTATGGCACCAGGCCTAAAAATTACAAAATGGGTCAGACCCCTGCAACCATGGAGAGGCCAAGGTCCCCTGCTGATATGCGCATATGCAAAACAACGCCCCCACTGGAAAAGAGGACAATGGAACATCTCCATACTTCTGGCTTCAATTTAAATTCCGATTTTTTTCTTGTTGTACAATCTTCTGACTGCAGTTTTATTTATATTTATACTCTTTCATGCATAAATTGCATTGTTCTACTAAATATTTAAGCAACTATCATAGTACTGGTTGTATTTTATGAATCTCGATAGTAAAGAGGAGTAAAACTGCCTTTCATTTGCCTTCTGTTAATAGTTCCCAATTTTTTTAGCTTTACTTTTAGCTTGTCAGCTGCCTGTTCTCTAATTAGTTTTAAGGGAGCATACAGAATGCAAATATAATTTTAGTTATTAAACCCAAACACTATTTAGTAAACTCGAACACTCTCCTTTTGTCTCTATTTACAAGTTATGTTCATGCAGGTTTACCAGGATTAGTAACAAAATATTTCCAAAGGAATTATAGAGACAGCGCATTTGCAGTGCTAAAGGTGTTAAGCCAGGCATCTTATTGTCTTATCAGCAGAATTTATCTAGGCATATAATATATTTCATGAAATAATGAATGGTTTGCAGCCTTCCATCTGTCTTTTCACATTCTTCAGATTTTAATTTTTTGGATGGCCTATGAAAGTAGCCCATCATTCGCAAATAGCTGTAAAAAAGCAGTTGGCACCTAATAAAAATGAATACAAAAACTTCCAAATTGCCTGTTCCTAATTGCCCAGCAAGTGTGAATTAGGCTCTAATCCTTTGGGTACTTAGCTTGCACTTTACTGCACATGTGAAGGGACGCCGGAGAGCGCGGGATGGTGACTCAGACCCCTGGCTGTGCCCTGTGCCGCAAGCGGCTGCCGGCCATTGCAACTGCAGGTGCAGCAGCTTCACTTCATCCACCTTCTGCATATGGGGCAGAAGGTCACCCTGCAGGTGAATGCACCCCTTGCACATGCTGCTGAGGGGGTGCCCTGGCATAGGGCATCGGCACTGCTCCCAGGAGCAGCCCCCAGGTGAGCCTTGGGCCAGACTTCTTCATTCACTCTTTGCACAGCCAGGAAATCCATTTTTTTGGGAGACCCCTGGCTCTTACCTTTTCAACTTTCATCATTTTACCAAGACTTTGAAAGAAACTGGGGAAAAAAAAAAAGTGACTGGCCAAATTTTGTCAAAAATAAGATATACCTTGACAGTTCGTATCTGTACCAGTAGTACGAAGCTGGAATATTTATATGTTAAATACCTGGATGCAAATTCAATTCTTTACTCAGAGCACCTTTTTTAAACCAACAGTGATGTGCTCACAGTAGTCTGCAGAACAATTCCCTAGCTCTTAGATAAAATAAAGAGAAACCATCTATTCAATCATCTGCTCAGCTGTTAGGAAATCATCAGGAAAATGCCCTAATTATCAGATTCAAACAGGTTTGCATTGTGTGAAATAGTCCAGACTTACACAGGACTAACAACAGGACAAACAGAGGATAGAGGGCAAATGGCTTGGTACTAATTCTGCAGAAAATAATCTTGGCATGAGTCACCTATGTCATGCTATAGGAGAAAAGGTTAAAAAAAAAAAAGAAAAAAGAGTCTGTGATACATATACAGGAATACTGCCTGTGAGATATACAAAATATTTTTTATAACCTACAGATATATACTCAGCATTGGGAGAGCATCATCTGGAGTCCAGTTTTGGGCACTGCATTTTAGTAAAGATGTGGACCCATGGAAAAATCCAGAAGACAACACTGAGAAAGATCAGCGGTCAAGAAGTAATGGTCTGTGAGGAAACACTGACGAAACTGGGGGCTAGAAAAGAAAGAGCTGCGCAGATAAAGGCCTACAAACTACTGAAGTTACCAAATGGACTATGTCATCTCCTTTTCAGTGGTGGTAGAAGAGGAAGTGATGGGCTTTGCTGCAGCAAGAAAGCTTTGGGGTTGACTGGGAAAAAATCCTTTCCAATTGCTAGGAAAGGTCACATCACTGCTGCTGGAGGCGGCTGCCTGGAGAGCTGTAGAACCTCCATCACTGAGTGCCCTGGGCTGGACGAGGGCATCTCAGATGGAACATGGCTACAGCTTACCCCGTCCTCCAGCTCCAGATGGGAACGGGTGTCTTTGCATCCCTCTAGCTGCAGGTTTCTTCATAAAAGAAGAAACTGCAATTCTTTCTTACCCATAAGCTAGGAATCATTGCACAAAAGACATGGATGGTTAGTAAATGATGATGCTTGCTTGTTCAGGAAATAACATCAGAGAGTCAAGTATAAAGAAGATTTTCCTATTTTTTTCATAATTTGGAGTTCTGGGATATGTTTTGATGCCTGGAACAGAAAGGTTTTACGAAGCTGTTACAGGCCCCGTAACTTCTTGGACCCTTCTCATTATTTAGTGTTGGCTATTGCGCTCAAGAAGCAGACTTCAAGAGTTTGGTCCAGCAGGTTTGTTTAGTAATGAGCAAAACAATAATGAGTTAAGAGTTCAGACAATATATCTAATAATAGGTGATTTACATTTTAGCTGTCTTTTATTGGAGAAGATTATTCCCTGCTAACAATTTCAATTCCATATTACATCTGCACTTCTTGGATGCATCTACAAGGTGTATCAAGAAATATGAATGTGTATGTCAAGACCAGTAGGTTACCTAATATTTACAGTTAGTGGGTTGACTAATATTTATGACCATCTTATAAGGTATAATTTTAACCCAGAATAATGCAAGCAATAATTTATCTGTAGGATCTTAGAGATTGCTTGTCTCCATGAATCATACCCAAAATCTCAAACAGCTGTAAGCATGTTTAGAGGATGTAAAGTTGTTCCTAAGCAAAGAGTCAGCACCTGTCTATAGAAATCTCTGCATGAAAATGTGTGAGTTGGAAATTTCACACACCTACTATGAGTAAAAAGTATTTAAACTGGATTGACTTCTGAGTTATCACTACATTTGGGTATGTATGAGGGCAAAATATTTTCAAGTATTCAAACAAGTTGTAAATTATGTTCCTTTTGGTTCTGTATTTGTTTTTACTGAACTTATGTACATGTGGAAGTTGGTTCAAATGAATATCTGTATGTTACCTCCAATAATTTCTCAGCCCTTTGCTCAGCAGAAAGTACAACAAACATCAATGCATTTTAAAATCACTGACTGAACAATTCAAAGGCAGAAATGATAATTTTTGAAAGACAAGTTATTTGCCAAGAACGTTACTCAAGTTCAGTGATTTCTGTTGTTTTCTAATTGCTGCTTTTGTCAACATCCTTTTACTTCCATGAGTGCTGCTAAGTGCAAACTAATGGCATATTTCAAAAAGATCACATGGATGGAACATAAAAATCGGTCTTTCAAATGTCACTTAAATACATATCAATTTAATATTAAGATTTATACCATAGCTCCTAGAGACCTGAAATGAGAGATGAGCCTTATTTTCTTGTTACTAGATAAATACCTGATAAGAAACACTTCTAGTCAAAGAATCAAAAACTTTACAACCTCAAACTTTCTATTGTTTGTTTTTCAGATGGCAGAAATATGTTTTCTGGCATATAAACCTATTCTACTTGATATTTAGAAGTAAAAGCTATAAGTGATATTATTAGCAAAGAGGAATGCTGCCAAGAAGCCAGTGCATTCTGCTTGGCTAATACACTAATACAACATTAATTCACTAGTAGTGCCTGGTACTCTGCCTAGTCTGATACTCTGCATGTATGGTAATAAAATAAAACTCAGCAGCAACTAATGCACAGCAGTATATTACATGCTATTTCCCAAATATTCCCTACATGAAGAATGTCAGACCAATCCTATGCCAAGGAAAGATAAAGTATTAGACACTGGAGCTGGGAAATGCTAAATAGTTTCTTGCCATTAGTGGAGAAAAATGTAGTCTGGACAAATTCCATATTAGTGAAATTAGTGGTCCTTCTAAATGTGTTCTGCAGAAGTAAAATAGAAATTTTTATTAAAGCATATGTGAGCCAACACTTTTCTTTTTCAGTACGTGAAATATCTGGTTACTCTTCCCGTAATGTTTTATTCATACATGATTTCACAGTAGCTTAAATTTTCTAATACAATTCCCAAAGTACACACTTGTATCCAGATATGTGGTCTCATTTTAGAAGTGCTGAATTCCCACATCTCCCACTGAGCAAACACAAATGAGTTGATGCACAAAATTGACGTATTTATTTATGGTCATACACAACATCCACTTAAATTAAGGAAAAAATTAATTCCCTTGTGTGCGGTAAAATGAAGGAGTTTGCTAAGTCCTTTAACTTTAGGCACCCACTCAAACAAAAGTGTGTCAAAAGAGTCTTTAAAATGCAAAAAGAAGAATTTGGTAAAATGTTTGGCTTTGAAGGAAAATGTTTATTTCTGATCATTGACACTTATTTCGGAAAATATGTTTCTAAGTCTTTTCTACTGTAATGATTGTTGATAAAGAACAGTGGCAAAAAAGATCTATATATTACAATATTTCTTGTTCAGAATATCACATGGAATTTTCTTTCCAAGCTATTTGGGAGAAGAAAAATTCTTATTTTTCAGTGTTCTACCATAAGGCAAAAGAGGTGTATCTGGAGAATAATGAAAATATCCTTGAGTAAATGCGCTATAATAATACTATTCGAGCTATTTCCGTATCTCAGCCTATTAATGCAGGCAGTTTTCTCACGGCCTCTCATATAATCTATTTATACTGTGTCTGTCTGAACAATATTTGACTGAGAATGGTATTTATTTTACTTTGACATCATACTGGGAAGCGTTCATTGCCCTCTTTTAAATAAGCATTTAGAACTTCCTGCTTCTTGTGAAAAAAAAGCAGCTTTCTTTTAAATTGTGTGCAAAGCTGAATGAATTTGGAGGAAAAAACCTTATTTATTGAATAATGTGCTCCAAAGAGCAGCATTATTTGTTAAATAAAGCAAATAAAATTTTGTTAAATCAAGGAAATAAATATTTGACTAACAAACCTTATGAAAAAAAGCATGCAGCGCATATCTAGTAAACAGATTTGCCTGCTAATTTATGAGTGCCCATGAGCCTTTTGCTTCCCTCTGGGCCCATGCTAGATAAGCTACACAAGCTTTCCAACATGCCTGTGACAGCCTTTACTCTTCTGTTCTTATCATACTCTGTGTAGCCCTAGAACTACACCAGGGCAGCCCAGCTGAAATATTCAGGTAAAGCCCTGTCTGGCAGCAGTCAGTGAGCCGCCAGATTGCTTTCAGTGGCCTCTGTGTGACATACAAGCTTGAAAGGAGTCTAGTACTTAATGATATTATACCAACGTTCAATCCACTCTATCAGTCATTTAGAAATTTTAAAAAAGCCCACTTTTTAAATTAAGAAACTTTGAACATAGAGGTTGTCTTGGAACAATACAGGTTCCTTTTTCTACAAGTGACTGAAGAAATTTCTCAGCATGAGAGAAAGTAGAAAGAAGTATAACCCTGTGGGAGTGTTCATGCATACATATTTCTTAAGTCTTGTCGGTGAATAATGGGAAAAGATGTCAGAAAAATATATGTGCTAGGGGAGGAAAACTTTAAGTGATTCAGTCTGGTGAGGAATAGGCGTAGCTTGAGTTTTAATCTTTCTCCATCTAGCACTCTCTTTCCCCCTTTTTCTGTCTTATGTTTTTGATTTTCCCTTTTAATTTATTTAGTACTTTTATTTAGTCACATTCCATCTTATACGAGTGACGTATTTTTTTCACAAGAGATGCTCATTCCCAGATACTACTCATTATTTACAGCACTATGTGCTAGAGCATAAACTTTTCAGATATTTAATGGATACATACTTTTGCATACTGGAATGTCTTACATTTAGTGGCATTTAATACAAAA
This sequence comes from Platalea leucorodia, assembly GCF_965183815.1. Lineage (NCBI taxonomy): Eukaryota > Metazoa > Chordata > Aves > Pelecaniformes > Threskiornithidae > Platalea > Platalea leucorodia. Next base: position 78,544,235 of record NC_138826.1, read on the forward strand.
TATAATGAATATAACTACTTTGCCTTTTCCGTATCCAGCCTCCAAGAATGGCTTTCACAAGAAAATATCTGGATTGCAAACAGTCTCTTCAGTGCCAGAAAAAACTCTGCTGTCTCTATACGACTCTACAGTCCTGCTGAACTGCGATTTTAAAGTTGCCTGGCTATTCTTTCATGTCTACAAATCACATCATTGTGTGTCCCAGTGTTAATATGTTCCCTCAGTAACTGGTTCATGTGAAATGGGTTGCTATAAAGTTTGCATCCACATTTTTATTGTACCAGTGAAGAGGAAAACCCAGGCTCAATGGCATTACAAATTTACTCCATAATTTCATACTTCAGTCACCTATGAAAAGATAGGAATCTTTTTTTTGGACCAAATTAAACAAACTGCAAGACTTCTCTGACATAGTATGTACTTCCAATGAAATATTTACAAATGATCTCTGCAAGGGTAAAAAAGAACTAAATCAGTCCAATTTAAATGACTGCTGTAAACCTGGTTATAGTAGGTTGAATATAGCCTTATATTAAATTTTAATCTGCAATATTTACACCAGACAAACTGGAGAAATCCAAGTCTGCAATCTCTCAAGGAAAACAGTGATTTTTGTGCATGATATTTTTTGCACAGTCTCAGAAAGATCTGCTACCCCAGACATTTGAAGTAAATGTTCAGTTTCATTCATTCTCTGTTAAATGCAGAACAGTGTTCAGAAGTAACATCCAGATTATATGTGTATTTTTGTTGCTGATCTCTTACTCTGCCTCCAAGACACAATGGAGTTTGGCTCCAGTCTGATCAGAGCTGCTTTTGCTGGGTTCTGCTTGCGTTGATTGATGTGCCCACACAATCAATACACAAAAACAGACAAAAGAAACTGAAATAAAATGTTACTACCCCTAGTTTTAGGGTGGTTGTCTGAGCTTTAGCACTGATATTCACTGTCAACCCTGAAGAGGGTATTTAGGCATTAGCCTTTCAACGGCTGAACTCATTTGTTGATTCAGCCAATCCTGAAGTCTACAGAAAAGCCAGGAATTCAAGACGGTCACTTTTTACACTGTTTTAACCAGAAGATAATATGTCAACTCTTCCTTCTCATTTCAGAGTATGTAGTCACCTTTGTTTTTAGAGAAGCTGTTCTTTTTGATTTGTGAACTATTTTGTCAGATTCTGAAGCAGGAGAATTATCCACCGGATGTAGATCTTGTTTCATTACTGTAAGTCAGGTAGTTAAAGACCGTGAGGGAAGGCCAGGCATTCAAATAATCCACCTCACAATTCTTTAAAATGTGATTATAATGCTACCAAGATGTAGAAACCCTTGGCAAGCTCAAGAATACTTTTCATAGAAAATCAGTGTCGTCATTCTTCCACAAAAGGGGAAAACAAGCTACAAGATGTGATAATGTCATCTGACATAATTTGTAGTTTTCACATGGTGGGTGGTATGGTGCCTTTGTATTGGATATGAAGGTGGAGGGTTGCTCTTTTTCATGTATTTTGAAGACAGGTAAGAGAACATAACACAGTGACAAAGATTTGTTCAAAAAAAGGGCTGTTTGTCCAAAATCAGGTTTTCCTTTTGATTTGTTAAGGCTAAAAATAAGAAGAGATTTAGTCACTTTCAGGGAAAAGGTAACTAGATCAAGAGTCAATCCTTTTGAAAATTCTTTACTGTCAATAAATATCTCTACAGAGGTAAAAGCACAAGACTTTCTAGTGTAGCAGACAAGGCACAAAGGATGATTGCTCCACTTTCTTAGGCTCTGATGAAACTCGTATGAATTGTTAGGTACCCCATTTTAAGATTGAATTAAGAGAATCTGTGGAAGAATAAATGAATAATCAGAGGACTTGGAAAAAAAGTGTAACAGGAGAAATGGTTAGAGGATCAGCAGTTGTTTAGAGACGTCTTAGGAAGGAAATGATAACACTCTTCAAGTATGTAAAAGGTTGCTATGAAGAAGACCATGATGAGTTGTCCCACAAGAAGTAGAACAAAGAGTAATTGGCTTAATTTGCAGCAGAAACTCATATTTGATATTGGGAAAGCTTTAATAACAATCAGTAGAGCTTAGTAACAGGGAGTGGAGCCCTTCTGGATCTGCCTGGGCACAGGGAACAGAAACAGCCACAGGGAGAGAATCAGTGTCTCTGAGAGGTGTTTTACTTGATGCTGCCTGACAGCAGGAAGATGGACTGAATGGTCTCCTTTGCTCGCTCTCCTACATTGCTATTATTAGTGTGATTTTCATGCTGCACTTTGTCACAAGCTTGCAGTGGAATACCACTACTGAGAAAACGTGTGCTGGAGCTTCTGCTTCACAGGTGTAGCATGCAGTTTATATACTATAGAGTTGCTGGGTTATCAGATCAAAAGCAATCAGAGTCAAAAGAGTGTTTGTCCCATTTGTGTTTACAGTTTTTACATACCCGCAGCCCATGACACTCATGTCAAATTAATTGTGTTAGCTTACCTTAGATAGAATATTTTTTTTTTCTGGAAACTAATGAGCACTGAAGGAAACCAACACATTATGCTTGGCAACCCTGTAAACACTATGTCATATTTACTGTGTAATATATAGCTGGTTACTGACTAATGTACTTTTAAATAAAAGAGATGTGGGACCCCAGCTTACAGTCACTCTTCTTGAAAAATCTTATTGAGTTAAATAGGAATAAAATAAATGTGCTTTTATAGAAATTACTCAAAACCCAAGAGAACCAAATAATGAATGAGATTCTTTCAACAGAATTTTTACATAGAACAGGATGTAGAACAGAGCTCTGTAGTAAGAATATAATTTTCCGTTAATTTTCCATTTGATTGTGTTGGCTGTTTTAAAAATACTGTGCAAAACCAATTTTGTTTCCTGTTAAATACCTTCGGACTTTTTCATACACACAATTCAGATTATCAGATTTCCTATCTGAAGATTTTGGGTCTTTTTCTCTTCAAAGAGCTGGATGATTATATAAAGATAAACAAAAGGATATTCAGATAAAATAATTTAATTCTTAAGCTTCTAAATAAAAATACTTGTGGATATAAAGCCATTGCTTGTGGTGATAGAGAATATCCTTGTGTCCAGTTACTGCCTATATTGAATACACTGATCTCCAAAAGCAAAGAGACTGGAAGAATTAAGAAACTGATGCACAGTTTTCTGTGCCTTATGTAATCATGAGTTGATGGGTCTTGGACTTCAGAAAAGCTAACAAAGAAATCCAAAATTCAGTAAGCAGTAGATCTAAATCAAAATCAAGATTTTACACTTAAGATAAGCCTGGGAAGTCTGGGCAAAGGGCACACTGTAGGTCAGAGATTGGTAAAGCTGTTGCATATGTTACATCAGTCACTTCTATTCACCAGCTTTATACAAACAAAATGAAACTAGGAAAAAAAGAGGGTGAAGTACTGCAGATGTCTAGAAATGTCGTATTTAATTAAGTCACATTTTATATTAATTTGCAGTATAATTGCCAGCTGCCCTGACTCAAGAGTTTATAGTCATAGGAATCATAGGGTCATCACAATATTTTTTATAGTCCCACTTAGCACCCAGCACAAGGCTTATCTCTTCTCAGTATCAAACAGCAATTCCTTCTCCTTTAGAGTAGAAAATGGCAAATCCCTGAGTGCACATCACTTTTTAACTTGACAAAATTAAAATACACACTTAAACATCTGTTTTGGTGAAAAACAGGAATATGTAAAAGGCAAAATTCACATTTTTTTCAGAACAGGCCAAGCAATTCTCGGACTGGTAAGGAAACTAATTCAAGCTACAATAAATATTGTACAAACTTTCATTATAAAGCAGTAATTTGACTCTGTTTTTCCTTGATGGAAGATTTCTGACATTATTTTTAAAAGCTTCAGACCTGAAATACAAGAACGTGAATTTTCATCTTCTAGAGCCACCGATGTTTTATTATAAACAGAAGGTCATATTATGATTTCATTTTTTAAAAATAAAATATCCTGTGGTATAATCTTATAAGAGAAGCCATAAAAAAAAATACTCTCAGACAGGCTGAACCTTCTTTCAAGATTCAAAGAATACTTTTAAAAACTACAAAAACCATTTTGCTGTCTCCAGCATGTTTGGCAGTTACATTTCATACATTTTGTACTTTTTTAGTGCCACCAATTTTCTTGTCCTTTAATCTGAAACATACCGTAATAAATTATCAATTCACTGTTTGAAAAAGAAACTATATGAAGAAGCTGCTTGCTTTGGAAAATAGCACCAAACTGTCTCAATGAATACAAAATCTGAGAAGCTGTGGGGAGACTTGCAAGAAAGGAGGGGGAATTTCAGTAGATGGTGGGAGCTCCATAACTCTGTACTAAGTTCATATAAAATGGCTGGCCAGTAACATTTGTGGAGAGGAGTAAGAACATACTGAGAAATGAAGCTATGTAAAGTGGTGGCAAAGGATGAAATAGAGATCTACCTCCAGAGCAACATGTTTTGTTGTCATTATAGTTCAATACTTGAGCTCATCTAGGCCATTGAGCCTGTCAGCCCAGCCATGCCATCTCCTTCATGTGTCCTGGTAATGCTTATAATGAAGGGTATAAGAGATCCCAGTGACCTCAGGTGACTTCAGGTTTAGCGCTTCAAGGCCACGGAACAAAATAAAAATGTATTAAAGTAATCTTAACCCTAAGTAACCCTAATTTGCCCCTGCAAGCCTGCTGTAATCCATAATCCAGAGGTTTATTCTCTTGGAGCTGGGGAAATGCAATGTCTTTGGGACCTGGAAGGAGAAGTGAGGTTGCAGATTGGACTCTTTGTAAACCATATAGGTTGCTGTCCTGGATGTGCACTTGTCAAATAGATTATGATTATTAGATAGGCACTTCAGACTAAATAGCAGATGTCCTTTAAGCTAAAATATAACCTAAATTATAGCCGTAGTTGTATAAAAGAAAAAGAAAAACAAACAATAAAGCCACAAAAGTAAGGCATTTGTGAGGCCTGAAAGATTCTACAAAGTCCTCTAAATTATTAGAATTTTCTTGGATGTATTTTTAAAACCTGTTTTTCTCTCTTCTATCCTGTAATTTGAAAAATAATTGTTTGTTTTTGTGACTTAATTCCATTTCTTCTTTTGCCAAATGTTTCTCATTTTAAATTGACACAAAAATGGTATTGCAGGCTGTGAACGGGTTATATACAGTTTGAACTCCTCCTTGGAGAGCTGAATTTTCTAATTGTGACTGAAAGATATGCAATTCCTCTTGCGGAGCTAATTCAAACACTTTGGAGGACACACAGGGTGCAGGAACACAGTGGAAGACCTTTAACAACATAAAAAATGACTGTTCCAACCTGTCCAAGTCTCAAGATCCAATTTGCAGTGGTTTTGGTTTTAGAAATGAAGAATAGTCTCTGAATAGATTTTTACTTGTAAGCAATGTGTGGCTTCTTCAGAGGCAAGCTTCCCATCTTGTTATAAAAAGCTGATACATTCATTTTGAAACATCCTATTTAATTTTTACATGTAAGGCAAAATAACTTCATCCTTAAATTTAGTTGTTAGATTCAAACTAGTTCAATATACTGAAATTTTCAAAAACGATTAGTTGGTGTGGGTGCCTGGCTGTTTTCTGTGTCCATCCTCCAGTGTGTTATTCAATACATGATTTTCTAAAACTGCTCTTTGAAAGTCTCTTTGAACATCCTGTCTATTAGAGATATTTTGGAAAACTGTTCATCACTTTCCCAAATCTTGACTTAGATCTCCAAGGGTTTGGGTTCTTGGTATATTATGACAGATGAAGGTGAGTCAAGAAATTCTGTGGCTAAATTTTGAAATGGCATAAATCACAGGATGCTGCAATTTCAATAAGATGGTATGATTTATATCTCCTGGGGGTGTGTTACAGCATGCTCATAAATTCATCTATTACGTACGCAGATCTAAAAAAAAACCCAACCAAAAAACCAAAAGTGAGACAAATAAATGCAAACCAGGACTATTCATAATCAAAGTATAGTTTAACTTTTATTCAGTTGAAACACAATGGGCATGTGTGTTATCCTCTAAATTAAAATGTAGCTGGTCTTTTTTGGAACAGAAGGTTGCTCCGGGAACAGAGTATGAAACAAAGAAGTAACTGAAAAACATGTAATGAAGGAAATAAATGAACGAATAACGTAGAAAAAGGATAACCTTCATTTTTTTCCTGATTACTAATAGAGTAAACATTCCACTGTAATTCAATAGCTGAAGGAATTGCCATCACATTAAAAGTTTTTACATGTAGAATTAAACTTTCTGTTGTTTAGGAGACCTCACTATGTTATCCAGGTTGACTATGGAAAATTACTGTTGAGGAACATCAGTGCAATTACATGGTCAGAGCAATCCTTTGAAAAGCTTATTTTTAAGAATAAAAGTAAAATATGCTTTAAATAGTAGTCAGAAGAAAGCCCATATCTGGTTAATGGCAAGTTAAAGTGAATGACTCTTCAAATGGTTAATGAAATGGATGTTTTGAAGACTGTTCTCTGAACAATACTGTAACCTGGAAGTACTTAATGGCTGATGACCCTAACTCCAAGTGATCTTGGAAGCAGAAGAACTCTGATTCTATATTGATAGAAAAAGATTTAAAAAATATTCAAGACTTTTTTTTTTTAAATTCTGAGCCACAATAGTGTGAAAATGAATTTAAAACTTCCTACTGCCCTTTTTTATGAACTTCCATTTCACCCTTCTTGAAGAGGCTTGTATTCTACTTTTCCATGTCTTCAAATCAAGTAAAATTTGACTACAGTATATAGTGTTCTCATGATCGCTTCTCCATCCTGAATGCTAGATATCGTCTGTGCTATTTGGACTCTGCTCCCATATCATTACTTTTCTTTATTATGTTTTTAAATTGACTCAAATGCAGTGAGTTACTTCAAAATCTCAGCAGTTATGAAGGGCACATCCTTTTCATTTGAACCCCACAGGGCACACCCTGTTTAGACAGGGTTAGTTCTCATGTAACTCATCACCATCCTCCTTAAAATTCTCAACAGTTCCTCTCTATATGAGGTCACATGATCCAAACATAACTGGTAAGTTTTGTGATGTCATTGCTCATATCTTCAAAGTCACTGTTTTGTATGTTTAGCTGAAGTTAGAAATTATTTATTTCCTCAGCAGGTTGCCAACACACAAAAATGAGCATTTTAATACAGAGACACAGACACAAACACTACAGTGAAGGTCCTTTTTTTCTATTCCACTCCTTTTTTCAGGACTTTCCTCAGTAATACAGTCACTACCTCCCCCTAAAAAAAGTTTACTCTCTCTGATGACTAAATTGGAAATCAAGGATGACCTGGCTATTTACATGTTTTTCATAATCTGGGAATAGGCTGTTCAGAGCTGCACAGGATGCGTCTCATTTTGAATGCTGGTTCGTAACCCCTGACTAACAGAGGACACGTAAGGAGTATAGTTCCAACATTTGCATGAATTACTGTCATCCTTTTCTAGGGCATTGTGTAATCCAGCTGGGATGATGAGGCTTGTCCAGAGCACGATCTAAGGGCCATCAAAATGACAATTAATGTTTGAATTTTTCATCTGAACCTTGAAAATGTTTGGACTCCAACTCAGGATGCTGGAAAATATAAAGAAAGGCCAAAGTCTGATGAAACAGCTGCTCACTTGAAATTTCATCTCCTCTTACCTAAACTAATCCTCTCTCCTCTCCAGTCATCACTCCTTCTTTCATGGCCCACACTCCCAGAGTGACACTCTTTCCTGGGAAGGTCTCTTCCATAGGGAGTTGTAGCTTCCTGGTACCTTTGGTGAGGGGCATCTGCCAGCACACTCTTTCCTTCATGTAAGAGATTTTCCAGAGGGCAGGAGACTGCTGACACTCACACAGAAGCCAGGCAGGAACAAAATATAATGCTGTCTTCTGTCATTGAAATTCAGCAAATGGAGCACCTGAGTACTAATACAGAGGTATATTGGTGTATATGATAGCAAAAGTTTTTGTGTATGTTTTCTTCACCATTAATTAAAGGTGAAGAGCTAAAATCAAAGTGAGGTTCAGGGGTCGTTGGTCCACAATCACTTTTACTTTTCTCTCACTCTTTGTTTCTAGGATGGCTACGAGCTGGGAGGACTCATACAAAGTCTAGTTTTACCTATTTGCTGCATTTTTGAGGGAGAGAGGTAACAGTGATCTCAAAATGTACATCTATACTACAAAAGTGTGAGGAATAGTTAGGACAGGCTTCCTCCTCAAGGGTGGAAGTTAAGCTCAGAGCATTTGAAATCATACTGAGTAGTAAGGCTACATTGATATGTGGTTAGCTCCTGCAGCTGCTGGATACACCTGGACAGAACGATTTTTTTCAGGAGAGAATAGAAATGCCAGCAGAAAGGAAAGTCAGTGTCAAGTACAGGAACAGATTGGCCTTTCCAAAGAAAAGAGTCCAAAGTAAAGGACATGATCACCCATTGGATACTTCAGCTGAGGACAATTTGAATTTGTTTCCTAGAGTGACCTGTAGATCCCATAGACTCCCTTCAGAAGAGAGCAGGGAGATGACCATGAGGGGTACACAGTACATGCTCTTGCAGAGCGGGAAAAGGAGAGAAGGGAAGAGAGACAGTGATGGAAGTCACTATTCCTCTAAGGAGAGGCATCTCTCTTTTGAAGTTTGGTTGCATGTTGTTCAAACAGTTATACAAGAAGCGCTTTCACAGCCGCAGAAAAATAATGCTACTGGTAGCACATATCCAAAATCTGATACATTGGTCCTTTTGATCTGTAGAAATGTCAAAAAGTTCAGGACTACCATTTCTGAGGTCACAGAGCACTGAAGGAAACTTTGATACTCAGAATATCCAGAAATTACATTTCTGTCTCTTTAGCTACCTTGTCAGGCTGTGCCTGGGTCAATATTTACCTGGATCAATGTTTACTAAGCTTGGGTCAATATTTACTTGCATTTTTAGTAGAGGAACTCCATTGCTATGGTAAAGAACAGTTTACTACAGGTGATTGGAAGAAATTATTATGCATAGTGTAGAAAGGAGAAGAGAGACAGGCAGTAGTATATTAGAGAATGTGGAGGACGCCGTGCTATGGAGCTAGTAAAGCCCAGGCGTGAGATATAAAGATAGAGGAGGTGGAGAGGGCCCCTGAGAGGCAACCAAACAGGGGATCTGTTTTTATCCCTTCCTGATGGGGATTGGCACTTACCTAGCTGGTTCATGAGGACTTTGAGTCAGATTTGCCTGCCTCTCTTCCTTACCACAACAACCACAACAGTGCTAACCAGTCTTTGATCATCAAAGCTGGGATCTATTAGAAGGCAGCTCAAGAAAGTGCCTTTTTCTGTAGTGGAAACTTAGAATGAGGAAGAACTTGAATCTCTGGGCCACGATGTTCCTGCAGGACAGATTCTGTCCTCCTGCTTTGGTTTTATTCCAGTAACATTCTGGATTGCAATAAATGCTATCTTTTTTTTTTTTTTTTTTTCTTCCCAGGCTCCCTAAAAAACCCCTTTCGTTCCACCCCCAGGGGCAGATTATGTCAGCTCTCCATTCTTCTGAGGAGTCTACAACCTGTGCTGGCAGCACTGGGTGCCTGCTGGACATGCCTCTCTTGAGCCCAGCCCCACGCTCCAGGAGCTCTTCCCCCAGGGTATGTTTGCTCCTTACAGGACAGCTGCTCATCTCCTTCCTGCAGAGACTTCCACTGGACCCAGGCAGAGCAGTCAACAGCAGGCAGGCTTCCTGTCTTCTCTCCTACACTGCCCTTTGAAAGGTCCACAAAATAAGCTGCGAGCAAATGAAGCAGATGCTATCCATCAAAATTTAATAAAAAGACTGTTATATAAATAACATTAACATGCAGTTGCCTGTAACTTTCTGGGAATCAGTATTTGGAGCAGCATGTAGCCCTACAAGTTTGTTAAATTGGAGTAATAAAATCATATGGAAACCAAGATTGTTCTAATCATGATTTTTTTGTATTGACTAAGCTGTAGTCAAAGTAGGTCAGACTGGGAAGGAGAGCTCATTGATGCTAGGCCCTGTGTGTGGTCATGGGCCTTAAAATTACATGACTTAATATTGTTGTTGGGTTGGTTTTTTTTTAAAGTTGTTTATCTTCTGAGTGATGCAGCAGGGGGCAAAGAGTGGGGTTAAAGGAATACTTGTATCAGAAAGGATCCCACGTTCCCATAAAAGCACACAAATGACTCAAAACAATTAATAGAGTACTGCACCAATATTCAATGTTGTAAGACCTCTCCCATTCAGTTGCTCAGTCCTCCACATACTCCACCTTGCATTTCAGGAGGGTTTGAATGCCTAACACATACCCCTTCTACATCTGCATATTGACAGGCAGCATAAGCGTTTTCATAATTCCTAAAGGTGGTAACATCTTTTCCCCTCTGAGCTTCTTGGGATGGACTTTATTACAGAAAAAGTAGGAAAATTCTCCCTTTATGGGCAGCAGTTCCTCTGAAGGCAGACTGGAAGCCCCCAGTCCACCTGGCAGGCACCCTGTGCTCCACCTGTTTCCACCTTTATCTTCATGTTTTTATTTGACTCCCCCTAATGTCTGACAAAAAAGAAGGAGAGGTGGTTGTCCATCCCATCCTGTGCCTCCAAAGAGATGCCTAACTATTAAATTATAAGACCTTTCAACCCCGTAACAGATATCAGAACAAATGTATTGCGATTTTACTGGGAAAGGATATGAATGGGTTTTGTGAAGCAAACTAGCAACAAGTTTACCCTGACCTGTTCCTCATCAAAATCTTGCTTTGAAATGTTTTTAACACCAGATGCAGCTGGTGACCAAGGTTCAAATAACTGACATTACTAAGACGCAGCCAAGATTTCAGCAAGCCTCATGGTGACACTTCTGGACAAAGATAAGGCTTTGTTGTAGGCATGAAAGCTTGGAACACCACTGATCATATGTAGAAAAATGTCACAACAAAAAATCATTAGCAGTCTTGAATCCAGTGGAGAGGCAGGGGAAAGAAATTAGCTCAAGGACTAGGTGTGAATAAATGATCAACTTTTAGAGTGAACTATATAAAGAAGCTGTAATGTAAGATGTCTGATTACACCTTTGTGCTACACTGACCAAAACTAGCAACCAATTATTCTACCATGTTTTCTTCCACCAAAGGAAAACAATTATAAGAGCTGATTTAATGGTTCTTCTTGAAATTACATGAAGAGACTAGCTAAAATTTCAAGAGCTTATTGTGTTTCTAAAAATTCAGACTTCTTTTAAGCATCATTTCACATTTTACAGGCTTTAATTTCAGATTTGCACCTGGTCTTAGCCTAGGGGCAGAAATAAAAGGATACAAGTCAAAACACAGAGACACAAGCCAGTATTTAGATAGGACAGCTAACAGCACAGGGAAGCTACACATGTTCACAATGTGTTTGGATTACTAAATAAATAGAAAATATTGTATTTACTCTCATTTCAGTTTGCTAGAGTTTTAAAATTGTGCAGGAATAGAAAAACTGCATTTTAGTTTCCATTGATATTTGCATCAAAACAGAAATTACTAAAATAAAATACAAATTTGAACAATGAGTCAGATACATTTGTCCTTTCATGGTTTAAAAAAATCTCCACTGTCTTAAAAAAATCAAAAAGCCAAAAAACCCTCCCCCCAAAAAACGGTTAAAGCTAATTTCCCCTCTGCTTTGCTGTCCTGGTGAGAAAGCAATAAAAAAAAGCAAAGTTTATATAAAGCAGTTCTAACCACAAATGTTAGAATCGTTCTACTAATGAAAACATGATTTTCATATATATCAAAAACATACTGTAGTTTGAAGAAATACATAAAAATTCTATTATTAGACAACATAATAGTATATTACCCTATATACTACTTGGTTTGACAATGATTATAGCATAAGCAAAGGCAGGTTGATATCTGTTTAAATAGCTTTACCTAAAGCTACCCCTTTTTTTCTGATATTAATCTCCACTTTGACTAACTCCAAGATTAATTTTATATCATTTCCTTGAATTACAAATACTATAAACAAGAGGAACAGCCAAACATTTTTCTCAGTAATGAGTCAGAAAAAAATACATAGTTAAAACCAAGAAAACTTTCCTAAATATATGTTGTAGGGACATAAATAAAATAAGTAAGATGAATTACAGCTAAGCATCTGTCTTATAGTGTACAAGTAGTTTGGGATTCTAAACAGATGAAAAAGAAATAAAGCAAAGGAAAAAGAAAAAGGAGGAAAAGAAAGCAAAAGAGCTGATAAAGTTTCTGGCTACAATACAGGAGACATATCATTACCATATGATCTAATGTGGGTGTCAGCCTGGATTGTGTTCATTGAGAGAAACCTTATTTTTTAACTGTGCTATGGAATAGAAGCAGGAGGGTTTTCCACCAAGTGACAGTCACTGAGCTGAACTTACCCCCTCCTCCTTTCCACACCTGCAAAGCCTTTTGCCTGGGTTGAATATTTAGTTTAATTACATCTCAGCTTTGAGAGCTCCTGTTGCAAATCCCTGGATTAAAAGGTACGGTTTTCAGTAATTCTCCTGAACTATGCTGCACTAATAAAACTTCAGGCAAGTCTACGGCACGAACTAGTTGAATTTTAAGAGAAGCAAGGAAAAAATCCTACTAAATGTTTAGCATGTTAAGTTTTGTATCCAGCACTTTTGTTTCTTGGGAACATAAGAATGCATTCTCAAGGACTCTGCAGATTTCCTACTGTTTATTTGACTGTTCTGTCTCTTGTTTTGCTTTGTATAAGCACTGCTATAGTCCTTTTTCCTTACTGTAAACTTTTGCAGCAGTATATTCTCTGTTTGCAATCCAGTGTTTAGAATCGGTGATGTAGTGAGTGTAAAAAATGCATGAGTTCTTACATTTCTGTTTTAAACTGCATTCTGTGATTTCTTTTTCATTTGGATTTTTTCATATATATTCCAAACATTAATGAATACAATTTCAATTTCAGAGGAAAAAATACGTAGGAGTTAGTTAAACGGGCTCAGTGTATGCTTTTGTAATGTTAGAAAGTGCTATGTTACAGTGTACAAACAACAGACTCACATTTAAAGAAGGTTCCTATGAATGAAATAGTAGAAAAGAAAATTCCTGGAGCTGAAACTCCTGTTAACAGAGTTTTAATCTCTTTAAAACTTCCAACTCCTATGTTTGCACATCTAGACTTTATTACACAAAATGGGTAAAACATATAATGTAGGAGATTTTTTTTGAAACTGCACATACTGTTTAACTTGTCTTTTGTGGCATTTTGCGAGATTTCTGACAGTAGGTGAACTAATATTTAAAACTTAATATTAAGGTAAACTGACAAGAAGACCACCAATACAGTGGTGACGTGAACTGATGAAGCATATTTCCAGTGGTATTTTAAACTGAAATGTGGCCAAGTCTATGGTATAGTTTCCTCTGTTTGTGGAAAAGTCTTCCTCATTGTAAACACATAATTAAAGCAAATTTAAACAGTTATGTCCTGCAGACATAAATATTGTGTCACAGACCTTTAAAAATTCAGATTTTTTTCCCCTCTCTATTTTTTTTGTAAATGAAATGTAAACATTTCTTACTAGTACAGTTTTGTATATATTTTTTTCTCTAACTGTTTATGTTCATTTACACATGCAAACAATAGGAACAGATATGTGTGCCTGCAGTACGAATACATATATGAATAAAGATATTCAGACACATATTTATTTCTGTTTCCTGATTAATATGTAGCTTGTGTCTGCTATTTTCTCTGCTGTGTCCTCAGATTAGATCCTTGATATCCTTTGTTGTCCTACAGTTTTCCTTTATACACAGCTCTTACTGATTTTATTATAGTTTTGACAAAACAGGGACCAAAGGAAATGGCCTACTACAGGGTTTAACTGAGATAAGTGAAGTCATCAGTATTAATGTGAACAAGAAGTAAAGTGTGAAAACACTTCCAAAGTGCCTTTGCATTGTTTTGGGATTTTTTCTGAGGGGTAGTAATTTAACTCCAGGATAAGATCCTGATTGTGCATTCTTGGGATGGATGGTGCTTCAGCAGTGACCCTGGGGGGGGAATACAAGCAGTTTTAAATATTTAAAAATATTTTAAAAATATATGAATAGGTAAAAAAGAGCTGGAGAAGCTCTTTAAAAAGTACTGACTGCCAGTGCCATGCCAGGGTTGGTGTGCAGCATTCCCAATGTTTATTAATGTTAATGTACATTCTGAAAAATAATTGGTATTGGGGTAATGTTTTATTGATCATTTTCACAAGGCAGCTTATTACGATGAATGGTGATGATTTAGCAAATTTGTCTTCCCGTTTCAGACTATTAATAAATTGCATTGTTATTTTACAATAATTCATACATAATAATGATTATTTAAAAAATCTTGTTTTAGATTAAACTGTGGTAAGAACTCACCACCATGAACTAACACCACTTTGCTGTGACATCCTTACTTGTCTGTGTGTATTCTGCATGCATCATGGGGGTGTTGCTGGGGAAGGGACACAGCCCCAGTGTCGGTGGGGGGCCAGGGCAGCAGTGAGCACAGGAGGATGGCCCACATGGGGACACAGCCTGCCCCTGCTACATGGCCTGAGTTTGCACAGCACTGTTGGGCTGACAGGATGTGCTAAAATGCTCTGACCCTCTAGTTGACATTGGGGTCTGCGAAACCCCTCAGTGCATGCAGTAGGTAATATGCCTGCTCCAGGAATACAAAATACTTTCAGGTCCAACTAAGAATCCAGCTATGTCTGTTAAAGAGGCAACAGAAATGGTGTTTTACTCCATGTGAAGTCACTTTGAAGTCTTTGGGACATCTGAAGGTGTTAGATACCTGTCTTCCCGTTAGGTAGATGACAGAAATGTAAGCTATGATTTTAAAACACTAGCATATTTTATAAGGTAACCTTATCATCCTCTCAAGAATGAGCCCTAAAGGTTTCTGCAGGATTGAACTATTGGCATCTGTAGGCAGAAATTCACAAAGGAAATTGAACCCAGGCACAATATAGACTGTATCTAATTTCAGGCCTGTGTTTTTTATTTACTTAGCTTTTTTTATACTAACTGCTCCTGAGAGGCCTCGGTATACCACTCTCACCTAGCATCATCTGCCCATGTTATTCATCTGCCTGGTAGGTTCCATGTGTCAATATAGAGAGGGAGACAGTCCTCCTCTGCCTCTCCCCCAGTTTTTTATCTTTCCATTAGTCAATATGGAGCTGAGAAATGCTATACCACGCCCCAAACTGTTGGATAACTTCTGCTAGAAAAAAATTAATCCCAGCTAGTGCCCAGACAAGGCATTTCAGAAGTTATTGACCTGAAGAAGCAAGTGGACATTTTTGCTTTCATTACAAAGAGCAACATCTGTATTCAGGACTATGCCATCCTTTTTAAGAAAAGGCTCCTAAATAAATTACAAGTTTGCCTTTCTGGCACTTGGCAACTTGAAGGCAGGTTTCTTCATTTTTTTTTTTGTGGGTTGTTTCTAGACCCATGAAGGTTTTTTAAAAGATAAGCTTCCTTATATAGAATAAATAGTAAAAGAAAATAATTTTCAGGAAATTAGCTGATCTATACAGCCTTTATACAAAACCTGCAAACAGCTGTTTTGTAATTTCTCCTTAGCACACAACAACACAGGTAGCATAATGTACCATAGTGTGTTGTAGCATAGTGTGTTGAAATGCATTTAGGCCTAGGTCCTGAGAACATGTATTTAAGCAGTTTTCTTTGTTAATATCTATGGCAATACGTACTTGTGTAAAGTTGCTCCTGAGCATGAAAGTCTGCAGAATGAGGCCCTGAAGTCCCATTAGAAAGTGTGCTGACAATACTACAAGCATCAATTCAAATGCTTATGCAGTGCAAAGCAGAGGATTTTCAGGGTGCATTGTTTATATCATAAAATCTCCTAGCCAAAAATTTGGAAAGAAAGCCAAGAATATCAAATATAACACAACATTGTATTCCATTTTATCGTGTTGTTTAAACTGGGAAAGAAGTATAGCTCATTTAAACAATTAAAGATCTTCCCCTTTCTCTCCACCCCGTCACTAGATCCTACTCTTTCTCAGTCAGTTTTACTAGGCTATAATTTAAAACACACAGCAAGCTGGCACTTTAAAAAATATTTCTCAAGACATGAAATACTGCATTACAGTGAGTTTGGGAACCTCAGGTTCATCCCCAGGGGACAAACTCATTGCTATGAAACAAATGCTAATGAAATCAAATAGACGGTTACGTTGGCAGAAAACAGACACATGGAAAATGTGGCTTATTGTTTTGACTGTTTTGCATAACAAAGTTGACAGCGCTGCCTGTTCCTAATAAATATTACTCTAAATATGCAAACAGATGTGTTTACAGTTGCCTTTAAACTGCTCTGTAAACAAAAAGCCTATTGACAAGCAGTTACCAGACTCCTATCACATAACTGTCCTATTTTCACAATTCAGTTTTCATTTATTGAAAGGAACAGTTATGCAATTGGTGGATATACTGGACCTCCTTCAGCAGGAACTGTGCAGCTATGGGAAACTGCTACTTTTGTTGTAAATCTTCTGCTTTGATCCCTAGGTTCTGCCTGGAGTCGATGAACTAAGCCATGAGGCTGGCTCTTCTCTTTGTCCTACTGCTGCCAGCATGCTTGGCCAAGCCATTCCACCAGCAGGGCCTCTTTGACTTTATGCTGGAGGATGAAGGGTCGGCCGATATGCCTCCGACGGATGATCCCGTCATATCTGGATTTGGACCAGTGTGCCCCTTCCGCTGCCAGTGCCATCTTCGCGTCGTGCAGTGCTCTGACCTAGGTAAGCCCAAGAGTATCTTCATAGAGTATGTACTTACATTCTAGCCACGGGTCTGCAGCTGAGACAGTGAGGCTGGTACTGCCACTCTGTAACTGGGTTTTTGGCAAAGAATGAACTATGCTACCGCTACTCCTAACTAGAATGTACTATGTGAAGTAGGCCATAAAGCCCTGACAAGATGGACATTTGTTGTGACCATGAGGAATGTTTGATTTTTTAATGTATATTTTGTGTATGTTCATTTCATTTGTTCTTTGAAAGGCCACAGATTTCTGTTGCAGAGAAAATAACTTTGCAAGGCTATTCCTTCAAATGCATATTAAATAAATTCAGTGAGGTCAGATGTGGGGATGGAAACATTTTAAAAGGTTCTAAATTGCATGGTCTGAACTCCAACACCCTTAATCATACTGTCTAGTACCTCAACATAGAAATCATCCCATTTCCATTGGAATACATGAGTATGGAATAACCAAACCTGAATCATATATGCTGGAACCAGCTCTTTGGAGGAAAGAGCTTGGAAACACTCCAAAACAATGAACACATTTTGGAGTTCCTTATTAAATATCTTTCTTAGACACTGTTCAAGCTGAAACCATGAGAACCTTTCTCACAAACTCCCCTTAGTCCCTCACGTACAAGGGCTTGTCTGCACAGTCAGACCAGCAGGATGTGAAGCCATGCCTGCCATCTCTGTATTTGACTTTCCCATGTAGAAATCTCAAGTGATGAAGTCAACTTCACTGAGACTGCTCTTGGTTTAAGGCAGTATCATTCAGTCTATGTCAGCGTACAGTGCAGAAAATTAATTAAAGTTGGTTTTGCTCAGAAGGAAATTAGGCAGTTTATTCAGTGGACAGACAAATAACTTCTCTTATGATTTTATAGAGTTTATTTTTTTAAAAAAGTCTTCTTTCAGCTGCTTAAACATATAGCTGGGTGTTTCTATTTTCCTATGCTATAGCATTGGGTTTGATAATTACTGTAAATCATGGCACAAATCCACCAGTTAGGACCTTAGTCTCATTGTGGTGGGTATCATATAATTACAGAAAGGAGGAGAAACATTATTTACGTCCCTAGAAACTTCTGTGAATTTATTAAAGCTAGCCACATAATTACGCAACAGATATGTTTGGCAAAGACCCAATGAACAATGCAAGCCAAGTTGCACAAATGAGCACGGACTAACCTAGCCATGCATTCATAAAGCTTTCACAGTACTGTCCCAGTTGAAAGATATTTTCTTTTTTTACCATTTAGGTGCCAGATAGTAGCAAACATGGTGGGGGGAGTGGGGAGGAGGTTACCCACATGCCATGAAGGTCTTAGGTTTTATTGTTGTTACACTGGCTAATGCTGATGGAATTTAAATTATTTGGGGAACTTGTCCCCAGTCTGCTTCAATTCTGCAGAACATAAGGAGCTTTCACTTGGTAAAAAAGTAGAGATATTCACACAGGAACCCTTTGTTGCTGTACTTGCTCCTATATTCGTTTAGTTCTCCTTCACACACACATGGTTTCCAAAGGGTTGCACTACAGTCCACTGCCTACAGATGCTTCTGGGTTAATAGAGTCCCGTATTGACAAGGAGACTCAGAAATACAGCAATTAAGGCCCCAGGTCTGTGTTTCTGAGATAATTTTGAGAGGGGTGATAAGAAAGAGATAAATTTTGAGCTTGGTTTAAACCCACATGCTGCAGATACTGCAATGAAAAGATTGTGCTTTTGAAGTGGCTTGGCTGATAACATCCAGCCTCTGGGCACGAAGGAAGAGAGATCTCCCTGGGCTTAAAATATGCAGCCCTGGAAAATAAATAATATTTCCCTGGCAGAGCTCAAGGAAGTAATAATCATTCAGAGTTCCCCAGCCTTGGCATTAAGTTTCATCCACCCTTGTCACATGTGGCTATGACAGCCCCTGATGGGTTGTGGCCCAAGTGGGAGGCTCACCAGGGCACAGGTCTGATGGCTGCCCCTGCAAGCAGGGACAGGACAGCTGTGTGTGCTGCCTGCTCACAGGCAAATCTGCCCTTCGCTCTCCTCTCTTCCAGTCTTGAATCCTTTTCTATGTGACTCAGACTCAGACAAGGTCAGATTTACCTACTGACTTGAGAAAAGCTGGGTGCTGGCCCCAAAAGCTAAAAATTTCATTGCAAACTGTGGATGTCCTGCCAGGACAACCTAGCGTGCTCCTGGGCTGTGGGATGAAGGGTGCTTGGGGTGCAGCGATCAGGAAGGCAATGTGCACGTGAGCCACAAAACCAGCAATGACATTTCCACCTCCCTGCTAACTACCGCTCCTGTCCTGCCTCTCCCTTCAGCTCTGGGCGTTTCTGACCCAAACAAATTAGCTACCTCCCTCCCCCAAAATTATCAAATTTAGTCATCTAGTCCCATAGGCACTAATTGAAGAAAAACTGCAGGCAATAACAAGACTCCTCCCAGGGATATATTAAGAGCTTACTAAATTAAGTCCCACAAAGGAAAGTTGAAATTTGGATCAGGATCCTTTCTTCCACTCACTCTCTGGCGTGGAAGGAGGGCTCTTTGCAGCCATGAGCTCCTGGGTGAGAGGGGATGTCTGAGCAAGGCAGCAGGAGGACCCTAACGTGGGCTACTAATGGAGAGGTCTTCTCTTCCTCAGCATACTTCTTTTTGTGCCCAAAGGGGCATTTGCTGTTTGTAAACTTGCTTTGTAAGGAAAAAGCCAACTATCTGACACAGAGTTACGTGAATAAACCACAGGAGAACTATCCCATCCAGGGTCCAGAGATCAGGTTTGCCCCTTGTCTCATGAGCACTGAATGTGAATAATAATAATAAAAAAAATCCAAATTCAATAAAAACAGTGAAAAAAATGGCCAGTGGTCCAATTACACTCTTGTCAGCTGAATTTTTGCATTCCTGTACTTTTAAGCTTCAGTCACATCTTCCTAAGCACATACCTCCAAATGAATTTATTTTGCCTCCACGCCAAGAGCTGAGTTAGCAGGAAGGAGAACGCCGTCTTCTCACACCCTGAAGAAGAATTCTGTCTGAGCTGCGGTTAATGACAGATTGAGAGCAGAGCCCCATGTGCCTACCTTATATGAGATGTATTACCTTTGTGCAACAGGCTCAAGGATCTCATCAAGGCAGGCCACCGTGGTATCTTTATAAAAGCACTGTCTTTTCTGAATCTGCCTCCTATTGCTAAAAGGGAACCACAGGTTCACTTTTTAATCATGCCTCAGTATAAGGCATTAGTATGCTACAGCCAGGCGTTCCATAGAAATCACGAACATCTTCCTTATTAGTACACACTACAGGTGGGGAGTAGCTGACATAGCTGGTCAGAGGCAGCTCTTCATGTTTTAAAATAATAAATACAGGGAAGATGTGCAGTCAGTTCGCCAGGCAAACATGCCTCGTAAAAGCCCTAGCAAGGATTAACTGTTCCGTTTAAAGTCTCATCCTCCCTAAGGGAGTCTCAAGAGAAGGTTCCCCCCAGAGTGCCCTGGTAGGCAGGAGGACACATGTGTGATTATTCAGCCCTGCAGCGGATGCAGAATGCTCCATAGGCGCGTTAGGAGGTGGTGGTCAGAGCTTTATTTCACCTTCAGATAAGTCTGGCAGCCCCTTATGAAGTGAGCAGTGTCTGTGTTCTGCAGGATGCTATGAGATCGCCTTCCTTGGAGACTTCACAGGATGTAAGGGGGTCCCTCCAGCCCTCTTGCCATGAACATCCATGGAGGTTTTGTGGTCTCCAAAAGGTGTGCAAGAGATGGATGTCAGTAATCAAAGTTCAAGCAGTATTACAGCTTAAATTGGAATTTTACTCACAGTTAAGAAATGCAGAGTTTTCCCAGCTGTAAAGAAGGGTATATCAAAGCTCAGCATGGGTGTTGGAGTTTGTGTTTGAAAAGCACTTTGAGATCAGTGGGTGAAAAGCTCACAGATATGTAAAGCATGATTCCAGGGATCTGGTAACATGAGGCAGTTTATCTGAACACATACAGTGTCTAAACTGTATTAACTCATGGCTCTTCAACAACTGAACCATGGCAGCTTGAAAACAGCTAATTTATGTGTTGACAAAAGATGATTTATCTCATTGTATAAAATCTTCCAGAAACATCTGAACTCCCATTTTCTGATCATGACTCCATTTGGGAACCTCATCTCTCATTATAAAGGAAATTATCTCCTTTGGGATATACCTTGATTTTAACTTCTGTTGTCAACATAAAATCTTTTTAAAGAAAAACAATACGTACCTCATTGGTGATCAGTCTCAGTCATTTTATGAGTTCAAGAAAACAGATAAATAGGATTACTTACTGTTGTGTACTTAGCTTTAGAATCCCTGCCATTATTTGAATGTTTACCAACCTTTCAAAAACATAATTTTTAAAGCTAAATGTTTAGCTCAAAATCCTACAAGTTTCTAAAGATATAATAAGAAAAAGCATGGATCCTTAAATGGCTAGACATTAACAAATATAATTTTTAAATAAAAAAAGGTTTTGTTAATTTACATTGTAATTGCTGAGCCTTTAGGACAAGTTATTCCATGTTTTATGCATTTTCTCCTTCTAACAATAAGGACTAGAGACTTATTCCTTTTATGCTTAATAGAAGCTGAGACTCTCATGAAATCCCCTGACTTCATGGAACTGGATCATTTAACAAAAATGTTATCAATAAAAATGGAACCATGAAATCTGGGAAATTATATTGCCACTCATACTGAGAGCAGCCTCTGCATCACAATACCATGGCCTTAAAACTGAAGACTAAATGCCTTTTTGGACAACATTCTTTAGCCAAACATAACTTATACTGTCATCAAACACAAGTCATTGGGCTTTCCACATGCTAACTGGATGAATTGTAATATTGTTACATGTTGGAGATCAGACTGGAGGATCTATATGAAGTATTACAGGTATTATCTGTAACATAGGAGGATCTCAGGTGATGTTAGCTATCTGAGAGTCATCTGGGCTCCTTTCAGAGTCATAGGGAGAGTTAGGCAGCCTCCCCACTGGGCAGTTCATCCTGTCTAAGGTGGATGTCAGTGACAGAAAGGATACACTCTTGGAGAATTAAATTGCCAACACAGGGCTTCAATGACCACTTGAGGTTATGCAACTTACTTTCAGATTAATGAAGTTATGTGTGATAAAATGAAAGCATGGAAAAAATAAACTTGGGTTACCAGCATTATTTTGTAATAAATTTACCATGGATTCTTAAAATTTTTGTATATATTCTGCTTAGATACAATTTTTTGGGATGCCTTGGAAGTTAAAGAAAGCATGAATTAAAGCCCTGTACTCAGTACATCCTGAAAAATAATTAAGTCAAGAACCCAATAATTAGAAAACACACTTGAAAAGTTGTCAAGAAAAAAAAAATATATTGACCTGGATGTAGGCTGCTTTATATTAACAAAAAGTCATTAGCTTTTGCCAGTATAATGGTAAAAGACAGGCCTTGTTGCATCTCAGCCTGAATTGCTGATGTTCCAGTTGATAAACATGATTCTAAGTGAAAATTAATCCACTCTAAATACATCCCTTCTTTATTAGCTGCTTACTCCAAGGTAACAGTTACCAACTCTGTGTGTTTTCTTTTTTTTTTCTTTTTTTTTTTTTTTTTAGATTTGTTTGCTTGCTTCAGACTAGGAAATGCCATTTAAGAAAGCCTAGTGGCAGGAATGGAAATCCTGACTGCCAAGTCCAAATGATACAAGAACTGACTGTTTTCTGGTTTGCACTGTGACAAGGGTTCATTTCTAAAATTTCCCAATGCACAAATAAATAGCTAATAGATAGCTAGTAAAATGTGAGTCAATTATTATAAGTCATAGCAGGTGATTACAGTGCTTAAAGCATACTAAATAATCACTGCTGACACCTACTAGTGCTATGGACATCTATAGTATGTGTATTATGTCCTTAACACCTTTATAGTGTGTATTACTTGGTAAGACATATAACTATTTGGAAACTATCTGTGTTTTCACAACATAAAGCCTGTGCTATTCAACTGTGAAAGGTTCCCAGCCAAGTCATAGGAGGAGCTAAATAGTCCAAAGGCTCCTTCCCAATATTCACTGAGAACCCACTGCCAACAGGGAGGAGACCTAGGAATTTGGGTCCTATGTGAAGCCACCAATGATAACAGCAAGGATCTGCTAATACTAGCCTCCAGCTATTCAGGAGAACTCTGCTCACAGAATCCAGTTACCATGGTATTTAGAAAAGATTCTAGTTTTAAGCAGATTTTCAAAACACCTCTCTCTAACCCAGATGTGAGAGTGTCTCCTCCTTATCAACTTTGGACTCACTGGTTTTACCTATGTCCTGGATCTGTCATGTGACTAAAAGAAGTGGGCCAAAAGAAGATAATCAGATTGGTTACAGAAAAAAAGAGTGTTTTTCTGAATATAATTTTATCTTTTCCTAAGGTTCAAATCTAAGAATATATCTTTCAAAATACATGGCAATTTTTAAAAACTTATTTCTCCTGCTTTACATGCCTGCCCTGACAAACAATATGGACAAATGCTGGAATTCTAGGTCTTATCAGTTGTATCGTATTTAAGGGCTTATTCACACAGAGCATTATTGTCCTTTACATTATGAAAGCAAAGTGGGTAGATGGAGTAGAACTTGCTCATTGGCTTCTCTGCAAGGAAAGAGATGGAAACAATGAACACAAACACAAAGGAACCTTAAGACCAAGGACCATGCCTGCACAGGTTTTTTTTGAGGGGTGGGGGTTTGAGTTGTAGTTTTTAACTGATGGGACCAATTATGGGACTTGAATGGCTCTGTACAAATGACCCTGTTGTTAGCAGGGTTACATTTGCTATATAGGCAACTCTACTGCAAACTTCTTAGGCAGTCAATAGGGAATGAAAAAGGTGAAAAGCAGTACTTAAAGAATTTGTGCGCTCTCTGCGTGTATGCTCTTAAGTGAGAGGGCACCCAGGAGAGCATCCCATACCAGATTTGTTTTTGTTTCCTGGGATCTATTTGAAGTGCTTTGAGTTGCTACAAAAATCTGTTAAGGAGAGGATGCTTGCAGTTTTAATTTCAATAAGAAAAGGAATGCAGTAAATATATTTAAAAAAGCAGAGAAAACAAGAAACCTTTTCTGCCCACCTAATTTCATGGCAACCTTAGGGATTTAATGGCAAAACAGTAAATGAACAGATTATTTACAGAAATGCTATAGCATTTAAAACATGTGCAGGTGTAACCTTATCACTCTCTATAACTACCTGAAAGGAAGTTGTAGCGAGGTGAGGGTCGATCTCTTCTCTAATAGTAACGAGCGATAGGACTAGAGGAAACAGCCTCAAGTTGCGCCAGGGAAGGTTTAGGTTGGATATTAGGAAAAACTTCTTCACTGAAAGGGTAGTCAGGCACTGGAACAGGCTGCCCAGGGAAGTGGTTGTGTCCCCATCCCTGAAGGTATTTAAAAGATGGGTAGATGTGGCGCTTAGGGACATGGTTTAGTGGTGGACTTGGCAGTGCTAGGTTAACGGTTGCACTTGATGATCTTAAAGGTCTTTTCCAACCTAAACAATTCTATGTAAATGGGGCTACAGTCTGATTCTGTAATACATCATCAGCACAACAGAAATGTGCAATAGGTCATCTCAGAACCAGTTTCTGCCTGCACCTCCTGCACCACCTAAAATATGAAAGCCTAGGATGACCTCAGTTTCTATGCTGGAGTGCATGTTTTCCCTTCTACTGGTCCAGTGTGGGCCTCAGAAACTAAACAAGCTCTCAGTGAATTCATATTTTAGGGTGACACCGAAGAAGAGTGTTTGTACTCGTGCAATAACCAAACTCTTTGCTGAATATTTCTGCCTAAGAGGTGTAGGAGCAAAGGCACAAGTGAGTTAGCCAAACAGGGTCTAAAAAGCTATGTTATCATTCAGCTCTGATGCCATTTCTTTGCAGAAGTTCAATTAGGTCTTCAGCTTTTATTTCCACACATTCAAACTGGGAAGATTGTACTGATCCTTTACCATTGGGAAGTAAGAATGGGAAAGGTGAGGTGAACACTGCTAATAAACTTTGTATAGTAGCAGCAGCCCAGAAAAGAAAAAGAAAAGAAGAGATAGTATGAACATGAAAGGAAAATCTTGGTTTTTCAAGGGAAGCTATAACAGAAATGATTAAAAAAGGAGATGTATAGAAAGTTTCAGTTTCAGGAAAGGAAAAAGGAAGAAGGAACTTAAAAGTATTGAATGAAAATCTTACTGTTTTCAGGATTAGGAGGTGAAATTTATTTTCTCTCCTTTATTCTTTCATTCTGTGGCAGAGAGTTTACATCCTACTGGGCTGGAGATGACTGTTACAGTGATAGCTGACCTGGGGAAGGTCTATCACTAAGTGACTAACAAAATAAATAAGTAACAAAGCAAAAAATGTAAGAGTTACAAGGATATATATAACATCATCTAGTAGAAAGAAGGAACTGGCAGGTCTGCAGACTCCCCCATTCAGTCAGGAAATTCTCTCCCATCGTTTATTTAAATGTTATTCACTATGTCCAGACATAGACACAGCAGCTCCTTCCATTGTTTGCTTGCATGAAAGTAGATTGAAAACAATCCTACAACATTTATGAGAAATGTCCATGTTATGTTTAGAAGTACCGGAAATAACCAGGAACATATCTCTGCCCTCAGGTCATAATAAAACTAGGGCTGTGCAATGACCATGTGGTCAGAACAGGAAGGGCTAAGTTTACTTGAAACCAGAGAAGATCTCCCCCAAATGACTCTTTATGGTTACTGAATTATGTCAGTGCTAATTCTGGTAAATCCCAAAGTAAAGATTGAGGGAGCTATCCTTAAATTGTCATCCGTTGCCTGCTGCTTAAACTGTGAACTAGGTAAACATCAAATTATATTACTCCAAAGGATCATTCAAAATGTAGTTTGTTAGATAATGCTCACTTTTCTGAGTCACTGAAATGCTCTCTTCTGACTACTGTAAAATACTCGTAAGAAATAAATATTTCACCTTAATGCATGAGTACTCATAGATAGTACACCTGCATTGCATCCACTTTGACTACAGCTATTATGCGCATGGTGCTGGCAGATTGCATGAATCACATAAGACAGTTGCTGTTCTCTGATGGGATGTTTTATGTCTGTAACCATGACAGTGGGAAATGTAAAGCTGGCAATTCAATGAGTTCAGAAAACTCATAGTATTTGCTTTTTTTTACTTAATGTCTTAATCCCTGAAGTCTCATGACTATTTCAGAATATTTTTTTGCCTTTCTAAAATGCTTCAGTGCTTCTTGAGAAGGCATACACCTTCCAGACCTTTGAAATTAAAAGTCAGTTAGAAAGAACACAGAAATAGAAGTTGCTTGATTTTTAGTTTCAAGAATATATCATTACTCTTAGGTATTAACTTTTGGAGCCAGGAGGCTGAATCTCTCTGCACCAAAAATGTGACTAGCACTGAAAAATAATTCATAACATCTGTAGCTTGCAATATCCGTTATACTTTGAAATATGTGTTCACTACACAGAGTGGGTGGAAATGGAAAAGAGCAGTTAAAGCAATGAATTAATTTTTAAATCTTTGCTAGGGCCTTTATAATTATTAGTACTATCATAATGGGGAATTATGAATTTGATCATAATATGTGAATTTGTTTCTATTTTTCCACATTCCTCACTCTGTTCTGGGAAGCAATGCTGTAAACATTTGGAAAAAAAACAAGTGTAGTAACATATCAGTAGGTCTACCTTTGTGAGAGGCCACCTCAGCAGGGGATGGAGTTCGTTTTCTTGTTCTTTCCTATGGGAAGGGTCAGAGGTACACAAAAATAATAATTAGTGATAAAAACAAGTCCAAAATGGATCTTAATGGAAGATGAGTCTTATAGACTGAAGAGCAGAAAAAATGTCTGAAAAATGGTTGTGAATCACTTTTAAGAAGATGTATTTTAAGACTCGTGCATTCCAATGGACACCATTTTTTTATATATCTTAGAAAAAAACTGTTACTGCTGATTCCATGGCAAGCGAGGGGAAGGTGAAGAACAAGCTTTTACTTTGAAAGTGGGAGAGAGAAGGAGGCTGTGGATACTCCTCTGTAGAGAAAGACAATTGTTTCTTGTTTTATGGATGGTAGGATGCAAATAATGAAATTACTCCTATTTGCAAATCCCACACAATAGAGGACAAATTTCCAGTAAATACTGAAGCACATAGCCTGGGAAAGCATCAGTGAACTTTTCTAAGTCAAAGCATTCAAAGCTGTGTTAAGCTCCTTGCCATTCTTCCAGAAAGCAGTCGTTGAGTCCTGTTATTTTCCGTGACTAAGTATCCTGACCCCGTAAGCTTGCCATTCTCCTCATTCACCCCGGAGTCCACTCAGGGCATTACTAAGGACATTCACCCCCGAGAGGTTTGCTGCCTGTCAGTGGGATGTGGCAGAGCTGGGCTTGGAGCAAGGGAGAACACACAGCAGTGTGCACAGGGAGCACAGGCAGCTGCTGGAGAGGCTGCCTCCGCCGGGAAAACAGCCGCTGATGATCACGGTTGGGAATTACATGTAGCTCAGCCCAAATTCCTCAGCTGGCAGCAGCTGTTTGTGAAAAGTCTTGAAAAGAGCCCCATTTTATGGCCCCTGTGATAATTATCGTGAGTGTTGCAATGTAATAACACATGTATCTGAGCTACATTGTTCAGATGTCTCTGCCTTTTGGCCCCTTCTCTCCAGCTGGGGAAGGGAAGGTTTATCCAAAGGAATAAGCCCCATCCCTGCTTGTTGTAAAATGGATAGGTGGAGGAAAAAAAAACCCAAATACCCGAAACAAACAAACAAAAAAAATCAAACCACAAGCTCTGTTGCGTTGTTAAAGTTGTTTATAATTGGCACTGGCACTGTTCACATATTTGTTATTTTGACTATGTGGTCTCAATGTTGCAAGGACGCAATTCTCAGGGAAGTGTCCTCATCTCTGGGCTACAGACTCAGACTCCCATTTGTTTAGTCTCCCTCACTGGCCCCATAAATCTTGCATTCCTTTTCTGCATAGTCGTATGGCTTCAGCAGAAATGTGGCTCCATGCCAAGTTGCAGACTAACTTGTGGCTCTCACTTCTGAGAAACTGGAGCAGTGGACTGAAATCCCTTCATAGCGAGGATGGTTCAAAAGCCACCCTTCTTTTGTGGATTAAACAATTCCATGGCCACTTGATCACAGCTCCTGTAGCTGAGCAGGTTATTCCCTCAGCTGCAAAAGTAACAAAGCCTGTCTTGTATACCAAAACCCCTAACCTCCCTTAGTCCTCACACTATTCCCAAATCCTTGCTACATCTCCTACACCTGTTTGGCTGGCTAAATGGCAGCATATGCTAGTTCGGCTGGTGCAGTGCTACACAGGAGATGGCTAGTCACTGATTACTGCTCTCTCAGGGGCTGGATAAGGGCTGAATTATACCAGTCTTGGTTCTTCTCTCCCTAATATCTGGTCTCATAAAAACTGCAGACCCATCAGACTTCTGTCCTCTCCAGGAGATGAGGCAATCACAGCCAAACAGTCAGAGACTGTAATTTGCTTAAGAAATTATGAGAAAAACCTATACCCCACATAGATAGGATCCCACAGAGACAAGCCTGATTTCTGCAAAGTTACCTTCTTCTCCATCCTCCCACTAAGGAGGGATTCCTGGTCCTATTAACCTCTCCCCACCAAACATCTTCTAGGTGACTGTAGATGAGCCTTTCAGTGCTTCCAAAAGTGAGTGTGGGCACTTGTTGTTTGCATGAAAGAAATCTGTCAATGATCCAGCTCAGCTGGATTTTGATGAATACATTTTGATTGTGTTTTTTATTCCAAAAATCTGTGGTGTAGCAACTAGTGTAAGAAAAAGTTAGGAAAAATTCTGCCAGGGATAATAAAAGTTCAGCTGATCCTGACTAAAAAAAGGAAATATTTCAAGCTTACTTACACACTTTTTTCCCCCATTTTGTAGTTCTATGGCATATTCAGTTCTTTATGTGTTTTCATATGCATTCATTTTTACACACATACATGTACACTGGTGGGAATAGTTGAGTGGTACAGGTTGATAATGTAGAACAGAAGAAAATTTCTTATAGAACTCTGCAGAGAATAATACAGACCTGATGTGTGCTGCAGGAACTGATGGCTGTTCAGCTTCTATAAAGAAGTCAGGAATTCTCCCAAAGAAATATTTTAGTGCAAATAGTCTTTATGACTAAGGATACATGAACTGGTTTATTAAATCCCTTATATTTTCAGAATCTTTAGGCTCTTAATTTCAGTGTAAGCAAGGATTTTGGAAGGGTGGAGCTATACCATTTCTACTAATCTGTGAATAAGTAGAATTTTTTAAAATGTATTTACCAACTTAAATAATAACTGACTTAGTTTTATTCAACCAAAATAAATAATGACATGTGTATTTTCATTTTAACATACAGTGGGAAAGACAAAAGAATCTAAATCTTTAATCAGTTATAAGTTAATCTTAGGAACCAGAGGCCTGAAACATTTCCAGGGAACTGAATACCAAACTGTGTAGCACTGATTATTCACATAAAAATCAGACTGCTATGAGAGATTTTCTTATGGCTTTTTAAGAAGCAAGATTTAATGTATAAAAAATCACAGCCAAGAGCTGGAATACTTCTGTAAACTGCTCTTAAAATGATTGAGAGGTGACTCAATTGACATTTTCCAACATCAGTTCCCCTTTCAGTTGGTATTACATGAATTTCACTGGAAGGCATTTGTAGGTGGACATGCAGTCATTCTGTACAACATGGCTTCAGAATTATATGGCATCACTTGAGTTTTTCAGAAATCAGTAGTAAAGGCAGCCCACAGTTCTGCTCTGAACTTCTCAGTCTCCCAGCCAGAGGAATCAAAAAATTCTCCTGGGAAATAGTAATTCTACCCCAGGAGCCAAGAGCCATTTCAGCTTCTAGTGGGATTACAATTTCCTCTATTTAGTTCAAATTCTGACATGCTCCTCCTACATGTATCTATCTGGAGATACATCTACCTATATAGAGACCTGGACCTGCAAGCTGAAGCACAGCTCTTGAAGACAATGTAGATGTGAGAAGTGTTGAAACACTTGGATCCAGTCCACACCTCAAACACAATTTAGTCCTGAATTATTTAGCTGCTGATTTTACAAGGCAGTGTCCAGATCCACTCATTTATAAACTCTTCCTCCACTGGAGAGCTCCAGTTGATGTAGCTTTCAGTTGGAGGATGTACTAAACTGCTTAATGATAACGCAATGTCTCTCCAGCAGCCGGGGTGCATCCTGTGCTCCTCTATGCTTTGCTATTCAAAACTCAGACAAGTCAAGAAAAAAATCAAATATAATTTCTATAGCTGTTTTCTGAAACATTTTTAAAAACAGCTTCAGGAAATGCCTAATAGAATATACATGAGATGATAGGTAATAAGACAAGTTTAACACTTTATGGGATGGCAATTAAATTCTTTGCATGCAAAGCTAGTTATTGTATCGTACATCCTTCTAGTTTCTAGTACAAGATAGGACGCTTTTATAGATCACCTTTCACAAATGGAGAGCTGATTATTAAATTTGTCTTATCATATAATATGAAACATTTAAAGTTTAACTTCACTGCTCTGGGAAATTATCAGTTCTGCCTTATTCAGGGATAACACTTGAGCTTTTAGAAGCTGACATGTGAAGCTTGAAATGTACAGTTGGAAATATAGTTTGAAGTTTAGTCTCTGGCAAATTATTCCTTCAGTGGCAATCCAAGTGTTCTTACAAAGTATGTTCCAAGAGCATCACATAAAGAACAGTTGTATAGCTCTCATGTGCCCTAGTTTCTGTCATAAGCACTTATTTACAGATACCAGTCTGCCAATATAAATGTATAGACAACCAGAACATAGTAATATCACTTTAAATACAAATAATTAAACCTTTTTTTTTGTATTTATATGTGAAAAATGCTATAAAAGTTGCTAGACCGTAAAAACCTCTTATAACAGAATTATGATCTTGAAAAGTAGTGCTTTTTGGGAAAGAATTTTTAGTTGCTGACATCATTCCTGTCCACTGAGGACAGAAACTGTCCAAAGACAACCAACATACAAATTATATGGTATCACATTTTTATATATTTGGAACTCTAGTCCTACACTTCTGAAAGTAATGAGGGTTTTGCAATTGCCTTCAGTAAAAATGAAGTCCACGACTGAATGAGGAAAGGTTATGTTAGTAATATGAAGAATCTTAATCTGTATCATATAATCATGCACTGAATATCAGTAAGGTAAATAGGATGAGATGTGAGCTTTGGCTCTTGTCATTTCATGTACAGTAGAAGTTTTTACTAATTCATCCCAGGCTGGATGATTGTGCTTTTTAAAACTTTTGGATGCTGGTGTGATTAAAACTCAGCCAGGTTAATCTATATTTGACACAGTTTTAATAAATATCAGATCCAAATATTTTAATAATTTTTTAGCTAATATTAAAGAACTTATGGGTGGGAAAATAAATTTGAAAGTGGCTAGGATGTTTTTTAAATTCAGAAACCAAACTTTTGTAATGGTAGGACAACAGAATATGTTCTACACAGACTAATATTATCAATTAAAAAATAAGATTAAAAGAAGCAAACACTTTTCAAAAGTTTATGTCTTCTGCACCCATATATAGATAACCAAAAGAGCAATCTTGTTTCCAGAATTTGCTAACTACTGAACAGCAGTAACAGACACCAGTGGAATCTGTGAGATGCTCAACAGTTGGAGGATTCAGACCACGCACCCAAAGATGAACTGGAGGCCTCATCTGCATGCAGATATTTTTAAGAATATGGCCAAATCTATAATGAATTCTTAACGTGTCACTAATGGGAGTAAAAAGCTCCAGTACACATCACTGTGGCCTCTCTAGACTTTATGGTAAAGTTTTATAGTTGTAACTACAGAATAGTGCTCTTTATGTAGGTTAAAAGGATTAAATATAGTACCAAACATATACTTCTTTTCATGGTTTGCCATAATCCTTCCAAGTAAGAACCAACCATTTTTTTTATTCTACATATATATATATTCTAAAAAGGATTGAAAGCGAAAGCGTTTTGCTTAACATTGGATTTTGACAGAGAAACCTATATTCCAGGTGTGAAAACACTTATGTTTGTGATGAACATTAAACATCACAGAATCACAGAATTGTTGAGTTTGGAGGTCACCTTTTGAGATTGTCTAGTCCATCCCCCTGCTAAAGCAAGGTCAGCTAGATCAGGTTGCTTAGGGCTGTGTCCAGTCAACTTTTAAATATCTTCAAGGATGGAGACTCCACAACCTTTGTGGGCAAAGCATATCTTATCTCTGGGCAAGCATATCTCACTGTGTTTGCAATACCATGCTTGAGATTAAAATATATAGGTTTAAAAAGATAATATATATAGGTATATATACACCTGAGAACAATATCATGCAGTCCACCATCATACTGGGGAGGCACTGGCAATAATTGCAGAGAGATCTTTCTCAGGAGACTTCAAATATAGCTTCATAAATATTTGTTAAAAATTTTACTGGTAAAAAGACTGTTCTATCCAGAGAAGTCCACTTCTGTTATATGGCCATATAGAGACGTTATTAGTGTCTATAAATTTTTCCTACCAACCATTCATTTAGCATTTCACATTCTGTAAAAAAAAAAAAAAAAAAAAAAAGACTAGTTAGGAAAGAACATTTTAATTTTGTGGTAAATCAGAATGACTATAAAAGATTTGCTCTATTCCAAGTCACAGTACGAAAGGAAAGCTGGGTAAAGCAAGTGTTATTTAACACTAAATAATTTCATTTCCATGACTTCATCGGACTTACATATCAGCTATTCAGAAAATAGTCCCAAAG
Organism: Platalea leucorodia; assembly: GCF_965183815.1. NCBI lineage: Eukaryota > Metazoa > Chordata > Aves > Pelecaniformes > Threskiornithidae > Platalea > Platalea leucorodia. The sequence continues at coordinate 78,577,062 of NC_138826.1, forward strand.
AGAGTCTTTAATTTAAACTGTCTGATGTTCTTTTGGCAGTTGTAGTGAAACCAAGAGATTTGTTCTCCAGAAAACTTGGACATAGTTTCAGATGAAAGAAAAGGGGGGAGGTGGATTGGTTTTTTTTTTAAGGTGGACTTTAGTGCAAGTTATTCAGTTACTGTCAAACAAACAGTCTTTTTTCTGGAAATGATTATAATTAACTATCGTACTTCTTTCAAAAAAGCCTACTACCTTTTAAATAGCAGGAAATGTTCTCTGTCCACAAAAGCTAACACACAGTGAAATTAATAAATACCATACCTCTTTCTGAAAGCAATTTTTATTCACACAATTCAGTGGAATTAAACGTGTTAGAAATAATTTTCCCAAACTAAATCCTTTGCTTCAAGCTATAACTTAGATATATTCTCAGAAAAGGGCATAATGGAAATGTGAATAAATAAATTTTCATTTGACATAGCCAAATATAACTCTCTTTGACTGGCTGGAGACAGAAATATTTTCAGATAAGTCTTCATAAGCTTCTTCAGGAAATGAGTTCTAGAAATGGTGTTTACCGAAAGGTAAATGCTGCTAAGAAAAGTACTGACCCCTATTTAAAGTTTCTTTCAAAAAGTCAATTGTTTATTCTTTTCACTGTCCCAAGGTCTGGAAAAAGTGCCAAGAGACCTTCCTCCCGATACAACTCTGCTGGACTTACAGAACAACAAAATCACTGAAATTAAAGAAGGAGATTTCAAGAACTTGAAGAATCTTCATGTAAGTGTATAAATGAACTAGCATTTGCCAAAAAAATGGGGAGAAAGTGTGGGTTTGGCCTGGTACTCATTTTTTTAAGGAAAACTGATGAAATACTCTGTGATCTTCCTCCACCAGTCCAGCCTATTTATTTCCTTTCCCATTCCTCTCCAGCAAACTCTCTTGTCATACCACAGAAGTTTCTCATCTCTTTTCAGTTCTTCATATATGTGTCTCCTATCCATTCAGTCTCCTGATCTCCATCATAGCTTCTCTCACCTATTTATTTGTTTTCAGTCCCTTTGGCACAGCGACTTGGTTATTTCTCTTTAAAAACCAGATCCATCTCAACCCTGCCACCTCATTCATTATTGTATTCCTTCCCCTCCTACCTCTGAGCTCATGGAGATTTGTATATACTAGGTTTGTCAGCAGTTTTTATGTACTAATTTTAGTTCAAGAATCTTTTCAAATTAATCTTCTGCCTCCTGCACTACAATGAAATTGTGTTTTTGTAATAGCCTTCTCCTAGCAAAACTCCATCCTCATCCTCCTTTACCTGCCAGTCTCTTCCAACATTGCTGTCTGTTTTCCTCTTTGCTGAAATATTTTCCTCCCCTGGTTTCTGCCCTTTTTTCTGGTTCATCTCTTCTTTTCCAAGTTTCCATCAGACAACTACCTTCCTCTGTTTCCAAATTTTCATTTCTCTGTCTGAGGTGCTCCTCCCTTATTTCTATACTTTTTATCAACATCTTAAAATTCATACCTCATCGTCTTGCCTCAACTTTGTTAAAATATCTCTTTCTTTCCAGATCAGAAAAAGGCTATTACTTCTCTGCCTTTGAAAGTAATACCCCAACTCAGGCATATTTCTGAAAATAATATATTTCTAGCCTCTCACCAACTCTATTCTGTGTATTGTTCCATTTGAACCTTTTTGATTATAATCAATATAAACTACTTGGATTTGCTTTCCTGGCTCTTCACAGCCTCTTTCTATTCTATTGTTTTCATTCACAACCAAGAAGCCAACTCCCACTTTTTATCCATTCATGATGCCAATGCCATCACCCAAACACTGTTTCAAACAAGAATCTGCATTCATCCACTCATACTTGGAAAAAAAAGAATCTTATAAACATTTATCTCCTTAATTATTTCCAAATTACCTCTTAAATTTTTGTTTTAATGCAACATCAATAAGAAAAGTTTTAAAAATTTCTAGAAATAGGCACAATGCCAGTCTGTCCATAGTGGAGGGACCTGCATGTGTAAATCATGATGAGGTTCATGTCATCTAATTTTAGCATAGGTGTCTGTACTTGAACTAGTTACACAGATAACCTCTACAATCAACAAAGAGAAGCGGGTGCTTCTACATCACATTTCATCTGACTTGGTTTTAGAATGAGATGACTTGTGCCCCAGAATTTTTTTTTAATTCCTCTGCTTGGCTACTGCCCACTTGTTTTGGTTTTCTTCCACCTTGGAGAGAAGTCCTGTGTTTTCGGTGAAGATTATCTGCAAGGTGCTAAAAAAGAGAAAAGTCTTGTCAGTGAAATTAATCTTTTCGCCATCCTTCTTCATGACACTGCATGAAAGGAGACAGAGCATGGTATTGCAGATGAAAAGCACTGCCCCCAGTGACTTCTGCCTCCTTGGCACTCAGCTCAGGTCTCTCTTATACATCCTGCTGTGAGTTAAGCTGTTGTGAACTATGTCATCTCATTGAGGTTAACTCTATGGATATATTTTTTCTTTCTTCTATTACAGGAGATATAATTTAATAGTGAATTAAATAGGTAACTCTTCAGGGAAGAAATTATTTGTTTGTCTTACTCCCAAAAGTACCCAGTACATGCTTAGGGACCAGTGGAAATCATACAGAAGAGTGACAACAGTAACATAAGTTTTAACAAATAACCTCCAAAAGAATGCAGTTTTCCTGGATTTACTCAAGAACAAAAAATGATCCTCTCGTCTCGTCCCCAAAATAATAATTTAGTTATGCAGTACATCTATGTAACTAGGTACCATCTTTACTCTCAGCAGGCATCATTCTTCTTCTTGTGTAGTATCTGGGAATGATTCCCATTCCCTACATTGCAATTAAATATTCTTAAGAGTCATAGTGAAAGGGGAATATTGTTTTTAGATAAATATAACTCAAAAGCTTTGTTGTTGACAGAGCTCCATTGTCACTTTTGTTTTAATGAGATATATGTGTGTGTGATATACATGTATATGTGTGTATATATATATATATCATGTATATGCTTTTTAATCATATTCCCTGATAAACACGGCTTGTGTTAGCGTTACACTTGACAGTGTGATGTTCAAAAGTTTCTAGGCTTCTTAGACTCTACTAAACCTTCTTATACTCTACTAAAACAAGAAGATTTACATAAATTATCAGTATTATTGTTCCAAAATCTAAAATTATCAGCTGCTGCAGTTAACCTCTTGCATGAAGTGATCACTTAAGGGAACAATTTCTTAAATCCCGATTTTATTAGATCTTGAAAAAAATGAACAGTATATTTAGTTTATTCCTTTTGAATATTCCTTTTAAATTCCTTCCTAATTCCTATGGACATCACCAACCATAGGTGTAATAGTTTTAGAAGAGATTTTCATGAGCAGGTTGGATTGAACCTAAAGTTCAACTTGTACTAAAAACCAGATGAAGTAAGGAGAAAAGAAGGGGATCTAACTATTAACTTGCTTGTGGCTTCTCTTTCAGCACAAATGTAACTGCTTATGCTCTGAGTGCACAATACATGGAAATAGAAATGAAAGAGAAATAAGTACCTATAAAAATATTCTTTGTATCAGAAACTTTTCTGGAGTAGGTAAAAGAGCAGTTAAAATTTGCAGCTGTGGAAATATGGCAAGCAAGTAGAAAAGGATGCAACTAAGGGAATTGAAGACAGTCTTTTTTTAGGGCCAAGGAGTGAGTTTTGTGGTGTCAGAAAACTATCTGATATTATGTAAAAAACTTGCTTATGATTTAGACCTGTGGCAAAACAATCAGAAAGGCACTATTGGAAAAGCCAGGAAAAAAATCTTCTGTGAAACTATCAGAATTTTCCAGGCAAACTGACACTTCTGGATAGAGTACAGTACTTTGACCCCATGGACACAGTAAAGAATCCAAAATACTACATGAGTAAGCCCTCATGCAGAGTGAAGGAGGAGTCTACAAAAACAGCACAGGGAGTTGCATGCTGTGTGGCAAAGCCAAAGCAAACCAGCCTGGCACTTGGAAAAAGAGGTAAAACAAACTACTGTGTATTAGATCACTATAAGAACAGCACAAACAACAGAATAGTGACTGCACGCTTTTCCGACAGGAATTTTTCAATGGCACAGTGTTATTACAGCAAAAGAAGACAAATGCGCTATTGGCCTGAAATCAAATGGAACATTGCTTAATTTAAGCTGGCAGTACTATGCAAAGCCATGGTTGTGCATACGGCAGTGCTAAAACCAATTGTATTTATACTGAAAGAAAAGACCTGCATGAAAGAAATAAAAGATTTAAACTTGGGACTTAAGGTTATGACCATATCCACACTAAGGGATTATCAGCACTAAACGTATGGGCAAACAAACTGAAACAATCTTTGTAGTAATATCAAGTGGAAAAATAATGTATTGCATTAGAAAACTTTCATGCACTCCATTTTTTTTTTTTTTTTATCAAAAGAAGGGTCCCTATGAAAGGACAAGAGCCCAGACTAACTGAAGAGAAGTCTAAGAACATCTTCCAAGGATACAGAAAAGCTCCTAACAGATCAAAAAATATTAATGAAAGAACACAGTCTTCTGATGACTCATTACATCTTCAGTTCGCTTTTCCCAGGCGTAATTAAAAGAGAAGTTAAGTAAACATAATGCTCTGCAGATCACGGAATGAAGAATCAGTAACCAGTGGCATACTGTAAAAAAAACAAAGGCAGATATCTCTGTACAGTTTCTACCTCTGAACTCAATTCCCACTATCATCAATGGCAGACATTCTTAATAGGACTGAGAGATACCTTTTAAAAATTTTTTTCCACTTACTGCAGCTGTAGGGTTCTACGAAATATTCTAAGGGAAAAAAAAAAAAAGTTAATCTTTCTGAAATGCAGCACTCCCTTAGAGAGTTGTCATTTCCTCAGACTCTCCTTTGCATTGTGCTTAACACACAAGGAGATTTTCCAGTGAAACAAGCGTGCAACACAGCACATGCATGCAAAGTTTTTTTAATGTGCAGAGGGTAAAGATCTTTTTGTGTAAGGAAAACAACAGAAGAAAATACTTTGAGGTCCTTAAAATTCTGGAGATAGTCAGCATACTAAGCTAATGAAAAAAGGAAATTTTATAGAACACAATAATAAAATAAACAAGTAAACTGTGATACAATGAATGGCCTTGTTCAGTAGACAAGGACAGGGGTGAAAGATTCTCTATAACTCTAGATCATTAGGATTTTTTTTTGTTGGAGCAGGAAAATGTAGAGCCAGCTGCTCCCTGGTCATCTGTGCAAGTCATGTTACACAAGACTTATCAGTGAGAGCACAAACACCATCCAAACTAGATCTGCAGCAGGCTCCTTGGCTTTGTGACATTATTCAGCACGGTACTGAGGATGTGAATAAACTGCTTTCCACAGTCGTCTTTCCTTTGTACTGACAGGCTGTTGTTTCAGTGCCTTGCCATCTCCTTCCCTCACAGTTCATTCATCTCTTCCCTATTGTTTCTATGTCATCCCTTTTCCCTTGCCTTTCTTAGCTATGTTTGCTTGATCCTAGGTTTGGCAGGGTTACTACCAAACCCTACCAAAGAATTTAAGTAACAACAAATAAAGAATAATTGCAACATCATGTTTTTTTTTATATCTTTATCCTTTTCCTGCTTTAACTGTAGATCATGGGCCCTTCAGGAGACATAACATCTGGAATTCTGTTCAGAGACCTCCTTGGATTCAGGGGCTCTTGGTCCCTTTAACTTTACCAATGTTTATGATTTTTCAAATGAATTTTAAAATGAATAGGTATTTTGTAGAATTTTGTCTCCTGGTATAATACAATTAGAGAAGAAAGTCAAATTCTCTTTTATATTTTTTGTGTTCTTTGTTTGTTTTTTTTTTTTCCTAGGTATACATCCACTCCTAATAATTTGACAGAAAATCTTGACTGTAAGTCTAGGTTATGAGTATGACTTAACAACTGAAAACATAAGGCAAACAAAAAGGATGAAATTTATTATTATTTTTTATTTGGATGCCTGACTCCTGAGCTTACAATTCTTAAGGCATTACTGTTGCTAGCAGAACTGTAATAAAAAACAGGTAATAATGTAATACATAACCCAGGAAATGAAAGAAATTCCATCAGGTCTGCAGATTGACTTTTCAGTTTAAACCCTGAAGGGCGCATGCATCATTAAAGATTTGATGTTAGGTAAGAGTACCATCCCCAGCTGGCAAAACAGATGTATCATCATGTATTATGGCTGATAACAATTTGCTGATCATTTTACAGTTCACTTCTGATTTTGGCAAGGCTCTCACTTCAAACTGTTCTAAACTAAGAAGAACAGAAGTAGGGTTGAGAACCCCTCAGAACAATCCCCTGAGATTCTCACATAATGAAATTACACCAAAAAATACAAGCCCCTGCTCCCCCCCCCCCCCCAGACTGGGCAAAAATTGTAACTTTTGGTAACCCCAAAAAGAACAACCCTATGCTAGGTCCTACATGATTGCCACATGCTCCCTCTGCAGTTTGTCAGGGTGTTTTTTGACAAAAGACTGCCAACAAGTGTTCCAAAATTTTCCTGAATTGTGAATCCTCCTTTTTGTTTTGGGAATAAATATTTGAGGTAGAAACCAGGCCAGAGGGAGCTAAATGGCCAGACTCACACTGGCTTCAACAGAGCCAGCACCTATTCCTGTCATACAGTGATTTTTTTTTTTTTTTCTGACTACACTAATACCAAAGTTGTTTCAGTAAAAAGTAAGCCATCTTTGGAGCAAAGCCTGGATTTTTTTTTCCTCTCTGACCATCACTTAAACTGCTGGTCATGATAAGGTGGTCTGTAGGTATTACCACAGTGCAATATTTTAACAGAGTCAATGTTTACCGTGCAATGTTTACCTGCTACATATGACAAGGGAAAAGGCTTTGACTCAGGAAAATGAGGATGGAAGCTAATTTTTTGTCTTATCCATAGGAAATTGCTATGAACCTTCTAAGCAGGACTAAGTGATGTCTTTAATACTTGATGTATTCTCTCTTTATTTCTTGCCTCTTTTCTTCCGTATGGCTAAATACCTTCGCACCCATACCAGGTCATGCTGAAAGCTGTACATTCGTGTGCTCAGCCTTTTGTATTGTGAGCTGGTGATATGCTTCAACTCTTTTTTTTTGGCAGCAGGGAGGAGTACATTTATTTTAAAAGAAATATCTTCTCCCCTCCACTAAAAATGGAAGCATGGAAGAAGATAGATTTTTGAATAAAAGTATCAGTTCCTGGGGCTTTGTTCTAGGCTGTCAGATTTCTGCCAAATCATGTCTTACTAACAGCATCGCAAATGGTACCTGTGGTCAAGGGCTCCAGCACTTTCAGCCCTTGCACTTTCATGTTGACCCTTATTTTTCCCTCCGAGGACTTCTTGCCCTATAAAAAATTTTTTATGTCCTTTAACAAGACGAATATAATGCTCCATCATGCCATCTGGGCTTTATTCAGGATAGCTCGTCCATGTGGCATGTTTTTGCCTAACATCTCTTCCTCAATAGCACTGCCTGCAGATGTTTTCCCTAGGTTTTTCTCCTCTAGTTCCTGTTTTCACTGACCTCTAAATTCCCCTGAGTTTTTATATTTTATTCTGTTTTGTTTTAACTTTTGTTACATGCAAACCATAAGGGGCACATTCTGAGGAAAGTAAACAGCATTGCTCCAAGGCTAATAACTTAGTTTTTTAAGTCTTGCATATAATAGAGTTATTGTGAAGTGGAAAAGGAACCCAGGGGCATGGCTTACCAGGTGCTATGCTGGTGTGTTATCCTCATCATTTGCTGTTGCTCTGGGAGACAGTAAAACTTCTCCTGCAAATTCTGATGTGTGGGTTTATTTTTTCTTCTTTACAGTTGTACAACAGTGTGGAAAAATAATGCAGGTTTAAAATACCAGGAGCAGGGACTTGCAGAGCGGGCTGTAAGTGGGAAATGATATCCTGGTACAAAAAAGTAAAAAACTACAGACTTGTGATGCCTTCCCACCTTATACCACCATACATCCATTCCCACTGTGAAACTGGTATTTTTAAACATACCTTTGGTAGATACCATCATTTCTAAGTGAGAGACTTTCTGAATGTTTGAATAAAACAACAGTTCTCTGTGTTTCCCCAAGGTAACATGATCATATTCAGGAGAAAGCATTGGCAAAGCAGAACAGATTAATCCTAGATACCTAGATAATTTCTGGTTTTGGTCAGGACTGTTGGTTCTGCTCTGAAGAGCTGTAACAATCCTCTTAATATCAACTACTCAGGGAATATTTACATTACAGTGACTAGTTCAATGTATACCTATCTATTTCCAGCAAGAAATATTTCACATCACATCATCAGCTGTGATAATCATAGCCCAAACACTTTTTATCTAAAAAGCAACAAAGTTAAAACAAATCAAATAAAAAAAGAAAAAAAGATAAGACAGACTTTTAGCTGAAGTAAATGACCAAGCAGTACAAAGCAGGATGCAGGACAAAAATTTCAAGTGCTGATGAGTCTAAACTCATTGAATGTTGACTTAGAGATCTGTGGAAAAGAAATCCATGGTAAAATTAAGAAAAAAAAAATGTAATTAGCAGTAGCACATTCTGTTATTCAGCTATGATTAAAACAATGAAAGAGACTCATCTACGTAATTTAAGCTGTACCCCTCATAATAACTGGATTGTTTCCCATGTCCTGATATTGTGCATGTAGCTGTGTTACACTATGGGCAGAATCTACATCTGTATCACAATTCTGGCAGTGATGACTCAGGAAACCACACCCTGTGTGTACGCCATGTGTTCTCATGGCAGTTCTTATAGCTCAGGCTCAAATAAAAGAGAGCTGGGGTCATGTCTGTCACTGACCAATATATTTATTTGGGAGAGGCTTATTGTTAGGGAAATACTCTTCTGAACTGTGAGTGACCTTTTCTACCTCCTCTTGCAAATGTGTTATTACTAGCTAGCATACAAAATTAAAACCAGATATGCTCAGCTTTATATGTACTCAGTGAAACCACGTACAGAACACACTGCTTGCTTTTCTCAGGATGATCTGAAAGAGGCGTACATTAGGGAAAAAACACACATGAAATACCATTTTAAACTATCTTCTCACCTCTCTTTCAGTTTTCCTGATGGAGAGGTGCTATCACAGATGCTGATACGCTTCTTGGCACTGTTTTAATACTTAACTGATTGTGGAAAGAGTTGAATGCTCAATTTTCCTCCAAGAAACAGACTGAAGTGTAATTCTGGAAATATTAAAAGTGCATTAAAATGCACTGAATGTTAACTATAGGATACGCAATATAAAAACTTGTGGTTTAGCAGCAACTGTGGTCTTCTGTTTCTGAAAATAGCATAATGGAGTTAGTGAACAAAGATTCTCTGGTAATAAATATAAGTAGATATTATATCTATATTTATACAGCCCATTCTACCCAATTCACTGCATAAACAGGCAGCACTTTAAGTCTGATAAGTAGACGGTAAACAGATGGAATGATAAGATTCATTCTGATATCTGTCATATCTGAAATCCTTTCCATTAGCTGCATTATTGCTCTGACAGTAATGGGACTTTCTTCTCCCTTTTTATGTCATGGTAGGTTAATCAACAAGAGAGTTAGCAGTAATGTAAAATTTCAGAGGCATAAAAAGACCACCTGTTACAGGTAACAGCTTTCATGGATGCCTTTCTCTCCTGACTGTGTAGAGAGCTAATATGCTTAGAGTTACCCTGTGTCTAGATATCACAATTGTTTTGAGAACTAGATTAGCACCTACATAGTAGGCAGAATGAATATGGTCCATGATCCCTAACTGCAGGACTTAAGAGTATGATGCTTCAAATTTCTCCCCTTCCATACTAGGCTATGCTTACCAAAAAAATAGCTTATATCTCTGCCAAAATGAGGTTATTATCAGACAGAAATCTAATAAGTGCACACTGTAAGACTAACAGGAAAGAGGTGATGATATGCATATTTTCATTAAGCTGGCTTGCCTTCACTGTATTGAGTCATAGAAATTTCTGTTCAGGAAAAACTGGTTAGGGTGGTTGTATGATGATGGGTAAGGTATAAAAGTATCCTCAGAATAAACAAAATCAGGAAAAAAAAAGCAAACAAAACTGATAATGTTAGTTTTATGTGAATATCTTGTTCTTCACAGCTTTCAAATGGAAGGGTTGTACTTATTCTCGGGTATGAATTATGGATGTTAACAGAAGCTATATATATCTCGGCAATGAAATAACACTTGTATTTGTTATGTAGGCCTTGTTTAACTTTCACTGTTTCAGAAGTTCTTGATCTGTTTGAGTACTGCATTGTATTTTCTTCAGCTTACTAGATTGGCCATCAAAAGACATCAAAAGACACTAGAAAGGAATAATCATTTTAAGATGTTTCATTCCTAAAATAATTTCCCTAGTGATCATCTGAGATCTCCTTCATTATTACTCCACAGGCATTGATCCTTGTTAACAACAAAATCAGCAAAATAAGCCCATTAGCTTTTGCTCCTCTGAAGAAGCTGGAAAGACTTTACCTGTCCAAGAACAACCTGAAGGAACTCCCAGAAAACATGCCGAAGTCTCTTCAGGAGATACGGGCTCATGAGAATGAGATCTCCAAGTTGAGGAAAGCTGTCTTTAACGGACTGAATCAAGTGATTGTCTTAGGTACGAGCATAAGAAATTATAACAAAATCAACTCAGTGTTTTTTCAAGATGTTGTTTTTATTTGAATCGGTGATTTTATGTAGAAAACCAAGAAATGCTCCAATAAATTGTACCTCCAAATTAGCTTTGACCTGAAGGATATAGGTACCTACACTGCAGCACAGCTCACGACCATGTTTTGTTGGCAGAACTAGGCACCAATCCAATCAAGAGTTCAGGCATTGAAAACGGAGCTTTTCAGGGGATGAAGAGGCTCTCCTACATCCGTATCGCGGACACCAACATTACTAGCATCCCAAAAGGTAAGAAACTGAATTAATATTTCAGAGATTTGCACAGGTATAATGTAGTGACTTCTAGTCAGCTGGGAAAAAAAAAAAAAAAATTATGGAAGCCTTTTGAGTCAGTCTTTAGAGTACCCATTACTTGATTACTTCATTTTTTGGTCAGTTGACTTTTACTGGTTTGGAAAATTTTGTTTTTCTATTATGAGAACCTTCACAAGAGATGCACTGTCAAAAGTAAGCCATTTTATGTTATTTTGCTTTTCTTGTCTCATAGCTGAAATATAAAGTAGAAGAATGTTTCACCCTCTAACTCTGGTTGGTGAGCCTGATCAACATTACACAGATGTAAACTCATGTAGAATTAACTGCAGTTCTAGAAGCATAAAATCAGCCCTCCACAAGTTTGTGGGTTTGAAGTAAAAAATACTATTACTATACAAAACAGAAACATTTGCTATTTTTAAAAGAAGTTCATTGCAAATTGCTACAAAATAAGAATAACTTCAACATAACCTATTAAAAAAACAAAACAAAACAAAACAAAACAGAATGGTTCCAGTCCAGAGGAAATTATACTCAATTTATTCGTACTTCAGAGGCAGATTGTTTTGAAATAGCTGAAAACTTTTTGAAAGTTAATACTAGTTGTTATTTCTTTCTTCCCACATTTCCTGTTTTGGATGTTCCTTTGAGGGACCTCAGATAGTTAAAATATTTAGTTCCAATTTTTTTTTTCCTGATAAACAGAATTTGCAAACTAGTATGTGCTCTACCTAAAATAACATTAAAATTCTTTTACCTCATCTTTATAATCTCATTTTCTGCTGCTGTTACTTGTTAAATATCTAGGTGCCAAATGTTTGAGGATTTATGCATGTGTATAGTCTGGCTAAAATGAAGGCTCTTTCACCTATGCTATTATGTATGTCCCATTTACATAATCATGAAGACTAGAGTTCATATCTGAGAAGAATTTCATTTAGCTATTTTTTAAGAATTAACTGTTCTATGACGACCTTAGGAGCTTGGTCTTATTTCATGCTGAATAAATTGTTACTAGCTGTTTTTAGTTGACCTGATTGTGAAAGTTTCTTGTTTAATTCAGTGAATTGTTCTTGGCTATGTCTAGTAAAAATCTTTTTGTTACTGTAAAAGAGCCTCAGTATAACACGAGTCCTTTAAAAAAGGATAATAATCCAGTTTTATCAGAAGTAATTTGATGGTGTTCTCTCTTTCAGGCCTTCCCCCATCCCTTACTGAACTTCACCTTGATGGCAACAAAATCAGCAAAATTGATGCTGAAGGTCTGTCCGGACTCACCAACTTGGCAAAGTAAGAATTAATTTCTTCTTTTCACATAAAATATTAGTTGAAATTGTAACCACCACACACACAATTAGAAAACATCATTTTGGGCTTCATAAGCATTATCATTATTGAGGTAGTACATAACTTACCAGGAAAACTTCGAAGGACTTGTGTACTGACTTAAGAGAACAAACCACTTTTTTTTTCTAACACTTTCCAGCTGTTTTCAATTATGAGTGATGTATGCCGAGGACAACTGTTTCTTTGATTAAAAAAAAAAAAAAAAGAAAAAGATAAAGAGAGCAATTAGATTTTTTTTAATTATGTCATGCTTCTTTCATTGTATTTCCATCTTTGGTTTATGCAGTTTTCTTGGGACACTGCATTGCTCATGCAATTTGCCCTGGAAACTGAGGAAAAAAGCATATGGGAACCAAAACTGCTTGCAACAGTGTTTCCTTTGTTTTTCAAGAAAGGCAAGTCTGCAATGAGTCCAGGAACATGACAAAAAAAATCATCCAATATAAATGAAAAAGTGTCATTTTTTTCAGAGTAATTGTACCTTGCTAATCTGTGAATATGTTGTTGAATGAACTTCTCTAACTGTAGGAAAATGTAAGGAGAATTCCCAAAGAGCAGTTATAGACATGCAGAATTATTTGTGAATTAGTTCACATTAGATAACATACTAAAATAGTAAAATGGACCTTTACTACAAGGCATTTTAATACTACAAGACTTTAAAACTTTTGTATGAAAACAGAAGTGTAATTGATCTAAAAGACCATTAATCAGATTACTGGATCTAATTCCTGGATCTTCATCTTATTCATTCTGCTTATCATAATGAAGGCAGAAAACAGAAATCAAAGAAAGATAACTGAGCAACAGGAATTAAGTTTACCACTGTTTGTTTATAGTAGCCTGGGCAGCAATTTAGTGCAATGAAGTATATAGTAACTTAACACGTATTTTGAATCTGGCAGTTCCAAGTGATAAATATTAGAACAGCCTCCTAGGGCTTGTAATATAAGACATTTCAACTCATGTTCATATTTGATCACAAATTCATCCCTGCTCAAAAAAAGTCTGCTCCTGGATTTTAATGAAAACTTAAAAATACCATAATTATGGGTTAGGGGACTATGAAGCAGTTATTGTTTATGACAGAGGCTTAGTATAAATTGTAACATCCTCCAGAGAAATGATAAAGAAAACTTCCAAAACCAAAACAAGATCATAACTACTCAGGTAGAGAGTAATTTACTTTACCAGAGGAGGGAGGTGTGAGGTGTGTCAGCTGTCCTGCAGATGACAGAGTTTTTCGGCTTTTTCACATTCACACTTGGAAAACACTACAGGCAACATCACATGGACGATATTGTTGGAAGTCCTTCTTAAGAAGTAAAGTTTTATGCAGCAAGAGCTGATGGACTACTAAAAATATCTAACCTTGGGCTGCTTCTATTGTGGCTGTACTGTACAGAGAAACAAGATGCTCTGTTGATCGTGGTGTGGAAATGTGGAGCTGCTCAGAGCAGGCACCAAGTTTTAAACTGCTCTCTGTGCTTAAGCAGGCAAACTAAGCATAGCTAGAAATCCTGTTTTGCAAAGTTGAAAAGAAAGGCAGAATACAGATTGGTGAAAAAGGAGATCATTGGACACAACAGAGCAGACAGATGAGGAAGGAGGGAGCTATGGGAGAGCTCCAGGACAGCATACTGAATAAATCTAAGGGGCAGGATGCCCCTTATGCTACAGAAACAAGCTACCCCAAACCAGCTTTTATTTACACATCTAAGTCTTCAGGAATATCAGTAGAGGGTCAGACCACTCTCCTCCTGGATCATGTCAACTCATGCTCAACAGTCTAATAGCTGCCCTAAAGCACAGTTAGACTTTGATAAACAGGTCATTTTTCTAACTGTGTTAAGGTGTTTTGAACTGTAAAATGTCCCTCACAAGAGCTCGGTGTAGATCTACTGCTCATTCTCTTTTGAATTCTTGAGTTCCAGCAGACCACCAATATTTGTCCTTTTTGTTTGTTTGTTTTCCTTGTAAAATTACTCCTTAGTCTTTCAAAAGTCTTCATATAGTGCTGCAGTGAAAAAAATAATAATCTCATGAATGTAAACCGAACAAAGACTTTGCTGGTTATATGCAGGAATGAGCTCCACAGGAGGATATACACATTACACAACTGATGTTAGTAATGTCTATATACTATTAAAGTTTACTGAAAAGATCTAGCTTCATACAGTGGAAGTTGCATCAAGCCCAGAATAACAATGATGTTGAGCAGCATGAGTTTGTTTAAAAAAAAGTGGAAATGGGCCATCAGAGATGTTGGAGACAAAAGAAGGTGAAAAAATATTTGAGAATTTCTTTAATTTTCAGGTATGTTTTTGATTATGCTCTTCAATGATTTAAATCACTGTGACTAGATCACCTAAAATACTGGAAAAGTGTTACCTATTCACTAATATAAAAGGAAGTAATATGCCAATATACTAAGCAAAAGTGATTTTTCAAATTCTTCCCTTTTTTTTCCCATGGGAAAAAGAAGAGAAATGAAGACCATATTCTTTCGTAACACTCTTAATCACTCTGTGTTTTGCACACCAATATTGACTTACTTCATTTGTAAACATAGCCCCGAGTGACTGAGCGTTTGTTTGTAACACATTTAGATGAGGTGTAATTACATATAATTTCACTGCTTGTGGGAGTCGGATCCACTTTTCTACAGACTACTCCAATTTTACTCTTTACCTAAAAGACTTTCCCTGCATGAGTTAATGCAGAGTTGGATCTTGTCCATCCCTATGCTGTGTAAAGGGGTTACTTTTGTTTCAACAGACCAATATGAAAGTTGGACCTGCTTATTTTCATGCTGGTCTCCCTAGGTGTGACATATCTGCTTGTAGACCTGCATACATAGCGAGCATATATTTAGATATGTGCCAACCAAGAATTTATAGCCTTCTGCCATAATGTTTTTTTCTCCAATCCTTTTAAAGACATTCACTATGAGCACTCATCACAGAAGTCCTTTGTAGACATTCTGTAGATCTTCAGACCAAATTGCTCTGTAGGATCAAATCCCCCAAGGTTTTCTAAATCTTGGCGTACTCTACTCAGAACGAATTTTGTTTTAATAACTAACTTTTAAATGAAAATTGTTCCTGACCAAATTCTAGCAAGATATGGGATACTATGAACAGATTTCTAAGTGAAATAAATCTCTGTTGATGTCAGTGGGAGATCTCATTAAGCTCTCCTTTGTCATTTAATAGTTTGTCAACATTGTAATGCTTAAATGAGTATGATGTGACTATTTGTATTATATATAATACTAGTTAACGAGATCTTTCTTTGATGGTTTATTTTTAAATGGAAAATTATAAAATGCACTTCCATTCTTGGACAGCATTATTTCTGGAAACATCTCTGCCATAAAGATCAAACAAGAATTTTTAGTTCTGTGATGTTATACTAGGTCCAGATTCTGACTATTGAAGCTGGCACAAGCCACAAAGAATTACAGGTGAATTATTCACAGAATACTGTGAATAAGACTTTCTTTAAAAGTACTCATCCATAGCAAATTATTTTATCACAAGGATTCTGATTACCTATATTAAATTCTTTAATTGATTCAGTTATTAATAAATCTCAGAGCATTTTTTCCCTCAAAATTAAAAAAAAATTGCTTAAAGAAAAAAGATAAAGCAAACTAGATGAAGTAAATTTAGCCTTTATAGAAATAATTTTCTCAAAGGACAACGCTCCTGATGATGACAACTGCAGAATTACCACTGAATTTCTTGCTGCAACACAGAGCATTGTAACTTATGAGAGTCTCTTGAAAAAATTCTGTAGTTTGGTAATTGCAAACCAAAGTAGCGTTAACACAGAAATACACAGATAGAACCAGATGTTCCAAATTGGACATAAATTGTGCTGGTAAACCCAGCATGTATATATTTATATATATATATATACCCAGCATGTATATTATATTTTATATATATATACACATATATATTACCCAGCTGGTAAACCTGGATGTATAAAACAGGAAGGATGATTTTGTGATGAAAGCTCTAGACTGGAACTTAGGAGAAATGTGTATGTCCCACTTCTGTGTCCTGCTGAACAGATCATTATGTGTGATTCAGCTCCTGTTTCCAGTCTGTAACATGTATCTAACTACATCAGTATCTTAGAAGGATGTGGTGAAGATTTAAACCTAACAGTTCTGGTCACCCTGGGTTATGTAGTTTGACAAAGAAAGTTACAGCCAGTGCTCCTGAAGTCATGCAAGAAACTCTTATTCAGCTTTTAAAGAAAGACTGGTGCCTATGGAGGTACACAGTACGTATTTACAGTGGGATTAGTCACATAGCTCATGAAAGTATGCAGTACCATGGACACAAGTTCAATGATATCATGAGAATTATGATAGTTCACATCAGATGTCGAACTTATTCAAATATGTTTAACTAAACTAGCTCTCCGTGGTCACTCTGTACCTCATGCATAATTCTGAAAATTAGCCTGGTCTGATCTTCAACAGTAATGTAGAGAAATAACCAACACAAGAAAGATGGTTATATGGGCAAGTTTAATATATTTTCTTGTTTGTTTTTTTCAGATTGGGTCTCAGCTTCAACAGTATTTCTTCAGTCGAAAATGGCTCTCTTAACAATGTACCTCATCTGAGAGAGCTCCATTTGAACAACAATGAACTTGTCAGAGTACCTGGTGGGCTGGGTGAACACAAATATATCCAGGTAAAGTTTATCATACTGCCGCAGAGAGCAATAGCTGAAAGATTCGAAATGGTATTTGTGTGGTTATTCAGTCTTGAACACAAACACATACAGTATTTGTGCAAAAGACAACTTGATGCAAGTTTCGTAAACTATTAAATAAGCATGGAAAAGTTGCATACAACAGGAAGACTCTTATTCTGATTTTTGTGTGGATGTGGCTGTGGAGGTGTATAGATCTGTAGGTGTGCATTTGTTATCTATGTGTGTCTGAGAGGACACAACAAATATGGGATTATTTCTGTACTTTGATTTCCTCTTAGCTCAAAAAACGCTTTCAAAGAGCATTTCTTCTGTTGAATTTTTTTTGAGTTCTACTCAGTGACATTTTGCAACCATTCCCAAGAACCTTCCCTTTGGTATCTCACAAAGCTGTGCCTTCAGGAGGGCACAGAGATGCAATATGCATTTCACATCAGCAGTATTTTTGAGGTCTGTGTGGCTGGATAGCTAGAAATATGGCCTCTTGGAACCAATTAAAATCTGTCTTCACTTGGACTAAGATTTTACAGGAAAGAAAGCTCCCAAAGAATGAAGACTCCCAAATGTAAATCACCACTTGCATGTAGCTTGGGAAAATTAATCAGAAATAGTGACTGTGGAGCAAAGTAATTTTCATCAGCTATTTTAAATCATCATTAGTGATTACTTTGGCTCTGAGTCCTGTACTGTTGCACTCATGAGAGTGAAAGCCTTAGAGCTGGAGAGAAACCAATTAGCACCAAATACATTCTTTATATACAGCCCATGCTCCTGAACCACAGCACTGTACTAATAATTTCACATCTTTGACTCCTGTTTTGGTTACAGTATGACTAAATGATATAATGTTATTAGATTTCCTTCCACAGTTTCTGCTCTTTCTGTAGAAATTATTTCTAACTGGGTATACTCTAGGTATTTCAAAAGGTCAGCACAATCAAGCATTTGTTTGAAAAAAGGATATATTGTTACTCTGTATAACATTGCACAATACATACCAAGTATTTGACATCAAATAATTTATCCTATTTGCCACAGTAGCTCTATGTCTCACTTCTGTACTTCTATGCTTTTCAGGTGGTCTATCTTCATAACAACAAAATTGCTTCAGTTGGTATCAACGACTTTTGCCCTCTTGGCTACAACACCAAAAAGGCCAGCTATTCCGGTGTGAGTCTCTTCAGCAACCCCGTGCAGTACTGGGAAATCCAGCCCTCTGCTTTCCGATGTATCCATGAACGTTCTGCAGTACAGATTGGAAATTACAAATAGATGTCTAAAGATGGAGTTCGGTTGTGTTTCAGCAAAAGTACCTGTTGTAATAGGCCTGTTCAAAAGATTGTTGCTAACAATTAATGCCAAATACCGGAAACTTCACTTTAAAGTGGAGATGATCCATTGATGTAGAATAAATGAATCATTACAGATGTACAAGGTCAAGCATACCATCAAAAAGAATTGCCAACTGTGCTTTAAACTGACTTATTTCAGCCTTCTTTTCCAGCATGCTTTCTGTGGTATTTTTCAGTTTGCTGAATGCTACAGGTTTTCAGATTCCACTGTATATGAGATTCGGAGTAAATATTTGTCAAGCTATAATATAAAAAAAAAAAAAAAAAGATAGTGATGATTGAGGTTATTTTTATAGCCACACACAAAAAAAATAGTAAAGGGAAAAAAAAAGACTCTCAAATCATCTTGAGGCTTGAGAAGGTGAGAGTTACCTCCTTTAAATTTATTTCAAGCCCTGGAGGTTTAAAAATATCCACTATAACAGTAAGCTAATTCTGAATGTATCTATTTAGCAGAGGCAAATAAAGTTGTTGCTAATGTCATTATTTTGGGAAAAATAAAATAAATTCGTATTGTACACATAGTTCTTTACTGTTTGCCATTCTTCTAGAGCAATGCTATTCAGGATTAGCCTAACATAATCCTATTGAACAAAATAATGAGTAGTCTGCAGTACAAAACCTGTAACCTATATCTGGAGCTCAATGACTAAATTTCTCTAGGGCAAATCCCTCTCACCTTAGTCACAAGAGCAGTTTTAATGACTTCAGTGAGACTGCCTTGCAGAGTATGGTATTAGGGTTTAGTCATTGGTATCAAACCATGTATATATCTAAGCCAAAAATAATAGCAGTTCACTGTTCACTTGTTCTGCATTGTACATTTGTCAGCATCCTTTACTGTTTTTGATTTTTAAACAATGTTTTTAATTGTCAAGTAGAGATATGCAAGCTCCCCATCTGATTAATTTGTGAAATTTAGATTATAAGCAAAATCATAAGTATAGCAAAATATCAAGTGAAATAACTGCAAGGCCTAGCTGGACATTGCTGGGACATCATTCGTAGAAGTATCTTCTTAGAGTGATTTGAAGCCCTCTGCAAACTGGGATTCTTCAACCCATACCAGTGGGTAGCAAGCACATCAAAGGTAGGCTGCACATTTCTACTGTCAATCTACAAAGCTAAACATATACTCAATAAAAATGTCACCTTAAACAAATCTTCTGCAGCCTCTTAATACTCCAAGGTCAATCTCTCTAATTTGTAAAACTTATATGTCATTTATATTAAAGAATAATGTTACACAGGCAAACTCCAAAGTGTTTGTCTTTATTTTCTGTTTTGATAGCATAATGTAGTGTGTCAGAACTTTAATTATGATTAAGTCTTGAAAACTGAACATCTTTGACATGGTGATAGCTAAAGTAAGAGCAAGCTGTGTGAAATTCTCTTGCCTCAAGAAACTTTTTCATGCCTAGCACTCATAGGTATTTTTTTCTAGAAAATGAATATATTCTCTTTATAGGTGTCATTTATTCAGGTAGTAAATAATTGGAAACAATTATGAATCACTAAAGCCATTACACAGAAAAAACATGTTTGCACTTTTTTTAGCTATATCTTCTTCATATAGTAGCCAATGATTTCCCCCATTTGCATCTGTGTTTTCTTCTGGATTTCACATTTTCTGAGCGTTATTTTTAAATAAAACTAACTGCACATGATATTCTTCTGTCACTGGAGGGAAAACCCTCCAGAAAATCAGCAGTTAGATTTTTTTTCTTTTGGTTCTTGGTTGGATATCTGCTATTATTCAGAGAGAGACTTCATGCAGAAATCTAAGCACTGGCATTTCAGTAGAGAACAAAGGCATTGTCTTAGCTTGAACAACTCCACAAGATTTGTATGTACACAGTTCAAATTAGCAGATACAGATACAACTTATGGGAAGAGATTTATACAATAAATAATAATAATTACTTATTACATAGAACTTAATATAAACATATAAACAAACTTCTTATTTTCCCCTCCAAGTCTTTAAAATCTCTCCATACTAAGGTTTTGCTTTCAAACCAGATGCAACACTAAGTCCAGAAGAAAATATCTGAGCCTGGTCCTCCTGTCTAATACCCATGGTATGTCCCATAGCAAGCTTGCTGCCCTCTGTGCTAAAGCACAAGCTGTTCCTCATAAAATACATTCCCTGCTAATAACCAAGGGCTGCAAAGATAACAGGACTTTCCTGATTCCCAGTCCTGTGCAATAAGACAGAATAAGCAAATCCTATAACATGAGACCTCAGCAAGATCATGACAAATTCAAAAAGTAAACACACTGTTGGTTTTCCATAAATTGTGCAGCCATGCCTACAATGTCTGACTGATGGAACCCTATCTACACACAGCATCTGCAAAGACTTCAAAGCAGCGGGAAGCCCAATACTTTTAAAACTGCTTTTCATATAAATACAGAACAGATGGCTCCTCCACTTAAAAACAAAACAAAAAAAAAGAAAAGAAAGGAAAGAAAGAAAGAAAAAAAACACAAACCCAAACAAACTATAAACAGTTGGGTGGAAAGAAATAAGAGAGTTAAAGTAGAAAGCCTTTAGTCCCAACAGTGTGTCTCCAATCCCTCCATAAAGTATGAAGATGGTAAACAGCCACAACTGTAGGATTCAAACACATAAAGGAATAAACCACTTGTTTCCTGGTGCAGCCTAAGGCATCTTATCCCTTCCTGCATCCCTGGGCCACAGAGGGGTCACTGCAGGCAAGAGTGTGACCATCTCTCGGGTGTGAAAATAGACCCTCCTAGAGAGCCTGAAACAAAACATATCCTAATAATCAGGAAATTCAATCTGGTGGAGACAAGAGATATGAGAATAGAAAGGTGTAATGGCAGACCCTCAGCTGCAAGAATGATGGAAGAATTTAACTGACATACAGAGGCTTCTTATGTCTTCCACCGAATATAAAATTATAAAAAAATCCAACCTAAAGTAATAGCACTTGTTTGCCTTTGCTTTTAAAACCAATTTTCTAATAACATTTTTAAAATTCTATCTTTTTGTGATAAAGAAGACAGAATAATAAAATTAGAGACAGCAATTTTCTGCCATCTTAAATAAATAACACCTACGATTCATGACACTAGTTACGAACATGCCTGAGTAAATGTCTGGATTTCCCTTTTTCTTATTTAAAGAGCTTTTCAGAATTATGGCCAATATTTTCTGCTACTTTTTGATCTCTACATCTATTATTTTTCCCCTCATCATGAACCTTATTAAAGTGTTAATTAAAATCCCTGTAAAAGGTTTTTAACTAAAGAAGAGAGTCCCTTCTGTTTTCTACTGAATTGAATAAATAAGTTGGAAATGAAAATGATGTCTCGAAGAAGCGATGCTTCTTTAAGTTTTTACTGCAGTTTGATGACAATACTGCAAATTTATTCTTTTGTAGTATCCTTCCCACTTTTTTTTTCTTTTTTTAATTAATGATATTCCTCAGGTTCAGGCTTTCCAAAAGTACATACACAGTTTTTGTTAGCAAAACCATATATTGCTAAAGAACGTTATTTTTCAAAACTTGTCTACAAATCAATTACCCACTTCATATATGCTTACCTTTTAATGCCAGAAAGGAGCTGGCTGGTTTCTCCTAAAGTTCACCAGGTTATGGACAGTCATCATATACATGATTGCTGATATATAAATGACATCAAATCTAATTTCATTTCCAGGAAAGGATCAACTCTTAAATCCCTGTCATTAATGTGTTGCTCTGATTTCCAGGCCTATAGATTTTTTTCACTTCCCTCCACAAACTACTTCTCAAATCCTCTAAACACAATGTCTGGCAACAGCTCTTTGGCCCATAACCTTCTTTTTTTGACCTACTAGTGAACCACTCTGTTATAATCTCTTTCTGCTTACATTTGTTACTTTTTTTAAACAGATAGTATTATCTACCTCACAGTCATGCATACAAATTAGTAGAACTCTGAGAAATTGCTTTTGTTCGATGCAAGCATGAATTTCATGCATCTACAATATCATATGCAAAACAACCAGAAAAGATTACAAAAGACTTTATGATCCCACAGCTACTCTGAAGTGCCATCTAGTGTCACTGAGGGACAGTAACAAAGTTACTGTTCAGTAATTGTGAAAACCAGGAGCAAAGTTTATGAGGCTTTATGGAAAGAGGCCACACAAATTCACATACTTACTCTGCTGTTTCACTTTTCTTTTTTCTCTCTCTTTTTTTTTTTTTTTTTTAAGTCAGAGAGCATAGCTGTGAAATCAATAGCCCTTTTTTATGTGCACAATCAAATATTCTTGCTTTGCACATGGATGTGGTTTTGCTCATCCTCTCTGAATGTACATATTGTTACAGGGACTGGCCTACATCTCTAATTTTTTTTCAAAAGGGGTGGCCTTATTTTACATGGTCATTACCAAGCTATTGCTAGGTGGTTGGGTTTTTTTCCATTCCAAATTTTAAGCCACCAAAGGGGTTTAGTTGTTGCTAATTTAGTTGGAAGTAGTTTACTCAATAAAAAGGAAAAGAAATTAAGGAGCATGTTAGTGACAAGCACTGAAGGGGAAACGTGGGCTGTGAGATGTTCAATATTAAGTGCATCATCTTCAAACTGAAATAGTGGAACTAAAAATAGTTGATAAATTTTAGCATAAAACATTACTCTAACAGTGCTCCAGCAGCTCCAGCTGCAACAGAACAAAGTATCTGTGCATCTCCTGAAAAGGCATAAAAACTGTTCTAATGTTTGAATTAAACTCAACACAAACACTCAAACAGCTAGACTCATCAATGGATGCATTTAAGGTGACATAAAACAGCCTTTGGTCTCCTGCCCTGCTTCCTGCTCTGGAAGTTCAGGGCTGTTAGTGTACCATAAGTGCCTGAGGATCAGTCTGGATGCAGGCACTGCAGAGGGCTGTTTACCCTGCTTGTTAAACTCCACACTTTCCTTTCTGAGATACAAAGATGTGGTTTCTTCAAAACTGCTTTGTCAGGCTGTTCTCTTACTCAGTGTGTACATTATGCCACTTGAAAGCTTGGGAGATTACCTCTATGTGGGTGTCTTAAGTCAGCAGACCAGAAGAATGTTAATACTCTTTTACTGCCTGCTTAAACTGGGACTTAAGTCTGTGGGAGAAAGAATGTACAAAACTATGAAAAATGGTATTGTTTTAATCATATATATATATATATATGCACACATCTTTTTAGATTATAACTTAATATTAAAAAAAAAGAAATAAAGGGAACTAATAACAAAATCAGAGAATCTGCAGTGTGGTGAGAAGCAGTGATGGTCATGTTTCTGAATCTACATGTACGGCTACAGCAAGGAACACAGTGAAGAAGCTTTTGGAAAATAACAAACATTGTAGGCCTTGCATCTGCAAACATTTACCCACATGAATAGCTCCAATGTTTTAAGTCAGAGGAACTGAAAGCTACAGATGGACACTCAATTTGGAATGGAAATTAAACAAACGATGCCATCCACTGTCTAAATACAAAAGGCAGTTTTAAAACAAACAAATAAAAACTGTCTAAACCACCTCCATCCAGAAAAGTTTAATCTAAATAATTGTCCCAGGTAGTCTTTGGCTCATACCCAGATGGAGAGAAGATGGATACTTGCAAATTATGATTTCTGGTGATAAATGGCATGATGTTTGATTATATGCACGAATATTAATCAGTAGTTTTTATTGCTTCTAGCATTTGGCAGAATGGACAGTAGAATATGTACTGCTTTATTCTGTATAAATGGTTACGATTTACAAAACTTTCTATTTCATGTCTAACATGAAATCAAGCAAAATTCCAGGGTTGTTTTTTCCAGCTCTTGATGTTATTGACTCAACAGCATTGAAGTATATAATTTATGATAAATCATACTTACACCTTTTATTCATTTTCAACTAATATATTAAACAACATATTAAATTTGAATGAAAAAGCCTTAAGGATTTTGCTACTATTTTTGCAGCCTTCAGGTTTGGACAAGTTACATTATTGCTTCCAGATGAAGACTTTTATTGAGATTAATTAGGCTAGTACTTCTCCACACAGTAACTTTTTGAAAGTGTTCAAATCCCAATATAAAGGCATGGAAAACAGGGACCATGTGTCTGCCACTAAATGCATGTTAGAAAGCCCTTTCAACAGGAAAACTCAGAACCAATTAAGCTAATCATGTAGCATTCTGCTGATGAATCCTTTCATCTTTTAATTTCAAGATATTGAATCTGTGCAGGAATCAAAAGCTTATAAAGAATAAACCAAATTCCAGAGTGCAGAAAAAAAAAGGAATTTCAAAATGCAAAAAATAATCTTGACATAAAAGACAGAATAATTCTAAATATCGCTTGGCTATGTTAGAAACTCTAGACAACTGAAATGCTTCAAAAGGTTTATTCACTTCTGAGAATAATCCTTCAGAGGTTTGTCCATACACATCATTCTAATGTGGAAGGAGAAAGTGGATATATTGCAGTGAAGTCTTGAAACAAAGCACTGTCTTTGAAGAGCTGGCTAACAGAGAGCAACTGAGAGATCCTAAACCTCAGGCGATTTAATATTTCATCATGCCATCACCAAAATTAAACAAAAAGATTAACCTTTTGGGTATTTTTTTTCTCTTCTATCCCTTACTGCTCATTTCCAGCACCAAGTTCTTTAGAGACATGCCAATCATTTTTGATATATAGTAGGAGCCACTGCATGTGAAGGTTTCAGGGAGATAGAGAAGATTGTGTGAATTTCTGTTGAACAGATGCAGATAATTGGATTGTTATGGAAAAAGGTTAAGTAGTTAGGCTTCTTACTGATGTCACAGGAGTAAATTACTGTGAAATGGTAATATTTCCTTTGAACTTCCTTGTCAGAATTCTGACCCACAGGACTGTTGTTTTCCCTGCATCTTAGGCAGTGGGAATGTGCTCACACTATGGAAAAATACAGCTGCACAATGATTTTAGATTATTCTGCAGAGCTGAAAAAGAAAAAGACAGTAGGAATAGGAATTGGAGAAGACATTTACAAAAGCTCTGTCCTACAGAGGAGGAAGCTGAGGATACTTCCCAACTCCTTCCACCCTCCCTTACAGTTCAAGTGAGAGAGAGGAGATAAAAGAGTTTTCTAGCCACTTGGCTACCTCACAGACTGGGCTGGTATGAGGGCATGTGTGGTAGTACATGAACATATGTGAACCTCATGAAGGTCGAGGCAATCCCAGTATCAGTACAGACTGGGTGATGAATGGATTGAGATCAGACCTGCAGAGAGGGACTTTGGGATGCTGGTGGATGAAAAATTGGATATGGGCCGACAATGTGCACTTGCAACCCAGAAAGCCAATCACATCCTCGGCTGCACAAAAAGAAGTGTGGCCAGCAGGTCAAGGGAGGTGATTCTTCCCCTCTATGCAGCTCTCATGAGACCCCCACCTGGAGTTATGCGTCTAGTTCTGGGGTCCCCAGCACAAGAAAGAAATGGATCTGTTAGAGTGGGTCCAGAGCAGGGCCACAAGAATGGTCAGAGGGCTGGGACACCTCTCCTACGAAGAAAGGCTGAGAGAATTGGGGTTGTTCAGCCTGGAGAAGAGAAGGCTCCAGGGAGACCTTATTGCAGCCTTTCAATATATAAAGGAGGCTTATAAGAAAAATGGAGAAAGACTTTTTACCAGGGCCTGTAGTGACAGGATGAGGGGCAACGGTTTTAAACTGAAAGAGGGTAGATTTAGGTTGGATATAAGGAAGACATTCTTTACATTAAGGGTGGTGAGACACAGGAACAGGTTGCCCAGAGATGTTGTTGATGCTCCATCACTGGAAGTGTTCAAGAGCAGGTTGGGCAGGGCTTTAAGCAACCTGATCTAGTGAAAGATGATCCTGCTTATGGCAGGGGGATTGGACTAGGTGACCTTCAAAAGTCTCTTTCAACTCAAATCATTCTGTGATTCCACCTGCTGTACCATGGCGCTGAGTACACTAGGAGGCTCCTGCTGCCATGACCATACTCTTGCAGAGCCTCTGCCTACCTAGACATCTACCACTCATTGTCCAAGGAGCTACATTTAAGCGCAGGTCCTTGTCCTTTCCCTGAGCTTATTGTTGGGGTTCAGCAAGAGAGGGCAGCTCTGCAAGGGAAGGCAACTTGGGAGCCGGCAGTTACACAAGGCAGGGCAGCAACCTCATGAGCAAGGTGCACAGTCCCACAGCACCTAATGAAGAAGAGCAGAGCTGGTTTGGTGACTGTAACCAGGGCTGGCCAACCATCCAGTGACAGATGTCCACTGAGGAGGCAGGTCCAAGGTCAAGCTCAGATATCAAGTCAATAAGATAATGCCAGGTACAGAACCAGGCACAGCATACCTACAACACAGATAGGGCTGGGGGTTCAGCTTAAATACAGTTGCTGGTCCAATGGGTGGAGGCAGCATGGCTGGAGATCATGGATGAGGCTGGTCAGGGCAATCAGAGCCTGCTGGTGTGCTCAGGGACTGGAACATGGTGTGTTGTCACATACAGAGCTTGCAGAAGTACCCAGTCACTCCAACAGCCTTTTTTGCAGGCTTGAAATGTGGGAAATAAATGAGTTCTTTCCTGAGGACACCCTCAGCTCCAAGCTTAACAGGCAGTTCAGACATAGATAAGATGACCTTTACTAGGGTGAGAGGCACATAGGCACGGAGTAAAAAGTTCAACATTGCCTGAGTGAATTAGGAGCCTAAATGCTGTTTTCCAAGACCCTGGAAGGCACATTTCTGAAAATGTTTTGACATGTGAATATGTGACAAGTCATTAGTGGTGGCTTTCAGGAGAAGGATATCATGTTTATTGGTAAAGCAAACACCTTCTACCCTTCACCATGCTTTGAGTCACAACGTCATAGGCTATCACCTGCACATCTGTTGCCCACTTGGTTGAAAGAACGACCCTAATGTGGGTTCCCTAGAAAAGACACCAGCCTGAGACAACACAAATCTCTGATGGGTCTGGACGTAGGGGACAGGAGGATGCAGGCTCACACATGCTCAGAACCAGCCTTGTTTGTTCATCAACATTTGCATGCCTCAAAAAGGCCTCTTACTAAGTCCCAGAAAGGGGGAAGAGTAAACCTCAGTAGGATAGGAGAAAAGCAGGAAAGCCTCACCAAAACTCTTTTACAGAAGGTGAGGGTCTTTGTAATATGATTGCCCTGTTTATATTGTTTTCTGACACCAGGTACTCTCAGGGTTATTCAATTACTGTTGTGCTAAAAGTTCAATAATAAATGCAAAGATTTAACTGCTAAAACACAGTATAAAAACCTTCTGTTCATGAGCAAAGTTATTACAAATGTGTGATGCTCAGCTCTGGAAACAAGGTCTCATTCTGCTTTCATGAGATTGGAATAGGAGCAATGGATTTTGCTATACCACAACTGGCTAGCCATATTATCAAAGTTATCTATGGGATAGGAACATGACCTAAATTATAGTGTTGCTCACCGGTACTGCTGTAGCTAAGTTTGTGTCAGCAGTTCTACGTGAAACCAGCTTTTCCACTTAAAAATTATTACTCTGCTAAAGCTTGGAATCAGATCTTATTTCTGGAACATATTTGTTTCTCTTTTGAAAATTAAAAATAATCCATATATCCTCTTCAAAACTTCAGTGTAAAGCAAGAGTGACATACACACACACACACAAGCAAACACACATAAATTTTGAGAAAATGGTGAAAACAATTAAATTATAATTTGATAAAATTCAAATTATGGATCAGCTAATGTCAGCAGACCTTAGGACCTGAATATCTATTTTCTTATTGATGGTCCAGGTTATATTCCAGAGTCTAAAGCTGCATCTTTATTATTAAGTGAAATCATGCCATTTTCCAGCTCTGGACCAACTAGCATGACTTAGCCCCATCTCAACTGTAGGGCTATTTTACCCCACGAAACAGAGTGACTTCATTTAAACTCTCTGTTGAGAGTAGTAAATCCCAAAGCATGGCTAGGAATTGTTCAGTTCAGGTTAGAATAATGGAAAAGTCCCTTCTAATAAATTAATACTATAAAAAATGACTTGCCAGTGCCAGGGGCACTATGTCATTTACTAGTGTAGGTAGAGCCTAAAGGGGAGGTAAGTCATCCATTTGCTTATCTACAATAATTTTAAGTGTGGTGACGTTAATATTTTGCATTGATCTACCCAAATATTGACAATGCTGTTACCTGCTTGCTATCTGAATGCTTTCCTAGTTTTTCTTCTTAGTCAGTTGTAATGCTTTGTTCAGCCCTTCATGGTGAAGTTTATCTCTGTCTTTTTATATCTTCGAACAGCTGATAACATGGAGTTCTGATCTGACTGAGAGTTTGGAGGAGTTACAATACTTGATTGCGATGTTTTACTTCCCATACCTACAATCCAAAAGAAATTACAACCCAGCATTTGAAGAGAGAAGAAAAGAAATTCCGTCTAGGTTAGCTTTATAA
Organism: Platalea leucorodia; assembly: GCF_965183815.1. NCBI lineage: Eukaryota > Metazoa > Chordata > Aves > Pelecaniformes > Threskiornithidae > Platalea > Platalea leucorodia. Next base: position 78,606,003 of record NC_138826.1, read on the forward strand.
CACTATTCCAAAAAGGTGCAGCATCTTTGAAAATGCTATTCTGTTTTGTAGCATAACATATCTGTATAAGCAAAAGTAATTTTAAATATTAAGAAAACATGAAAAAGACTACTGGGAAGATAAAGGGATAGATGTTGATTCCAGTTTTTGTTCCAAAACAGTATGCTATTTAGCAAACAGACATACATGTGTATAAGTATACAGATACTTAATTAGCCAAATACAATTGCTAAGTACTTACTGAAGTCCAAAAAATACAAAAAGGTAAAGAAAAAAAGAGTCAGGCTAACTAGACAGAGGTCTAAAATCTGTGGGAGGTGAACAAGAATACTTGGAAAGTGGTGTATTCTCCCTAATCATCACAGGATGAGGGAAATGTTGGTATAGCTTGTCCCTTCTTGGGTTGGATGGAGAGCAAATTAGACCTTAAGCACTCTTGTGTCAATTCAAAATAAGCCTATGAAAGCTTGTGACACAAAATCTCTTAACCTGTTTCTGTCCTTTCCAACATCTATAACTTACACAATTATATATGAAATACATTGAAAAGCTTTGCTTGACTAAAACAAAAGAAAACTGTTCAGTGAGGACTCAGGTGATGATCTAATGAAAGAAGAGGACTGTCTTCTAAATGTTTATTTGACCTTTCAAAAAATTCCCTATTTTGGCTTTTTTATTATTATGTTTTTTAGAGGTGGTAAGAAAATGGAAAATACCTGTGGGGGAATAGATCATGACTGTCTCCAGGCTTGTACATCTCATTTTGCTTGGCTCGATTTCTGTGGTATTTCTTTGCAGACATTGTGCTGAATACTCAGCTAAGAGAAGTCTACAGAGAATATTGTTGGAGAAAATACTGTTCAGACAGTTTACACAAAGTGAGGATATTACCTCACTTAGGAGACTGGCTATCTCCTGGATTGGAGCTCCAAGGGCACAATTCAGGTACCAAAACATAAGTGTCTAATGTCATTCTAGATTGCTTAGATGTGCCTGGCCTCCTGTCACTACTTCAGGACAGGACAGGTCTCCTCAAGATCCTGAGTCATAGCAGCCAGTCCCACTTGGATGTGCTGTACAGTCCAGGGCATGTCAGATAGCAGTAGATGCCTTTGCATCACCAGCTGACTGAAGCCCCTTGACAACAGGCAATTGCCTAAATGCAGACACCTTGTTATTAGGCACCATGGAGTACTGTGCTTTGTCATCAGCTGCCACTTGAAAAGTGGACAGGTCTTTAAGTCCTTTCTCATAGCCTATACAGATGAGCTGGATACCTTAGAGTACCTCCAATGATACTAGATGCCTACATTTAGGTAACTGAATACTATTATGTTGTCGGTGTTAGAGCTGAATCACTCCCTAGGCTCCCTAACTCTATTTAGTAGATCCCCATTGACCATGAGGAATGCTTGGACTCCTAGCATACAGACACCTATGTTTGCTGTCTCCCAGGACCAAAGTGTGAGATACGGCATCTGAGATCATTTCTAAAAAAGGTGGTCTGCATCTCACAGAGAAGTGGAGCTAATCTAAATGAGATATAAGATGGAGTAACTTATGAAATAAATAGCTTTTTTAATGGGAAATTTTATTTTGTGAGATGTTGCTAGCAGTCCCATGCAGCCCATAATAAAGCATTAGTAGAGTTTCTCAACACTGCACAATTCCTAAGACAAAAGGTATTGCATACAACATGAGGTAAATCCACTCTGGACCTCCTTATGATGAATAAAGACAAGTTAATCACTGGATTGGAATCTGGTGGTTGACAAAGCTGGCCATTTAATATGGTCAAAAGCATATTTCCAGCCAGTATTTCAGAGGAGCGCAATGTCCCCACACAGGAAAAGGATGAGCAAATTTGTCTGGGAGGAAAAAATTAGAAGAAAAATAAGAATACTTATACTCAAAAAGAATTTAAGAGATTGTCCTCAAATACTGATCCCCCCCTGATTTTACAACCAAAAAAGGCCAATTTTAGCCATAAGCTTGCTTTTTTCAGTAGAAAAGTGAAATGCAATCAGAAGTGAAAAAAAAAAAAAAATAAAAGTATAAGACATGAAGAATGAGGAAATATAAAGTATATATAATAGTGTCTCTGTACATATTAGTAATAAGGCAAAAATAAAACTGAGTTGCATCGAAGATATCAGTGACAAATCCACAGATAGCATGGCTGAAGACAGTTGGAAGAAGCTGAAGTTTATGATGAGGAAAATAAATTCTAGTAATGTTATAGAACCACAACTAAACAGACACAAAACAATGGGTAGAAATTAAATATGTAAAAAAAAAAATCAGTAAACATTGTTTCTCTGCATTTGGAAAGGAGTAGACTGACGTACTTTAATCAGACCAATGTACTTTTCTCATATGAAGACTATAATGTTCTTTCTAAAGGGAAAAAACTAAATAATATTTGTTAGTGATAAATACTTTTAAATTGGGTTGTCATAATAATTTGTACTTAAATGTCTTAGGAAGTCATGTAAGAGATCTTTGGTTCATTTACAGTTCATTTTCATGAGCCTGGGAATACCAGAACACCAGTGTATTGTTACTGTTCGTGGACTACAAATAGGTCGATACTATACCTCAAGGCTATGAACCTGCCATCAATCCCAGGAAAAATAATATAAAAATATGACACAGCATTCAGTTGGTAATGAATTAAGTGACAACTAATGTCAGAATAAATACTAACAGATAACTAATGATATAATAGATATTATTAAGCAAACCTTTACTTGCTCATGAGGTTGTAAACTTGGTGGATAACAGGGTCTTCTGTAGTAGCAGTAGATTTTTCCAAGGTGTTTCATTTTAAAAATGACAATGAGTGGTACTTTAAAAAACTGCACATTAAGTGGCTCCCAAACTGTCCCATCTTCATGGCAAATTTATCATCAAGTGGATAAGTTCCTATGTGCTGGTTGTCTGGACACAATGTTCAAAGCTATGGGGTATATGGCTGCACACCAGACTGCTGCTTTCTACATAGAATCATAGAATATCTTGAGTTACAAGGGACCCATAAGGATCATCTAGTCCAACTCCCTGCTCCTCGCAGGACTACCTAAAACTAAACCATATAGAACTATACTGCTGTATTACTTCAGGCAAAGGGTTGCAGTTATAGGAACTCACTGGGAGACAGTGAATGCATGAAGCAGCAAACTAGCCTTGCAGGAGGCAGCAGTTCCCACTCCCACTGAGGTCTGGTAGAGCAGACTGTCCCAGCAGCTGCTGCCCACTGCAGCTGCACACACAAACAGAAGCAGCGACCTCCCAAGGACCTCAGCATACACCCTGAGAGCTGGAAGCTACTGTTTCTGTACCAGCTGGCAACCGTGTCGAGCTCATGAGCCTAAAGCTTTCTCGTGTTTTTGCTTCAAGGAGAAACAGAAGACAACTGATGTACTGAGTGGGGATGCCCTGGGTCTGTGCTAACTGAACAGACCCTCCCTCCTACCAGCCTGGGAACCAGCCCGGGAACCAGCCCGGGAACCAGCCCTCTACTTCTGGGTGCTGCCTGCAAGTACACATTAGCAGACACAAGGATGAAAACTGTGATAAATAAGCCTTACTCAACTGGCAGTCTAAGTCATGTCGGCTGCTACCCGAAGATGCAACCCTCTGCCCACAGATGGGAAAGTGCTGAGTGCCCATCATCACCTGCCAGATCCTGAAACCAGCCTGGGCAAAAATCAACAGATTTTTGCACCAAACTAGAAAACTCCCAAACTTATCATATCTTAGATCATGGTTATATGTTGTCTGGAGCATAAGTAGGCAAAGGTGTTTTGTTGAACTGAGTACAGCCGTAACAGGATGAAGTTTAATGGTTTGTGTTATACAGCAGGTCAGCATAGATAATGCAACATCCCTTCTAACCTTAAACAGTAGTGATCTGAAAGCAGACAGACATTGCTAATGCTTAGATTATGGGAAGATGTTTAGCACCCAATGATTTTCAAAGGAGGTCTATGTTGATATAGCATTAGTATATACAAACAATAAGCAGTGAGCTAGCCAAGTTTGCCAAGTCCACCTCTTTCTTTTCCTATAAATTATCTGTGCTGCTTAAAATACAGAGCTGCTACTATAATCTCTACCTGTAAGCACAACTTTCCCACAAATTCAACAACTCCTTGAGATCCTCTTACATTCTTTACATTAGGAATCATTTTAATTGGTTCATGTTCCAGGGCCACGTGACTTTCTTTTACACATAGATAAGCACATTTTAAATGCTATAACACAAAGTACAGTGTGTATACATATATATATATGAATCTGTTTTAAAAACAGCATCTTGCCTTCATCTGTGCAGTTCTTATCATAAAAGAATCAAGCTTTGAATCAAGTCAAAGGAATTTTGCCATTGACAATTTTAATCAAGTGCAGTCTAGTACAAAAACACTCTGAAAAGCAGTGGAGAGGAGGCTAACAGTACTAGAATATGGACATTGTCAAGTTTGAAGCAAAACAGTGAGCAATTTTTCAGAATGACAAAAACAAAGATTCATGCTCAACTAAAATATCTGTTGCGGTCTGCTAATAGGTTGTACCACTATTACCATTTTTGTAAATTTCCAAAGCTGTTATTTCCTTTTTAGGAGAAAGGAAAAAAAGGATTTGGATCACCACAAATTTTGTAATGCTTATAGTATGTACTCTGACACTTTCCATTTAACATGCAAGTGCAGTGTAGAGGCTGAACAAATAAAAATTCAATTTGGAGGAATGGAAGTTTTCAGATGAAAAAATAATAAGCACCTACAACCTTCAGAATCTGGAACTGAATTGTTTTTAGTGGAACTCATTTGATATGAGTCAGCCTTAAGTAATATTTTCAAAATGCTGCAGGACTTCACAAAAACATTTAACTAATTATTACTGGAGATTTGAGTCAATATCATATTTTTATTTATTCACTATATATAGGCTAACAGCCTATATATTCACTATTTAGAGATATGGAAAACCATGCATAAACAGTACACTACCTCTTTATAATTAAGTTGCTTGCTATATGGTGCCCATGGAATGGCCTTTTCCGTTAACAGAGATTTCTTTACCTTCTGCTGCAGGTAGCCAATTAAAATGAACTAGGCTTCATTTCATCTTGAGAGTAATATTAAACTTAAATTATGAGTGATCAGTGCAAAAACTCACTACTCATTTCATGTGGCAATGTGAAAAGTTCGACAAGCACTTTTTCTGGGGCTATATGTTCCTATGACCCAGATATCCTACTCATAATTTTGGGCACCCAAGTCTCTTGGTTCTTAGGGTACACATCTGTGTACCAGATGTGTACACAGGTTTATGACTAAAAGGAAGCAGTTGGTCTAGATAACATCTATTAGGTTTTAGTAACTTGAGTCTTTTGGGAAAAAGGGGATTAAAAGCAAACAGATTGGGAGGAGTTTCCATTTATGCAGAAGTGTGTAGAAGTTACAAAGAAGATAGTTTTACAGGAGAGAAAAGGCAGAAAGGATACCACTGATGAGTGAAGGTGGAAAATAGTGACACTGTAACTCAACAATATTTGAAGGCTAGATCTCACCCACCACAAAGTGATACAGTTGCAGCAAGCTCTACTTTCAGATTCTTTCACTACAACCTACCAGACTTCTTGGCAATCTCCAGCCATGAAAATATGAATTAACAAGAAAGGAGCTTTGAATCAAATAAAAGGAATATTTCTGATCATGTATCACAAGCCAAAGAAAACTAGATGAGAATAGGTTTTGATCACATTTCCCATCAAAGAAAAATTAATAAATAAGGAATAAGAAGAAAATTAATTTTGGAGAAAACAAACTGAGATAGCTTAATTAGGAGCACAGTTGCTGTAAAGGTGAAATATCAATATGTCCTGACATTATCAGGTGTGAAGCATATTCATAACTGTTTTTCAACTTAGATGTCATAGGTGAATTTACACATTATTTTGTGTATTCCTTGGAAATTAGCTAGACTATGTTCACATGCCATTTAATGACTTCTGAGTGCTACCAACAAAAAACCCCCAAAAACCACAAAGTAGGGCCAGAAAGAAGAAATCACCCACCCATTTTCCCACCCTTTGCTGCAGAAGAAGCCATACCTCCATTTATCTCCATTTGCTGGGCTTTAGTCCCTACCTGCTCTCCCAAACAAAGGTTTATCAGGTGAGTTCTTCATAAGTCAGAACGGTAAGATTAAGAAAGCATATAAAATTATGCTGAAGGGACAGTATTAAGTAACAGAGTGGAGAGATGGCAAAAATCTTATTAAAGAAAACAGAAAATCTATTGTTTTATATCTTATCCTTGGAAGGCATGTGATTTTTCATCTTGACTGTGCAATTTATATAGCTAATTTAAAACAGTCAGCAAGATGAGAACTATATGAATGACAAAATCTCAGCTGAACTTTATATGACCCAAGTTTTTACCATAAGTTAATTGCAAAATATCATCACATTTGTTTAACAAGATTTTTCTACAAGTTATGAAGATATGCACGCTTTGTATTTCTGTTAATAGAATGAGAAAAGGGAGGTATACTGGACCTAAAGAAATCAATGTAATAAACAACTGGTGCATAAATATAACTATGCCAAAAACACGTTAAGCCTGCACTATCTTGTATTTGCAGCCAATGTACAATTCTATTTGTACAGCAAATGTAAAACTACATCTATTAGTAAGAGATCAAAATATGTATTTATTTATTGTAATATTGAGCTTGTCCTTAAAAACAAATCTTTAACCAGAGAAAACACAACTAGTGCCTTTCCCTTGAGTTTTAAAATTCTCTTTACAAACATTATGCTTCATTGCTCAGCTTGCTGTACCTTCTTCCACAGAACAAACCTCAGTATTGCCTTACGGGGCATCTCTTTCTGTATTCAAGTCTGTTCTTTATTCCAGTTATCTTTTGCTGAATGCTCCTGCTTGACGCCCCATTTGCAGTCAAGGCTACAGTTTAGGTTTTCCTTGGTCAGCTGAAACTAATGAAGTAATTTTCAGATAAGTATCATACTATGCATGAGAAACTCCATCTGGTCTCTGTCCACACACAGAACAGCAGCAGCTTTGTCCACTTCTACATTTCTAGTTCTGATACCATGCACACTTCTTCACCTACTCAGCTTAATTCACTATCATAATCCCATTGCTTCACATTCACTTATTTGCATCATTCAAATAGTAATGTAGTTATGGTCTGTCATCAGCATCTGTTTCCTAACGTGTAAATGGTTCTCTCATGCCAGGGAGACAGGCGTGATGTCAGAACATCAAAAGAGTAACATTCACTCCCTGTGGGCTGCACTGGCACTTAGCCCTCTGTCTTGAGCAAATTTGTTTGCTAATTGTGTTATTGCAGAAGCACAGAGGTCTGTAATCATCTGGCATCTTTCCTGTTCTCGGTGAAGGGTGCTGAATTATGCCAGGCCTTTCCCCGCTCCCAGTAACCTGCACTGGCATGGAGGCCCAGATGTGTCAGCAGCAGATTTTGGGAGAAGCCCCCATCCAGGCTCCTCTTCTTCAGGAAGCTGCGGGGATTCACCAGCCCAGCCACATCCTGTACCATGACTTTTCATAAAGATAGCCAGTTGATAACAGACAAGAAACTTGATCCTTACCCACAACAACTAAACACACGAGACACTTGAAAATAGCTTGTGCATGCTTTCTGTATGCACATTTCACATTTGCCTCCATCCAACTTTATAAGAAAGAGCTTACACCTCATAAAAAGGGAAGACATCAACCATTTAGAGATAAAGGAAGGTTCTTATGGAAATATTAAGACCCACTTTAAACAGTTACTGTCTTAGTGCATTATTTTTTGGCATTGCCTGGTGAAAATAACATCTCATCCAAGCCTTAAGATGCATTCTTGAACTACATCCATGGAATAAGAAACAGACAACGTAAAGCTGAGTAGTTCCAGATTCTGAAAAGCAGGAGAAAGCTGTAAGTGCAAAAATGAACAAATGTATGAAGTGAGTTTACAGTAACTGCTGAAAAACTGTTCCTGGGATGTGTTTTTATTAAACAAACATGCATTCAATCACTAAAGTAAATCTCCAGACCAAGTAAATTCCAATGCTTTGCAGAAGAAACTTTGAACTCAGTATTTAATGTTGTGGAAAAGGTTATAATTCAAAGATAACCCTGCATCTTTGGTTCTGATCCTCAAGCTAAAACTTTTATTAGGGATATTTTACTGTGGACATAAGATAGTTAAATAAAAAGGCAGAAAAATGAATGAGTCACTTGGCTGAAGAAGCACAGCGGCATTGAGGTCTGAGCACTATTTGTTAGCTCATGTCTAGCAGTATAAAATAAGTTGGAAAACAAAAGTCTGTTTGTAATTTGTTTTATAATCAAAAATGTTTTCCCTCTAAAATACAAAAATTCCTTGTATAAGGCTATGGCTAGTGGTCTAAACTTTCTCAGGTTTGTGAAACACTGATCGTTCTCTCGTCCCACAGGAATAACAGATGGGTTGTCCTTGTACAAAATATGGTATCCACCTGCACTTCATTAGAGATCTGCATTTTAGTACATGCCACACCACAAGATCACCATGATGACATAGCAGCTTCAGAGAACAGCGTGACTAGGGCTTTTTTTTTTTTTTTTTTTTTTTTTTTCTCTTGTAACACAGAGGATCTGGCAGGCTCTTACCTCCTGACACTGTTTACAGCATATATTGGTCGATACAGTCCCTTATTGCATCTGCTCTGGGAATTAAGGAAAGCAGCTTCAAGGCAATAAGGTAAGTGCTTGCTGCATGTTTTAACCGTAATGTTCAGCTATTTAAATGTAGCTGTAATGGGAATGTGAAAACATGTAAGGATAAGTTTGCCAATTTGTAAATTGAACACAAATCAACAGTTGCTTAGTGGATTTGCTTTCTCAGTTTCCTTAAAACAACCTCACATATTTTGTGCATCAGTGTTGCACTTTTTTACAGTCTGTTTTGTTCTACTTCAAAAGAAGAGTTGATGTACAGTACAAATAAATTTCTATGACTACTCACTGCTTACTTATTCATTCATAATCTATTAGTAAGAGCTGCACAGACTCCATTTGTTAAATCGTTTTTCTCCATTTTACAAAAAGATAAGGTACCCTGATATTTAAATAATTAATCAAGTAAACAATGAGAGGAAAATTATAGGTATTTTGAAATTTTTAGTTAATTTTAAAGCACATTTTAAATATACTATTAAAACTTCTTAAAATTAAATCTTTTGCAAATTGTGTAAGATATTATGCTGCAGAATTAAGGTATATTTAGTTTAAGGCTGATTGACTGATAAATTTATATTTATTTTGTTTCACAACAACTTTAGAATTAAGGTAGTACAGACTAGCTCCAAAATAGTAGTAAGCATTTTTCCAAAATCATGGATTTGCCATTTAGTATGTTTTGGCAAGTTGCCTGAGCAACTTCACAAATATTTTCACAGGTATTTTACAACATAACTGGTTAGAACAAACACAGGCAATTAGTTCAAGCATGCTTATGGTATAACATAAACGTCTTAAGAATGTATTCTGATTTTATCTTTTGGATTCGTATAGTTCGGTGCAACAAAAAAGCATGTGTACACAACCTATTTACCTTTTACACTTCTGACATAGAAACTTTTAGATACGTGAATGAGAAATCCATGAATAAGTTAACTACACCACATATATACTTTACTGTGCTATTTTATGTCACACACATGCTCATATGCTCTTGCACTACAGAATTGTCACCTATGTTTTAAAATGTTGTTGATAAAATAATTCAAAACACTTCCTGTCTAACTTTTAAAATTATTTCCAGGGTTCTGCAGAGCAGTTAAACATTGTGTACTATTTAAAAGGACTGTCAGCCTATGCTATCAATAATAAAATTTAGCATTACAAATATAATTTGAAACTAGAACAACAATAGAATTTGGATTTAAAATAGGATGTTTATGCTACTTTATCAGTAAGACTATAAAATGATGCATATGTGTAAAAATGTCACTGTAAGGCCAAAGAGTGTAGTCCAAGAATTTCATTACACTCTCTCTTATACTTTGAATACAGAAGCAGTTAGTCCCCCATCCTTAATGTTTAGTACCTAAACAGGACCAGATTTTGAGCTGAATTGTGTCACTGTAGTGTCTTGGCTTTCAGAGGAGCTGTACTGATTTATACCAGCAGGGGACTGAAGGTTGAGTTTGCATGTTCTCATGCAGTAATGAAGAACAGACAAAGGAAATTACATTGATAACTCATATTTCAATGATTGCTCTATACTATGGTTTGTAATTAGATAAATGTGATAGGACCAACACCATGGAAAAGATATGCAATTGTCCTCCTTATTCAGGGGACAGCAGCTGAATATCTAGCAGAGGGACTTTGTGGGTGATTGGAGATAACATGAACACATTTTTTAAAAAAATTTCATGCTGTACAGTGTGAGATCAATAGGCCCTGCCTAGATGTACTTTAGTTGAGATTACTAGCTGACTAGAATGTGATGTGGCTTTTATCAAGTCAGTAAAAGGAAGGAAATTTAAAATTAGGGAAGACTTTCTAGCTATGGCCCTGCATTTTAACACTGGGTACTCTGTGTAACACTAAACAATGCCAATAGCAAGACTAACTTACTCTGCTGGAGGATTGCCCAGATCTGAGATCAATGTCTGGTGGTCTGTTTACAGGCTTCACATACTTTCTGAAGATACTTGAGAATGAGAAGGTTCTAAGGATTTTCTTAATTGTCTCACTCTCTGAACAGTAGTTGAGTACACTGAGCCTTATCTTTTACTGTTGAAAATCAAAGTAAGCTCACTGACTTCAGTGATGCTAGACCCACTTTTCCAATACAATGTCTATCTAGGTAGTAAGAAATAAAAGCAAGATACTTATCTTCACAGATTAGCATCTCATCGAGTATCTGATGATAAAGGAATGCCCTTAAAAAGTAAGGTGAGACCACTCATATTGGATCACAGCAAAACATCCCCAAGGACACTGAACGTCCTTTTACTGTATGTGAAATGGAAGACCAACTATGTGAAGCCAGTGCTTTATTATGCTATTGATTTAGAATGGTCATACAATGTAATCAATACATTTATTATTATATATAGAATTTGCAAGAACATTTGCACTTTCTGAAATTCAGTCCTTTCAGATCCACTGTAGATCCATATTAGATAGAGTATACTTGTGCACACATATGCAGTGCTGGTTGTTTGACATGTCCCCGAGAATATGCTATATATTTCTATTAGTTTGTTATTTAGGTGAACATGAAACTTAGCGGATCATGCTTTACTGGACATGATCCATGAGAAGAAGATATTTCAAACTATAGGCATCTTAACAACACACTATACAGCTGATCACTACCCTCAGTTTGTAACTTCTCTGGCTCTTTCAAACTTAAGTCAAATTGCCACGTTGTTTTGATAGGAGGCAATTCAGTATATTAGGAATGCTTGATAGAATTTAAATGGCAGAACTGCCTCTGAACATGGCCTTCAGCAAAACTGAAAGCTCTTCTCTGCCAAGTTCAAAAAACTTGGACTTTATCATCATTCTTGTGACTTAATGAATGAATGCAGGAAGATATAAAGAATGTTTTACTTACAACAGCAGAATGGCCTACAATCTTGCCTTACAAAGGCAGATTATCACAAGACAAGGACTGTAAGTTTATAGCAGTAGCAATGCAATACTAACAAACTAATACATTTTCTCTTAATAAATAGCTTTAAACAGAAAGTCTAAATTAATTAGTTTTTAATTGTAATCTTTATGTGGTAAAATTTCAAATATTGCTGAAAGAGAGAAAAAATTAAAGTTACAACTTCTTTATTCCCTTTTACCATACAGGGACAAGACACATTGCAAAGATGACTTTAAACTCCCTACACGTCTTTCTGTTATTGATTAGTGGCATTTTTTGCCAATATGTGTATGGTCCTGCAGATGATTACGGTTATGATCCTTTTGGGCCATCCTCAGCATTCTGTGCCCCAGAATGTAATTGTCCTTTAAGCTACCCTACTGCCATGTATTGTGACAATCTTAAATTGAAAACCATTCCGATTGTACCAAGTGGAATAAAATACCTTTATCTTCGAAACAATATGATTGAGGGCATTGAAGAGAACACGTTTGATAATGTAACAGACCTACAGTGGCTGATCCTAGATCACAACCATTTGGAAAATTCAAAAATTAAGGGAAGAGTCTTCTCTAAACTAAAACATCTGAAGAAACTTCACATTAACTACAACAATTTGACTGAAGCTGTTGGACCACTCCCCAAGACTCTGGATGACCTGCAATTAAGTCATAACAAGATCACAAAAGTCAATCCTGGTGCACTTGAGGGACTGGTGAATCTGACTGTCATTCACCTCCAGAACAACCAGCTGAAAGCAGATTCTATTTCTGGAGCTTTTAAAGGCCTGAATTCACTTTTGTATCTTGACTTAAGCTTCAATCGACTTACAAAGCTACCGACAGGACTCCCTCACTCCTTACTCATGCTGTATTTTGATAATAACCAGATCTCCAATATTCCTGATGAATACTTCCAAGGTTTTAAAACCCTACAATATTTACGCTTGTCCCACAATAAATTAACAGATTCCGGAATACCAGGCAACGTCTTCAATATCACATCACTGGTTGAGTTAGATCTCTCCTTCAATCAGCTGAAGAGCATTCCAACCGTCAGTGAGAACCTTGAAAACTTCTACCTCCAAGTCAACAAAATTAACAGTGAGTTAAATTTGCATATTTTCAATATTATTTACCACAGTCATGACACTGATGGTCAATGCAAGTATCTGAAAGGGTAGATCAACCAGTCTGAAGAAATGGTACTGGTTAGACTGTTAGCACACTGACATTTCTCTGACTGTTGTCCACATTAATGTTAAAAGACAGACATTTATCTGATAGGTACTCAAATTAACCTTAAACACAGAAATTTCTGTTTTTGTACTAATGTGGCTATTATTGGCCAAATTCTCATCTTATGTAAATTGGAGTAACTCCTAGAAGCTAATGGAGTTGACTTATACAATTGAAGAAAACGACAGTGGGAAAAGTTCAATCAGTGTGGAAGATGTTTGGAATTCATAAGTCAGCAAAAAGAGAGAGAGATCAGCTGAGCATCTGACTATTTTATGTGTAACTTTTCAGAAGGCTGGTAGTGAAAGTGCTGGAGGGAAGAGAGAGGGAGAAGACAACAAATTCATAAGGTATCAGGCACAGGGCACAGTGAAAAAGACAGAACAAAGTAGCTGCTTTTTTCTCTTTCCTCCCTTCTTTCATGCAGTATCCCTCCAAACCCATCCTGGAATCTGAAGACCTGCCTGTGTTGTTTCTTCTTTTCATTCCCATTTCCCAGGTTGTACGATCAGGTGGCAAGCTTGTCTCCATTCAAGCATGATTTGAAAAAATGTTCCTTCTGAAGTCAATAAATGTCACACCTTGCATGAGATCATGGAGGTTTCTACTGAGACAGGGCTTTTACAGGGCTGTCTTAATCCTGGGGTGGGAAGGAGGTGTTGGAGAGCTGGAGAAGCCTCATCAACATGTCAGAAGCTCTCCAGCTGCACTTCTGTCAGTGGTGGTGCCTGATGGAGCGGCAGATCTGTCAAACATAACAGTGTTTCTGCAGGAGGACTTACATCATCTTGATAGCTGGCATAAAGTAAACCATAAAACTCTCTCTTCTGTTTGCCTGCTTGTATCCATCAGGGGTTTGCGTTATCAGTGTTAGCTATTCCATACATAGCTAACTCCATACAGACGTAGCCTTTAAAGGCAAATATTTTAGTGCTGATTTTACCAGACACAGGGCAAGACCTTTTGAAATTTTTTGTATTTACTGTGCTTCACATTTTCTTCAACATTATGATTTTTTTTTCCTATTACATCTCAGTTCCTTGTTTTGATGAGGGAAAACAATGAGTTAATGCTTCCTACCTGAGGTACCTCATACAGAGACCTGTAGACCTCTATCAGATACTCTCCCTCTCCTAAAAGAGCTTACAATGATGATGTTTAATTTCTCATGAGGTATACGAGGCAATTTTCCCTGCTTAGAATGGTTGTTCTGAGGCTTCTGCAAGATACCCAGGTACCGAGTTTGCTTTCCATTCACATTTCCAAGGACTTCTGAGCAATTGTGACAATTTAATTTTGCAATGAAAGCTGTATTTCCAGAGTACTGGTCAGCAACAGAGGGGTATGGTGTGAGGAGTGGGTGTGGACTGGCTACTGCTGCACTGTCATTGCTACCCTATGGACTGATGTAAGAGAACTCATTTACTGGTTTTTCCTTAACCATAAAATCTAGCAGACTTCAATAACAAATTTTCTTGATTATCTAATTTCACAGGCATAATATTGTGTTCTCTAAGATGTTAATTGACAACATGGGACAAAATTTAGTTAGCAATAAGCATTTCAATTTAATGAAGTACCAGATACCGGGTGATCAAAGCCTTTGCAGTTCACTATTCATTACACCTGACCTACAGCTGTGAGTGCTTAGTCTTAGCTTAAAGCTTTCACTTATACTGAAACTTAACATAAATAAATTTCTCCAGAGTTCTTCATTTGCTACTGTCTCCCTTTTTCTCAGGTACCTTTAGGCTATCAGTTAACATTTATATTTGTCTAAGGAAGTGTAATCTGGTTCCAATCCTTTTGATATTACCAGAAAGAAATGAAATATTTCTCTAAATTATTGTCCATGAGTTTCATCCTGGGCTTGATACTATTATGCATTGCTATACATAAAAAATTACCTGTTTGAGAAAAATCCTGATTTGAGTGACTGAGCTTTTTGAACAAGAGTTGATGAATATACACATAAAAAAATTGTAGCAGAATTGGCTTCACTTTAGTATGTTTTGCCTTCATCTGTGATATGAGGAGCAGTGGGCAAGTGGATAGCAACTGGAAGGAAGACAAATTCAGAGTAACTCCTCTGATCTCTTGCTAATAAATTGAAACATATCTGTTATAGTCAATGTAAGTTAGCTATCAACTCTATGCTCTATCTACTGTACTTGATGCTAGTTGGATCTCCAAGCTAGCATAGGACCATGGAAGGTTTATTAAAGCCTTTGCTTCTCCATACCTCAAACCTAAGCTGTAACTTCTAAATGGATTTTTTTTTTTTTTTTAATATTTATTATTAGTAGTAATTTAAGGGTAGAATTTTCTGTTTAATAACAACAGTGGTTTGCTACCATGCTTTAAGATGCCATTAGGATTTTTATATATATATATATATATATATATATACACACATACATACACTTGTTTTACAGACTCCTCAAGGCAAAAAGAAACTCTGCAGGATGGAAAAAAGTACAGGAATCAAAGAGGTTCAGTGATAGAAGAAGAGGGTCCAAAGGCGGACTTCTCCATATTTCATTTGTACTTGTAAAAGATTAAGGAGAGAATTGTTGTTTCCACATGAAACCCCAACAAGAAGATACCATATGAATGGAGTATAACAAGGGGAAATGTGCAAATGTTCCAGAGGACAGTTAAGGGGCCACATATTCTGCTCCAGTCCATCGGCTGGATCAGTACCTGTACCATAATTGTACTTATTCTAAACATAGTTAGCGGAGGTGCTTTATGGTCTTTTATCTGGCTCACTCCACCAATCCAAAAATGTGTTTTTTTTTTTACAATGGCCTATGCAGAAATGACTCAGATATGATTACTCTGGGACCATAGACCAGCAAAGATGACTATGGGACTTCAGATCCCATTAGGATTGCCCACTGTATTGCATGACTGAACAAGGAATCTTTGCACAGTTAATCTTCCTCTTAGCTAAAGGCTGCTTACACTCCATATGTACAAGGGATATACTCTCACCTAGCATACAGTAAAAAAAATTCTCTCTAAAAAATAAAAAATTCTCTCTAAAAAATAAATTTCTGTGCTCCCATTTTGCTCTATAGGTATGGAGAAGAGAGGAGAAGAGAGGACATTCCTGTTCTTGATTTGTTTTTTGTTTTTTTTTTTCCCCCAGATATTTCAAATATTCAGGTAGTTTGTTAGAATATCAGAATTTCTTATGGTGACAGACACTTTTAGTGAGAAAATAATTGTTCAGATGAAAATCCAGTTTTCATCCAATGCTTCTTATTCTCTCAGTGTCTGGTTCATGCAGGAATTCTGTGTTGGCAAAATATAAATGCCATACTCGTGGCAAAATTCCAGGTACACTGCCTTTGAACCTGAATATTATAAATTCAGGAAGACATTTTAACACCTGCAACACTAATAAGTGTAACAAAGGAGGAAGTAAGCTACTGACATTTTATACAACAGTGCTCTAGTCTCACTGAGTGCAGTTCCCATACAGATCACATAGGTTACAGCACATCAAGTGCATTCAAAAGACCCATTTATTTTCTGCTAGTGGACACTGCAATTAGCAAACAAACATTTTTAATGTGCTTCTAACAACTGACAATTATATGAACTGTATAAAAAATTAATACCCAAATGCAAACAGTGTGCACCAAGTTTTGGAGCCAAATCCCACTGAAATCCATGACAGAGTTCCTTTGACTTCTGTGAGGACTAGATGTGCATCTACTTCCAAAGTGATTTCAGTCTCATAGTCAGTACAGCTGAGTATTTGGGTAACACAGATAAATTTTGTGGTTTACATGCATGAAGTTTACATCCTTTGAGTAGTTCAGCATCTACCCAACTTGCATAAGCATATCTTGTTTGGCAACCAAATGTTAGTATTTATGCTCAAAAGTAACAATACAGAAAAAAACAAATAAGTCAATTCAGAAAGGTTTAAAATGTCTGCCTTCAACAAAAATATACTTGCAATGTTGTTCCTGAATGACAAGAAAATGGAAAAAAAAATCTGTATTAGAATTCATGTTTATTTTAATCTTTACAAATTACACCCAAACTATCTGCAGAAAACTGGACTTAAATAGTTAATGGTATAGCCTGTAGGCCAAGTGAATGAGTTCAAAGTCTCAGGAACTCATGTTTTCATTCAGCAAAATTCCACACAGTTCTAATCCTATAAATATCTCTCAGATTATATGATCCTAACTCACAAGAATAATCAGTTCACTTCAGCTGTTACATTCTGAATCACAAGAGTATCAAAATTGATCTGCAAGCTTAAAATTATACTATATTACAATATGGACTGCCCAATAAATGTGCCATTAAGGATGCATTTTGTCTCTCACCCTTCCAAAAGAAGGCTGTACAACATACAAAGTCTAGGAAACTGTTTTGATTTACTTTAGTCAAATTAGTGATCAAGATCTAACATTTGAATACATTTCCTTAATCCCTACTCAAAACAACTTATTTTGTGATAGATACACAAACCTTCACACATTCTTCAACATCATATCTCTGTGTCCAAAAATTTGCTTAAGCTCTCATGCTTTAAAGAGCTGCCTGTACAGATGGGTGTACGTTTATATTTAGTTTACACAAGCCATGTTTCATCAATGGTAGCAGATTATTGTAATGCCAGTTCTGAAAGAATCCAATTGAAGAGATATGAAAGATACTTCCTCCACTTCCTTTAGTACTACAACACGATGTAGGTCATCACATTTTCTTAGATGAGTTAAATGGTCATGCAGAAAAGATGTATAAGGTGATGTTTCCAAAAGTCCATGAAAGACCTATGATTGGTAGTTAAAATGGCATCCGATTTTGAGAACACTGCCTTGATTTCTCAGAAATTATGAGAGCTAGCCCTTTCAACATAAAAGCAACTGAAGATACGAAATTTGTCCACATACTGGTAAATGAGTTCCTTGAAGAACTCCCTTTAAATATTTTCTGTGTGAATTCAGTTGATGTCAATGGCCTGAAGAAGAACAAGCCTCTCAGACTGCTACTTTAGTAGTGATGGAGGTTTTCAATAGACTAATCCTCTGACTCAAGTTAAACACAGGTGAGAATGAAGGACTGTCTTTGCAGAATTACACGATGTGGTATGCAGAGGAAATCAGGTTTTTTCACATACATTCCCTCTTGAGGATAGATCTTCTCTGCATAACAGAGGTGTATAATATGTGTATGTGTGTGCTTATGTATACTGAGCACAGAATTTCTCTGCTTCACATAATTTCTAGCAGTAAATAATGCTTATAAGATACAAGACATACTTTTACATTCAAGACCTGTCTGGTGATATGTGAACCAAATAATACTTCAACTGAATAGCAGTTATATATATCATGATATATAAATTACAATAAATATAAATATTTTTATAAATATTTTTTACATTTATAGTCACCTTCTAATCCTGATGTTCTGGAAAAGTTCAACTACACCATTTGAATGTGAAACTCCTCCCCAGTCCCAATCCCAAATTTCATTTTGAAACTAGTAAATCAAATGACACATCCAAGTAATATTTGACACAGACACCCATTGGACTGCCTGTTCTTAAGGTTAAGGCCATATCATAGTTTCAATTTCTCCAGAAACTTTTTATTTCCTTCAATATCTTATGTAGCATGGTTTTACACTTCCATCATATTGTACACAGTATGATGGATTCCCCCCTCTGCATCTCCAGTTTTACTGGAGATTCATTTTTTTTTCCTTTTTTTATAAATGCCAGATTAGACCTCTATATAAAATCTGGAGTCTTAAAAATCAAATGGGTACTGGGAGCACATAGCACTTGAAAAACTCAGTCTTGAAATTCTGAACCTCTCACAACAAATGCAAAGAACGTCTCCTAACACAAGCCCCTCAAGTTCCAGTAAACTCATGGGGAATTACATCCCCATGGACATGAAAAATATTGAAAAATAGTAGAATAAATTTAAGGTCACAATTTCCAAATAAAATGTAAAAAGCAGAAAAATAATAGGTTTGTCCTATTTGTCCTAATTATTCATGCTTTTTCTTACTCATGTTCCCTTTGTTTCAGAGTTCCCATTGAGCAGCTTCTGTAAGGTTGTTGGGCCAATGACCTATTCCAGGATCACACATTTGCGCCTGGATGGAAACAATCTCACTCGGGCTGACCTGCCACAGGAGATGTACAACTGCCTTCGGGTGGCTGCTGAGATTTCACTGGAATGAGATACCTGGGAACATCCAGTTCCCTTCTAGGGGCAGTAACTACAGGAATTACATCATGATAGCTCTTTAAAATTAGGGTATGCCTTAAAAAAAGTGTCAATCTGCATATTATCCATTCTATTTGTTAATATTTAGCATGCACTTGGAAATCTTAAGGAAACGTGTGCATATTTTTACAAAGGGTTGTATTTAGAAAGCACAAGAATGACCAAATGTGGTGCAAAATATGCCTTCATCTGGCTAGGTAAGTTGATGAAAAGCATTCAACTTCATAGAAATCTATGTCCATGCATGCAGTACATGCCAGCTGGTACCAGACTTACATGGAAGTCAAGTGGGTTTCATCAGAGTGCTGAGCAGTATAGGCTAGCCTGTGTAAATACAAGAGTCCTCTCCAACCAATCTTTCTTCCTTAATTATTAATGCTTTTTTCATATTGTCATCAATTACAAAGGAAAAAATGATTTAACAATCTAAGAAAAATTTAAAATGTATGAAAATATGTTTTCAGAGCCCATGACATTATTAAATTAATGGAATATCTGAAAGATAACAGGGAAACAAATATTTTTCAGGTTAAAAAATTGTTTGCTCTTCTTTTTGTCATACTTTCATTTAAACTGTCATGGTAAGATGTTTATCCATTGCTGGTATAATTTTTATTTCAAAATAAGTCATATATACAAGTATTTTTATTCAATTACTTGCATGCTACTTTTAACCAGATTGTAGAAAATAAAACATAGCATATAGTATTTTTGTGTCCATATCATTGTCAACTATGTTTCAGTCTTTTATAAATTGAAAAAAACCTTCAGGTTAAGACAAGACAATCTAAGCTATTCTATTATTATTAAAATTTATTGTAAGGTTAAATAAACTGTTTTCTCTACTTTCAAGTTTCAATATGTTTGTAAATGTATAATTTAACATACTCCACTGCACTTGTGTTGGCCATTAAGTTGATACCTTATGGAGTTTGCAGTATGAGAGTCACAGCACTATGAAACAATGCAAATTAATTTCTGAGCATTGTCGAAAGAACAATGAAATCTCTCAGAAGCCGCAGGCAATGATCAAAATGCAGCCCTAGCTACTCAGGATAGAGAGATGGTAGCATATTCTATCTGGGAATGAATAGTCCAAGTATTGTCAGCATCCTGGAACACACACTAAAATAAATGTGTCAGTAACTGAGAGCCATGAATGGCTTGCTTGCAAACACAGATCATCCCATGGGTACTATTTTCTTTTTAACTACTAGACTGTTAAACGCGCAAACAGAAACTCTTCTAGTTTCTGTAGCAAAAGCCGAAACTATCACCTCTGGAAAAAAACCAAAAAACAAAAAACAAATGCACACTATACCATTTAGTCGACACATTGCCAATTCCAGATGTTCAGCATCAATACACAATTCACAAAGAAACCTGGGACTAAAACAAAAGGAGGGATGCAGGAGTCAACAGAAATATTTCCCTCCTCTTTTTTTTCATTTTGGAATTCATAAGTGTTATTGCTTTTTTTATCCACATACAGGAAGGTTTGAAAGTAACCTTTTTTACAAGTAAGCTAGAATTTTCAGAGAGGAATAAAGTCTAAAGCTGGGGCTTTCTGAACACATCAGAGTGGGAATCAGTATGGAATAGCACCCAGGCATTATAACACAGGAGGAGAAGAAAGAAGTGCACTGAAAAAAACCCAAAGAATGCAAAAAGATATGGGAAACAGCATTCAACCATTTCCAGAGAGATTTTAACCCAACTGTCCCCTTCACAGGTAAATACACTAAACACTAAGACCTCTAAAGCACAAACTGATACTGAGATGTGTCACCACATAGCCGTGATCTAGCAAACAGGACAGAAATGTATTCTTCTTTTCAGTTTGTTTCAGCAAACCAGTTATCTTTATGCAAAATGAAACAGTGTGAACAGTGAGACTGAGAGCAGTTCACCTCAGGATAGATCAAAACCTGTAGATGAGGGTATTTTCTGCATACCCATATGTTGCAAATAAAGCATCCACAGATGTTCACAAGGCATTTTGAAGTTCTCTTGAAGGAATACAGTAGAATAAAGCCCCCTGTCAAAAGAGCAAACAGTACCAATGACCTCCCTCAGAAACTGAGGAACCTTCACTTTGCAATGAGCACTTGGACAACTAAGAGAAAATGTCATTTGGTAGTACATTTTCATCTTGAACAATTCTTTCCTGTGGTTCAGAAATTCCCAGTTAGTTGAGGAGAGATAACATTACACAGCTTGCTCTTCACACTATCTGTGAAATAACTAGAACATGAGATCCTTCTGCTAAAGGAGAAATGGGACACTACCTCTTTGCTTTCATATTGTGAGACACAGAAGCACAGGTTTCTGCTTCTGCATTAATGAATTGGTCTAAGTCACTATAAAGACTGTTTAAGCTCCCAATATCAACATATCTTGCAGAAACATATAGGCAACAATATACATGTACCTTAGGTCTCAGTTTATGAAAGTTACATAAATTGTTTTCTAGGCACTAGGCAGAAAGGTAGGTGTTTGGGAATACTTAACAGAGCTAGAGCCTTGCAAATTGTTTCACCATAACTCGCAATTTCTGCCCTTCCTGTGATGGAAGGTCTTGGTTATAAAGCCCTCAGCATTCTTGATACTGAAAACCATGATGCATACATCCCTGTTCCCACCTAACCTGATCATATTATACAAACACGTGTACAGATCCAAACTTATTACTTAAAAGTAGGCAGACATGAACAGATAATTACACAGCTGCAGTAGCACAGAGACAACAGAGTGGGTAAATTAGCCTGAACTAAACTCTGTTTAGGGCTACATAATATGCAGCCTATAGTATAGCTATACAATTTATTTGTAATATGTGTCTCTCCTTCTTTCAGGTCAAAATGGGTAAATTTATTATGACATTTTCACATGAAATTGTGACAATTTCACATGAAATTGTGACATTTTCACATGAAATTTCACATGAAATGAAAAATATTAATTTGAAAGCAGACATAAAAAGGAAAGTTTGCTATTAACGGCATGAAAAGCAGTATTACAATGACAATATACAAAATGAACTGAGAAAAACTTTACGCATGAAATTTCAGGAACTAGTCTGCAAGTATGTTTCACAGCCATTCACAAAGATAGAGTCACCTTTCAAATAAACAGCTATTGTCTGATTTAAAAGATGTTTTTCATATTAGATTAAATTACAGAAGTTCCCTAGAAGGAACAGGCAGTGACTCATGAATTTCTGGACATGCACTGGAAGCATAAATCCTACATGCCCTCTACTGCTTTATAGAGTCCAGCATAGTCAAATGGATCAAGATAGGAGTGAGCAGTGGTTGATTACACCTGTCCTTCTAGTGCAAGGAACCTGGCAGGGTCCCATCCCTACCTGCAAACCTTCAGTTTTACTGAAAGGGAATAAATAGGTCGTTGCTTAGCATAAACCAAATTATTTTGAAAACTAGGAACAAAACATCATTAAGAAAAGCAGTCTGAGTTGTTATACATACAGCTGCAACAAGCATAGACTGAAGACGGTAGAGACTGTGAGGTTATAAAGCAACATGGAGTTCAGTGGAAGGCCACTAAGATGGAAGGCTGCAGTGAGAACTTCCCTCAGCCTTCTCCTTCCCAGGCTGTGCCAAGTCATTTCCCTTAGCCGCTCTGAATGTTCCATATGCCTCAGTCCCATGATTTATTGGTCTTTCACTGCCTAAAAGAGCGCTATAGAAAAAGGGGCCAGATTCAGGGGTGCACAATGAAAGGACAAGAAGGCAAAGGAAAAGTTCCAAAAAGAGAAATTCAGGCTGGACATACAAAGACATTCTTCACAACGAGCATGTAAAGCACTGACACAGATAGCCCAAGGAGGCTGTGGGCTCTCCATCCTTGCAGATTTTCAGAACTTGCATGGGCAGTAGTGCCCTGAGGAACTGATCTGGCTGTGAAGTTAGCCTTATTTTTAGGAGGAGGTACAACTAAACTACCTTCAGATGTTCCTTCAAACTTATTTATAATTTCTGTGAATCTGTGGTTCTAAGAATACTAGTAACCAATGGGGGACAATATCAATTTTAATAACCAGCTCTACAGCTGAAGAGTTTTGCATTAAATTCACATGGAAAATTTATTGTTTCAGAGGTTCCAGTCCATAATTCAGGCTCCCATGGTACTCACAGAATCACAACTCAGCTAACATTTGGATATAGATTCCATAGGTAAAAACTGTGGAAACTTTCCTTCAGTGCCCAGATGTCTGTAGCTGGCTTGTGCAAATCTGCTCCCATTTTGACACTTGTGAGGTACTGAGTGCTGGCAGTGAAGTCAGAGATCCATCCCATCTCACTCTCCCATGTGGGACAGCACTGGCAAACATGCTTAGATGTCTATACAAAATAAGGGAAACAGTCTATAAGCTACTATTCCCAGTGGACGGAGTGCTCATGGAAGACATTTTGGTTCTGAACTTTTTTGCAGGTTTAGGTATTAGATAAAAGACTCTCAGTCTGTAAGAAAATAACTTAATTGGTAGGCTATATAGCTTTCATGGACAAATATATCTTAAATCTTTTCTACTTACTGTGAACAATTCAACATCATTAGTTAGCACAGAGAAAGAAAAAGAGTGCTAACTCTGTACTTCAGGACACTCACTTTGAATGTAGGAATGTCAGGTCCAAGTGCCTGGGCAAATGATCACTTCATTATGCAAAGCAAACAGCCTTAAAAGAGGCTGAAGCACTTTTAATCACACTGTACTTTGCAACTTCTGAGATAAAATTGTGGTTGTGGGCTAGACAGGAAATAATTGTGCCCACATCTCCACATGCTGGAATGGCAAGAAGGATCCCACCAGTCTTCTCTGAGATGTGACCTGCCTGAAGTGCCCATGTCAAATGAGTTCAGAGGTAAGATTGAATTGCTCAAGGTTGTGCTCACTGAATCACATAAACACTTTGCCCTGAAGGTTTCAGTTTGGATTCTTTAATTTCTGCTAAGTCTGATAGCTTTTGTGGACCCTTAAGGTTCTAGCTGTTTGGTTTTTTTTTGTTGGCATCTATATCCCTCCATCAAGGTATATGAAGGTATAGGCATATAATCAGGAGCTGAGGACTTCAGTGGGCAGCAGCATATCTGTAAAATTACATATTGCTACTCTTTGGTGTTATAAACCATGATTCTTTGCGGGTATAACCCCATCTACATGTTTTTTGGGGGGAGTCATCTTTCTTTTCAGAATTTGAAATCTTAATCTGCAGATCAGAAAACACAGCATTTATAACAAGTCTTGATTACCTGAATAATTATTACTTAAATATAACCTGCCTTATGCAGTACCTCTGTGGTACAGCATACCTCTTTATTCTGAAGTTGTTAAAGAAAAGAAGAAAAAAAGTCTTAATTAGAAGGCATTGAAGAAATGAGGAAAACACATGAAGGGAGAAATGTTATTTATAGTCCAGATACAATGTGGAAGCACAAGGATTTGGTCAAATGCACCTGACTTCTGAACAAGACGAAAGCTTTATTTTAGAAAAAGTACTACTCTTCTGGTAAGAGAGGGCAAATCAAACCCATTTCACAAGAAAAGATATAAAGGATCATGGAGTTTTTTATTCCCTCCAAGAAAGGAATCTTCAGTGACATTTTGAACAACAGTGTCTAAATCCACTGTTGTGAGATGTTTAAAAATATTTTTAAACGTTTATGGAAGAAATCCCACATTTTTTAAAACATTTTATAAATGCTGACTATACTGTCTGTCAGATCTGGTTGTAACAGTTAAACCACCATAAGATCATTGTGATTAGCATATAGGCCGTGTTTTTATAGTTGCAGAGAGATGTCTACTACAGTAATCAGCAGCAGAGGTCGGAAAAATCACCCAAATATTTTCTCAGAATGAGACCCTGCAAGTGTTTTTTTTGTTGTTCCCCAAGGGACAGGCATGAATGTTGGTGAGAGAAAGCAAACTACGTCTGGGATACCAATGTGAATTGCAGCACATTTCTTTGCCAGAAACATAACTAGCTGCTTAACAATACAGAATTTGCTGACTTTAGGCTTCTATCCTTCATCAGACATGCAAAACCTCACACATCTCATATCTCTTGAGGAGCTGCTTGCTAGGTCCACCTCTGGGCATAGCTGCACTGCCTGCAAGGCAGGTATAGGCATTTTCTTAATAGATAGATGGACTCCTTGCTGGGGTTGATGCACCAGCACTCAGGAGAGAAAGATACTGCTATATCACTGACCTGGAGAGCTTCCATGCCAGGAGTTCCATGCTAGTATGGAGGTTGCTGCCCCTGTTACCTTTCCTGCTGCAGCTTGATCAGTTCTTGTATTGCTCAGTTAGCACAAGGGTTTATGGCGACAGAGGTAACCAAGTTAACATCTAGCCTTTGGACCTGCAAAGAGCATGAGCTGTTAGATTTAACTATACAGGCAGCTATGCTGTGCAAAAGAGCATTTTTGTCTTTATCCCTTGTCTCCTAGCATGGGGTAAAGCATGCAAGACAGCAGCATTATCTGGTCAACCTGACTAGAGAACTTATTCCAAAAACTACAAAGACACTTTGGAATATATTGAATAATATCTGTAAAAATATATTTCCATTGAAGATAATGCTTTTATTGAAACATGCATAAGACCTCAGACAGAAGTACTGGAAATTTTTAGAAATTTCATACCTTATAAACCAATTTAATGATAAGCTGTCCTCAAGATAAACAAGGTCAAGTACTGTCTTTCAAAATTCCTGTTTTTATCAACTTTCCAGTATCTTATCATGTGCATCTGCCATCCATCTTACTCTGTAGACTGGTTTCCAAACTAGATGAACAAATGTTTCCTGAACTTCACAATTAGACTTCGTCATCACAACCATGTTGCTGCCAAAAAAAAAAACAGTGAGACTAATAAGTTCTCAAAATTATGTGCAATGTCACATTGATTTCAAGAAGAATTTGTGATTCCATGTGCAAAAATGAGATGTTTTTATTCACGTTCCTAAGTTTGGGTAAGAAAAATCATCCTCCACTGTGTTTTCATTCCCACCCTAGATTCAAAAAGATGACAGGTATGTTTACGGCCTCAAGCTGCGCCAGGGGAGGTTTTGGTTAGATATTAGGAAAAACTTCTTCACTGAAAGGGTGGTCAAGCATTGGAACAGGCTACCCAGGGAAGTGGTTGAGTCTCCATCCCCGGATGTATTTAAAGAACGGATAGATGCAGTGCTCAAGGACATGGTATAGTGATGGACGTGGCAGTGATAGGTTAACGGTTGGACTCGATGATCTTAAGGGTCTTTTCCAACCTTAACAATTCTATGATTCTATGATTCTATGATTCTATGTTGTTCCTAATGAAAACCACAGCCCTGAGATGAGGTGTGTTTTATACACAGAATGCAGAAAGGAGCTAGGCATTTATCTCTGGGATTCACAGCAGCCACCATTATGACCAGCGAATCATCTAATATAAGAGTAGGCAATGCTGGAGCATTGCATTGCCTTGACTGTTTAGGGCCTCTGGAGTGTTGCACCATGCTTGGATAGGGATGGATGCATGAATTCTCCCTGGAGCTGGGTTCCAGAGCTGTCTTCAAAGAAAAAGGTGGTGTCAGTTGGCACAACAGTGCTGGGTGTTGAGGACTTTCATCTATAGTATAAAGACTTAGTTTCAACACGTTCTGTCTGAAACGATAATTAGTGACTGGAGTATTCACGGTGAGTGAGATTCTAGCTTCAAGTCAGGACTCTGGAAGAAAACTTGAGTGCTTTGGAAAATGCCAGCTCTTGAAAACTATGACCAATATGACAGTTTAAGAAAAAAAATCACATATTCTAATATTTCATTTCACTGTTTCCCAAGAGTATCTGCATTAAAAATTAGACCAAAAAATACTGCAATTAATGGAAAATAAAATAAGGGCTGGGTTTTCATATAGCTTATGCCATTTGGCTTTTCTTTTTAAATAATAAAAAAGCACCTGAACCTTGAATTTCTCATCTGGCAGAATCACTATAGCAGAGCTTCATTATACAGGGAACAAAATTTTTTTTCATTAAGTTGTGGGAGTACTCTTTTATGAAACCCTTGTCATTTATTTTAGAGGAGAGATCTTTCTATAAGTCTAAGCTTCTTGGAATTCATCATCCTATTGTGGCAATCTAAAATGAAGACAATTCAAATATTTTTGGACTTCTTTGACAACAGAACAAAATGAGAGAACAAAAGTAACGCTAACACCTCACAGCCTGTTTTCACTATCTTTATGCCATCTTAGAATATTTAATCCATGATGGTTTATTTTTCAAAACTGCAGATTTACAGAATGGGCATTGGATGACTAATTCATGTTTTAATTTGCCATTAGTTAATAAAATATTAATCATCTAAATAGCCACATGCAGGCCCAAGAACTCAATGTATGTGTGTAATTGATAAATGCACGTTAGATATTTAATTTAAGATACATTTAGCATATATGGTTGTACATCTAGCATTTTAAAAATTGGGTCCCTTGGTAGGATAGATTTGTTTCAGTGCTGATATTGTTGAAAGCATGAAAACAAATTAGGGTAAGAGATTGACAGCCACATTTACATAGTAGGTAAACTAAACCTAGCTAGCCAAGATAAACACCAGATCTTGGCATTGTGTTGTGGAACATTTATGGTGTCACTGTGGTAAGGAGTTCAAAATAGAGAGAGAAAGGGAACAGACAGCCAAAAAAATCCTTAATGAAGCATATTCAGGAGAGCAATGTATTTCCCATATAAGCTGAGCCCTTTTCCATAGTTATTCTGTTCTGAAATGTGTTGCTCTGCAAGGATCTCTTTAAGCTGAGCTACTCAGTTCTCACTGTGTTTTTTACAAGTGAGTGAAGGTGTGCAGAAAGTAAACTGCTAGAATTTTGTTTCTGGACTTTTAGAATAGGATCTCATCTTCCTAAATCCTATATAAACAAGGGGTCAGGTGACATTTACATTTCACAAATTAAGCCAACAACTATTTTCCAGGGTTCCTTTAAACAATTTCTTCTAATCTAACCTGAAAGCTCCCCAGGTAAACTCCCTATACTTTAGCTGCCTGCATATGCACAGAAATGCCTATTTAAACAAGTGATGCAATTTCTTCCACTGAGAGGCCTAGGCAGGCAATTCTAGGCTTCTAGGAGAGGTGCAGAGTTCCTGCTCCTAAGTCTGTTTTATTTTTGTTTTTTCACCAGGAATGATGTAGAGTAAAATGTGTCTGTAGGAGCATGATCTGGAACATCTGTGCTGGTCCCTTTGATCTGTTTGCACTGTCCCTTGGGCTAGCCTGAAGGGTTCGCTCATCTGCTTTGTTTTAGACTCTGATCTTGGCGACCTTTTGTGGTTCCTTTTTAAAAGGAGTAGCGGATATTATTAATTGGGATATATCACTGTCTGGTGAACAGGGAACTGTTTGGAAATAGAAGTTTTGTCTTTCTGACTCTGAGTAAAACTCAGAGCTTCCTATTCTGTATTTCAAGCAGCAATGCAAAAAAGAGAGAGAGATCACCACTACATGCCAATCTTCAGAAGTGAAAGAGGCAGACTGAACCCTGAGTAAATGTAAACACCTGCCTTACGTGGTCTGCATGGCTGTCTGGAGCTACCAGTAGAGTATATGGTGAAGGGTACATAAACTGGACTTACTCGTTTCTTCAGGTTTTGAAGCATCACCTTTTCTATAGTCATCATGAAGGGAATTTAAGGACATGTTTCAGATAAACTGATTTTCCTTTGGATCACAACACCTAGGATTTTAGTAAAGTAGTACCCAAATTAGGCACACTGGATTGCAGCCTTTGCTAAATGGAGCAATCCACAGGGCTGGTGAATTAGCTCTGCTTGCAATATACTCCTGTGTTTGCTGGTGATGAACTATACACATGCTTGATGTTTAACAGACCTTGCTTTGTATTAAATCTGAGGCATATGGCAGCCATTACTGAAAGAAAGCAATGCATTTTTTCACCATCAGCAACTTCGATGCTGAAACAGAACAACAGTTCTTACAGCACTCCCAGTTGTCCATATCTCCTCGCAATGGGTCTTTCTAGTCTATCTTTTTAGCTCTTCTAGTCTTTCTCAAGCTTGTGGACTGTTCTAGTCTCACGCATGTACATCAGTCTGCTCAAGGAGATGTTACCACCCTCTGTGGTTGTTGGTGCTCCTCACTTTTTGATTTTTTTTTAATACAGATTCTCTTATTACATTGATTAACAATGTGGATTGCCAGGAGACATATGGAGCAAAAATCATGTAATAGCTTGAGACATCTTCCTCAAACTAGAACACTCCCAACAGTATCTTCTAAAAAGTCTCCAAAATTCACAGAGTGGGCATTCACAGTATTTTTACTGTAATAATTTTTCCACTTCCTTTTATTGTCATGCAAATACCTTGCATACTGTTACTTTTTGGGATGCTGTTTGTGTTTCACTGATATTTGCCTTTGATTGCTCAGCTTCACAAGTTAAAAATGATGTCATTAACACAAAATTCTTAGCCCCTTCTTACTGAAAATAAGGCCCTGGAAAGTGTCTCAGGTTGGATACTCAAAACAAAAAGCCTCCCATTTTTTAAAATCTTGGTTGTGGTCTTTTATTAGTCTGTAAAACTTTATCACCATATATTGCACCCTTTAAATAATAAATAGTAACACCAGGTGATGGGGGACTGAACAAAACAAATGTATGATGGAGAATATGCGTGTAATCTTGAAGGTTTCATGGAAAGCAGGCCTTTCTGCAATGTCTGCTTGGGCACCCAAGCAATCACTTGTTCCTGCAGAGGTCTTTCCAAAATTTTTGAGTGCATGTGAGAATACATATTACACCCATCACACCCTTTCTTCCTGATTTTGTGGACTCTTCTTGTCATTTTTTCTGCTCTTTGTTCGCATCAGAAATGAAAATTCACATTATTGAGAAAGTCTTAGCAAATGTTTTTGCTCTTTTCTTCTGCTAGTGAAGAACTGCTTCTTTGAATGGGATGGTAGCATATGTGTTTGATAAGCATCAAATACCTGGCCTCCAAATCCACAATGGGAAGACTGTGCCATGCCTCTCCCTTGCTGAACAGTAGTTCATACAAATAGTCCCACTGCCTGTCACAAGGTAATCACCAAGTCCCTCTGCCAGTGACTTCTGTGATAACATAATGAACATCTGTACTTGATTAACAGGTTAAAGGGTAAATTCAGACCCCCATGAAACATAAGATAAATCAATCTTTTTTTGTTAAATGTGCAACATCTGACAACTTGTATTTAAGTGTGTCACAACAGGTATCTGCCACCAAGACACACGATTTTAAACCCTTCAGTATAACATTTGGGAAGGTCTCCGTTCATTCTTTAATGCTGAACAGACCTTAGTGGCTCCATATGAGGATACACACACTACACACTCTGTGAAGACTTAGCGCAAATGCAAACCAGTTTTACGTTGCACTGCCTGGCTTTTACAAGAATCATAGATGCGCTTTTCATGGTGAAGCCTCCTTAAATCACTCACAACTGAACACACAACTATTTTAACCTTCATACAGGGATGCCTCTGCTTCTCCTCACCTCTCCCCCGTGGACTCCAGCTGACAAACCTCCTGGTCATTAATGTGTGGTACCACATCTGCAGCGGAAGGTCAAAGGAAACATTTTAAGGCCTAGGTGTTTAAAGTGACACTCATAATGAAAAGGTTAATACATTACATCTAATTTTTGTGCTTATAATTAGTACGTCTACTTAAAGCTAGAACCTTTATTTTTAGGTATAGATGTAAATTAGTTTCATCTAATTTAAACTTTTGAAATATTCATCTTAGTATGCATGAAGGAATCAATTTTATTCCTGGCTTATAAGAAAGCCCTAATAATCTTTAAGAGATGTTGAAGGGTCTGGAGTTCTAGCAGAGTGAAACACTGAAGCACTTGTTTTATTTTTAAGCACATACTAAAGCCATGAAAAATTACTAGTAGTAAGGATGTATTTTTTGCTAAACAAAAAACAAGGTAGTACAAACATATACTTATGAAGAAAAATTTATGACGCGTTTAACATTAGCCTTGCTGAAGTCAGTGGAAGTTGCCCATGTACTTAAAGGTTGCTTTCCTTTTTCTGATTACCAATCTTTTTGTCTACTCCCAAACTTCTTTTGAGACATTCTTAGTTTAGGAAACAAAGTATTAAACATTAATAAATAAGTTGTTAAAGGTTTTATTGTTAAAATAAATAAGATGAAACTGAATAAAAATGATTATATAAATAAGTTTTAAACCTAATATAAACTCATAAAAGGTACCAGGATATATTTTATGTTTTCAGTATTTTCATAAGCTTTTTCCTTAAAACAATTATGCCATTGTTCTGCCTTTGAACGTGGCTAGTTTTCCTGGTATTAAGTTGTTACTTTAAGTTTGGACTAAAAAAGAAAACAAAAATCCTCCAAAATACTTAATGTGAGAAATATGTGTCTATGCCTTGGCTAGCAAGTTGGCTGGAAAGAGTTTATTTTAGATCAATGATGAAACAAGATAATTAATTTATGCCTTGATAATTAAAACCAGACCTCACTGCAGTAGGCACTGAAGAGTATGACAAGTTTGTAGAAATATATGTAAATATCTCTCTGAACAAAAAGGAAAAGGTATGGTTTAATCTTTAAAGAAATGAAAATATGTTATTAAAAAATTCTTAGCAAATGCTTTTGCTATCTTCTCCTCCTAATCAAGAATTATGTCTTTAAATGGCATGGTAGCATCTGCATTTAATAAAAATCAAATAAAATATTTCCGTAGAAACAGATGGCACTGTTTTTAATTCTTGTGGCCAGTTCAGGTATTATGAAAATGAATTATGATGTAAGCAAGCTTTGCGTGTAAAGAATCTTCTGACAAAAATTTTGAATAAAGGTACATTTTGTTTTACCTGTTTCTTCTAGACCAGTTCCTCTCATCTGCTAAAACGTAAAAATCAAATGCCCTCAGCTCTGTGCCTGCTTGATATTAAAGTCAGGATTTCCTGTCTTTTCCTGCCTAGGTGCTTAGGTGCCTTAGTTATTTTAGGGGTTAAAAGCTGTAGCCACTGATGCGTATATATTAGGCTGTATTCATAGAACACGGCTTGTAGCCTGACTCAAGCTATTACAGTCTAACAACAGTGACCAATAGAAAGAGAAGAAGATCCAACAAAGCTGAGGTAAGCCCAAACTCTGAAGCAATGTCAGACTAGAAACAATAGCTAATAAGGTGTGTATGGCAATACATCTGGGAATACTAGCATGTACTTCAAGTTTTATATGCTATTAATTCTTAGGACAGGAAGCAAACACAGTGGTTAGCAGCCAAAGGCTGTGAATTTACAGTGATTTCTAACTGGCTTCAGATAGCTCCAGGAACTTGACTAACAAGGTAAATTACTTTATATTTCTTTTTAAAAATGTTATTAAGATTATGAATATTTACACAGTGAGAAGGTGCCATTTCACTGTGTAAATTAGAGATGTTATTCATTAGAATTATTTTATTTGTCCTTTTCTGGAATGCTTCCAGATACCATTTTCTGAGGCTGGAAGATCTGTAGGATACTGCACTTGTTACTGCTAATAACAATGTTGAAAACTATTAAATGACTACATATCATATGCAGCAACTTAACTGAGCTCTTAACCTTACTGGTCCATTAACCCTATGAGAAAATTTACTTTTTATTTAAATACTATTTTTGCCAAAACTAACCTCCTAATTTTGACTAGAAATTTCAGCTATCAGTCTCTTGCCTCTGCATTGCAAAATGCTTGCTAATCTTCATCAGAAAGCAAGCAAGATAACAGAGTTTGTGAACCACTGTTTTTGTGCTGCACAAATATTTCCTTTTGGAGTAAATTAGCATTGATGATTTCATTCACCATTTAATGGTGGAAGAGGCTAAACAAAGCAAATAATTAAGCAGGTAAAATAGATACAAGATGTATGAGTGTATATGGCATAATTTGGCTAGGACTTACTTTTTGTGTCATTTAGATCAGGCATTTGTTTTGGCTGTTTGCTTTAGAGAAGGAAATTCACAACTTTGGATATGAGAGAGTGAATGAGGGAGGGGAATGGATTACTTAAACATATTCCCTCCAAGCTTTTTAAGAACATGCCCAACAAAACAGCTGTTAAAACACTCTTTGATCTTTCACTTTTCTGTGATGAGAAAAGACCCTGGAAAATCTGATCCAGATGCCATTATAATTTATGAGAGAGGAAAAACAGAAAAGAGGGTACGATTAATTTTAAAAGGAGGAACACTGAGTACAATAGTATTTATATCATCCTGGTATTGATAGCTTTACTGAAGATGGTACATTATATAAAGTAGTTTATAGCTTTGTACAGGAAAACTTAAACAAATTTATAAGAAGCACTGATTTAATATCAGAAAAATGATCCACGTTTTCTTGTTCTTTGAAATGACACTTAACATGAACATCAGTTAAACTGGTAGCCCATGTGGAGTCTAAGCTGAATCAGGAAAATGTTCTTCAATATATAGCAATGAATTGGTTATACCTCTTATATTACTGTTCAGTTTTTCCTTAACATGCCATAGGTAATACCACAGAGGACAGAATTTGGTTCTTTATAAAGGAAATATTGTTTTCTATGTAATACTCCTTTGTTAATCTAGTATGCTGTTAGAGTTCTGTGGAGAGAGAGCTAATTGTTTTTCTCCCCTTCCAAGGCAAACAATGACTCTAAAAGTCTATACAAGCCTTTTGCTCTTATTCTTGGTCAATTCTGCATGGACTCGAACTGTGAGACAAGTTTATGATGAGCTGGATCCTGAGCATTGGTCTCACTACACTTTTGAGTGTCCACGAGAGTGCTTTTGTCCTCCTAGTTTCCCCAATGCATTATACTGTGATAACAAAGGACTTAAAGAAATACCTGCAATCCCTGCAAGAATTTGGTATCTCTATCTTCAAAACAATCTAATTGAAACAGTTTCGGAGAAGCCTTTTGTGAATGCCACTCATCTGAGATGGATAAATCTGAACAAGAATAAGATCACCAACAATGGAATTGAGAGTGGTGTGCTGAGCAAGCTGAAAAGGCTGCTTTACTTATTCCTTGAAGATAATGAATTAGAAGAAGTGCCTGCTCCGTTACCAGTGGGCCTGGAACAGCTAAGACTGGCTAGAAACAAAATCTCCAGAATCCCAGAAGGAGTCTTCAGCAACTTGGAAAACCTTACTATGTTAGATCTGCACCACAACAGTTTGTTGGACAGCGCTCTTCAAAGTGACACCTTCCAAGGACTCAACAATCTTATGCAGCTCAACATAGCAAAAAATTCACTCAAGAAAATGCCTTTAAGCATTCCAGCTAACACACTGCAGCTGTTTTTGGACAACAACTCCATTGAAGTGATACCAGAAAACTACTTCAGTGCAATACCCAAAGTGACTTTCCTTAGGCTGAACTACAATAAATTATCTGATGATGGTATTCCCCCAAATGGGTTTAATGTTTCATCTATTCTAGATCTACAGCTGTCTCACAACCAGCTCACTAAAATTCCACCAATCAATGCTCATCTCGAGCACCTTCACCTTGATCACAACAGAATCAAAAGTAAGTGTGTATTGTCAGTGTGGGATCCTACCAAGACATAATTATTTTTAAATGTCTACTTAACTGCAAAAAATGCTCTTTGAAATAAAGAGATTAAAAATGTGCTGTAGATTATAGGGAGATGAGCAAGATGACCTTCCACAGGCCAGTTTTCAAGTCATGTCTAAAGCATGACAGCCAAATATGTGCATGGAAGTAATAGCACATGTGAAAAATGTTCAAATGCATAGAGAAAAAAACACTTTGCAAGCAGATCAGAAATATGAGTGGATTAAGGAGAATTTGTGCATTCACGTTTTGCTGTACACATGCCAGTAACCATTTTGTGGGAACAAATTAAGTTTCCCACAGAAAGGCTAGGAGTAAATAAGCAAGAAACACCAATAAAAAAGTGGGTGCAACGAGTTAGGATATTCGCTCCACATCTGTATGACTGTTAGATTTTCAAAGTTTCTGAGCACTTTAGGGACTGCACTAAACTAACAGAATTGGTCAGTTGTTCTGAGTATCTCTCTGCTCACCTAAATTATGTAGTAGGAGCTTAAGGTCAGCCACCCTTAAAACAGAACAAAATGTTGGCTGTAGTTAACACAATCTCTTTCAAATATGACTAATTAGAATGTGGATATTGAATATTTCAGGCTTGAATATCCTCCCCATCTTTTGTGTACTCTGCACAAAATGCTGACACTTGAGTTTAGTCTTCATGAAAAATCTTTTCACTGACTTTACAAAAGCTTTGTCCTACTAAGGTTTATCTCCTCATATGTCTTCTAACATTTTCCACTTTGTATAAATGAGACAAGGTTTTGTGCCCAAGGCAACAGAAGCCTGTTGTCATGTCATAGTTCTGCTTCTGGCACAGCTTCCAGATTCATCCAGGTACAGTGGGGATGTGGTGGTTAGGGACACTGTGTAAAGTATCTGCTCAGTAAGTCCTACAGACCTTAAATCCTTTGTTTCATGCCAAAAGCCAAAATCAAAGCGATGACTTTCTATTTATCTCTGCAGTGAAGGTAACAAAGTCTTTACATTTGTCTTCCTGTCATGGTGATTTAATTGAATAAATGGTTCCTTACTCCTGTTTTATATCACTGTAGTTCACAAATATACTACAAATAATGCTTTGGCTTCTGTATGAAACAAGGATATATCAAAGGAAGATACTTATTAATAATTTAGGTTAATTCACTGCATTTTGCAAAACAAACGTATGAAACCTTGTAAAGAAAAAACCAATTTTGTACAACCGGCACATATTTAAGTGGCCTGCGAGAAGTCTAACAGTTGGAGTTAGGGCTTATGACATACACTGTTACTGAACATATTTCATTGCCCTCTGGTTATAAAGGGATTTATTTTAATTGCTTCACTGCAGGACCTCAGGTGCAGATTTTATCTCCTGTCACTTTAAGTGGACACTAAACTGAAATCAATGGAATGTAACCTGTCCAGTTTAAGAAGTGTTTTGTGTCTAGGTAGTATTTAAAGAGCTGCCAAATTATCTTCCTTTCCTAATAAGTTTAAAAAAGGTTACAACAAAGAAAATCAACTTGTGTAGTACGTGCAAACTCAAGTCCCATTTTCCAATGACACATGGGTACCCACAGACTCAATCACAATAGTTTTCCACAAGCCTTATATTCCTTAATGCCTTTACCACTTCTCAAAATTCATTACTAACTTAAGCACAGCACTGCTCTTAATTTAAAAAAAAAAATAATGTTCTTGGTAACTACATATGAAGTAGTCAAAAAAATATTAAAAAATGCAACCTGACACCTTAAATGAAATGCAGGTGTTATGTAAGGCACATTCTACCACATAGCATAATTGTTCAAGAGGTAAGGGATAATGACACAGTCTTCATGAGACACTGCTCTAATAGACGATATCTCAAAGAGCCTTTAGGATCACAAACAAGGAATGTAATTCCATCAGGCAGGAGTAATAAGATGTGGCATTAATTCTGCAGAAAGTTTTTGTCTTCTTAAACCCAGGAAGCTGATGATCAGTCATTACTTTAAGATAACCCATGTAAAAGACTTGAAAGAAAAATAACTGTAAAAGCCTGTATCTGATTTCTCGACAAGAGTCCTCCTGAAAATTTACTTTTATGTGTGCAGTACAAGCCCTTTTTATAATATTAATTCTCAGATACCCCTGCACACCTGCCAATTGCTTCTTTATTTTCTCTTGGCAGTTCATAGTCACACTACTGGCATTGCAAGAGCTCAGACATCAAAATTTTTTTGTAAATAGTATTTGCCTACTTTTTATTGTATGTTATTGTATAACATCAGTTCTTCATATAAGTCCAAGGCCTTATTTCCCCAGAGACCATTTATGAAGATATATGGCAATATCCTGAAGCCCAGTGGAGTCAATGATAGCCTCATCTTTGGTCGCAGTGGAACCAGGATTTTGCCTGTGGTCCCTTCCCCAAGGTTCTCAATGAGCAGAGGAAAAGAAATACTTGAAAGTTGGAAGCAAAATCAACATAAAACCAAAACTAGTTATAGCTACAACAGATATGCACCACACTTGTTCCATGACATGTTAAAACACACATTTACATATTTATTTACAAGATACACATGCGAGGCTCTGGGGAGATGTCAAATGATGGAAAAGGGAGTGTTAGAGGAAGCAAAAAGAGGAGAAGCCATGAAATGATGACGTAGTAAGTGAGCAAGGGTAAGCAGGTGGTATTACAGTGCTATCAAAGGCGCGATAAAAGGGAGTGAACAGTAAATTCCCCTAGAGGAACACCACGAGACTGGGATAGCTCCTCTGAGCTAATATTATTCCAAGTGTAGAGAAAGGAAGAAGTCCTTGGGCCAAGTAGCAATGCCAGTCTATCAGAATCCGTTACAGGATATTAGGAAAGAAATGATTGAAGTTACAGATCCTGACTTATTGTCGGACCCCTGCGCTATAGCTGGTAGTGGCTTCTTTGCTGAAAGAGCCCAGAAAGGTACAGATTTCCAGGCTGATCCATGGCTGCTGCAGTTAAATATCACATAAATAAATATGTGAAAAGGAGAAAGGGAGTCCAACTATTCCAGTTGGACTACAGTGAATGCAGCTAGAGGTTACAAGAATAGAACAGAAATGCTTTCATATGTCAGAACACATCTATCTTCTAGATTAACTTACTTTCTGAATGTTTCTAAATATGAGTTTTACTGGAAAAGAAACGGGATCTTCTGCAGTTCTTCAGCAGACATACAGTATAAGCCATCAATGAGAACCTCTTCTGCGGTTTTGCCCTACAGCAGCTCCAGAGTCTCATTTTTAAATATTATACCATTTAACATACTGTTGACAACAGGTGGAATTCATCTTATTTGAATTAACCATCCTAGATGTTTGTATCTAGTTTGGGTTAGTCATACAGACCACTTAATTAATGGAAAGACAACACAACTGCAGAGGGAAAATCATCCCATATTAAGGAGCTGTGAATCACCTTTTGGAAGTGTTCATCTCTGGAGAGGGTTTATAAACATAGTCTAAATGGTTAACTTAGACTGCCACTTACCCTCCACACAGATCAGTTTAGGTAGGGTGAATTGCACCTCTGTAGATGGATTGCATTGTCCCATATGCTTAAGCAAAATTCAGAAATATACCCCTGAACAGGATTGCAAGAGAAGAGGAGAGAGAAAGGCTTTTACTCCTCTGATAGTTTGTGTAGGATTTACTGTTCATGGGAAGAGAACAATAAAAAAACAAACCACTTCATACCACACATCATCAGGAAATAACTTCTTCATAGGTGGCCTGTGGTTAGATAACTGCTGCCTCACTTTAAACTTGGAGTAATTAACCCAGTGAAAACAAGTGCAGTGGGATAGTTTCTAGGTCAGAGAACACAGAGATTTAGAACACACTTGAAGCTGTCTTGTCTCCTAAGGACAGCAGTGCTGACCTGCAAAGGCAGATATTTTCTGCTACATAGTGTTGATTCACCTGTAAAACTTTCAATAACTGCTTTCATAATGAAACCTCACTCTCAAGCTTCCTTCTTTGTAGCTTCACACATAAAAAGAAGTTGTAGCTTGTTTCTTCCAAGAATATCAAAAGCTTTACAAACATTAATCAAATTCCACATCATAGGCAAAGACATTTTGATATCATAGTTATGATAAAAGTTTTAGGTCTTGGCCAACTGGATGTATTTATCTAGTTTCTATGACAAAGATAAAGTCCGTTTCCAAGATGTTGCAAACATCTGCACAGTTTTTCAAAATAGGGTGGTTTTTTTGCTTTTGGGGAAAAAAAGAAATAATGTGGTTTTTTTTTTTTTTTTTCAATATAATATTTAAACAATTTGGGGGATTGAAATCAAAAGATGTATGCATATTATCATTGCTAAATATAAGGGGAGAAAAATTTTGGTAGAAAGTTTT
Organism: Platalea leucorodia; assembly: GCF_965183815.1. Taxonomy (NCBI): domain Eukaryota; kingdom Metazoa; phylum Chordata; class Aves; order Pelecaniformes; family Threskiornithidae; genus Platalea; species Platalea leucorodia. The sequence goes on from NC_138826.1 coordinate 78,645,256, forward strand.
TCTTTTCCTATTTCTGGGCTGCTAAAAAAATGGTGCTCAAAAAAATCTGTTACGCACACATTCTCTATTCAACCACTTTTTGCAGGTGACCTGGGGCCAACAAGATCCTCAAGCAGTCAGACCACTCACTAAATACCATAATTTGGTCAAAGGAGTTTGATATCTTTGATAAACAAACACCACTTCAGTGTTTTCTAGAATAAGGACATTTTGAGGCTGAAATAGGGCAGTGGCAGCCTCACTATTCAACATCTGAAGATAAAATATGAAAAGCATTTTAGCCAAGTGACAGTGCAGAGATAACTTAGGGAAGACAATGTAAAGAACCCAATCTATTCAACTCTTATGAAAATGGGTAATGATTTAAGCCGTAGTTTCAAATTTTATCTGAACTGAAACAAGCTATGTGTGATTAATAAAGAATTTTAAGCACTTGTTGGCTTTCAGATTAGGAAGAAAAATATCTCATTGCACAAGTTATATTCTTCCAATTAAAAGGAAATGTACTGAAGAATTTGAGAGAACGGGAAAGTACAGATGTTAAAAGTTACAGACACTATATGAAAAGCTCCTCTGACTCAATACTGTTATCATTTTGAATGCAAGATCTTCATTGGGGAATATTATCAGCTAAAATTAATGTACTGTCATTGCAGTAAGATGTTCATAATCTGCCAGCATTAACCTCATTCTGCTCTGAGGGCAGAGAGCTATTTCCCAATGAACAGTTACCTAGTAGTTGTCTAAATTAGTTTCCTCTCTGTCCAGGGTAAAATTATGCATCTAGTGGCATTTCTTTGTAATTGCAGCACATTAAAGATGTGATTCACTGATCTAGATTACATTATGTTAAAATGCTTTTTTGCTTGATCAAAAAAGCAGTTAATTGTTAATTGGCATTTTCCAGCTCTGGTAGGAGCAAGTGTCTCCCATACAAATATCATTGGAAGCCTGTTTTATTTGTTTTCTAAATGAATTTTATCTTCATGAACCTTTCCCATGGAAATTACCTAACATGTTGTTCTACATTCTCAGGTGTCAATGGTACTCAAATATGCCCAGTCTCAATTGCCATAGCCGAAGACTATGGTTTTTATGGCAACACCCCTCGCCTCCGATACCTTCGCCTGGATGGAAATGAAATTCAACCTCCAATCCCATTGGACATCATGATATGTTTCCGACTACTTCAAGCTGTTGTCATATAAAGATATCACAGTGTCACTCTTGTGCTGTGAGAGTGCTAAGATACAAGTTTTGCTGGAATGAAACTTGTTCTAACTCATAAATCAAGAAGTAACATCTTTATTTTGACTTTAGTTTTTTCTTTGCTTGCATCTTTTCTACAGCTGAAAAGATTGTTCTTCTTTCAGAAGAGATTTTGGATGGACATGAAATATGTGCTTAGCACTACCTAAGAATTCCTAACGCGAATATATTGAAAATCATCTGTGTAAGATCCCAAATATTCCAAAGCAAATTCTTGTCTACTCCGTCTTTCTTGTCAAGTGCTACTATGTCTATCCTGTTAACATCATTGCTATGGACAAATTATATTTCCTTATTTTGTTACATAGTAACTAACACAATGAATTTGGGTGTACTTGGCTAAATATATATGCTAGAAAAATCGTGAGTTGCATGACCAGTAGTTATTAGAACTGCCATTGTCTTTTTTAAGATAGTGACTAATGGTGAACAACCACTTAACATGTAAATAACTCATAAATTGCTGTCATCCTTTGAAGGCTGATACTTTTAAGGCATGAAGTATGAGGCCCAGAGTACAAGGCAATATACTGAATATATATTGTTGTATGGATTCATTCAGTGTGTGATTTCAGAACTGGAATACACTGATCCAACTCAAATCCAGGGACAAGGGAGCATGAGATGAAAGCTTGGTCTATCAAAGTGACAATCTTCTGCTGTTTCATTCTTCAGTATTCCTTTTCTAGTTTTGACAACATTTCTGTCTGTAGCTCTGGCATAGTCATTGAATATTTGGTTTATTTTAGCTTCCATAGAGATAAAACCAAGAACAGTAACGGTTACATATTTCACTGACTAGGTACTTCACAAAAATGGGAATGGCTAATTAACATAATGGTGATAAAGAGAAAATTAAGAAATTAAGACATACATCCCCTCCCAATTATTTACTGAACTAGCCAAATATTTTCATAGGAATTGCATCAGTTTAAGCAACTATAACCAACTTGGAGCAGTATTTAGCTATCTGCTGACTCATATACATGCACATAATAACACTGGATTTTAGAGAAGTCCAGGTGTTTAGAATACAGCACATAAGAATACACACAAGGAAGATATCAGTGGGCATCTTTTTATGAAATCTGGTTGCTTTTTTTTCTATTTTTATAAGATAATATTGAGATTTCAATACACAACTTGAATATTAGAGTCAACTATTCACTGGGAGAGTATGACATTTTTATTTCTGATAGCCAGCACAACAGACTATCCATCAGTCGTATTATTTTAGTCTTGTATTTGTAGATAGAAGCAATTAGTTGCTCTTTGATAGTTTGCATCTATTTTTAACATTTTAGGACTGGCCTCAGTAACAAGCATTTAAAGACTTTGCATGTGGTATAATTTTTTCTTTGAAGATGAAGAATTTTGTTAAAAGTAGATTTTTAAAAGGGTTGAGAACTGCAATTTCTAACATTCAATCTCCCTTTATCTGAAAATCAGGCCTTATTCTGCTCCAGTGCACTTGTGGAAATAACCCAGTATAGAAACCCAGCATAGAAATAACCCATTCAGAAATCCTATCACAATAACTTTTATTTTTGCAGTTCTTTTTATGTGATTGCTGAGAAACTCCTTCCCTTCTAGCGAAATTTTTTCTGTATCATCTCTGTGTTCACCCTATATGAAAAAATACAGATTTAAAAAGTCTCTACAATATGTATGCATGTTTGCCTATGTTCTTTACTCAATAATAGCATAGTAATTTATTTTTTTGAAAAAAAAATTATGTGACAATACTAATTAAATTATAACAATAATTATGTGCTTGTATGTGGAAATTAATTTCTACTTTAAACAATATACATAGTTCAAACCAAATATTCACAGGCATATATGCATATTATTATCATTATTTACAGTTCTAACTGATCATACAGCAAAGCATCTTGAAATTCCAGCCAAAAATTATGACCCTTTTAGGCACTATATACATATTAAAACAGAAAAGACTAACTCTTCCCCAAAGAGATGTTAAGCTTATATATGGGAAGGGATAATATGTAAAATCATATAGGGACAGTGGAGCATCAAGGTACTCAATTTTCCTGATAGGGGCATTAAGTGATGAAATCGGGGGCATATAATCTGATGAAATCACTTTTAGCAGCTATTTTCCACCAGCTGGCCTGATATTAATGGATTTTTCCAATCCACTGTAGGGTGGAAAGCCTTATAAATTAATTCTTCAAAGGTCAGTAGTATCTTATGGAATAATCTTTGGACACATGCAGATTGATGCTCAAGACTTGTCCCTGTCAGATCCCAGTTAATCTGACTAAAGACAAAAATTCATGATATATCCTTGGATAAACTTTTATTGGGCTGAAGAGCTTCTGCTGCCAAGTGCTCTGTGTTCTACACCTTTGATGCAACCCATTGACTCCACATCTGGGACCTCTTTAATAAAGAGAAAATCCTAAGTATCCTTATCTAGGCTAATTTGTCCCATCTTAATTCCCTCTCCCAGAACCAGCATTATGGAGCAGAATGAAAAATAATATGTTACTGCAGTGACCTTCACAAGATAAATCAACCCTGGCTGGGATTTGAGCTACTTTATTGCATGCATGTCTCTATTTGCAACAGTCTTAATGTTCTTAAACATTCTGGGAAAGTTGGTGAAATTTCCCCTCAGATTACAATAGCAGCCCTAAATTGCATTATTGTGTTGAACGAAACAATGTAGGCTTTCAGCCACACCTCATTCGATCCATTTGTTATGCCAAAAGACTATAAAGGAAAATCTAAAACACAATGTCTTTTTCCCTGTGAAGAAGGTCCCTAAAACAATGTAAAAAGCATCACTGTACTTGACAGTCTGATGTTAATTCTTCCTAATCCAAGACTGATCTAAGACTCCCTACTGATATTTCCTGGTTCAGAAAAAATTGCAGTCTCTTCCAATGCAAGGAGGGAAGAAAGAGAACTCTCAGCTGTCCTGTCTGAACTCACAGCTGCCTTCATAAAGCCGACATTTGTTTCACTTAATTGTCAGAGCACATCACAAACCAGTTTCGAATGGAATATAATGTACAGAAACAAAACATTTACAAGTATGAGAAGCTGAGAACAAAGCAGGTCACCTTAAGCACACTGCAGTTGTGGTCAATTGCTAATCAAACCACAAACACCTAATGCTTTGCCAGAAATGCATATTACATATGTGTTAATTATGAAATTATGGTCATTAACACGGATGTGTGATCACCTCAGCCCAGGACACAGACAGTTGCTCTGTAAAGAAAAGCACTAAAGCAAAGTGAGAGGCTGAAGAACTGAGAAATACCCAGATGTTTCTGACACATCTGCCAGCTTGATTGGAGGCTGGATGCTGGATCTGTCAAAAGACTGTGTGGTTTTATAATGCAGCTGTCTCTGCAGGATGAAAAGTCCTTTATAGATTCTGCCAGCATAGTTAAAAATTCAGCCATATGCATGAATTTCCCTGCTCCATACTCTTCTCTGGCATTTTCTGTTTCTTCCTCAATATTCCAAACAGTTTGCTACCACTTTCTTCTTCAACATTTTTAATGAAATACACCACCACAACAATCATCTGCAGAGATGCCAGTGACCACATCAGCTTGTATGACACTTGAAGGAAGAAACACAAACACTAACAGGTAAAAATTTGGAAGACAACTAGAAAGCCAATTTGCATGTTTGTAATTACTAACTCCAACACATATCCAGTGTCACTGAGGGGATTTTCGTTCACCCTTGCTGCACTCAAATAGTTTCTAAAGTTTGCCACAAATACTTACTGTCATTTTTCCAGCCTAGAAAAACTATTTCCTGATACTATATTGCAGCTAGTTTCGTTACCTATCTGGAATCAGATTACTGTAACACCTAAACTGCTGTATTGGTTGTTGAGCAGCAAATATCCCACTTCTGCCACGTGTGACAGAGAACCTTTGGCATTGTTGAAGTCAGCAAGTAAACATCCTCCTCTTGACTGAAAGTCTCCTCCATAATTGCACTTTTTTCCCCAGAATTGCTTACCTGTTTAAACATAAAGGGTAGCTCTACAAAGCACCACACTGTGTAATGATACTCAGGAGTAGTACAAACTACTCCAGGTCAAGTGTATGAAGCAATATGCATCATTTGCATCATGTTCTGCCTTAGCTAATTTAGCTTCTTTCCCATTAGTAGAGGTAATATTGCTTTTGAGTCCTGTGCTTGCTCTGTCAGTGCTAGTTCAAACAAATCTATACTGTAATGAATTTGAAACCTTTCCCAATACAGTTGTTTCTTACACCCCCTGCACTGTTGCCAACAGCCTGGGTATCCTTCTTACTGTTTTTTGTCTTGGTTTCTGTAGCATATGCATTTGACCAACCTATCTGCCTATCAGCTTGATTTAGTTTTGTTTCTTCAGTGTTTTTTAGCTTAAGCATGTTTATGCATGCTGCATAAATAAAACAGCTAATGGCTGTTCTGATTTCATCTGTTTCCTGGCAGTTCAGCTGCATCTGGGTTTCTCTAGGGGAAGCACCATCCTGACTGCTGCACACATACCGCAGCAGAACAGGGTGCCCTGCTGCTCACAGCATTCACACCTCCTCCTACACATGTGCACGGACCCAGGCTGATGCTGTCATGTAGATAGGGTGTATCTAGAAATCTCTTTTCCAAGGCTTCCCCTCCCCACCCCCAGCCTTTTTTGTAGGAAAATTAGTGAAGAAACTGGAATCATATCTTCCACAAACAAAAGATTTCCTAATTAGTGGCTGGGGCAATTAAAGTTGCATGTGAAATCAGCAGCTCTCAGTGAAGCTAGGCTTTTCAATAAATCATTTATTCATTAAAATGCTCTATCACAGTTTTTCTGAATTACTAGTAAATTCAGAAAAGGTATGCAAATAATTTCAGCCACAGGAAAGAAAAAAAAAAACAAACAACAGTTCTCATGCTTCTTATTTAATAATCCTGTTGCTAAGACAACCATGTAGCATGTTATGCCCTTCTCCAGGCAATGAAACCCTGGAATTTGTCTGAAATCATACTCCTACTACTAGGAAGCCTATTTCAAGGAGGGTAATCTCCTTGTGATGCTCTGCTTTGTTTCAGGACTTGAAATAATCCACCGATTCTCTACCCTGCAGTGAGGATAGGATATTATAGGATCTAGGCTCAAATCCTTGTCTGAATCAGAAGCAGAGTTAATTGGAGCGTAGATGTTTTTCTCTGAGGAGGCTGTTTTGAGGACCAGACTCGAGGTTCACTCTGTTTTGTGAATCCTAAGATTTGTTTCTCTTAATTATTGGAACTGCTTCAAACAAAAAAGACTGATAGCAACCCTTCCAAACACTGCTTAGCAGCAGAATAGGCAGGAGCTACTCTGCTGAAGTGACACCTAAAACGTCTTCTCTGAGAAAGCTGCCAGGCATAGGGTCCCCAAATTCCCTGCCTCTGAATTACTGGCCAAATGGAGAATTGAAAGCTGTTTGTGCAGATTTTCTCTGAAGCTCATGGTGTTTTGGATCATTTAAAAAGCAAGTCATTTATGTGTTTGTTTTGGTTTGATGTAAGTTCTTTCACATTCAATTTAAAATACAACATAAAAACATGGTGTGAGGTTTATTTTCCATTTCAATAAGGAAAGAATATGAAAATACTTAATTCTTAGTCAAATAAACATAAATATTTTTATATTGGTCTGAACATCAAAGAAACAAACAGAAAAGCCAATTTTCTGTTCTCGAGCCAAGATTTCTGTGCTTTCCTTTTTTCCTCCATTGTTCTTTTTTTACATTTGCATTCTGTCTGGGATGACATAACAGACATCAGGTATTGAAGAACATTGAGAATGATTTCAGCTGCAATATTACTCATGCTTCTTATTCTCCTCAAAGTATTAATAAGACTTGTGCCTTATTTTCCTACTTGTGTGAGCTCTGCATACAGACCCCCTTTTTTGTGCTCTTTCAACTGCAATTATTGTCAATGTTTGTGCAAGACGCCTGTGCAGGAAATACAGCGCTCCCAGGGATTCAAGGCTTTGTATGGCGCCTGCTTTCCACATATTTAGATATCCACTGCCTACCTCCTTAATCTCTCGTGGGGCTTATTCCTGGTGGTTTAATACTACCTTGATACCGTGATTTTTCCCAATGTTGGTACTGTGAAGGATGGAGGAGGATAAGTCCTGTTGCTGTTGAGCTGCTGCTAGCACAGGCCATCTGGGCTGATGGAGGAATGACAGCCTGTGTGCCTTGTGTCTGAGGAGCTGAAGCAGGTGACTAGCAGCTCAGGGTTATGAAGAGGTTGAATTGAGTGGTAGCAATCAAGGCAAGAAGAGTTCAACAGCTAAATTAAGTCTGTTTTATCACAAACATGCAGAGCAGAAAAACATCCAGCAAAAGACAGACAGATGAAGACGCAATTGGGGCAAACTTTCAGACTTACAAGTTCGTGCAATTACTTGTATAGATGAGAAACACAGAAAGAGGCAAGAATTAGCTTTGTCTGGCTGAGGATCAAGAACGATGGAAAAAAAAACCCAAACAATAACTTTTGAATTTGTTTCAAGCTCTAGCAGCCTGGAGGATCCTAACACTGACTGAAGTCCAAAAGCCCACCTGATGAATTCTGCTTGGCACATTAGACCCCTATAACACTTCTACCAAATTTAGGAAAAACAAACAAACAAACAAACTGAATCTTTGGTATATCAGTCATGCTTTCTGTCAGCAGTTATATAGAACTGCTCCCTGAAATACATTTTCTTCTACAGCAGACCTTAACCTTAAATGTGTCAAGAAGAAGAAATTAAGAAACAAGTCCACAGCCTCATCTATATCAATGTCAGCAAACAGTCCCCTTTAGGTGGGAGCTGCATGCACTGTGGAGGGCAAATATACTTCTAAAGTAATTGCCTTGCTACTTTTAATGTTTCCTTCAAGCAGCCATCCACACAGATTGAACTATCTGAATGTCTCCTGAATGAACTACCTGCAGAAAAGACACCCAAGTTCTTGTACTTCCATTCCCACATGGGAGTCTGGAGGCTGAATGAGGGGCAAGGGAAGGAAGGATCCTGCTTTGGCTGGGGAAATTTTCATGGCAGCCTGTGATGAATAGAGACATGAGCCAGGCCTCTTAGATCGGGATATCTAAGCAAAAAGCTAAAAAAAAAAAAGAAAAGAAAATAAACTTTGAACAAGTATATCTTATCATTAGCAGACAATTCAAAACGTTTTAGATAAATCTTTTCAGATTGGTCTGCTAGAAGACACACTTCATATTGAATATTTGCATCCCATTAAAATTAAACCACTTATAATTCTAAATTGTCCCTGCTCTGTGTGTGTGTAGAGACACATATTTTAATTTTAAAACTGTTTTCATATTCAACAAAATGCCTGAACAACTGGGAATTGCCTGAGCTCGTGGCTGCAGTCTATTTGTTTGCTGGGAATGGAAATTCCTATTCTTTCAAGAGAGTAAACCCTCAGATCAAAACATCTTATCTAAAGACGAGTGGGACTTGCTGAAGCCCTGTGCTTTCTACAGCTGAAAAAAAGCTGAAAGCATTGCAAATTAGCTAGCTCATACAGCCCTTGACCAGGTGGTTCTTCCCCCTCCACATCACAAGATCATGGAGTTATGTTGTCAGTTGCTGCTGAACTGTAAACAGAGACAAACAGTGTGGAACGGGAAGTGATGTGATAAGGCCCATTTATATGTGATATTATCTTACTAACAAATGAGACACAAGTTAATAGATTACAAAGTGGCCAAAGTGGCTGTGGATGGTATTTTTTACTTACAAAGGTATATTAGCCTTTGCCACATTGATGCTTTTCTCCACTTAAAAAAAAAAAAAAAAAAGCCCAGCATTGTAATTGTGGAAAAACTGCCTGTTTAGGGAGAACTCTTGAGATCTCAAAAATCTGTGCAGAAGCTTCAGCCATAACTGTTTTACCAGTTTTACTCACTACTCTCAGATATATGAAAAGGCTTTTGTTGTGACCAATATTTGGCCAAGTAATAAAACAACTGTGTATGTCATCTATCATGGAGACAAAGGAAGTCAAATACCAGAACAGAGAGGATGAGAGATGTGAAAAAGAAGGCTAGGGACGGAAAAGAAGAGAAGGAATTTAGGATGGGGGGTATAAAAGAGGAAGAAGGAAAATAAGACTAATTTGGAAAAGAAGGAAGCTTGAGAGATGCCTTTTTGGGCATCCCTTTGCATAAGAGTAAAAGGAGGGGGAAGGAGACACAAAGAGCTCAGATGCTTTTTGGGAGGAAAACTGAGAGCCTGGAAGCTTGGAAACTACTGGTCCACAATGCCTCTTGTAGCAGTGCTGTGGTCTTTCCTAAAATCTGAGACTTGCAACGCCTCAGTCTAGTCTGGTGTTACTTCTTTTGGGAACTGGCAGGACAGCAACAGCTAATATTAAGTGTTTAATATTTGTAATGCTGTCTGAAGTGTTGTGATTAATATGTAATCCAACATTTGAGCCCTGTCCAAACACAAAGAAACTGTGCCGATGTGAAAATAACACCCATGAGCTTTCTTCAGATCATGCATTACTGTATTTTGTGCACTGTTTCATGCTGATGTGGAGTTGCATTTTAGAATGAATTCCAGAAGGAATATGGTAATATGCCACGACCATGAATTTCATTAAAGATTTGTTGGAAACCACATGAAGAGGCAATGTCAGCTGGCAAATCAACTCTGCAGTGTTCTCAGGCTTAACCTTTATCCTGTAAACCATATGCTTCTCCATGTGCTTAGTTTTATCAGCTAATGTTTCAGACACTATAAGATCCATGGTCTACTAATTTTCAGTGGCCCTCTAACTTGTTGGGTTTTTCAGAAGTGCTATGGCCCCTTAAGTACTTTCAGGTGCTGAATCATGGCTCAGATGATGTACTACAAGCTCAAAAGCAAATTTTTGCTTCTTGCTAGCCTCTACTTAACATCATGCAATGAAAAAGTCTTCATTTTTTCTAGGAACATTAGAAAAAGGAGTGTCCATGCTGAAGGAGAAAAGTCAACATTATATGATTATAGAAACAATGTTTAAAGAAGTTCTAAGTACAGTCCCAACACTAGTTAATCATAAAATCTTTGACATCTCTACTCTTGTAAATGGGGTGGCTTTGTAAATTCATCTTATTCATGACAGGTAGATAACTGGATACTTAATCTTGATTAATATGGACTAAATTAAAATGTCAATTGACATCACAGAATATCAGAAATCCAACTTGCAGGAATTTTTTCATTGGAGAACAGGTTACCTTTCCAGATAAACATTTTTCAGTTGGTTGTGGTTTTTTTTTTTTTTTTTTTTTTTTTTTTAACGGCAAATAGACATCTGCTTTTACATCCTTTGGGGTTCCAGGAATCTAAGAGTGAATCGCTTATTACATGGATAGATTGGGTTACTTTGATCCCAAAAGGATTCCGGTCAACAAATCGACAGTGAAAACAGCAGCATTGTTTTGAAACCGCCATGACAGCAATAGCAACAAAATTCAGCTATTCTCTCACCCTGAACTGTGAAGTCAGTGAAGGAGTCATTCCCAGACAGTGAGGGTGACCTTATGGGCTCCTATTAAAAAATGAAGGGAAAAGAAAGGGGTAAAAGGAAAATTGTGTGAATTTCCCTAAGTCCTTTTCTACTTTAACAATATCTAGAACAGTGCAAAAAGAGATTAACTTTGAGGGCTGAATTTCAGTGACAAACAGGAGGGAAAGTTGAGAAGAAAGGACTGAATAGCTCTTGTATCAAACCCCTCTACCCACAGTATTGCTTTTTGGCTCAATCTTAACACAATGGCATTTTTATTTCAATACATAATCTAGTTGAGGAAAAAAACAGTTGCTCTGGATCATGCATTCCCTCTCCATATCTACACATCTTCTTGTCAGAATGCCACAGTGGTACGGTTGTTCTTTGTGTTACTAGCGCATGATTGAGTGATACGTATGCTTATTTCAGTACGTTGTTTTCCAATTAAGTATATGTGTAGAAAAAGAAACATACTGCATACACATACACACACAAGTGAATAAACGATATTATGAAATGAAGACTTTCATGAAACTGGTTTTAGTTAGAGAAAAATGAAGCTTTTAACCATAACCAATACTTCAAGCTATTCCAGAAATAATCCAAGAGAAATGAAATGAGATGAGGTACATGAAAGCTTCTGGGTTTGCAATAGTAACAGCTGTGTCTAGAGAACCTGGTCAAGGGGGTTTGTTATTCAAATATGTCTGATTTAAATAGCATTTTCAATTCAAGCATACATCTCCATCCATTAAAATAAATAAAAAATCCAGGGCTAAGCACACAGGACAAACACCATATGATCTTCAATAAACAGCCTTATAATCAAACACCATGTAATTAGTGCAAGAACTGAATGCCAAAAATATGTTGTGATTCCACGAAATGTACCCTTAAGGATTTGTGAAAAAGAATGGATATTCTAGGACCTGTGCCCATTTATCCCATTCTGTTCCACATGAAAGAAATTATATTAAATCAACTGAATATCTGGAAAGAATTAAATCATCATCTCTCATTGGCAAGCCTAAAGGAAAAATTCACAAGAAAGCACAGTTTTGTATAATAAAAGCTCTCATGTTTCATGGAGTAAAAGGGAAAAAAATAACTGCCAAAGGGAAAGTTTTTGTTGCCTTTGGTTATTCTTCTTCTTAGACAATATATTATGGAGTTCTCCTATGCTCCCTTTTATTATCTTTATTCAATGATCTAAAGTTGCAGACATAGTACTCAGAGTTATTTAAATGAAAACATTTCAAACTCTATCGCAGAAAGTCCTACAGGAACAAACTTTTCTCTCTAGCAGCTGATACAGTGACAGTCATTGGCACTATACAGTAGCAACCAAAACAGTCTGGTTCCCTCAGCAGGATTCTTTTTAATGATAGAAATGTCTGGCTTTTTTACTGCCCTCGAGTTCTGTTTAAAGTAGCATGTGGGCCAAAATCTGCCTTTGTTAATGGTGTTTCAGAGGTGTAAATGAAAGCAAGGACTTTCTCCAGCAGACCAAGCTCACCATGGGCTCCAAATGATTAACCTCAGAGATGGCTTTAGTTCAGTAATGGAGTTTTACATGTCAGGCTTCACTGTTCTTTAATTTATATTTAGTTTTGGCATATCATGCTTGTGTATTAGCTATCATTAAACAACCATAAAATGTTCAGGACTCAACTTTCATTTAATCCGCACTCTGACGTGAAAATCTGATGATTTTCACTAGCTGAGGCTGTGTCCCTCAGACTTTACTAAGGAGAAGAGATAATCTATGAATACTAGAGATTACAAATGAGATGCGCACTTACAGGTCTGCATAACACAGAGAAACTGAAGTTTCTGTTTTCCTTCCAGAAAATGATCATGTGAGCAACTAGTGGTTCAGCATGTTATTTACGGCTTTAGAAGCAACATCCGTTCCTGGGTGTCCTCTTATATCTCAGGCCATTCTTCAGTAGGTCTTAGTCCTTCCCTCACTCTCTTCCGTGCCCTGCTGATCTCCCATTACTCATTTTCCTTAGACAAAACAATTTATTCACACTACTTGATCTTTAGCCTCTGTGGTGAGGATTCCCCAGTCTCCTGCTGAAGGCTATATTAAAGAAAGTAGAATTTGGAATGGGAAAACATAGAGCTTACTCTTTTTCTTCTGTAATTCTCCACAATGCTATCTATATGCCTTCCTTACTGCTATTAACTTCTCCCCCATTCTTCTTTTGGACCCCTCCTTCTTCATGCTGTGGTCTGAATTTTGTCACTACATGCTATACTGTTTCCTATGCCTGAACAATTATTCCTATGCATGGCTTTTGTCAATATCGTTATAAAGCTCAGTTATTAGAAACTCTTACTTCTGGTCTCTGGTACAGCAATTCCTATTTTTTTTTCCTTCTCTCTCCTCACACGTGATCATTCAGACACACTTCATTACTTAAAAATGTACAGTTTCAAATCATCTTCTTTGCCTATCATTTTGACCACATGAGGCTATATCTGAACATTTCACTTATTCCCTTTTCCCAGATGATGAAATTCAAGCTTCTGATCTTTGTGTAGGACTTGTTCATTTGGAGGAAAAATCTCAGTTACTTGCTATCACATAATCCAATTCATACATTTCTGTGATTTTACACTAAAACTACCAAAGGCTTTTCACTGTCACTGGACAGTTGCTCCAGAATCTATTGCTCTTACAGTTAGAAAACTTTTAAGTTCCCACCTGAATTTATATGCGGCTGATGTAGGCCTTTTTGCCATGGTGCCAGCAGATTTTTTTTCCCCAGTTACTTACAGTGATCCAACTGACTACCAAAAGGAATCAGCAAAATAACTGTGGGCATCTGGGCAAACAGCACTATAATCACCACATTGCTCATCAAAGGACAGAAACAGAAAGAAAGCATCATTTATACAATGAAATTTAACACTGTTTCCCATGTGCTTGGATGGAGCATTTTCCTCTGCACCAGAGCTGGAGTAATTCCCTCAGTCTAAAGCTGGATGAATCTGGATTAATCTGGGTTTCCTGACTTCAGGAAACGTGCACAAGTTGAAACCTCCCCATGAATGATTCCTTCACATATTCATCAGCAGTTTTGTGTGAAAACAGGACATTAGCAATCTTGAAATATCACCGAGACACACTACAGCTGCAGTTACTTTGAACCCTAAAACTTTCCTTTTCCCTTCTCTGTCTCATCCAGTGCTTGTGTATTTTCCTAACACTTGCTTAGATCTGGTGCTTAAGTTTTGGTTTATCTCTTCTGGATGATATACAGTAGGGAAATTCCACTCAACAAAGAATTTTACCTGTATTTTAGCTATACTGGCTGTGCTAGATAAAAGGTCTTTCATCAGCTAACTCTGATCCTGTTTCTGTTAATGGCAACACAGAGATGACAGAGCTCATGGAATAGAGACCACATGATAACTTGTTGCAGATGGTGAGCTGAGCAAATGCTGATTGCAGTTTAACTTTAAGCAGCAAGAGTCAATGACACGTTGTGCAGGCAGTGAAGCAAAACAAACAAACAAAACCCTCTAAAAGACAATCCTGCAAATCAGAAGTTTTACAGCCATTTGATTACACTGTCTTGAGGTTTAGTGAAGCTACCAGGATCTGTCTGTGTGAGTCTGTGTGTGTGTGTGTGTGTGTGTGTGTGTGTGTGTGTGTAAATTAGAAAAATACTTCTGGAAAACAACTCATACATTTCAAATAGAAACTGAAAAGAAAAGTTTTAATACTACAGTTCAACCAAAACTAACCATAAAGTATTAATTTAAGTATTTTCTTGGATGTTTGCCTTTAAAAATATAACTAATGCCTGGCCTTTAAAATGGTAGAGAAATTCGTATGTCGCTCTTCAACCAAGGATAGTTTCCTTTATTGTCATGCTAATAGCAATCTGCACTTTTGCTGAACTGCTATCTGGGCTGATATTTTCTGCAAACTAAAAATTTTTTAAAGATGTTTTCCAAATATTTAATGGATAAAACCAGAGGTTTGGCTAACATTGTATTTCATTCTTGTTTAAAGCCACATTATTTTATAGATAATTGATAAATCACCATGGTAATTCTAACAGCTAAATAAAATTAATATTTTTCCTTAAAGCCTATGAGAAAAATCTAGATTCGCACATTCTTTGTGCATTAGTGTCCCAAAGGACATGTTCCCAAGTCTACTCAGAAATGAAACAGATTAAAGCAGAAATTAAAAAAAAAAACAAACAGAAATATTGGCAGAAGAATGGTGTGTCTCTTATTTGCAGTGCCAGAGGTCCTGGAGTCAGGCTGTGGTTAGCTATGGCACAGGCCAGCTGTCTGTCTCACTCTGTGACTAGCTCAGGCACTTCTGCCCCGTGTTCCTGACTGCAGCATCCACCTCCCACTCTCTCCACTGAGTGCCACAGTTCCTCCTGTACCTCCCAATTGTGCCAGTTGAAGCTGGCTGGTTGCTGTCAACTGCAACCAGGCTTCCAAAAGCTGGAGAGAGCCTGTAATGCTGTGTTGTAGTTGGGGTTGGATCATCTAACAGGACCCATACTCTCTCAGAAGCTCTACTGGAAAATACATCTTTGGTTTTAGCCTGGTTGGTCCCCCATCAGATGACCTAGTGCTGGTGTGGGTACAGCTATTGTATCACTCAAGCCACCTGCATGCATCTGTGAAGCAGGATAGTCTTTCCTCTGTCACATGAACTAACCTGCAAATGCTGTCTTTTGCTAGGAGGAGCAGTAAGGAGGCCTACTAAAGCTGGTGCACCTTCCCCCTCTTCCCACTCCTGGCACCATGAGTCATCCCATGGGCCATGGTGGTGAAGCTGCTCCCCTCCTCTACAGCTTGTCTAAAACTCTGTGCTCTTCCCGCTACTGCGGAGCAAGCCTGGATCATGGTTGTTTTTGTTTTTTTTTTTTAATCAAATATTTCAAAGTCAGAAACTGCTAGTTAACAGAAAAGAAAACTTGGAATAGAATGGAGACTGTTATGAAAAAGAAAAATGACTTTTGCTAAAAAACCCCAACAACTTACTCTATGAAAACATATGTAATTTCAAAAAATCATTTCCATGTTATTAAAGTAATGGGAAGAAAACAAATTGTAGACAGTCAGTTGGACTGGCGATAGCAATCCTGCTGAAGTTCAGCTCAGGTCTGGATATAGTGACAGATCTATTTTGCCACAATCACTTTCAACCATATCACCTGCAGCTCTATTTCACAATGTATATACTTCAATTAAATTAATTAGAAAAAAAAATCTGCCTTGCAGGCCAGCATATTTTAAAAACCCTACAAGTAGGGTTACAATTTTAATATTTTTTTAAAATGCTATGAAATATATTCCAATACTACATATATTTTATTCCTGGCTTTTCAAATGCGATAACAATAATTTTAAAAAAAGTTAAAATAACTTTTAAGATGAAAATCCATTTTTTTTGTTTGAAAATATGTCTCTAAAGATAGTTGGGGAAGAAAAAGGGAGCTGTTTTACTGTTTGTATCCCAGCTTTACAATAAGCATTTTTCCAGTTTTCTTCTTCCAGGGTTAGACACTCTTATATTCAATCCTTGATTCCATAAAAGATTAAGAGAATGAATATGTTTCCCAAATATCAGACCAGAGCAATGTAGGTCAATGTCAGTAAAGCTTCCCTTGAGATCAATACTCTCAGAGCCACTAACTTAGCTACTGCTAGAAGAAAGAATCAAAAAGAGACAAGGCATAAATGCCATTGAAGGATGCAACTGATATTATGAGAACGTGAATGACAACTGCATGTCTGACACATTGGTGCCTGAGCAAAGTATGATAATGACTGGTTTATACACTGCATTAATAATTTCCAGATTATGTTCTGCAGGTTAGAGTAATTATGACTTCTTTGGATCACTGTAGGTGAGAATTACTTGCTAGTGGGTTGTACTAACATTGTAAAATTTAAGATACTACAAGTAATTAATATTCATGTATTTTGTAACAAATTCATTGAAAGCAGAGCTCATTTTTATGTTACAACTGTAGGATTACATGAAGGAATTCAAATACAAACAATCATGCTATCCTCTTTACAAGCATCTTTTGAACATTTTAGAAGCATATGTAGAGGGTATCAAACACTGCAATATATGCAGTACAAAATGCAAACCTAAGAACATATGTACAATCTCATATTCAAACATCATAGGAAACTCAATAAAATTTACCCTAATGAGAAAACCAACTTTAATTCATGTCCTCAATTTCAAATTTACTCAGGACATTGAGGACACTGTGACCCTCATTATGCTACATAGAATTTTTTACAGTCTCTCTCCATGAAATAAGCATAGGATAATAGTCTTCACCATTTTGAATAAATGGGTATGTCAACATACAATATATAATACAAAGTCTGTGCTCAGTGAATTGCAAATCCTTGTCTTATTGAACCTTGTTTCTGGTTTATTTTTCCATCCCAAGCAAAACATCATACATCTTTTAGCGATAAATGTGATAACCCAGCTCTGAACTGTACTTGTCTAGCTAAGCAAAAACACGCTGAAGTTTTCCATCTCTGGGGCCAGGAACTGTGTTTTCCTGAAAGGGTCTAACACCAACCAGTCCACAGGCTGGGCTGGAACAGCAGACAATAGTTCTGGATGTTAATAAAAACCGTTCTGCCACACCACATGCTTGCATACTCAGCAGTGCTATCTTATGTTCAACTATGATTAAAGAAAGAACAGAGATTCCTTTCCCAACTCCTTCTCAAAACTGATGCAAATTATACCTCTTAAACAGCAAACTGTAAATTTGGTTTCAGAAGAATGGCAGTCTGTCTAATGTGAGTGGAATATAACCCAAGTATGTGAGTCTGAAGCTCTGACTCCCGTCTTTGGCCTCAGTGGGAATTCCTGACACGGCCTTCATTAACAAGCTACAGTATAACCTGCATATATCTGTGTGCGTACACATAACTGATAGACCAATGAAGCGCAAAATGCACACTTGTTTTCACCCAATTAATTTCAAAAGTATGAAAGGATTAGTAACAAGGTAGAAAAAACCTGACCCATTATGATTTCTCCAGCAAATCTTCAGAAAATACATCTCTCTATCTCTCCTCTGCACTTTTACATGGAACAAAGAAAAATGTTCTCTTAAGCGCCAACCTCAACTTAGATTGTATTTCAGTATTACCCACCAGTTGTGTCCAAACTAAAATTACTAAATATCCTGAGAAAAATATATTCTCTTGAGACTTTTGAATCAAAAAAAAAGAAGTGGTGCAAGGAATATGATTTTTTTTATAAAGGCTCTTTCAGACCTGTTTTAGCAGAGTTTAAATTATCAGAGTTCTCTGATTTTCTAAGTGCTTTTCTAAGCTAACCATATGGTTTATTCGTATGTAATATATAGTAATAATCTGACAAGCTTTTCATCTGCTTGAAAATTTATAACATACAGAAAGAGTGAACAGCACGCTGTGATATATTTAACTTATGGACTGATTATACAAACAAATGTTAGAGAGGTAAAATTGGAAATGTGTTTAAGGAAGATCTTTGATTTTTACAGTACAGTCATGCCAGCAAGTCTGGCTAAAGATGATTAAAAGTAATAGCTTTTGGATCATGCTCATAGTTTGCAACAAAGTTTAATAATTTCAGAAGCAGATATTGCAGGTTCTAAATCGTCCTTTCTAAAAGAAAAGTGGGAGCCATCCATTCCTGTCATTGTAACTATGGATTTGTTGTTTGATTTTGTAAATGTGCATGGCCCCTGTTAAAGCTAATGTTTTATTCTTGACAGCTAAGAAATTCCAGGTATACTGAATGCAATGATGAATCAGAGTCTAAATAGATACAGACGTTACATATGCAAGAAAACAATATGTTCTGTGTGCTTTTTTAGAAAAGAATCATAGTTTGGTAGACCAGACTGCATGAAAATATTCTGAGATGTCAGCTAGCAACCAATATTATAATATTAATGCTGGATATATAATCCAGCATACATCTGACAAATTTTAAATAGTAATGTTATTTTTTTTCTGGAAGATTTAAAAAAAAAAAAAAAAAAGCAGCTGGACAGGCAGTACAAAAGAGCAACAACCAATATTTGAGTGACAGGAAAAAAGTCTTATACTACAAGACCAGACACTTTAATCTGCGTACATCAACCATGGAAGTAAGATGTGAAAATAAAAGTAACTTTAAAGGAAAAGAGTAACAGCTTCTAAGGGTATGTGAATTGAAAGGGAATTCGCCATCAAGAACTGAAAATCAGGCAAACTGAGGTGAGAAATAAGGCACTTGAGTTGATCCATATGTAATGGGGTTTTAGTTATTTCTGTGACTCATTAAAGAGCTTTTTTCCTTCCTTGCATTCACTGTTTATGCAGAAATAATTAAACCTAAACAAGACTTTACTAGTAAAAACAATTGTAGCTGTCTTTCTTACATTTTCTGTTTAACTCTCTTTTCCCTCCTGTTTATGGTGATTTGCACAAGGGATGGAACAGTTGGAGCACTCTAAATCCTTCTTTTGTACTTTGTTTAACTCTGATGAGCAAAATGGAAATGCTAATCCCTTCTGCAGACACATGATTTCCTTCCTTTCTCCTCTTTGAGACATTTGTTTTTCTGTTCTCTGGCCTTTGTTCCCTAGTCCCAGTGAGGTTCATATGATGCACTCCTTTTCCCAGGGTCCTAGGGTGGACGAGGTTCCACAATCCAGCAATTCATGAAGTGCAAGTGATACTGAGGCAGGCAAGGGATGTATCAAAGCAGCCTCCTACCTCTTCATCCTCTCACTATGCCTTTAGAACAAACAAACAAACAGAAAGAAGAGTAGGGGTGTTCAGCAACTCAGAAGGAAACACTCTAAAATACTTGCTTGAATTTTAGCCCTGAAATTGATTGTAGCTAACTTCAATGAATCCAGGATTTCACATAGTGGTTTCTCTTTGTTCAATATAATTCTGACCACATATTTAAAATTGGAAAATAAATAATAAATAACGATTCAGTAAATAATAACGTCACCCACGCAGAACAAGCTGAGAAAAACATTTGTTTGGACATGAAGAAGACTCTCTGGTACAGTGTATAACATTCATGAAAATGTTGGGGGATTCTAGCATTAAAGGCCTGAGGGAAGTAGGTTCTCAAAGTAGATGGATCCAGGTGCAAAAAGGGAAAGCTCTTTGCTATGTGCCTTAGTAAAGTTCTTCATGAACATTCAGTGGACATAGTTTGGAGTGCTAAATACTACTTTTAGTTTTCTAAGTAGAAAACTAAAACCTATCCAATTGGATTAGGTTGAGGTACATACATGCAGGTTAGAGGGTATTGGTTGAAAAATCATACTTTAAATTCTAAAATAAAATTTTTACAAGTTCACAATAATAGGTGTTTTTCCAAATAGTTTAGAATGTCTGTAGAAGGAGTTACATCTACTTTGTGGTCTTTTCTCTACAGTATTTCAAAGGAAACAAGCATTCATTGTGGGCATTTTATTAATAAAGGGTACATGTGTGCCACCAAATAATCTGAAACCTGACTTAAGTAGATAACAGTTTATAGTCATTTAAAAAGGAGCAAAAATTTCAAAAATTAAATAGTATATATAAATCAGTAACCAAAGTGACACAATGTATGACATTTTATTACTTCAACTATGAATCCTCTCCTAGCATATGAAAAATAAACTACATATTATACAGGGCTTTTAGGGAAGAAACACAAGCTGCCTTTTTCTAGAAATGACCCTTGCATAGGTTTAAATATATAAGGAATCTGCCAAAAATATCAAATTTAAACTGTAAGAAAGACCAATGTTTTCTATACCCACTGAAGTGACATTGTCATAACAGCTTTATTTGGAATAGATGGCTCTTGCCCCTGCTTGGTGACCCTATCCTATAGCCTTTGATTTACACTCAGTGCTTTATACTAATTCAACCTGACTATTTTTTGCCAACTTCTTTTGTAAGTGCCTCACATTCGCTTCATCATACTAACATTAATGTTAACAAGCTAATGCTAATATTAACATGCTAATGTTACCCGCATTTTGGTCATGAGACATAGCATATCTTGAGAAATGAATACTTACAGACCTCCCACGTATGATCAAAACACAATTGTCCCCATAACATAATGCAAGTGATCCCATTTTGTTCATATGGCGGATGCACTTCTGGTCACAGAATGTGGAAAAAGAGTTGGAGGAAACCCAGTGCATCTTTTTAAGGGACTGTGTAGACTAAGCAGCTGAACTTAACTGTCACCAGTACTGGAACACTCATGTATTTCCTCTCCCTTATGTAGACTGGTCCTTGGCCCAGGAGAAGGTGATTTTTCATTTTGTTACTATTGTTTTACATGAAAATACATCAACATCTTCATTTATTGCTCTTACTCTATAGTTTCAGACCAGGAGCATCTTTTAGCCAGGTGCCAAGTAGAAACAACCAAATGAATGACTCATTTTGGGACTCCTGCATCACTCCTTCCAAAACTGGATATCATCTTGCCCTCCTTGTTAAAAGTCAGCACTAGAACTTTCCAGATCTCATGCCGCAGACTAAAGACCTGTACTTCTATACAGGCTGAGAGACTGAGAAGGTGCCGAGAGGGAAACTTGGTACCATACACAAATTCTTTCTGAAGGTTAGACAGGATTTTTCATTTTATGGCAAAGCTAGTATTTTTCCCACACATTCTTTCTTATCACAAGTTCCTGGGGATGAATCTGTGAGGCCCAAAAGAAAACAAAGCAAAGAAAAAATTATATTTATATCAAATGGATGCTGACAGTCTGCATCAAAGGCTCAGTGCTTTATAATCAAGGTTTTGGAAAAACAAGAATAGGACAACCCTGAGGCTTTGGCACTGAGTTCAAGAACACAGTTAGGAGTCATTGCACCTCCAAGAACTGGGAGAACTGAAATGGAAACAAAGCCCACTCAAAAAACAAGGGAATAAATTAATTCATTTAGCACTGCCAGCAATTATACAATGGGAATGCATTTCAGCTAGGAATGTGTTAGGCAATGGCCACAGCTGGATATGCTTCCAGCTGAAGTCATGCTCCAAAAACCACTGAATGTGATGGAACTCTCCATTAACTTTAGTGAGCTTTTAATCAAGCCCAAGTTAGTAAGTCAGACAGCAAGATTTAGAGACGATTGGGGAAGTTTGCAAGACATTACTTAAACTGCACAAGGCCAAAGGATCTGGAAAAAAACCAAGTGTCAGTGAAGGGACTAATTAGAGGACATGAAAAGCTCACTTCCAAATGTCCTTTAGTCAGACTCAGGAATTTCATTATCTTCTGTGATAACAGGATTCAGAAAGAACAAGGCAGTGATCTGAATCAGTTCCTAGCTCAAGCACAGATTTTCTGTGAGCTTTTTTAAATGCTTGTCTTTCTGCTCAGCAACATCACAAGGGCTATATGTAGTCTTTCTTTTCCATTGCTTTTAATGGCATAATATTCTTGAACTGCATAAATGTTGGGTCTCTTGGGTTTCTAGCTAGTCTAGGGTTGCTAGCATCAGGACTTCTAGCATCCAAGCTGGAACAAAATGCCAAACATTAATTCCAGCATCAACTAAGGCGTGTCCTCTGCAGATACACCACTCAACCTCCAAGTTCTGGTTCCTTAAAGCATTGAGACAAACAAAATTGTTTTCTTTGTTTGAACGCTATTGGCAAAATTTGTGTGCTGTATGAAACATCATGCTCATAAGCTTGTAAAATGTTTTGTATAAAATATATCCTTTTTCAGATAAGTTTCCATAGCTCTAACAAAAAATAGAAGCAATATCGATATTTGTAAGTTAACATTTGCCTTCAATTAATTTTACTTGCTTATTTTTTCTGGAAAACAAGACCAGCAAAGTATATTGTAGTCTGACAGGAATACAGTAAGCCACTAAAATCAAGATTAAGTTAAGATCCAGAGCCAAACTGGTTTGAACTTCATTGGTCTTAATAAAACAAAAAAAGCAAACATACAGAGCAAAAGACACAAAAGTTTCAGACTCTAGGTCACAGTACATCTAAATCAACTTAGCTGTGTAAGAATGAAGAAAAAACATTAATATAGATATGAAGAATTTGTTGTAGATAAGAATTTTCCTTCAATAAAGAATACAAGATTGGGGTCCTTTGTACAAGTGAAATCAATGAACACTGGGCCTGTCTAGAAATAATATATTTTGTGAATGAAGACGATATATTGGGAGTAAGGATTTAGAAGAGTAAATCTAAAATGACCAAGCACAGCAGCAAATAAAATACTTAAAAGTGAAATAATGTTAATTACTTCAGCACATGAAGCAGCATAAGAATTACCAGTAGCAGTAAGAAAGTGAAATGATGCATTTTATTGCAGAAAATATAGCTATTTGCTTTGTTGCCAGGAAGGAGCATACATAGGCATTGAAAGAAATTAGATCACTAACTTAAGGAGTGAACTAAGGCCAAAGCTACTGACCTGAAGAAAAAGAATAGCAACAGGACACAGTAGTGTGGTGCTCGCACTGTACTTATTGCCCTGATTCTTCATGGAAGAAGCTGCTTTTACAATGGGAAGGGTCCGTGAATGAGGAAATTAAAAATATCTGATTTAATAATTCAAGGCTCCCATTTTCATAGAAGCAAATCATGCTGAACCTTCCTTAGAAAGAAGTCTGTCATCCAGGAGTGGCTGTAGTACTGTAAGGCAC
This sequence comes from Platalea leucorodia, assembly GCF_965183815.1. Lineage (NCBI taxonomy): Eukaryota > Metazoa > Chordata > Aves > Pelecaniformes > Threskiornithidae > Platalea > Platalea leucorodia. Next base: position 78,668,790 of record NC_138826.1, read on the forward strand.
TGCAGACTTGACTCAATGGCCAAAACCACACATAATACCTAATGACATTTGGTATGTCCTACAATATCCTACCCTCTACTTATCTGCTAACAAACAGAGCTGCTGCTCTTCTACCCTTTGACCTATCTATCTGCCAAACCCTTTCAAATGTCTTGGATTCCCTAGGCTGGCACGAGAAGACTGATGTTGGACATCCAAATTATTGAGAGCTGGCTTAAAATTCTTAGCATGCTTTCAGTGCCTCATACAAATCTGGCCTTCTAGGATGGCCTTCTTATTGGAAAAATTTTGATGTGGAAATTATATAAAGCGAAGGGAATGAGGTTTGCTTAGCACATTAGAATCTTCTACATGAATCTTATATTCCTCCATAGATAAGGAATGGATTCTGCCTTTTCCTAACCGTTAGTATAGGATGTTGACAATATTAGGAGGTGTATTTCATTGAAGAGTTGGAGGAATGATGAAGAAGGTCAGAGGAATGGTTGCATCTTGTGTAAAATACTGGTAAAAGTAAAAGCAAGCACAGAATTAAGTGATAATAAAAAAATATCATCAATAATGAAAAGAGATAGCTTGACTTTTGTTGACATTGTAAAACCTATTTCTGGTGTAATAAAGCACATGACACTACAGTGTATGCCTATCATTTCCAGCATAGTACAGCAGTTCATATCTACTAAGGAAGTCCTGTTTCCCCTTCAGAGGGAAAGCATACTGGAAAGAGTAGATCCTGTGAGTATTGCCTCATAAGTACTTACAGAAAAGTAAAGGAAAAAAAGTACCTCTAAATACATACCAGCTAATAGCCACAGCAGATGGAAATTCATTAAACATTATCACATACAATGAGCCCCAAAATAGAAATGTTACATACAGGAAAAAATATTCATGTGTAATCCAATTTGCTTAAGCCTTGATTTTGCATGTTGGAAAATATGAATTTGTAGATTATCAGGACACCCAAAAGATTGTTTCCAGAATGCATCTGAGACTGTTATTGGTATATTGGTAAGAGCAGTAAGAAATTTGAGGGGAAAGGGTAAAAAGCTGTGACATGAAATAAATGCCATTTGCTTACAATAAAACTTTGTTTGACCTTGCTAAAATTTGATTCAGCAAAATCAAACATAAAGGTGTTTGAAGTCCGAGAAACTCCCTGGGCTGAGGTCTCCAGTTGAGGCTAGAAGCTGTACCACCTCCCACAGCCCCAGAATGCCACTGCCATTGGTCGGGGTCTAATACCACTGGCTCTGCATTCTGAGTAACTCCATGCCATTTTAGAGATTGGAAGCTAAAGGTAAGTTTTGGTACTTCTCTCTTAGAACAGTTAATTGGATTTTTAATGCTGGAAATATTTGTATAGTATTTGTTTTATTTTATCATGCATAATACTGATTCAAAGGCTGCAGACTGAGGAGACTTTTTATTTTTCCCTGGATATGTCTTAGTTCCTTCCTGTGAGAGGAGTACATAATCTTCATCAAAATATTTGATCTTACAGCTACTGCAGATGCCAATATCATTACAGTGTGTTCCAATATATTACACATAAGGGAAGTACAGAGACATGCAAACTCTGCAAGTTAGTGCAGATACTATAGTCATAGGTAAATAATTTTTTTTTTCACAGAGATTACCATTATATTTGCTTGTTTTGTTGATATATATACAAAATGAAATACTTATCAAGCCCTATACCCCTTAAAAACCTTTTATTTCTAGGCAATGTGAAACAAAAACAATTTTGAATAATGATTAATTTTTTTATTTAGGAATTGTTTATTTAGAGGAAAAATTACACGAGATATGTTAGTATCACATTTTGGATTAATAGATAACATCCTTTATAGCTGAATCAGTTGGGATAAATGACATGCAAAAGAAAAGTAAGACCAAAACCAGTCCTGTCAAAAGCAGACGGTAGAAAATATTAAGGAAAAAAAAAAAAACAAGCTCCAGTATACTTCAGTTTATTTCAGAGGTTGGTTGCATTTTTTTTTTAATTTCATTTCATTTTTTTGTAACGAAGCAGAATACCTTTAGTAATATTGGAAGTGAATACTGAAAGGTGCAATTCAACTAAGTCTTCTCAAATACAATCCCAAGCGACTCAAGCTTCTCCCAGCAGCAGCTGAAAAGTCTTTTTGAATAAAGCAAATAAGGGAAAAATGAACGCCTTGTGTTGCTGACCATCCCCAGAGGAATTTCATATCCTCATGCCTAAACCACCTTCATAAAGTCCTCTTTTCATGAAGCTAAAATTCAGCTTGTTGCTCAGCACACACATTCAAAAAGATGTCTCATGCATTTCTTATACTTAACCTATTTCAAGTAGCTACAGTTTAAAAATGAAATTTTTAAGTGTGTGTATTATGGCATCACATCAGGAGTACAATTTATTAGACTTATGCACTGCTCATTATCACTGTCTGTGTTTTTGGTGAAATTAGTGGGAGCTGTAGCTAAATCACGGTGTAAGTAAAGAATGCTGAATAGAGCCTTGTGTCAGGCATCTTATACAATAAGAGTGAATACATCACTTTTACAAGGAATAGGGAATGCATAAACACTAATATTCAATCCTAGCATGAATTTTCTATTTTACTAAAATATGAAACTTTTAAATGAATGATAATTCTATTTTACAATTCTGTTCTCCAAGGAGAACAGGTGACTGTACTATGCTACCATTTCTCACTACTTGAAAAATGGTGTTGATTGAATAACGAAGGAATGCAGAGTACTGTCCCTTAGAGGGGTATGGAGGACACAGACTATTTTTTGCGTTGATCCCCAGATCATTGCAGAAGTGATGGTCCAAATATGACACACCATTCAGCCAATTAAAATTATATTTTGGCAAAACAACTACTGGGTGAAAAGTGTTTTGATTTGCTCATGCAGAGACAACAAAGAAAGAGGTCTTAATGTTTTCTAATTTTTTTTTTTTTTATGGTGGAGGAAAAAGACAAAATTACATTGTTGTACATTTCAAAAGATTATTTTATTGTGATGGACAAAAATAATGTAATAATTTAGCTTTTGGCTAGTTTCACAAAACCTCTTTTCTAATGTTGCAGTGGAAATAGGTGAAGTTAGATGAAATGGGAAAAAGATGAATATATATCTTCCTTTCACCTTTTCAGGTACTTTCTCATTGAGGTCAGATTATTTTTATACCAATAAAACTGAATAGGTCTTTCCTAAATTATCTAAATATTAGTATGACCAAAGCAGTCTGCAGAAATTCTCAGATCCAGGGACTCTTCATGAAGCAAAACTGAATAAACCATTGAGTCATCATGAATAAATATGAGTTATCCATAAGAAATATTGTTGCATACATATAAGTACTGTATTTGTTAGACTAAATTTTCATTGATTCCTTGCAAATACCAGATTACCCGCGTTTTGTCCATTTTCTTCTCTTTCAGAAAAGAAAGCAGAATGCAGACCTTTGTAAATATTTTTCTGGGATTTTTTATCTTCGAGTCTGTTGGAGCTGCACCTGTCACTGATACTGTTATTTATGATTCTGAGTTCTATGACATACCGCTTGGAGAACTGCCTCACCCATTTGTCTATGATGAAAACGAGCAGTCTGATCAATTAGAGGTAATCAGAACTTCATTTATTTTATCTTTCCAAAGTGCACAAATGCAGTGGCTACCGATGAGTTTTTTTTGGCCACGAAAACATTTAGCAGACAAATCTACTCATGTGGTTGCTATTGCCTTTGGTTGATCAACAGATTTCTGTACTAATAACACACCATAGTTCATTCACATTTTCCCCAATATACCAATGCGGCCAAAATATTTCCTGATTATTTTTTTTTGTGGTAATTTTTGAGAGCAGGTGAAAGCTACCATGCTTCCCTCAGGTCTCCTTGCATTGCCACAAATTCTGTTGGAGATTGTCCTTGTGATTTATTTGTCTGGATGAGGCACAGAGGAAGCTGAGATAGGGCATCCAGCATTCCCCATTAAATGAGGTTGTAAAATGCTGTTTCCTGAGGTCATTTCTTATAGTAATAGATATGTTCAATACAAATATTTCAGGCTATAAATGCTAGTGGTTTCTATTTCTGTTAGGAAAGTGGGCAGAAGGAAGTAAAAAAGAAAAGGGAAAGCACTTGAATTGAAAAACAGGAAAGTAAGAAAGATTACTGAATAAAAACTGTTGAAATTCTGTTATAGTATGAAATAGTAAGATGTGTTGCCTGTACAAGCAAGGGACTCTTTGTTGACTTAAATGCCTCCTTCCCCCTCTATGTTCCTGTATTTCTCTACATTAATTTTAATCTCACTCTGCTGCTTAGACATGGGCAAAACTTCCCTGAAGGTGATACATGCACTGTAGGATTCAGCATTAAGTGCAATAGAAGTTGAGTGAAAAATATCTGAATCTGAATTCTCTCAGTGCCAGGAGGCACACAAGGCACGAACATCGTTCTTCCACTTCGATCGGTCTGCAGCTGTGTGCTCTGGAGTCCCAAGGGCCACAGCGCAGTCTTCTGTTGGCTTTTTCCTCAAGACATGACCAATCCAGTTCCATCTCCTCCTCCTCACTTCATTACTGATTTTCTCCATCTCCGAGTTGATGCTCGTCGTTTCTGCAACTTTTTATTTTTTTTTCCGGGAGGAGGTAGTTGGCCTCCTGCCCAACCCCCATGACTTGGAGGGCCAGTGGTTTTTCTGTCAGGGTGGCCTTCCCTAGGCTGCGTTGGTTCGCGGCACCTTCTTCAATTTTATCCAGTGCACCCTCCAGAGAGGGATCCCCTATCCACCACCCAGGGGACGCGCCTTCTAGCCGTGCAGCCCCAGCCGAAGGGAGTGAAAAATATAACATTTAAATAATAATTTAAATATATATTTTAAATTATATTTTAGTACTTTTTGGTATAACAGTACATAATTCATGAAATTATGTTCCTTTGAGTGATTCATGATTGCAGAAGGAGGGATAGGAACTAGTCTTTCATCAAGGTGAGATCAAAATTGGATAGCAGTCTTGAAATCAAAGGACAGAGGCAATTTAAGAATAAATATACCCCAAAACTGGAGAACTGAAGAGACAGATAAAAATCATCTCAAAGTTTGCAGTAAGATCAGAACCTTACAGTTTGGAGGAAATAAATTTTCTCATCTAAGAAGGACTGAGAAGAACTTTGCTCTGAAGAAATTACTTTGCCTTTGGCCTGCTTCCCTGTGCCATGCAGAATCAAAGCTCTTTACATACCCATGCACTTGAGCTTTCTTGCCAGATAAAGTCATCCCCACTTTTAGCCACTGAATACTTGTGCTCCCTCTATTTCACACTGACTAATAAGTCACAGTTCCTGTCTGTCTTTGCTCTTAAAAATTAAGCCTTTATCAGTCCTACAGAAATGGCTTCTTTCCCAGAAATGGGAGAGGCTATTTTGTATGTGCCTCACCACAGAGATTTTCTCATTCAAACAACCCATTTTTTAGTAATTCATTGAATGGTAGGTGGGACTCTCCTGTGCTGTGCTCAATCTGTGAGGTCCTATGACACTGAAGCATGGAGCGGCCCCTTTCCAAGTTTCTGAGTAAAGGATAGAGACAGGCAAGGCTCCTGTCATTCTTTTCCAGCTGAAAGGATATGCAGGATGATCAATATTGCACCCCACAAGAAACGATACAACAGGTCCTCTCACAAGTTGCTTTCTTTAGGGAAGCATGGAATAGGCAGAGTCCAAAAAGTCTTTTCATTTTGCCTTGTAAACTTCTTTTCCAGAGGAGGATTGTCTCCCATTACTGAGCTCTTTAGATAGCCTTCTTAAAATTCATCAAGCGAAGGTCACCCATCATAGCAGTTGGAAGGAATGTTACTTTGCATATGGATGAACCTCCCTGAGAGAGCCTTTTTTTCTAGATGTTTAGCCAAAATCTTTTTGCTTACATTCCTCTTACCATGTACCACCCAAAAGAAACCCATGCATTCACAGTTCCCCTAAACCCAGGAGAGCTCAGAGTGGTCAGTGCTGTAGAAATCAAGCAGCTTTTATAGACACGCATGTCAGTCTTGCACATTATCTTTTGGACACTGAATATTATTGATGTCACTCAAGTTTTAAACAGAATACATTTGATTTCTTGATCGTGGTTACAACTTTCTTCCCTCCCTGTCATTGTAAAGATGTGAACTACACAAGTGGCTGTATATGTAAAACCCAGTATTTTTGCAAGGTCACGGGTTAGTTTTTATTATGCATAGCTTAAATGATGAGCAATACCACAGAGACCCAAACAAACAGCAGGCCTTCATTAGATCTAGCATGTGTACAGTAACTCTTTAGGGCCTGATTTAAGGCCTATGTTTCCTTTTAGAGAACTCTGAATCATGTCTTTAGCCTTCTGAAATAGTGGAGAAAAAACAAAATAGCATTTTCTGTTGTTGCTGACTTCAAGATTTTAAAATTCAGTTATGTGCAAATATAAATCATTCTGTTTAACACGTTTGTAGACTCATTGGAGAAATGAAAACTTCCAAGGTTGTGTGTCCAACTGGTTTTGAGCAGGTCCCAGAGACTGACTTGGACTTCAGATGCATTCAGTGTGTTGCTTCTGTTGATTTTGGGAATTAGGTACCTGTGCATCTTAAGGAATTACGCTAAAGCGCCTATGTCAGTATGCCCTTTCCAGAATGTTATCCATTGTGTACTGTAATCACTCATTCAATGTGTAGCCATCAAAATGAGGAAAGACCTAGAGGTAAAGGTAATTATGGAGGGATTCCTTCCACTCATTCTATCTGGCTAAAATTAGGCATTGTATCCCAAGACCATCCTCCAAGACAAGTAAGAATCATTCTCCTGGGATATCTACTGTGGTGGGCTGACCTGGGCAGGTTGCCAGGTGTCCATCAAGCCACCTTCTCACTCCACCTACTCAGAGGGACAGAGGGGGAAATTAAGATTAAAAACTCGTGAGTCGAGATAAAGGCAGTTTAATGAAGGAAAGCAACAGCTGTGCGCAGAAGAAAAGCAAAACGAAAAGATTTATTCTTTACTTCCCATCAGCAGGTGATGTCCAAACACTTCCTGGGAAGTAGGGCCCCAGTACATGTAGCAGTTGCTTTGGAAGACAAATACCTTAATAACAAAGCCTGCCTCGCCCTCCCCCAGCCTCCTTTCTTTTAGATTTTATGGCTGAGCATGATGCCATATGGTATGAAATATCCCTTTGGTCAGTTTGGGTTGGTTGTCCTAGCTATGTCCCCTCCCATCCTCTTCCCCACCCCCAGCTAACCAGCTTGGGGTGAGGAGGAGGATTGGAGAGACAGCCTTGATGCTGTGCAAGCACTGTTCAGCAGTAGCCAAAACATTGGTGTGTTATCAACACCGTTCTAGCTACAAAGTATAGCACGAGGGCTGCTATGGGGAAAGTTAACTTGCTCCCAGCCAGACCCAGTACCCCTGTCTTCCTCAAATAACTTTAGATGGACCCTAAGCACCTGTCTCAGGCTTAGCACCAAAATTTCAGCTTAATAAAGTTAATAAAAAGTGACTGAGTCCAAGTTCATGACTTCTTTTCTAGTTCTCATACTCTGGAAGTATTTTTCCTTGTGAAGTATGCATGCCCAAAATGAAGTGTATGCGTGTATATACACACACATTTCACTGGCTTGCAAAAATCTTTCCAAGAACATTTTATCTGGATAACAGCTGTTGATATTTTTCCACTTGAAATCTGTCTATTTTTCTCATAGACTGTAGAGTAACTTTAAGGTTTGGAAAAATTACTTAACAATGGAAATCAGAGGTTATCTAGCATTGCCTGCTAACATCAGAAGATCTGTTTCATTTCTTGCACTCTTTTCATTGTATTCAATACGTGTACATGGAACACTTTTTTTAATGCAAAGCTTTTGCATGTGGAAAATACTTGTAGCTGTGAATTACTTGGGAGAATTGTATTGAATCCTCAACGCTATGCATTGTCATGTATTAGATGGGTCCAATTTGTTCTATAAAATCTGTGGTTTCCAAGTTCCCAGGTGAGTGAGACATGGAAGACCTAGCTCAAGCTTTTCATCCAAAGGGAAACTGTTACTGAAAAAACTCAATATATCACTCAATATATCAATATATCACTCAGAAATAAAATGTGTATAGAGACTTTAGAGAGAACAATATCAACTCTTTCACAGATAATGGTATAAAAAGGCAATGTAAAAGAAAAACCTATTACCAAGGAAGAAATTCCAAGGCCCTAAAGGAGAAAGAGACTGCAAAGGAATGTCACCGTAATGTAGTGTACAAGATTTGTGTTGGATTTATCTGCTGAAACTGACAGTTACAACACTATAAACATGAGCTGCTGTATCGCCCCTTTTCTTCACAGTAAGTTTCATTACTATTTTCAATGAATATTTATATCACAATAGGGTCCAGAGGCCCCAGTCAAGACTGGGTCCACATTGTCCCAACTGCTCTGCAAACATATACAAAGACAGATTTCCTTCTTTAAAATGGATACAATAAAACCAGACTGTCAAAGGCATTCTTGTGTAAGCTTCTAGCTGGTAAAACAGAAGGCTCAGAGTTTTTCCCCCTTTGAAACTAAAACTTTGTTTGGATAGCGTGTGAGAAAAACAAATTGTGGAGAAAGATTCCTATGTACATCAGCTACTGATTTCTAATAAAACCATATTGCAAACTTTTGATTACAATGCCTGTTAAACATAACCAGTCCATTTTCCTTCACGTAGGAAAAGCTAAGTTAGAAAAATAAGGAGTGAAAATATAGGGGTATCATAAAAATATTTTCATCAATAAAATAGGCTATCAGTGAGGCTGAGAAGCAAGGGAGTTATCCTAGCACTGAATAAACAGCAAAACAAGGGAGCTGAATATATGTTGGTCTGGGTCTGTGTATGCAAAAGAGGTGAGTTGGAAAGTACAATCCACAAAATAATCAGAAACAACCACTGTGAAAGCCTAATATTTGATCCCACATTAGCTTGTTGAATTTGAATCAAACTGATAATAGAATATTCAGGTGCCTACACAAAGCTCAGAACTTGAGTCATACACACACATTCACTTATATGTACGTGCGCATGCACACAAAGCATCTCTGCTGCTACCTTAACACACACGAAGATGGACCTTACTTGTGCAAGAACTCCCTCTTGCCATTCTGCAGAGTTAAGAGAGGCTTACACTGCTGTTTCTACCTTTGTGGCAGGTATCTGATTAAATAAGATTTCAAGACAGATATGCAATGACTTTTCAGAACATGTCATATACACTTTTAAAAAACTTATAAATCAGTACAAGTAATATAGAAGTCAGATAACTACATAGTTGATAAGAGAATTAAATTTACCATTTGAAGCTTTATCCCCAGATAGGAAATTTTCTACTTTTGCAGAAAGGCTTTGACTACAGCTCTTAGATTCATAACTGTTACTGTTCATAACTGATTCCATATGCTTCCATACAGATGTGTTCACAAAAGGTGAACATTTCTGTGAATAAAAGTAGTCATGAAATACCTGAGTGATGTTTCAACTGTTTTGTCATCTAGCAAAAGCAAATAGCAGAAATACCACAAGAGGAAGAGGAAGGATTTGAAATAGCATGTTAGTGCCTAAGTTCTAGTACAACAATCCAAGAAGAGCTTGTCTCACCCACTTAGCTACATGAAATGTTATAAAGACTAAGTGTACTGGCTAAGACATTCTTAGGCACCTAAAACTCTGATACTGGGCGTGCCATTAGTTACCACTACCTTGGCTGAACAGAGTAACTACATCCTTCTTCTTGTCTCAGACTAGGTAAGATTCTCGAAGTAGTTGTCCTGGTCTGAAAACACCTAAATTGGCCCAGCGAGGGCTCATTGCTTAAAAGTAACTGTCACAATGTTTGAAATTCCTGTGAGAGAGGTGGCAGCTGAAACTCCACACTGAGATTACATAGACTTTTTACAGTAGATGGTTGCTACCTCAATTCCCCTGGTCACTTAAACCTTTCTTTTTCCCAGACTTCCAGTTTTGTAGTTTCTTCCAGAAAGAAGTAGTGTGCATCATCCCTACTGACGTGGGGTATGAAACAAGGATACAGATATTTTAGAAAATTACCCCAAATTCCTAAATTGTACCCATGGCTATATATTTTTTCTGAACACTGTTAAGCTAAATAACATGTGCATTTCTATCCCATTTAAAAATCATTTAAGATAAGAATCATTTTAAAGCCAATCAAAACAGATTCCAGAGCGTGGTTTGGTACACAGCTCAGAGGGGGGAGTGTTGTGGTTCTGCTCCAAGTCTGCTCTGAGTCATTTCTGTCTTTGTTCTTGTTTAGTGATTGTCTAATGCATGGGACATTAATAATCCTTTGAAAAGGTCCCAGGTCTCAGTTCCTTTCATATCAGGCTACATAATTATGTTTCCTTTGGCTTGTTCTCCTTCTCCTGCCATGAGTTTTGACTCTTTGGATGTATTCTGGCTTTGTTTCAACATCTCATCCAAACTTGCCTCTGGCCCCCGTTTGGTGGTTAGGATGCCTTCTGGAACAGAGGTTTTTGGAGTGCCAGCCTCCTCAGGCTAGCAACTTACATCTCAAATCTCTTGCTTCTTGGATGAATGAAGAACCAGCACCTTTGTTTTCATCTGAACTGAAACAGAGTAAAACAGGTTTGCGAATATAGCAGATGGGTTCTTTGAATTGCTTAGGAGCATGAATGCCTCATTCCCTACACAAATAGCTTTAAGTATGAGACAGATAGCTCAATAAATTCTTTGGAACATGCATAACTGTAAAGCCCTATTGAAATTTCTGCCTGAATCCTTAGCTGCACAATATGTATCAGGCACCTGAGTTAGCTAAGTAAAACTTCACTGAATTTCTTTCCCTAGATTCCTCAATGCAGCCTAGTATCTTGTTAGATGCTTAAAGACTTGGTGGACTGTCCACTAGTATCAGCATAGTTATTGTTTTTAATAACTTGTACCATTTTTTTTGTTTCGTTTAAAGAAAAAAAATAGTATAGAAATGGTACTGCAGTAATTATATATATTTCATAGCAGCACAGTCCCTATTGTAACATCACAGAATTCTGGGGATTGAAAATTTACTTTGAATGTTATTTCTCAAGAGTGGTTTTGGCTCTGGTTTTCTTTACAGGAGATTTAAGCTTGAATCAGCTTCCAATTTCTGCTTTTCAACTTCCATTCCTGATTTAGCTCTTATTAATAGAAGGGGAAATAGCTGTGAATAAAATAGCTGCAGCTATTGATCCTGGATGTAGAGTTTAGACCATATGCTCAAGAAAAAGAAGGAAATACAAAAAATCAATGTGCATAAAAAAACGTTCTATCATTATTATCCCTTTTTCGATATTGGTGTTCCTTATTTTTAGAATTGTGTAGCAATGCCTATTGTTACGATGCAGAATGTCCCTCCCAGTGGCAGGAAATGCATCACACCCATGCCCCTGTCCTCAGCACTTTCTTCCTTGCACCATATTCATATCCTGGACCTGTCACTAAATCTTAACTGATCTTACACTGACAAGACATTTCTATATAGCACAACAGTCCACACTGAGAAGACAAACCTAAACTATTAGAAACTTCTCTAGTTCTGGAGATAGAGCAGCTTGAGACCACTACGTCTGTTCACTGCAGGCTACATGCATGTACTGGATTGTATCAAATCAGATGAAATGTCTTTGCACTATAAGCTGTAGAAATGAGAGAAAGAGCAGATCTGACACCAGACTTTGGCCTTGAAGTCTGGCAAAAAATAAGGTTGCCTCTATATGGTCTCCTTTACAGTCAAAGGAAGATGGACAGGCACCTCAGGAAGTTGATTCACAACATATGTGTGCTGAAACACCCTCAGGAAGTGACTCTTCCTCCACTGTCTGCAGCAGGATTGTAAGGAGACTAAGCTACTAAATAGGACACTTAAATTCCATGTCTGAAGTTAAGCAGTGAGTCTGGTCCCTTTTGTTCATGTTTCTAACACTGTTTGGTTGTAGTTCAGATTCAAAGAAATCACAGTGCATTTAGGAAAAGCCAGGCTGGTGAACCGGGCAAAAGCATGTTCAGCTCCAGCAGTGCCTGGTCTGCCTGGACGGCATGAGGAAATACGCTTGTGACCCTGAACCCTCCTTTACAGTGACCTCTGGAAGTCCAGCTGACGCAGGTCCTTACCACAGGTCTGAGGGCTGACAAAGTTTCTGGTAGATACTCTGGTCATCTGAGTGATCTCCAACTTGGTTTGCCTGGCTGCGTATGTCTACTTTGTGGCTTGGATCAGCAGGAGCTCCTGTGGAAATCTTCATTAAATAGCTGGGACTAGTTTTCAGTCCTTTTGTGCTTTATAATAGTGCAAAGAGCCCTGTTCTGGTTTCTAAAAATGGCATATTTCTCTTTGAAATCTTATATCTTGCAAAACTTCAGCACTGTTCCAAAGAAACATCTGCTGTAGGCTAACTTAGATATTACATAGCCCTCAAAGCAGAATGTTAGAAATAAAATCTGTAATTTCAAATACAGTGCTGGAATGAGACTTTGACTTCATTTGTACTTATGGAAATCCAGATTAGCTCCATTTATATGGACTTCCTTCATTCTCAGACAACAGAATTGGTAAGTAAAATCTCTGTAGCAATGCTGTGCAGCATAAATGTTTTTACTCAGCTAAAATCAGACATGACACAAATACACTTGCTTTTGAGACAAGGAGCTTTTAGATATTCTGTGGTCACGGTGCTAGAGAGACTACTTCTCTTTCTAAGACTAATTATAAGAACCTCAAAATCTACCTAAATTTTCCAAGGTAGAAGCCACAGACATTAATTTGTAGAGAACTGCATTAACAAATCTAGAGCTCTGTAACTTAAATATTAAGGCTGATCTGACTGAAGTATGAATGGAAATTTATGCGTGTATGTGTATGTAAGACCCAGCAGAAACAACAAAATAACTTAAAAAACCTAGAAGGCTTAAAGGGTTAAAAGCATGGCCTGTATTGATAATGAAGGACACTGTACCCAACTTCACCACTTCCAGACCACTGTTCCCAGTAGCAAAATGGAGGAAGGTGTTGTTTATGCCAAAATCAAAGGTCCTGCACCCTGATAACATCACAGCACAGATGACTTCTCGGTGAAGACCCTTCATCCTACCACCAGCAGACAGGAAATAAGGTTGTACAATAAAATATATACCATTCCTTTCCGTGTTAGCCATTGTGAAATTACATTCCCAATGATGCAAAGGAGGCAATGGGGAGCAACCTGGCGTAAGATTCATGGATGCTGGAATACCCAAGACTCTGAGGGAAAACGACTGCCCCATAACAGCCAGTGAATCCTAAAGGAGATAAAAACCTGTTCAAAGATTAGTTTTCAATGCTTGCCAAGAAGAACCCCAGAGGCACTATAAGGAGTCAATAGCTTCTGTCCCTTGTCTTCTGTGTTGAATACAGGTGATCCTGGGTAGACCACTCAGGCATACACTTTTAGGTACGTGGGAGTATGTGGGTGTAAATGGGCAAGTGATTAAAATCTGAAAGAATGAGTGTGAGTAGGTAAAATCAGTTTACTGAGAAATTTTGTAAACAAATATCACCTTCCCCTTCCCCATCATCTCACTGAGTTTTGTTACACTAATTTCTCCACACAACTTATTTATGTAGGTCTGTACAAGAAAATGAAAGTTTATCTGAGCTGTGTAATTTGCAATCTAAGTAGTTATTGCATTAACATTCAATAGCTCACAGATCTATTTATTTTTGAGATAGAACAACAGAAGAAAAGACGACCTTAAATGCAAAATTGAAGAACAGACACATACGAGCCCCATTTGGAAAGAAAAACAAACCAAAAACCTCTACCATAATTAGACATTTTCTTGTAAGCCTTTGGTAGTTTAAGAACAGCTGTGGGGGAAACTAGTTCCTTTTGATAGGTCAGTGTGTGGTACAACTGTCCCTTACAGTTTATAATGTCTCTTTTTAAGTTCTGCACTTTTGTTTAAGTATATTTTTTGCAGTAAAAGAAGCACTGAGACAGGACACACTTCAGATTCTCCTGTAGATTTAAATTTATTACATGTAATATATCAACTTTGATCCTAAAAGACGTAGACATAAAACAACAAACAAAACATCTGTCACCGGAATTACACCACCTTAGAAGAAAAATGTGGCAACTGATGACTTTCAGCCTTGCAATTTACCTCTTTAAATCTGTTTATTTTCTGTATTTTATTGCTTTGCATATATTATGTGGGTCCGCAATCCTCATATAGGTTACTGTTGTCTACGTTTCTATTCTGTTCCATCCCTACTGACTCCTAGCCCACAGATACTGTTTAATCTTTTTTTTTTCACAGCTCAGCCTCTTGAGCTGTTTCTAATCCTAAAAAACTTTTCATTTGTCTCACCTCCTTTTCAGCCAATGGTGAGAGATAGATACCTAAAGAGCCCATCCTAAAAGAAGCACCTGTGGTCAGTGGCTGGAGCTGCTTTTCATAAGTTTAATGTTGTTCTCTGGTGACTGTGAAAGGATGCTAGCATAGACTGAATGCCTAGCCTAGGGATGACTGAAGTTGCGAGTTGACTTTTACCAATTGTGTTTTGTTGCTCATTGATATGTTCAGAGTTCTGTTCTCTTGACTTCTGTAACTGAAAGTGCCTCTCAACTGGTCATCCACATTAAGCAGTTTCATTTGTAAATGTAGTCACATTGAATAAATATAGGAGGGGGAAAAATGGATACTCCATGCAATCTTAGGAAAGATATCACTCTCCTTTGGCATGTTCTGTGGCTAATATTCTGCACTGGTATTCTCTAAATCTCTTGATTGATTGCAAAGACAGAGTAGGGTAACTATTAACCACATAGCCAGATAGCTAAAGATAGATGATGTGATTCCCTTTCAGTGTTTTCTTACGCCGTGTATTAAATCAGGCTTGGAAGGTTGATTATGATTTGAAGACTTGCAACTATTGGCAAAGTTAAACATGCTTTATTGTATTTCTCTACAATATTCTTCCTGCTTTGTGATTTTTCATAAAGAATTTTACTTAGAGCAGCAAAGGAAATACAACCCCACCCCCAACCCCCCCAAAAAACCTATGGAGAATAATATCATTAAGTGATATAGAATCATTTCTGTTTCAATTTTTTAGTAAAGTGCATGTTGCCAAAAATAAACAAACATCTGGAAGACGAAGGATCATTCTGTACAGTATATAGTCCAAGAAACATCTTTGTCTTGTTACAAGCTTGCGTGATTTATCAAACATGTAAAAGATAGAAAGCTGCATGGATCAGATGACCAATAATGGGAAACAGACTTTTACCTTTAGGTTACTGGTTCAAGTCCAACCTATGTATAGCAAGCAAATACTGCTCGTGCTCTGGGTCTGGTATATAATACACATGTATCAGTGAACTCCTACTCTGTTACCAGTGTAAAAATGGCAACACCATTAAATTCACTATAATAATTGGTATTTTTTATGACAGTCACAGCTGATGCAGGAGACTGGACAGATAATGCTAACTGCTTGGAACAGTTTCTTTAGAACCCAGATTTAGCACATTGGCAAGAGAACTATGGGGAGGCTTTCAGCTGTCCATCTCCAAAACTAGATAACATCCTGTAATAAGAGAGAGATGACAGTCTAGAAACAGAATTCCTAGAAGTTAATACCTCTGCTTTGGTATCCAACAGCTACAGTGATTAATCAGCTAAGAACATCTGAGAAAGCATAAAGCAAATCACAAATCTCAAGCTACTAAGTTCCATAACGTATGCCCTCAAATATTCAGAGAAGCAGCAGTCAGTGTAAATGACCCAAATCCCATGACAAGTGAAAGGAACATTATCTTAGGTTTGAAGCCTATTTACAAACCATATCTTGAAAATGCTCTTCTCCAGAACATTATTTTCAGTAGAACTGCCACAAAAGATGCATACAAAGCTGTTATAGGTCTCAAGATCTCCCAATTTTGTTCCAAAGTTCAGGACAGGGACTATCTGATTTCCACAAAACTGGTGAAGAAACATACAGCATGTGCAAGCACTTTAGTGCAGGTCAATAAAAGTCTGGAATGCGTCTCTCCCTCTAGGCTTCCTCCATTCGGAGAACATCTGTCCCATTTCCTTTGTTCCCAAAGTCTTCTTTTGATTTGTCCCCAAGTCCATTCCTGGTTAAGCTGTCTTACTGTCAGTGCTGCAGATGGGAACATTGTGTATTTGTCTGCACAAAGCAACAAGGTACATCCTTACTCCTACTTACACCAACAGGTTACTCAGTCATAGTTCAGCTGAAGTTCATTTTGGTCACTTGATCACCCTGCATTCTGCAAAGTTATGATCTTAGTAACTGAGCATTTTTATCCATAAACCCTACTTAGTAATAGGGTATTGGAATACAGCTAAAGAATATACAGAAAACCTGAAGTGTGGTCAGTCAAATCTCAGTCTGCGAGGTTCAGAGTGCTTCCCAGTTTTTCATTGCTTCCATATTCTTTGTCTTCAGTGAAACTAATTGATGTAAAATGTTTGAACCTATGGCCACTATACAACTTAAACCAAATTAGTTCTGTGAAAAAAGCAGATTTTAGATGGTTAATTAGGTGTTCTCAGGAAGTCCAGGATCATAGTGTTTAATAATGCTAGTAATGATATATATCTACATTGCAAGATCCAGAGAGTCTATTATGAAGTGTAAAGTGTTTTCTTCCAAAATTGTGGCAAATATATATACACATATGAATGTACATGAGTATTTCACATAAATATATTTAAAATCTATCCTATCCAGGAATATTAAGACAAAAATAACTCTACTAGCTGAATATTACATAGTTAAGCTAAGAGATTCAAATTGGGATCCAAATACAGCAAAAGCTTTGCTCATGCTTGGACCCAGATCTCGGGTGTGTTAGCTCTTTTAACTTGTATAGCTTACATAGAAAGCCTAATTTAAAAAATCCTAACCACTTGTCCAGTCTGGACGCAATCTACTTTTACCTGTCTTTTACAATTAGAATTTATGTGCACTAGTGTGAGTTATTTCAACAACTGGTTCTCCATGGAGACAGCAAAGCCAGCCAGTAGCTGGGGGATGATCTCAAAAAAGGAGATGTTTGGTCAGGTGAAAAACTCAGGATTCAATATTTTTTTGGTGGTGGTGTGCTAGAATGCTGCAGTCAAGGAAAATCTTTATTAAAGCATAATTTTAGGCTTCAGTGCCTTTACACTTGGGATAAAGGTACTGTGACAAAATTCCTATTTTTGGTCATGGCTTAGATATATGCTAAGGAGTGTTAACGCCAGCACAAGGGTGCAGCACCCACAGAGGTGGATGTATTACCTAGCTTTTAAACAGTACCTCAGATGTGCAAAGCCCTATAAGGACACTAATTCATTGTCTGGGATTTAAAAAATAAAAAGTGCATTTTCAAAGGAGGCCCTGGTCAGACAATATTATTACACATGGGGAAATCAAGATACAGTGGTGAAGTAGCTTCCAAAGGTCACACAATCAGAGTAGATTCTCAGTGTCTGGGTGATTACAGTAAACCACTCTGCCTCTTTGCAAACATAGACCCATCTGCAACAAGCCTGGCAAGTCTGCAATGCTCTTTTTATGAGGGGTGATATGATGCAAGAAAATTGCTACATCTTCATTTTTATCCTGAAGTTGTCATATAGCAATGCAACAGAACGCATCTTTAGAATTAAAGTTAATACAATAACTTTTACTCGTTTGACTAATCATGTTAAGCAGAGAAGAAAAAATAAGGTTTTTAGTTCCATGAAGGGTCTGCCAAATTCTATAGGATTTTCCTAAATCAAGATTTTATCTAACAGTTTTTATTTATATTCTTAATTTTTCATACTACATAATACAGCCACTGATGAATGAAGCTAACCAGACCCTTCTGGTGTTCAGATTAACAAAAAAAAATTTACAAAAATACTGTCAATGTATTAGCAAGTAGTCTGTGAATTTAGACTTCAGAATTCTCAGATAATAGATAATAAGATTTTGAAAGCATGTTAGTGTTCTTAAAACAGAGCCTGCACAGCTACATTAGATTTGGATTTATGCTGGTACAATTTACAATTTTATGGTCAAATGACTTGCATCTTTTGATGCTTCACAGCAAATTTTCATTTGTAACACAGAATATATAAATTTTTATCACAAATCTAACTTTAAATAAATGTGGAAAAAGCATTTTGTTAGTACATGTTCTCACTAACGAAGTATATGCATGTGTGCATACAACAAAACATTTAAAACACTGAGCTAAAAAGTGAATAAGTTGGAGTTTCATGAATTGCTTACACATCACCAGAATTCATTATAGCTGCCAGATAAAATGCAGCTCAAGCACTAAACCTCAGAACATATACGACCTCTAGTGGGAGAATATGAATAACTGGAAGAGAAACAGCTGGCAGTGGAAGTAAACAGTAACTTTTCCTGTTCCCTCTTAATTTTCCCTAGACAGAGATTGGGACAGCACTACCTTCTATAATTCAAGAGAGTTATTCTTCTGCACCATTGACAGAAGAACCTGAGGAGGAAGCATCAACACCAAAATTAATTGATGGGTCTTCAGCACAGGGGTCTGGGGTTCTTGGACCCCAAACTCAAGACGGTTAGTAGGAACAAGAAATGAGTTTTGCGTGTGTAGCTTTGCTTTTGAGTGAGCCCACTTTGCTTGCTTATGAATGTCTACCTCTCTTACTGAAGAGGAGGTATAACATGCCTATCTTGAATGCTCTGAAGTCAGACGGCTGCCTAGTCAAAATGTTTCCATACTATTTCACTATGAAAATAACTGTGTGCCAACAAAGTTTTTTTTCCAACTAAAGTTCTACTTAACACTTAAACACAACTTAAAAATTTGCTAATGGCTAGCAAATATTACCAGTACTTTTTTATTGGCTTAGATTTCAATATCATTACCAACTATCTTTATTTTATAATGATTTTTTACATAGTTTTTATAAATGTGTTCATACAAAATATAATTAAAATGCTGAAGAATTCTTGACCATGAAAACTAGCAACTGTGAAACTTAAGGAAAGGGAGCTATTTAGAAATTTTGGGTGAAGCTGATTTTCTGTTCTTCTGACTAGCTATGGTGAAATAAGAACTTTCTACATCTCACAGGGGAATTAAAATTGTAAAACACAATCTGTCCCTCTCCCACACAAATAGTGATGCTAATAACTAGCATTTGTTAGCAGCTACTCTCAACTCTTGTAGTTGAAGCTCACTAGAGTTATCCACTATTGTGATGGGTTTTTGTGTTGTATGGTGATCAACATACAACAGGAAAATCCTACTTTTTACTATGCCTAACACTATAACTGAGTGCCATAGAAGACAAATGAAATGAAAAAAAAAAAAAAACCAAACGAGTTCATGCTTCCAAAATTGTGTGTTCAGTGAAGAGAAATTAATCATTCCTAGTCTTGTTTTTATACATATTCCTAGTGAGCTTTGGCCAGGCAAAAAAAATACACTGATGTCAAACCAAACAAAAATGGAAATGAGAATTCCCCAGGAGAGTCCTGAAAAAAACCCACAATTTTCTTCAATTTTGAAAGCTGCAGGATGTTACAAAACATTTCACGTAAATATTACATATTATGAATTCTGTATCTGTCAACATTTTTGAGCACTGAATGCAAATCAACTAGCGCATCAACTAAAGATATGCACAGGAGGCTCAAAGCTGTAACATATCAAATCAGACTTTTTTCCTGTCTTTATTTATTTCAGCAACATATTTTCCTGTCAGATGTTGCTGCTGTTCTTGGCTTGGTACTGGATAGAAGACTACAAGGCTCAGGAACATCAAGCCAAGTTCATTTTTCTTGTTGATATCTTTTTGAATCCTTCCCATACCTCTGTCCTTTTTCAGTCTACACCAACCATAGGTGACAAATACCACTCCTCCAAGATGAAAAATAGGACAGAAGGGAAAACTCTCTTCCTGTACTATGTTGCAATATTTTGAAAAAATATCAGCCATCTCAACTCTACATTCATTTAGGACTAGATTTGCTGGAATGGTTCAAGGTGTGACAATTTATTTTTTCCCTGTGTCAGGCTTGTTCCCTGTAGCTAATTTAAACTGTCCTGTGGAGGAAGAGAAAGTATAAAAACAGTCTTATCTCTCTAGAAATGTTATTCCTGGATGCCCAAGTAGAGATTCTCAAATAAGACAGTACTCTGGTCACTGAATCTTACCTGAAAAGACACCACATATATAGTCCACCCCTCAGTTAGTTACTGCTGCCTGTTTGTAACTGACACAGATTAAGAAGACAAATCTTCCATCTTCTCCATGATCTGGAGAAAAAACTCATTTGCAAGAAAAACATTTTCATACTTATTAATTATGCTACTATTCTATAAAGTAACCAGAACAAACAATGAGTCGTCTGCTAGAAGGAGGAGGAAAACATGAAACAGGAAAGTATTTCTATGGGATTAAAAGATGAGAAACAGATATGCTGATTTATACCCATAATCAAAGAAAAGATGTATCAAAAATTCAACACACATAGCAATTAACAACTTTTCCTACTAAAAATGACATTCAGACAAACCAGTCAGTGTCACAATTCTAACCAAATTTGAACAGTATCATTAAAAGAAACTTCTGAATTCATGCAGTTTTATGACTGAGATGAAATGGCTTAATTGTTCATTTTCATGAACTTCTGGTGATCACCAAATGTTTTGTTAACACAGTTTCCAAGTTACCTTAACTCAGACTGACATAGAAATTTTTCATGATGCTGAATTTCTGAATCAGAAAATGTAATTAAACAACATGCAAAGAAAATTGAGGTTCTTCTCCATAGATCTGTAGAAAAATATTAATTTCCTTACAAATTATTCAGAAGTATTATTTACAGAACCAAACATGGGAAATCACAAGAAGTTTCAGTCATCAGCTGTTATTTCTCCATCTAGATGGAAGGGCACATTTGCCAGCATAGGGGGAAATTGATCTTTGGTTGGGTGCTGTCACCTAATATTCTATTGTTATAGTCTGAGAAACATTGTATCAGAACAAGTTAAATGACCTTCTAATAGGCATAGGCAGAAAAAAAATTAGTTTTAAGCAGAATTTAATCACTTTCTTGTTGCAATTATATGATGTGGTGATCAAAACAGAATGGGAATGAACTTTATCATCAGCAAAATCTTACCATTATGTGCTTAGGTGAGCATTTTATTATAGTAATTTACAAATCATTTTTGTACTTTCTTTTTTGTAACAAACTGTTTTCTTTTAAATTGTTTGATAGGTCTTCCCACTTGCCTTTTGTGTACATGCCTAGGGACGACAGTCTACTGTGATGATCATGAGCTTGATGCTGTTCCACCATTGCCTAAGAAAACCACGTATTTCTACTCACGTTACAACAGAATCAGGAAGATCAACAGAAATGACTTTGCTAACTTAAGTATGGATAGTAGTATTGTTGCAATTAGCTTTAATTTCTATTATTTCTGGCTCATACTAATCTAAGACGTAGTGATTCATTTTATGTAATGTTTGATGACAGTAGGATTATACACATAAATGCACCTATGGAAAAGTGGTTTGCTACTTTTGAATGTAAAGGTCAATACTTCAAATGCAGATTCTCTGTCAAATTTTTGAATTATTAGAAATAACAACGTTCATCTATCTTTTAGCTGTTACTTGTAATCAGCTTTAGAAAGGTAGAAAAAAACCCAAACCTCATGGAACATTTGTAGCATATTAGAACGTACTGTCTTCCTGAACAAGACAACTTCTCAGGTAGACATACTTTCAAGTATTTGCAAAGTATCTGTGTGAAAGGAATTTTACCTTTAAAGTATATGTTCATTGGTTTACTCCAGAATTATCTAGGAAAATCTTCAATAAATGAAAACTCTTAATCCAAAACCATTTGTGGCCTAAAACTGGCCAAAACTGGTGATTTATAGAGCTTCTATTTTCACATTTCCTTCTTGAGATTCTTAAAGATACCTGATTTTTCAGGAAGTATTAAGCCTACCCTGTTTAGGGACTGCTATACTCTCACCAGCCTGAGTATCAAGCCACATTCTTTGTTTTTTGGTTTAGACCTAACTTTGTGTAACTAATGCTAATTGATTTCATGATGAGAAGTGTGGACTCAGTACCAAAAAAGGCTACAACAATAATGCAGGGGAATGCAACGATCCTTTACGAAAGAAAACTATAAGGGTTTGGCTTGCTCAAACCAAGATGACGGTTGGAAAGGAACACAACTGGTATATAAAAAAACCAAGGGGAATAAATACTAAGAAGAGTGAAAATTTATTGAGGCCAAAATATACTTCTAACATAAGAATAAAATAATAAATAAAATAAAATAACCATGAAAAACATTCTGGGTGGAAAACAGAAGTAAGCTACAGAATAATGCATTTAAAATTAATGCATATTAACACACTGATATTTAGACATTGTTCTCTTTTGCCAAAAATAAGTTTAATTTTCTTTTTTTTTGATTGGAAAAAGTGTTTGAGTGTATTTTAGAAAAAAGTCAATATATCAAATTTCTTACATATGGGAAAATGTTGAAAATAAAAAAACATGTGGAACAAGGTGGTAGAGAATATGTTTATTTCCCTTTAAATGTTATTTTTCCAAAAGATAACCTTTTAAAAGATTCCCAGAACACACAGAAATTTTAAAACTATTAACTTTAAAATCTTTCACTAAAAGATGTATGAAGAATGACACAAGCAATTTTAAACAGGATGAGAAGGAGATGTTGGTCCCCTTTCTTAGGAGAACTGTTCAAATAGAGATTATTGCATGACAGAGAGAGAGAGAGAGAGAGAGAGAGAGAGAGAGAGCTGCCACATAGTGGGTCTGGAATGGATCTGATTTAAGACACTTCACCTGTAATTAAAATAACCCATTTGCCTTTTTCTTTTTTAAAACTTCCAGGAAATACATTCTTACATGCTTGTTGTATCTTATTTCTCTGCCAGACAATTTAAAGAGGATTGATTTGACTGCAAACTTTATATCAGAGATCCATGAAGATGCCTTCCGGAGATTGCCCCAACTTGAGGAGCTGGTGCTGCGTGACAATAGGATAAGGCAACTCCCCAAGTTACCATCTACCTTGACATTCATTGATGTTAGTAAGAACAGGCTTGGTCACAGAGGAATACGTAACGAGGCATTTAAAGTAAGTCTGCGTTTGATGTGAAAAATCTTTTCTTCCTCTCTCCAAAGGATGTGGTCAGAAGAGCAGCCTAAATGTCCCCCTACAGTAGTAAAACCGTGCAGATTATAGGCACCACTACTGGGCTGGCTGCTGGGTAATCTATAAAGATGGAGCAAGATGTATGAGCACTATCAGCTGGACATGAAAACCCTTTTTATTCTTCTTTACAAACATCCACACAAGACATGCGATGCCACACTATGTTTGTATCTATGAACCAACTACCCACATGACTAGCAAAACTCCAGGAAGCTGTTTGATGTTCCCTTGCAAGGAGGCAAGAGGGAAGGGCAAAGCTGTGGATGCCACTGCTTCAAACCTACTCTGCCATGTATCTACATGGGAACATGCTAGAGTATTCATTAAATGTATATACTTTCTTTCCATACTTTCTATACTTTTCCCTTTCCAAAAGCAGGGAAATCGGAACCTCTGAGTGATCATCCTTCCTCGAGAATTTTGGTGGGGAGAAGTAGCCATGTGCTGCTCCTAATTACATGTGAAATCTGAAGTCATTATAGAATATAGGCTAGCTTCATATGTTAGACCTGGTTCATGTGCCCTATTCAATTGCATCGAAGAAGGTAGTTGTAACCAGCCATCTCTGAATTCTTCCTTTGGAAAACAGGCACTTAATGAAGCAACCAACAGCAGTTACTGAATCAGATATTTTCTCCTAGCCCAACATAAGGCAGGTGTTGGCAATAGGAATGATGGGCAAAAATCAGTCCCCCAAATCAAGACTCTGGCCTAGCACTCTTTTCTTCTGCACTTTCCTGATTTTAGCCATGAAGGAGTCAGCCTTTATCTCCCATATTTGCCAAGAACCTTCACCCTGATATCTCAGAGTTCTGTCAGTAGGAATTAAACTAGGACACTGCACTCAAAGTAGTTAGGTACCATAACAACTTTTGTGTGTAAAAAGCGGGCAAAATGAGAGTATTCTACTGAGCCTTACTGACCTAGCCAAGTTTATATCTTATTATTGTTATAATTACCAGATGAAGCTGCTTCTTCCACTAAGTCAAGGGAGAAAATGATTTACTTTTTCAAATGGAATGAGAAATTTATTTTTAGCTCAGGCATTTCTTAAGCAGTTATAATTTGCTTCAACACTAATACACTTCTACAAAATTGAGTAAGCTTGTCACAAAAGCAAGAAAACAGACAGAATAGGAAGCCTTTCTGCATAATGACTGGGAGTGGCAGTATTTTCGCTTTAGAACAACATCATTGAAATAATCTCTAATTATTAAGTCTCTAGACATTTCAAAGATGTTTTTTCCTTCATTTTAATCCAAACACCTAATCTTTAAAAGCAACAATTCTCAGCCTGTGCAAATGGAAGTTCACGGCTGTCTTTGAATTTCTGCCTTTTCAACCATATCATGCTGAAACAAAATGTGTTACTATCCAGTGGTGCTCATTGCAGTGATATTTTTCAAACTTTCTTGCTAGAGATTTTCAAAAATGTCTATCATTTTCCCCTGCCTTTTTCCTTCATCCTCTAGGATCTGCATGAACTGCAGCATCTTTACATCACTGACAATAACTTGGATCATATTCCATTGCCGCTTCCTGAAAGCCTCCAAGCTCTTCATCTCCAGGTAGGCTACAAAAGTAATGGCTCTATATATCATGTTGAAATCGCAAGTAAAACCGGAAAGGGTAACTATTGTCTTGTTTTGTTTCTTCTGTTTATCCAAAAGTGTACTTAGTTGACTAAACAAACTATTGGAAACATACAATTAACTAGTGAACGCAATATTTGAAAGAAGTTTATCTCAGCTAAGCATTAATTATTGGAATTTGTAATACAGTATTTTTCAAATATAAAATTCTAGATTTATTGTTAGTACAGATTAAAGTTACGTTCACAGCTGTCAAGAGCAATGTTAGTCTGAGAGACTTCAAAGACAGAAATCCCTCACACTGCTCATACAAATCTTCGAACAGGAATACTTTTAGGTACCCAGAGTTGCTTTACATATTGGATGTATCTATACTCAGAGCATTTCATTCTCTTAATAAAACAAATTCCCAGTTGCTAAGATTTTTTCAGCCAAACTTTTCCATTTGACTATGTTGGAACATCGTATCCATCCTTTCTGTAATCCTTTTTTTTGTATTTGCTTTTACCTAAATCTTTGTTTCTGAATTTTTCCTTTTAACCTTTTCCATCTCTGCTTCTTTCCCTTTATCTCCTCCTGTACCAGTGCCCAGTTTTGATTATCAAAAGATGCTTTTATTTATTACATAATACAGCAAAAAAACTTGGAATAAATAATCTGATGTACCATACATAATGTTTCAATAAATAAATCTACAGAAATACTCTGCCTGCTAGCTGACTATTTTTTTCACCTGCCCATGCCTGTAAATTAAATATACAGTGCTATGTGCTACAGACCAAAGCTAGTGAGCTGGACTTTTTCCACACCAATTTCTGACTAGCAAAGGAATGGAGAAGGGAAGAATTTTCAGACAGCTCTCATTTTAGGAGATGACCTTTTTAGTCTCATGTTCCAGACAATATTGTATTCTAACAATTCATTGTTCAAAATGGTTCACTTCAAGAACAAAAGCTCAGTGAAGATAAGGTATATAAGAGGAATTTAAATCAAAGGAATAAAACCTAAAGAATTCAGTTTTCCCTGTATATATACAGATGTGGGTTAAGCTAATATGAGAGGGCCTGGGGGAAAGAAATTTGTCACGGATCAAATTGCAGATTTGTGGATTTGCAGGTTGAGGCGTATCAAGCTGTCAGGATGATAATTACGGTTCTATGATTTTTGGACTGGCCTATGATGGTTCCAATTTGCATTAATAAGGCTCTTCAATATGATCCTGGAAATGAAAATTCTCTATAATTCTACCAGGCCCCTCCTGCAAAGCCTGTCTCTGCTACATGGTTTGAGTTACTCAGTTTTGAAGCTTTGCACTGGCCAAGAAATTTTCCCCCGATTGGAAGATTTCTCTGTTGATGACTTGCAGCCACAATCTGGTCCCTTGGGTTCAATCAAGTATATCTCTACGCACTGAAAATACATCCATAAATTGTTCTTCAAAGAGTAAAAAATTACTTTCAGGCAACTATTCTGATACCCTTTTTTTTTTTTAGAACAACAACATTCAAGAGATGCACGAAGACACCTTCTGCAAAATGAAAGATTTTACTTATGTGCGTAGGGCTCTTGAAGACATCAGACTGGATGGTAATCCCATCAACCTCAGTAAAACACCTTATGCATACATGTGTCTACCCCGTTTGCCAGTTGGTAACCTCATCTAAGCTTTGACAGAAGCCAATACTGTCATACGCTATAAGAATCTTTAAAAGCAAATTATTAACTCACTGTTACACTAAGCAAGATGCATTTTTTCAAATCTCATTAATTTGGGAAATATTTCTATTAATAATGAAATTGATTACTGAGATACAAAGAATAATATGAAATGCTACAAGACAACTCCATTATCTACCCAACTGTAAGCTGTATAGCAATATCAAGAAAAATATTTTACTACAAAAACTGTACTGAAGGCAATAAAAGATCAATGTAAATGCAAAAATTTATGCTGAATTATTCAGATCTAATGTATGAATTCTCAAGTTAAATAATTTTAATGTTAACATCTAACTATAACATAGTAAGTAAAAACATAAAAATAAAATGTGTGTACACAACTGAATAGTTATCGCCTTTTCATTTAATTAAATATTTTTATTTCAGAGACACATCCATTTTTCTACTTCTTTCCTTAAAGGTCCCTTCATTTTGGAAAAGTACTAACAATATTTCAGAAAAACATGTTTTCCTTAGCAAACAGTCTTTCCTTGAATCAATAACAAAATACAGAGTTTAAACTTGTAGCAGATTACCCCCCAAAAGTACATAAGGTATTTATTTATACCTTTGCAGCAAAAATTGGTCTTTGTAATGCTGATGGGGCCCAAAGCTGTCTTTTGTATCTTTGATAAACTTGCCTGATATATTATTTGGCTAATACAAATCTCATGTAAAATAGCCTATTTGAGAAATACTGAACTTTATTCTGCATAGGAAGTGGAAAAAACACCCCTTGAGATATTTAAACAGTCACACAAAATATTGCAGTTCAATATACTAAGGACCAGAATTCAGAGATCCAAGTCACAGGTATCTTTGTGGAGCCATCGTTCAGTTTCCAGTTATTTGATACAATTTCACTGAGCTTTTCTGCTTCACTGTTTAAGAGCCTTACCAGCTAAAGATTAGAAAATTCCCTCCCTTTGGATAGTTTGAACAACTCTCCTTCTTTTGTGGGGGAGATTTAATACATTTTTCTAGGGAGAAAGCCCCCAGGAAAGATCCACTATGTACAACATAGGTACTTGCCCATTCTGTTCTACACTGACAAGCAGCAAATAACACCTACACGTCTTCAGTGATAAAGGTTTGATGGAAGACTTTAGCCAAAAAAATCCCCATAAAACATAACAAATCCTTCCACTTACACAAGTTGATATTTTTTTAATATCAAAGTTCCCTTTCATCTAACTGAACATACATGCTCACTTAAAACGTAAGTGCAGCTGACTTGTTAAATTTCTGTCGGGCCAGGCAACGGAAACTCTGTTCACAAAGACCACATTCTTCACCCTCACTGCCACTTTCTAGAAGAGAACACATGGGGAACATGAACAGCAGGTTTGTACGCAACAACCTCAGTCAGGCTAAAATCAGAGTTGAAGAAATACAGCAAGCTACAATGACTGTGCCTTTATGACTGTACCTTTACCAATTTGGCAGTCTTACTTGAAATCTAGATAGGCAAAAAAAACCCAAACCAAACATAACAGCTAGACCCTTCACTTCTATTTAAAATAATTTCTGTTTGTTTTCAGACACTTATACAGAACAAACTGTAGAACATCTATCTTCATTTTAATGTTTCCTGCTGAAGACATCAGTTGCTCTTAGATACATGCTCTTAGAGCTGAGACAATTTCTTTTCCACTCTCCAGTTCTCTCTAATAGTAACTGAAAAGTCAATGATTTAAAAAAAACACTTCCAAGCTACAGACTTTGTTTCAGGCCTAAAATCTGAATCCATGGGACTGCGTTTAGTGGTCAAAAGGATGATGTGCAATACATCCTTAAATACACAGACTCTACAGTGCTTTATTCTGTAGCCATTTTGTCTTACCTTTGGGACTCAGTTTCCCTGTTTTGTCAATCTATAGGTAAATAACCAGCTTTATATTGTTTTGTCAATCAAATGAAAAGGAATATTGAGGAGGAAAAACATTATTTGATCCATTGGGCTGTTGTTTTCTGTGAAATCTCTGTCTCTGTCAATGTGTTGCACTGATAGCGGATACTGTCTCTAGAAGGTTATGATCTCTTAGGGTACGTATGCATGGCTTTCTAAACACCAGCCAGAGCCTGCAGCCACCATCACTTTCTGTGCATCTGCATTGCTAGGGCATATGCCTATGTTCAGGCACAAGCTTTAAGCAGGTTATGGGGGACTTTGAAAAGCAGCCATGATTCTGTGTTGTGTTTAAATGTCTACACACTCACATCCCCAATATACAGTCAGCTTGAACACTGACTAATCTACAGACATTTAGCCTGCAATATTAACACATCTTTCGGAGCTCTCACAAATGTGGCCAGTGCCATGCATACGAGCTTATTCCTAAAAGAGTCCTAATATCACAGTGTAAATTTATCTCCAAAGGTTTCCAAAGAGAACTAGCTAGTCAAATTCACATGGTTAACATAGGTGCGGACGTTGCCTTACACTCCAGTTCAACTCAAGTGTTTTCCCAGTGCCTAGCAGGGTAATCAGAAGTTCTCAGAACTGGCTGTAAACATGCAGTTAACCCAACAGTGTCACATAAATTAAGGAAATGATCAGAAAACAACCGATCCTAAGAAAACATTAAAAAAAACCCAAACCACAAACTAAAAAATCACTCTATTGCAACATTTTATGGTAACCTAATTATCATGAATATTAGATTCTTACAGAACAGGGACATTTTCATAATCAGATGTGTTTCATTATCTATATAATGTACGTATGAATGTAAACCTCCACCAGTTACTTCACATCCTGATTGTGAAGCTCTTTCCCCTCCAGCAAACGGAGGTGTAAGCAAAAGAATTCATAGGTTTGAATGAGTGACTTGCCTACCAAGGGCAAGAAAATGGATAAATAGCTTTCAAAGGGTCACAGAATATAATGCAATAGAAGCAACTGTGCTGCCAAAGAACTTCTGGGAACTGAGTAGAGGATGGAGTTGGGAGGAAGGAGGTGAGGTGAGGCAGGGACAGGATATGGAGTGACATGATGAAGCAAGAGAGGAAGAAAGCAGGGTTGAGAGCAGAGAGAGATTATTCTTGTTCTCTCGTGTCTTGCTGAAAGGCAGAGGGAGAGCAGCAAAATCCCAGAAGTCTTAGACTCTAGCTGCATTTATTTTTATGCTCAAGAGATTCCAGCCTTTCCTTTCCATTCACACCTCACCCCTCATGCCATCACCAGCTCTTCATGTTCCCAGTGGAGCACATGTGCTCTAGGAAAGATAAAAATACAAGGGTTGAGGGGGAAGCGAGGGAGAGTGAGGGAGAGCACTAAAGTCCCTTTAGCAGTTGCTGCAGTAGGTTGAATCATCCCCTGAGCTCTTGTGCAGAGGTCAAGCACCATGCCATGGTGATGGATTTGCTGCCCATACCACATCTGTTTCAGGGAAGATGCAAATCAGTCGGAGAGGGCAACCATTGCTAATCGTGATGAGTTTGGTGCACCCCAATTATGCAAAGGAATGTGGGTGTTCAGATATCTGGCCCCCAAGCATATTCTGTCGTGTGTACCTGCAATTTGAAGACTGTTTTGCAAGCTACTCTCAGATCACGGATATTGAGGAAAGAGTATGTTGCAAACAAAAAGCAGAAATTTCTGTGGTAGATAAAAACCAACGATTGTACTCCAGAAGTCAAGAAATATAGAATGGAATATAATCTCTCTAAACTCTGCCTTGGAAGAAACCTCCAAAACCACAGACCAGAGCTCCATCCCCTGTATAGTGGTCAGCTATACTAATCTAATGCAGACCTTATCCAGTTGTGGAAACATAGCCAGGGAGTTCACAGTTTCTGTGTATATATTTTTCTTTTTTGTGTGGTTTCTCTGAACTTCAGTCATTCCACATTACAAATCAGACTGAGTCTCATGGAACTCGGCTGTGATGCTCAGGTGCAGACCTGCTTCATGTGAACAGACCTCCTGAAGCTCGCTACCAAATTCCATTCTTCAGAGGTTTGGGAGAGGTTCTCAGCATGCAGAGTGCATATCCTACCTGCTCTGCTACTTTTCTCTCCCTGAGTCTTAGCTTCTTTTCCTCTGCAGTTCAGTATCCTGCAACAGCACTGCCAAACACAAAGTCTAAGCCTGTGCTTGTCTTTCAAGCAGTCTTGCAACTTCCCCATTCAAGTACATGCCAAGTCGATGCCTGTGTTAGGGAGAAGAAATGTTCTGACTTCTGCAACTGTGAATGTGTGATACAGGCAAAAAGTCAATGTGAAATTTCACCAAAATAAGAAGTTGTACCAAAACTGCACCAAAGGAGAAGCAGACAAAAACTCCTACAATGTGTCCTTTGGTCAGAAATGTCATGCCTGGCATACACCAGAAATAAAAAGTGCTGGAGATGTAGAAACTAGATAACTCTATTCTTATGGACTTCTGTTTCCAATGATTGTGAAGACTCCTAGGGAGTATTATCAAGGCCATAAGCAGTAGTGTAGCTGCCATTTTCCACTGACTTTTGTGAGAGAGAAGCCATTAGAAATTTTCTACTTGAGTTATCTTGACACTGCTTTCACAAAGGGAATGTGCATGAATCTGATTGATTTTAGCAAAAGATAGATAAAACCAGAACAAGTAAGAACCTTGAAAAAACTGTGCAATTGAAAAAAACAAGCATTAGAGACTGTGCCCAGTTCTGTGCCCATACGATAAGTCTCTGCTTCCTAGGGAAAACAAACAAACAAACAAAACCATTAATAAGGACAATATTCTGGTGCAAGTTCACAAGGCCAAGCACACTCACTATATTCTCAATTTTATTCATTACACATATAAAATATCAGTTGTGATCCCCTTTATATTGTGGGTGGGTGTTAATGCAAAAATAGTAATCTCTTCTGTTCTCTGCCACTGAGTCTACTCCCTTTCACCATTCATATTATTGACATCTGCAAGAACAGTATCCTCACTCTTATTTGGTTGCATTTAAAAATGATGTTTGCATGAGTTTCCATAATTATTTCAAGAGTGATGCACATGAGATTTGGGCTTCTCATTTATTAAAAAGAACGGAGGCTAACCTGAATTTCAGGCAATAAAATAGAAAACTCATAGTACGTAAAAGGGTGTGTGCTCAGGTGGGTGAGTTTGAAAAAGTAAGGAAGCCAGAAGGACACAATAAAGGGAGGGAATCTTATTTCTCTGAAGTTGAAAATGCAAACACTTTTCTCAGCAACTGAATCAGGCAGAATTTTTAGGAGCAAACCCAGACCTAGACCACCTTAACATCAAATAATTGCTTCAAAATTAATTCATGGGATGCAAAGGGGTACATTTTCAACACAGGAAGGCAGGTGTACCACTTTAAATTCTCTGCCCCCCAGACTGAAAAGCATATATATCCTTTGTATGCAGAGTCTAAGGACCTGAGTGACAAACAAAAGGTGTTAGATATGCAGATAGTTCTCTTTGCCAAATACTCAATATTGGGGCAAGAACCTGGAAAGTCTATTAAGAATAAAGAACTGGAAAAAAAAATTAATTTAAAACCCAAAACCAAATGGATGGTAATGCCCAGCTTTTCTGTAGCAAAGTCCTATTTGAGGAAATTGGCTGTGCTTCACTGAATTCAGTTCCTTATCTCTCGCCCTTGATCCTTTGTGCACTATTCTATGCTTATAACAGAATTTGGGTGCCTGCAGAAAACACGTACAATTTTTGACTTGCTGGCTCCAGAGTGGGACACCAAGTGAGGTGTCTGATGCCTTCCACGCTGCAGGACCTTAGTGCCATAGAACATAACCAAAAAGGCTGCAGCTCCTGTCAGCTGGTTACTACAACACAGTTAGTGTGCTATCAAGTCTTCAAACTTGCCTTGTCCTGTTTTCCAGGTTGAAGGATGGTATTTCCACTTATTCTAAATCCACAGCCTGAAAACATATGTTCTGCTCTGAATTCCTTAATTGACCATGCCTTACACTGCCCTTACAGCATGAGAGTGTTATCAGAGGTAATAGAGTTGATTCCCTTCCCACTTCAGAAAATAGTTCAGAGGTTAGCACTAATAATGCCAAGTTTACATGTTTGAGTCATGTATGGGCCAATCTGCTGCTGTTTTCCACCACTCCAGTCTGGACATGTAGCAAAGTCCTGGAAGTGGATAGAGCCCCGTCTCTTCAGCGGTAATTTCTGCAAATCCCTCTCTGCTAGGAAGTCCAGGCTCTTAGAAAAGCATGGTTAGTGAATCACAAAAATAAAACCAGTGCTGGTTTTAAAAGAAAATGATTGCTGTTACATTTTATAGACAGGCAGTTGTGTATTTGACATCTTTTGATAACGTCTGCTGGGTCTGTTGCAGGAAGAACGAATAACTTGTAAATCATTTCTTGGCCTGGGGGACTAAACTGTGCTGGGAGGACATCAGGTGCCTGAAACAGTATAGCTATGTCACCCTTGTGCTCCTCTCAGTAAATCCTGTTAACCTAGGCTTTTTGCAGAGATGTAGCTATTTCTGCTGCTAGCTTCCAGAGCTGGCACAATACAGGGCTGTCTCAGTAGCACAATCGATTGACCACTGCAAACGTGCCTTCAGCGACAGGACCAATCTGATTCAGCTTGGGAGACCCATGAGAATCTCAACCGTTCAACACTGTATAATCAAGTTACAGGGAGTTGATGTTAAATGTCTAGTTTTTATCAAAGAGCTCATCCGAAAGGAAATCCATGCAGACACATTCTGGAGAAAGGCTGAAGCTGCCAGTGTTCAACAGGAAGATAAGTAATGACATTGAATACAATCAAACTGATCATTGTGAGTGTTAAACTATTTTTACATGTCTAAAAAACTTCCTTGACATATTGAAGATGAAGTGACAATGCAGTTTGGAAAAAGCTGTATTTGCTTAGTCAATATGTCTCTCCAGCAAGCACCTTTGATACCTCACATCAAAATTGACCACAGATATGGGAGCATTAGTAGCTGAACTGGCTGCTAAAGAAATCTTTCTCTTTATTTGGGAAGATCCCTGAGGTGCTACAATCAGATCAGGAGGTAAAGAATGACTACAGAACCTTCTATAGTTAACATAATAAGCCAGAGAAAGCTTTCCAAAAAGTCACTATGGTTAATGACATCACCAGACTGCCACTGTATGCATCGAGTTTGAGATTACAAACTATATCTGGAATAACAGTTAGGGCCACCTTAATTAGGCAAAGACTATGAACCTTCCTCTTTTTTCTTTTTTTTTTTTTTTTCTTTTTTTCATTCCTCTGTGGAGCTGAGCTTAGTAACTGTCAAGATTCATAAGCAAAACCTGTAGCTATCTCTAGAAAAAAAGATGTAATAGAGATTTTGTTTTACTAATTTGCATCAGCAGTTAATGATTTCATGGACTACTACTGCCATCGTGTGTTGACAAATAGTAACACTTGATATCGTACCAAAGCCTAACATTAAGGGTAGATGTGACTTTGTTTGGTAAGCTTAATCCTATGCACAATTTTTCCTTTCATCGTTAACAAAGGCTGAAGGAATGGGAAACTCTTTCAAGAGAAAAACAAAGGAACATTGTGTGGATTGGTGGTTTTTGTTTTATTTTTTTTTAATCAGCCTAGAAAATAAAAATAGGAAAGAAATTCCTCTTTGTATGGAATATTGCAAATATTTTATATTTTTTAAAATATTCTACCATTTTTCTTATTTTGTACTTAAATAAGTAGACTAGAAATGCCATCAAAACAATTTATGTCTCAGGGCATAATACTCTACAGATGCTCTAATCATTAAGTACGAATTCAGAGTCCTTGATGACATCTCTCAGCAAAAGACGGACACAGATTCTGGTCTAAATGTGGATTTGCATCACTTACTATGAAACCATAAGCCTGATCTGACAGTATCAGTGGGTGGAGAGGGGGGCTAAAACAATAAATCCCCACTTCTTCCTAGCTGCACAAGCCTTGTGAACTTCCATAGAGACAAACACAGCCACAAAAAAACCCACCCTTACCTTTGTGTGGTAAGAATGAAGACACACCACCTGTTTTTCAATAAATAAAAGTATTGTATAACATGTGTCTTCAACCTAGCTGTCTTTTATAAAGCTTTTTGTCTCACCACAGCAGGAAAATTCATTCATTTATTTATTTATTTGTTTGTTTGTTTATTCTGTACCCCAGGACTAACAAAAGAGAATCTACAAATAGCACCTGATGTGATGTAAATACAGTACATATAGAAAATGAATCTTGAGATAGGCCTACTATCCCTCTTGCTACCATTCACAATGAAAGGACAGGAATTAATTTCAACAGGTGATGTAAAGGACTCAATTCAGGATTTTGAGTCAGGAGAGCGAGAAAGGCTTTTTGGCAGTACTGAATTTCTGTGCGAGCTTGTGAAAGTTACATAGTCTCTCTGCATCTTTCTCCGCCACATGGCCAGAATAACATTCACTCACTTTTACAAGATGTCTTGCAGTAAGAAAAATTAGGACTTACTTAAAGCTAGACATGGTCTGGGGCCTGGGTTTATGCAGGAGGGAGGCATAGATGCAGGCCGTCCCTTGTGCTGACTGAGGCTGAGGTCACAAAGGCTGGTGCCCTTGTCACAGCCATTATCCCCATGTCACAAACATGCCCCGCTGGTTCCACCAGGTGGGGTGGCAAGGCAGTCTGTCACTTTGCCCCCAAGCCACCCCAGGTGAAGACCCTCTGCTGGACAGCAGGGTGTCAGCATGGGGCGGGCAAGTTACAAGGCTCCCTCCCAGGCCTCCCAGCTAAACATCCCCCATGGGGACAGGGATGCTGCCCTCACTGCAGAGCTAGACCCCAGCAGGAGAGGAGACCACCCCTGGCACAGCCCACCCAGCTATGCCACATTGTTGGCCGCAGTCAATCCTGGGCATCACGAGGAGGCATGGCAAGGTGAGGGCAGTGGCAACGGGCAAAGGCGGCAGCAGCAGGTGCAGGTGAATGACGTGCCCCGCTTGCTCCGCTTGCACAACAGAGCTGGCAGGGGCAGAAGACGACGGCAGCGACGGCAGTACAGAAGAAAACGGTATTTTAACAGAGAAGACGAGCTCGGACAACAGGAGAGAGAGAAAGGCCTCATGGAGCAGGACCCCCGTGCATCTTCCTCCAATGGCTGTGGGAGGCAGGGTGGCCACTGCAGGCCTCCTGTGCATGGACCACAGCATGAGCAGCCTGGGGAGGCACGCTGGTGGGGTCACGACCGGAGGAGAAACCAACAACAACAACAATGCACTGAGCCCCTCAACCAAGACCAGGCAGGTGGGCAGAGCAGCAGTGGCCAAGAGGAAGAGCTGTTCTGGAACGTGAAGAAGGG
Organism: Platalea leucorodia; assembly: GCF_965183815.1. Classification (NCBI taxonomy): domain Eukaryota; kingdom Metazoa; phylum Chordata; class Aves; order Pelecaniformes; family Threskiornithidae; genus Platalea; species Platalea leucorodia. The sequence continues at coordinate 78,704,738 of NC_138826.1, forward strand.
CTGCTGGGTCACGAACTTGCGCATGCCAGCGGCGACACTGCGAGAGGCAAGAATGCGCCTCCGCCCCATGAACATGGCAGGGTACTGCCTGCCAGGAATGTGCGCACCCCACAACACCAGCCAGTACATCATGGACCAGCATGAGTACACGTGGAGAAACGAAGAGGAAGCAGCAGCGGCAATGTCTGGAGGAAGCATTAACTACAGCACTGCAGCTGAGGACTTCCCTCTCATGGTTCGTCTCCCCTCTGCATCCCAGGAGGATGAAGGCACATCTACAGAAGAGGGAGAGTAGGAGAGCACACAGCGTGCCCACCACAACTAGAAGTGCCAAGATGATATCTACTGTGAAACCTCAAGTGGAGTGACAAGGAAAACATCTGACTTGTAAAATCATCAGCTATTAAGAGCAGGCAAGCTCCTGACATTCGGCTCCCTAAATAAATATATAGCTGCACTTCTAACCCTGCTGCCTACTGCCTAGTGATTGACATACACTGAGACAGGGCTGGCAGAATAAGAACCAGAAAAAAAAAAAAAAAGGTTAGCATTGCATATGCCAAAGTGGTCAAAACCGCTACCCCAAAGAGACCCTGTGTTCCCCTCAGGTACATATGTCCCATTCAGGAAAGCTTTTAAGTACGTTACTATGTTCCACTGAAAACAGAAGGCCTTACTAGATGATTAAAACCAAAACACCCAACTATTATTTAAGCACACATTAGAATGGAGGCTTTTTTTGGACATCAGAAAAACGAAAGAGTATTTGTCAGGTAAATATACTTTGTGCTATAAACAGACACTAAAACCTGCTTATCCATGGCTAAAGTGTGTATTTGCATATATACATGTATACACTGCATAGTATAAGCAAAATAAATGCAGCTCCAAAATAGGAGAAAAAGAACAAAAAATCACATTTGGGGCACAGCAGCCCAGTCACAGACCATGCACCTTGATCTGTCACAAATGCTCATATAATTTTCCTTTTACCAAAGGTCAAGAAGAGAAAGAGGCTTGGTGATATGCCCTAGCTTCACTTTTTAAGGTGACTGAAACTATAGCCATGGGAACCATCACAAATATACTAGTATTTCCATCTCAAGGTGAAAGAATCATATATGTTTACTAGCCATCATAAGAGCAAAGCAGTAGTCAAAAACTCTTGGCTTAAAAGGCTGCTTAAGAGAGAATGATGTTGATGTGGGCCAGGGATTTAAAAGGGGGAGAAGGAAAAGCGGAGTTAGTGGGAAAGGCTGTGTCTCTGACCTTTATATATGTGGACAGAAAAAGACAGAATAAGGTGACATAAGCCTTTTCTAACTTTGGTCTAAGTTGAGACAAGGTCTAAAACTCAGCTAGTTATAGAAGTATTCAAATTTTCATGTTTCTAGTGAAACAACCCATTAAGAACCAAAAAGAGAAATAAAATCAGTATTAAATACAATTTTGCTATAGATGTTAATACTCTTTCTGTGTAAAACAATTATGTATAAGTACATAGTTTTATATATAAATATACATATTTAAATTTCTTGAATACCTTATGTAGAATTAAGTGGCCATGTAGATCTGTGGATCTATTTTTTCCCTTTGGGTTCTTTTCTCCAACTAATTGTTTAAAAATCCCAAATGCTCTTACTGAAGTTCACCTTTAAATCTCATAATACTTTAATATTTTTTGCTCTTCCTCCTTTGCATTCTGCTTCACTGCTAGTTAATAGAAACCCTCTCAAAATGCTAGAACTTGAACATTTAGCAGTATGCAAATCTCTTATTTGGCAGAAATCGTCATTTTTAGCTCCCATATCTTGACATAGCCCATGAGACAATATCATGGACTGTAATGGGATAGGGTGGTGTAGAGAGAGAAGCAGTAAAGCAAGAACGAAAGGTTTGATATGCCATAAACTAACTAGCAGAAACTGCTTCTTAATATTAGACTTCTCAAACTCTTACTTAATTGAAAACCACGTTACTAAATTTATTCCTAAATCAGTGTAATTTTTAATCTTTTTAGTGCCTGTAAGAATGATTTGAAACTTTGCTAATCATGAAGAAAACAATTTGAATAAGATTTAAAGCCTCATTACAGTATCCCCTTTCGGTATATTTCTGCCTTTGAAAGGCAATAAAAGCTTGATAAACCCTTTAGGCTTATCAAAAGGGTTCTACATAGATTGGAGCATTGGGCAATCATTAATGACACAAAATTTAACAAGCCCAAGTGCCAGATTCTGTACCCAGGACAGAGTAATTGCAGGCACAAGCAGAAATTGGGAGAGGAATGGCTAGAGAGCAGCCCTGCAGAAAGAGATCGGGGGGTGCTGGTTAACAGCAGGCTCAATTTTAGTCAGCAGTGTGCCCTGGCAGCCCAGAGGGCAAACCGCCTCCTGGGGTGCATCAAACACAGCATAACCAGCCCGTCAAAAGAGGTGATCATCCTGCTGTACTCAGTGCTGGTGCGGCCTCACCTGGAGTACTGTGTGCAGTTCTGGGCCCCACAGTTTAAGAAGGATGTGAAGGTCCTTGCATGCATCCAGAGAAGGGCAACAAAGCTGGAGAAAGGGCTGGAAGGCAAGTCCTGTGAGGAGCGGCTAAGGACTGTGGGTTTGTCTAGTTTGGAGAAAAGGAGGCTGAGGGGCAACCTCATTGCTCTGTATGGCTTCCTGAGGAGGGGAAGTGGAGGGGGAGGTGCTGATCTCCCTGGTATCCAGTGATGGGACGCGTGGGAATGGTTCAAAGCTGCACCACGGGAGGCTCAGACTTGATATTAGGAAGCATTTCTTTACTGAGAGGGTAGTCTTGAAAGCTGAAATGCCTTTCTTCAGAATTATTTCTGCTATTATTTATATTAAAAAATTAATCTTTCAGAAGTGCTTGTAATCTGGCAATAAAACTTTTTAAAGCCTAAGTTTTAAATATCTGATTGTTTCATCTATTTCATCTGCTTTTGTGATATAATTGGGAAAAGCAACTTTGTGGTACTGCTCAATAATATAGCAGAGCATGGTTTAAATATTGAATTTCTGTCTAAGATGCTTCTAGGGAAAAAAAGCTTATTGCATTTTTAACAGTTTCATCTTCTGGCAAAAGAAACTACAGTTGTTAGATGAGTGCTGTCTGTGAATACCATTTTATCTCAAGAGCACAAGGAAAATTTTGGGTTTTAATTTACTGGTGTGGATAGGAGAAAGGAAAAAAGTTAGAAAGTGGAAGATGTTCTTACAATAGTAAAGAGTCTGGGCAAATTCTGCTAAAGGGATTATCTATAATAGCACCCCAAGAGCCAGACATAGGGAACTCACAGTGAAAAACAGTAGCTGAGAGAAAAAATCAGCTGCTTCTTTTTTGCCTTTTTTTTTTTTTTCCTAAATGTGGGCTAATACAGCGAATAGATTGCTCTAAAGTGCTCTCACAATTAAAAGGCTGAAGCAACGCTAAATTTATGGCAACATTTTGAATTGATCTTGTTTATCAAACTACATTTTATATTTAAGATAAGTTCTCCAGACAACTAGTATCTAATAATTTCAAGCTGATGTGTAAATACTTTCCAATATGTGGCACATCAACAGAATGAGAATATGAATTATTTATGTATAAGGATAACATTTCTTAACCCTCCCGAATAACATTTCTTAATGCCTCCCAAAATACACACTTCCTAAAACATGAATTTATTGTGAATTGCATCTGAATAAGTATTTCTAATGACATCTGAAGGTACATAAAGATCAGTTTGGCATTGACATTTACATTAAAAAGCTCATTACATCAAAATCTAAATCACTAATATTTTTACTGTAGGTAATTAAATATATACTCAGTTTAGTAAATGAGGCCAACAGGGTATTGTTATGAATGCCATTAATGGCACTCCACAGACCTGCCAATATCTCTTTATTGTACATTAATGAAGCAGCAAGGCTATTTTTACTATTTCTTATTTCCTGAAAGTGGTGCTGGAAAACAAAGTCCTATTCTTCATTTACTGAATGTGACATTGACAGAACTAGTTACGGCCTTCTGCTGCTTCTTCCTGGGACTGTATCGTACAAGCAGCATTGCAATGGGGCCTCTCTTCCTTTCCATGGTCTCATGTGTCAGAGACAAGATCAGACTGATCGGTGTTTCATTTTACGTATTACATGCAAACAGTGACAAAAATAAGCTGAGAACAACCTTGCAGCCACTAGTTTAGCATAGTATCTCGACAAATAAGATATCTGGATTTCTATCTGTGCTCCAGTGTGCAATTTATGGTACTACAAAGTTGTGTGGAGTCAAGAGAACGGATTAAGGTCACACTGAAGAATGGACACTCAGGTCTCCTGAATCCTAAGAAGTTTTGAAATCACTGAGCTATTACATGGTGAGTGAATATTATCATCCCCACCTTCAGAAACTTTGAGAATCTCTTCTTTGTATCTTTGTAGTGTAACCATATTAAAAATTGAGCGCACACTGTCTTTAGGACAGTGTTGGTTAGAGATGTATTGATATGAAATAGCTATGACCACATAGGTTATTGACAGGTTCAGCACGATAGTTAGCTAACCCTTGAGTAAGGCTACTACATCACCAGGGATAATTCAGCTATGCATCATGTCTCCTTCACAGATAGTTTATACTACAGCTCTGATGTCACAGTGACTCCTGAAGTCTCATTGCTGCTGTTGGCCTGATCTCTGGAATACCCCGCTGTGACAAGTGAATGACTCTATGTTGGGTGTGAGGATGGGTGCCTGAAGGACCCTTCAGGTCCCTTGAGAAAACTGTTAAAGAAAATGGAACAGGACTATTGAGAGAGCCTTTTAAAGAGAAACTCTTGGATGCACACATCCTTATTCCACTTTCACACTACTCTGATTAAAAAAAGCTAGGTCTGGAGACATGGATATAATGGAGAGAGTCCAATGAAGGGCCAGGAAGATGGTTAAGGGATTGAAGCATCCGACATACGACCAGTTGCTGAGAGAGCTGGGACTGCTCTGCTTGGACAAGAGAAGGCTGAGGGGGATCTTATGAATGTGTATGAATGCCTAATGAGGGCAGTAAAGGAGACAGAGTCAGACTCTTCTCAGTGGTGCCCAGTGAACAGACAAGAAGCAATGGGCACAAATTGAAATATAAGCAATTCCATTTAAATACGAGAAATACTGACCACCTCAGCAAGGGTGGTCAAACACTGAGACAGGTTGACCAAAGGGGCTGTGGAGTCTCCATCTCTGGATCTTCAATACCTGACTGGGCACGGTCCTAGGCAACCTTCTCTAGCAGACCTTGTTCTGAGCAGGAGGGTTTGACTCGGCAACCTCCAAAGGGACCTCCCAACCTCAGCCACTGTGTGATTCTGTAAGTACGTTACCTTGGCTGTGTTTTTCTCTTTTGGCAACACAAAGCAGTCGTTAAGCACTACTCTAATAAACTAGCAATTCTACTGAGAACACAGCTTCACACCATTAATGATTGCATAATAGTGGTCCTTTGCATTTACCTTCCTAGTGATCATGAATGAACTTTTTGAAAAGCAATAAAATTCCTGCAGGATTTATAGTTTAAATGGAAGGTGTGGCTTAGAATATACATCTGAAATGTAAACATTAAACAGTACTTGTAATTGTTTTCAAATTAAGCCACATAAATTTAAGAACAGATATGTATTGATATCATTACAAAAATACAAAAATGTAACATCCTTCAAAATCCATGAAATCTACTCTGGGACTGCAAAGCACTAGACTGATTATCATTCTGTGCTGACTGCTGTTATTGCTACCCTAGAACAGAGATATGGGCACCTTGCTTTGACAGATGTTTAGGAGATGAGTATACAGTATTTGAAAATGATATAGCTGTTTACAAAGACTGCAATTAAATTACTTTCTGATCCCAGCCTTCCCCATCCAGGAACTCTTCATTCATGGTAAGCACTTCCTCTAAAGCCATCTCTCTCCCAGTCTCCCATTTCTTATTTAGACTTCTTCCTCAGTCTTCTCCTCTAATATTCCCAGACAGAGCAGCTGAATGTTTTCCCTGTTTCCACCCCACTCCCACCATAAGCCTTCATCTACACTAGAAAACTAAAATGGTCAAGGGACTGTTGTGCAGGTCTCCATACCATTAACATGGAGTCTGGCATCCTTTTGGCCTGAATGAACTAGTGCTCTTCAAGGCAATACCTGGAGTTAGCATGGGCTGGAGACCACTCAAAGCCAGCAGTCTGGATGTGGCCATTGTATTTTGGGTGGGAAGGGATCTGAGCTACATTGAAATAAACTGTATTGTGTCAATTAGTTTCAAAGCCAGAGAAGCCCATTTTATCTACTAATATCGAGGGAGCTTCAGAGTCTTTGTTCCTATCTGTATATCCTTCCTCTCCTTGTTTGATCCATCTTTTCTACCCTCTAGGTTCAAATTAAATATTTTCTCCTTCTACATTACTTGGTAGAAGCACAAGGTCACACAGAACAGAAGCAAGCTTCTTACTCTGAGTTTAGGCCTCAGCCCCAACTCCGCCTGCAACAGATCAGAGCTGCCCAAATCCTTTTAAACCCCTTCCAACCCTGTGCTGGAATACCTGCTGGTACGCCTGTGCCTGCGTGGATAGCATGCGTGTGCTCAGAGCAGGTGGAATCCTCAGGCAGTCAAACTGCAAAACCTTTGCAAGTCTCCTATAGTTGTAACTAAACCACTTTCTTTAAAGATTCATAAACGGAAGAAAAATGAGCAATGTTTGTTTTTTTTTTTCATGTACAACAGAAGACGTATGCCCTTAAAAAAAAGCCGTTCTTCAGTTCAACATCAAGTTCCTGCTCTAAGTACAGGAGATTGAAAAAGAAAGACCATAAGGATTTTTAACAGGGACATGACGCCTTTTCATAGTCTTGTTCTCAGAGACTGCTAAATAAATTTGGTTAAAAGTTTCCCAAAAATTAAACTGAAGAAGATATCCTACATGGAAAATTTCAGTCCCATGCTTAATTTGGCAAAGTTACAAATACCTGAAGACTGGGTATTATAATGAGAATTAACAGGCAGCGCTTAAAATTACAAACTAGTGAACCAGAAACAAAAACTGAACACATGTGAAGTAATTGTTTCCTCGCAAAATTACACCTGAATAAAAACATATTCTGAAGAACACAACAGTATACCAGATGGAATAAACAAGCTTTGGTCTGCACTAAAATTTTCATACCTAAACCTGAGACAGGAATCATCCCACCTAACTTTAGACATCTACAATGTCAGTTGTCCCCTACAGGGCTTTAAGAACAAGGTCCAGACACAAAAGGAAAGAAAAATGAGCTTCAGCCCTGGAAGTGCAAGGTACGTTCTCTAGGTCACACTGAGCTCAGCTCCGCACCTCACCCACAGCATGGCTAGTTCTAGCCCTGAGAGCAAAAGGTGATTTCCGAGGCATTACGCAGTTCAAATTGGCGCAACCTTTTCACAGACTGATGCATGCATTATGGAGATATTAGCAGGAGACAGTATTTACGTATCCACTACTTAAGATGCCCATGGAAAATTTTGGTCATCTACAAGCCGTACAGACCCATGAGTTATGACGTTTTCAGTCAGACGACTGGCCAGGTTGCGATACTTAGCTATGACAAATTTGAGATCCCAGTACTGTACCATTTCTTCTAAGATGGATCAAAACTGTGGCTTAAATTATCTACCTACCTTTTAAAATCTTTTTGAGTGTGAACAATCTGGAGGGAAACCCGTAAGTAATTACGGATTCTTTTCCGATATAGGAACAAACATTCTCCTTTCCAGCCCCCTGCATTTTGCCACTCCCAGCCAGGCGATGGGCCGGCGCGGCGGGGCGGCGGCGGTTCCCGGCCGCTCCTGCCGGCGGCGCTGCGGGCGCGGGAAGCCGGCGGCGGCGGGAGCCGGGCGGGGACGGGGGGCGGCCGCCGGCGGGAGCCGGGCGGGGACGGGGGGCGGCCGCCGGCGGGGAGGCGGAGGCGGCGCTGGGAAGGGGGCTGCTCCTGCTCCTTCCCCCCGCTGCGGCAGCGCCGCCGCTCCCTGCGGCTTCCTCACGGCTCGGCTGCCGGTCTTTGCCAGCAGCGGCACAATTCCAGCGCATTCGGAAAGCGGCAAAATAGGGGAGTTGGGGCATTTCAGCATTGTTAGTTTAACGGGTACTTTTCACGAAGAAAGCGGCAGGCCTTTTGCAGAAAAAGGTTTTATTTTTGATTATAGCTTTTTGTCAGATCCAAGCTTTCATTCCTTGCACTGGAACCCTTCTCTATTCAGCAGAGCTTTTTGCACCAAGTGACAGTAGTCTAAAAAGGACCAGATTACTCCAAACTATCCTTTCAGTTTCCCTGACAAATGACACCTGGGCACTAAGGCACTACATTATTTGGGCATCGAAGGGACAGCCCTCTTAGGACAAGTCCCAAATAGTTTAATAGTCTTAACCGTTTGATACTTAAGAGACAAATAGTTCAGGAAAGCATGAATAATGTGCCCACAGCCATGTAAAACCCGAGTTTTCATCTCCACTCCAGTCCTGGCATGCTGAACGATGATGAGCGAATTGCCAAACTACTCTGAACTTCGATTTTTCTACAGATAAAATAGTGATCTTTTACTTGATATTACTAGATATGTCAGTGTGTGTAATCCATTCATAAACTGTTTAGGAAGCTCTGGATGCACACTGCAAAAGAAATACAAGTGTCTGTGTATCTTGGGGTCATCCCAGCTCTTATTTGGGATGGGGAGTATTTTTAACTGTTACTAAGATGCAAGAACTGAAAAACAGGAGAAAAGCTGGTTTCATCCCCAAAGAGGAGTGAGGGTTGGGAGTGGGAGGAGAAAAATTTTAAGCCAGTAAAAATTCCTGGGAAGTAAAAAGCATCAACCCCTGAGCCTTGCTGCTGGTGGGAGTAGTAGAAGTAGCTTTCCATCTGCTCAGCTCTGGTATGCAGAGCTAGTCAAAGAGTCCGACAGAGCATTTGCCTGCTTGAAAACACAGTTTGTCAAAATTGAAACATAGTTCAGGGTCACACTGACAAACTGTCATTGTTTAAAAAGTAACAATGGCAACAGAGGGGAAATTCTGCTAAAAGCAAAAGGGAACATATTTTGGTTTTGTTTCCAAATAATTTTTCATTTCTGTTGGCATGAGTTTGGGGAAACCGAATTACCTATACATGGTAAGACCAGGATCAAGTTAACATCATACATCTCAAAAGACTGCTCAAAATGATCATTATGTTCCACTGCCATGTGTTCTGGATATATCACGATGAGTGCATAAAAACTGCTTTAGAAATGTTTTAAAGACTTCAAAAAAAAAAAAAAATCCACACGCTGATTTTTTAATGCCATTGCCTCTATAGAATAGAGCTTGGGAGCAGGAAACCATCCTGAATATGAAGCACAGTGATGATTGTATGTCCATAGGCTGAAAAAAGAACATAGAGTTATATTTATAGAGGTACCTATAGCTGATGCAATATGCCACTGAATTTGGCAAAGCTGCACACAAAAGTGTTACCATTCTAGGGCTGAACCTACTCCCTTTTAGGCTCAGCAAAATACAGGCTAGGGATGTCTCTGCTCTTAAATGTAGAAGAAAATCTACTTATAGTCAACTGTCTGAGGAGACAGAGAGATATTGAAAACTTGCAGGGTTATGGAAGATTCACGAGGACTTCATGCACTGGCAGAGGAAAACAAACAAACAAGCAAACAAACAAACAAAAACAACAGAAAAAAACCCAACCCTATCTGTTCTCCTCAGAAGTCTTTCTGTTCATAATTTTGCTTCTTTTGTAGGTAATGAAGCTCATGAAGACTTTTTAAAGGCTAGGAAATTGTCCAGTTTGCTGTAGATTTTCAGCAGAATGGAAGGTGCAACAAAATTATTCTCCTCCTACTATTTCAGCGAGTCCTCTGGGAGGCCCTCCAGCTGCCTGGGGAACTAAACTGCCTGACTTTATATTTTATTTTCTCTCCCTGCCCCCACCGCCCAGCCCATGATAGCAGATAGCTAAGAAGTTTGTTAGATAGATTACAATAACCCAAAACACGTCAAGCTTAATTCTCAGTCTGTATTAATAAGGATGTCATTTAAATTAGTGGAACTCTATCACTTCATACAAGATATACATCTCATACACGTTACTTAAAATCCAGGGAGATTTATCTTGAACTTGTTTTCACCAACTTTCTCTGCCGCCTTGCCTAATTATCAAAGAGATGTCTTGCCTCTAGAGAGAAAGTAATTTAATATGTTTTTCTAGTTGCTACAGTAGCTGAGTCATAATACATGGTTTGTGAAATTACATCCTTTCTTTGGTGGTGGGCAATAAGATAGAGGGAGCTGCATGAATTAGTGTATACGTAGGAGACATTCAGAGGAGAGATGGATTTTGGCAGGGTAAAGCCTACTTTTAATCCACAGAAGTATCTCTAGTGTAGAAAAGAGGACTAAAAAACCCACTGGCAAACTAATGGTTTTGGCAGAACATTTCTCCTGAAAACATGCTCCGGTGTGAATTGTCTCTAAAAAAACCCTCAGATAATATATTAAAATATAGTAGTTGAAAGTACTGTGTGTGCATTTTCACATCCCTAAGCATGTACTTTGTTAAATTATGTTTTAAAAAACCAGGATTTCTTTAACAAGAAGATGGCTAATTAAAACAGACATGTCCAGAAATTATGTAACTGCTGTAATATACTGAAAAAATCTTCAAGGGGAATTTTTTTTTTTCTTTTTTAGCATTTAATCTTTTAAACAAATGCCTATACTGATTAAGATAGCTATCTTGGCCAAATAAGCATCCAATTTTTAGATTGATTGGCCATAAATATCTTCATTATTTGAAAATATTTTATGGCTAAAATTCATTCATTCAGTGCTCAGAGTGAGGGTTTACTGGGGTACATTTCTGTTTGGATGATCATTTTACCGAGAAGAATTCTTTTTAAAATTAGGATTATGTGATGGATTCCTTTTTACCTCAAGAGTAAAAATAATAACTAAAAAAAAAGTCTTTAAAAAAATAATACAGAGAGAAAGGGAGGTACCAAATAAGATGAGCAGCCTTGTAACATGTCAGAATAAAGCTAAGTGCCTTGGAGAAGGAATTAAGAAAGCAATCAAACAGAAGGCACAACTGAAGAAAGCCCTGTGACTGGAGGGCCTTCTAATGCGGCACATGTTCCTACCAGTCAGCATTTCCTTTGAAAGGCTGGAACACCCTTGTTTGGTCTTTAGTGACAGATTAAGCACAGATGGCAATTCAACAGTCTTGTCTGTGCTTGTTGGCCCATAGAACGTGACCTGCATCTGTTTTAAGCAACAGACTAATGTGTTTGCTCAAGATAGCAGCAGGCATTGCTGAGTAATCCTTGGATTCACATGAGAGCCTCTTTTCTTGCCTCTGAGACTTTTCCAACATGGAGGAGCAGGTGTTCATATGTGCTTGTTCTAGGATGAAAGATGGCTTTCTGGAACACTGCTGAAATTTCTATTTTGACAGATTTTTGCGGAGAACGTGAAAATGAGCACATTATGTTTCAGAGAAAGGTTAGCGGAATGCTATGCCACAAAAATTTCATTCTTAATATGTTAAGGCAGCAGGCCATGATTCAAATGTGCATTTAAAATAAAAATCAAAATATTTGTTGCAAGTCTAAAAGTATTTGCTATATAGATGTATAGCATTGTCTGCAGACCAAGATTTTTTGTGAAGTAAACACAAATCTGCATATGGCAAGTTTGTCATCTGTATTCCTACCTCTAAAAAAAGTCCTGAAAACAGCATTTGCCTTCAAGCTAAAACTCAAAGATGTGCTGAACTACCAGAAATTAAGGCAATATCTATAATGTCCTTGAGCTAGCTATAGGCAGACCAAAACATGGTACACTCCTAAACATAGGCCCCCACCTCCGTATTGATCTCATTGTTCTCTGCTGTTGAAGTTAGGCTGTTCCAAAATCCCTATTATTTTATGAAAAGAGCCTAAGAAGTACACTACCTACTTTCACCTCTGCAAATTTCCTGTTGGACACAGCTCTGGGGATATCACTTTGAGGGCAGATGGTTAGAGGTCTGGCCAATGCACGCTGGGGCCCATCTGTACGGCACTTGTGAACATGCTGCCATACATACAAAGCTGAGACTCCTGTGTAGATGTGCCAGGTATTCTCATACCCGCACCTCCATATACTTCTGAGAGTATGCCTCAAAACCGTTCTGCACCGGAGGCAAATGTTGAAACTGTTCCAAAATATCAGGTATTCTCAAAATGTGCTTTTAGTCTCAACAAGAATACTTGTTTGCTTGTTTAAAAAAAACCAAAACAACAAACAACAAAAACCAAAAACCCTAGCAGAGTTTTCTTGGTGGGTACATTTCTCTGCAACGGTGGATAAAACTTAGCACATAACTCATCCTTTGTTCACAAAACTGGTAAGCTATAATTAATGTGGAAAATAAGGATTTTCTGGAAAGAATTCTAAGGTACTACCCCAGAGATTTCACAAAATGCTGAGATCCCAATGGCCAAACTGGGCTTTATTTTTTTGAAACCTAAATGAAATGTTCACCTCATGTGTAATATTTAAAAAATTACTATTTAAAAAAAAAAAAAAAAAAAGAAATAAAGCCCATTTTGTTTCAAGATGATTTGTGCAGTCAAGGTTTGAAGAGTTAAATGGTCAGACTTCATATTAGAAGGGATTTCTATCTGGTTGTGTCACAAGGTGCTTTTTTCCAAAATCAGTTTTATTCATCCTTTTTCTACTGTGACGACATTGCATCAGAGCAGGATATGATCATGGAATGTAAATTTTGGGATGTTATGGCAGAAAGGCTGAGGACTGCATCATGGAAATAAGGAGAAACTACACATAATTTAGAGACAATGGTAGTTCTTAGGCATTTTTGTTGTCACATATACTTTTCTTTCAAGGAAAAGAAATTTCATAGTTCTCAGACAATTCAGTGAGCATGATCTGCAATTCAATAGTTAATTTAAATAGCAATAATTTTACTTTTTAAAATAAGTTCATAAACTCTTTAAACTCACAAACAGAATTAACTTGAAGTTCAGTCTTCAGAGACCTATAATTTAACAGGTTTTTGCAATCCTCCCAACTCTTTTTTACAATATTTTTTCGCTACTGCTTTACAAGGAGAACAGGATATAAATTCTACAATTTTAAGGAACTAAGAACCGGATGATTTGGAGGTAGAATATTAAATCATTCTTGATACAAAACTCCTGAAGCACATCCTCACTCTCTAATGAATGTCTCAGTACACAATACTCCTAAAAACAAGATAAATCTTTTTTTTTTGTCAAGTTCCAGCACTAAAAACTTACAATTTCAAGAAAAAATAATATTTTTTTCAGAGGTGGTAGCTGAACCAGGTAATGTTTTTTTTTCTGAAATCAAACTCTGGAACCAAGTGGCAAGACCAAATGAAAACTACTAAAGAAAATCCCTGAAACTTTTTCTGCTTTCCTTGTGAAGTATTTAAAAAAAAAATTTTTTTTACATGTATGTTATTTACATGTAACTTGCTCTTCAGTAAAAAGTGTCAGAAAATTAAAACAATCTCACTATAAATTTTAAGATCACATCATTAAATAACTTATTCTAAAAGAAATACAAGTTACTGAAAGTGTTTGCATCATCGCTATCTCAGTGATACTCAGGGGCTTAAAAAAGAGTCAAGCAATCTTCACCTAATAAATACCATCAGTTGTAACATATGCACAGATTTTGAAATTTGTTTTTATATAAAGACAAAAATAACCTATAGGCCATACGGCAACTTTTTTGCCTTTTAAGTGTTGCCAAATTAATGGGTAGCATTAGCATGACAGAGATTTTGTGAACTGGAACTAGTGTTTGAGTTGACAAAGCTATTAAGAATTATTTTCCTGCTAATGTAAAGCCCGTATTCCATTCCACTCCATGGAGTTTAATTTACTTTTTCATTACTTTAAAAAGAAAACTGGGTTATACATTATGTGAAAAATAACACCTTGCTCTAGCAAATGATTTTTGCAAGTGGTGCTGTATACATTACCAATGCGCGTATCAGGGATATTCTTAGCTAATACAAACTGTCATGTCCAATCAAGTCAGTGTTGCCAGATTTATTTATTTCACCTGAAGACCTGGATTCCACAGAGGTTTCTGCTTTCAAGTTAGTAGTAACCAATGTCACACTGAATACACTGACTAGTTATTAGAGTTTTAAGAAAGACTGCTATTGCTCTAACTACCAAACCAAGATCACTGAAAAAACCCAGCACTGACTGGAACTACCACAATCATGCTGTCTTTTTTTGTCTACTTTTTTTTTCATGAACATAAATAAAATCAATCCTGGTCAAAACCAAGTTGATAGGAACCTGTGTATTGACATTACCAGCCTCAGAACAGGCCAGGCCTGCCAAAGCAAAATGCTTTGAAACATTCCCTTTTCTGCTCCTCTTCTTCTGTTCCTTTCAATTCTGCACTGTTCATCAACCACCGTGTTTATAATAAAGGAGATATCCAAGACAAGCAATAGGTTGTGGGTAATCCCTCCCAACTACGTGTCTTGGCTGGCCCCAGCCAACAGCCTTCCCTAAACTAGGGCAGATGCCCAAGGAGGCATCTCTGTGACAGACATGTCCAGAAACTGCCACCCAGCACCTGCAGACCTGCCCTGCAAGCCTGCCATTATCCACGATGGTGCTGAGTCTCATGGTAGAGCAATATCAGGAAGGTCAGAGTGGGACCTGTGTATGTCGAGGTGACGCCATTTATCATTGCCAGAAGAACTCTCACAGCTTCCACAGATCTGTCAGGTTGCCCTGGCACTCAGACAGCAAGACATGCAACCATTTGCAACATGAAAATATCTCCTGCAGGATATCATGACCCTGATGTAGCAGGATCTGGCACTTGCGGTCACAAAGCAAGAAACAAGACTCCAGGGTTGTGCTATAGCTGGCAGTTTGCTACCTGTCGGGGCTTCGTATTCAGAGACAGCTGTCAATAGCACTATCCCCAGCTACATTCTTGCATTGTAACCCTTTCTTAAGATGAGATTTATGATAGTCCACAGGACCCTATAGATGGAGCCTTCAGTGTTTGGAATTAAGAAACCTAGAAAACATAGGAGACAAAAGGAAGACTAGGGGAAACGTGGGCTCATTTTTCAATGAGATGGGGGCCTGGTTACACAGGACATGGAAAAGATGGAAGTACTGAATGCCTTCTTTGCCTCAGTCTTTATGAGCAAGACTGGCCTTCAGAAATCCCAGGTTCCAGAAACCAGGGGGAAAGGTTAGAGGAAAAAAGCTGTACCCTTGGTGGAAAAGGATCAGGTCAGGGAATCCTTAAGCAAACTGGGCATACATAAGTCCATGGGCCCTGATGGAATGCACCCACAAGTACTGAGACAGCTGGCTGATGATTCGAGGCCACTCTCAACAACCTTTGATTGATCATGGTGACTGAGAGAAGTACCTGAAGACTGGAGGAAAGCAAATGCCACTCCCATCTTCAAGAAGGGCAAGAAGTAGGACCCAGGGAACTACAGGCTGGTCAGCCTCACCTTGATCCCTGGGAAAGTAGTTCTGGAAACTATTTCCAGGCACATTAAGAATGAGAAAATCATCAGAAGTTGCCAGCGTGTCTTCACCAAGGGGAAATCATGGATGGATGAGCAGACCGTGAGGTGGATTGAAAACTGGCTGAATGGCTGGCCCCAGAGAGTGGTGAACAGAGGCACAAAGTCTAGTTGGAGGCCAGTGACTAGTGGTGTACCCCAAGGATCAGTACTGGATCCAGTCCTGTTTAATATCTTCATTAATGATCTGAATGATGGGGCAAAGTGAATCCTCAGCAAGTTTGCAGACAACACCAAATTGGAAGGAGTGGCTGATATGCCAGAGGGTTGTGCTGCCATACAGAGAGATCTTGACAGGCTGGAGAAATGGGCTGCCAGGAACCTCATGAAGTTCAACAAAGGGAAGTGCAGTCCTGCACCTAGGGAAGAACCACCCCATGCACCGATATGTGCCGGAGGCCACCCAACAGGAAAGCAGCTTGGCAGGAAAGGACCCGAGGGTCCTGCTGGACACCAGGTTGAGCTTGAGCCAGCAATGGGTCCCTATGGCAAAGCAAGCAAATGATATCCTCAGCTGCATTAGACAAAGTATTGCCAGCAGGTCAAGGGAGGGGATCATTCCCCTTTTTTCAGTGCTGTGAGGCCATCTCTGGAGTACTGTGTCCAGTTCTGGGCTCCTCAGTACAAGACAGACATGGACATACTGAAGAGAGTTCAGTGAAGGTCCACAAGGATGATTAAGGGCACAGAGCACCTCACATATGAGGAAAGGCTGAGAGAGCTGGGACTGTTCAGCCTGGAGAAGGCTTGGGGGGATCTTATGTATGTATATAAAACACTGAAAGGCAGGTGCAAAGAGGTTGCAGCCAGACTCTTTTCACTGGTGCCCAGTGACACGACCAGATATAGTAGGCACAAACTGAAACACAGGAGTTTCCCTCAGAACATCAGGAAACACTTTTTTACTGTGAGGGTGACAGAGCACTGGCACAGGTTGCCCAGGGAGATTGTGGAGTCTCCCACCTTGGAGATATTTAAAAGCCATCTAGACGTGGTCCTTGGCAACTGGCTCTAGGTGGCCTTGCTTGAGCAGGGGGCATGGACAAGATAACCTCCAGAGGTCCCATTCAACCTCAACCATTCTGTTATCCTGATTCTGTGAAAGACATTCTCTCCCCTTAGCATTCAGACATTGCTCAAATTCCTGCAGAGGTGCAAACAGGAAAAATAAATACACTTAAAACATGCAGGAAAGGAAAAGAAAATCCAGGTAGGTAATGTTGACAGATGTCTACTCAACACACACAAACTGAAAGTGCAGCAAGTTTTAATTACTTCAGTTCAGGAGAACAGAAAGAGACATCAGTAAGGATGTTGTCCTTCCAGCTAAGTACAACTTGGGAAATAAAGTATTAAAGACTTAAAAAAAAAAAAATAATCCAAAACAATCAAATGAGGAGACATATGAGGGTAGAAAAATAATCAATGTGAAAAATGTTATAAATTAAATTCCTGAAATTACTGGGTATTTTAAAAGGAAAATTCAGTTCAAAGTTATCCACATCTCACGCATCTTCTCTGCTATTTCTCATTGATTTAGGACTATGGAGAAGACTGGATTATAGCAGTGCTATCCTGACTTTGCAGAAGTAACTGAACATTTGATATTTTCCAAGATCTTTCCTTCGAGACTCTGATCCCTCCTTTTCCTGCTACTCTCTTGACAGTACTAGTCTCTCTGTAGCTTTGATTCTCAACTACAGCATTCTTCTACAATATTTAATCTTGTACATCTAGATTGGATCTCAATCTTGCTCTTTTTCTCTAAAGAGTATCTGAAATATTTATTGTTGTGCTTATTTTGTTGTATGCAAATACATATCTTCAACCATAGCATTGGAACACTCATGATTTTATATGTTGCTATAAATAAGTTGCTAGAGAAACATATAAGCTATATTTATAGTAATAAACTAAAGAGTCAAAGGGGTATTCCCAGGCCCTGAAACGATCAGTTTATAAAGCTAAATTGTAGAATAGGTCCTGTGGTGACTTGGCCCAAGTCAGCTAGCCCTGCTCCAAACACCTCGTGGGTGCTATTCCGGGGTTAGCATTGGGCTGCATACTGTTCTCATTAGGCAGTTACAAGGATGAGCTGCTTAGAAGGTAAGAGAGTTTAGTAGTTGGAGAATGGTCTCAAATACCTTCAGCTCATTAGTATAGATGGTTACTAATGTCTATAGTCTTTCAATCAGCTGTAGTCTGAAAGCCTGATATATAGCCTGAAAGCCAGTCTTTCCATCAATACTCAAGCCCTTTGTCAATTATTTTTCTCTTTTTTTTTTTTGTCACAGAAAAAAATGAAGTAGGCAAATCTCATGACAGCCAAAAATTATTAAATTCAGGCTCACATAGGTCAATGCAAGAATCTCATGAAACCTTCTATTTACCCCTCCTTAAGTGAACCAGAGGGTTTTTACATGACTGCCTCCAATGATCACTTTTCAGCTTCAATATTAATAACCCAAGTAAAACAGCATGGCTAGAATTTAGCTTAAAGATTAAGACACCTAAATTTTATACTTGCACACTGTCATCTGAACACTCAGCATAATGTTGATCTCCCCAGTGCAATGACAGACTACACACCTTGCTCAATGTAGCTCTGAAAGTCTACTTAAAGATTCCTGCATTAGGTACCATAATGTACAAACTGAATTTCATTTCCTCGTATATCACTACAAATCCAAACTAAATTCTAGAACTAATTTAGGGATTTTTTTCTTTGATACTGCGGAGATACAACCATTTTTATTTACTGAAGAACATAGCTAAATGAGTCCAGCAGAGCAGCCACTAAAAAGTGCATTTATGAATGAAAGATCAAACATAAACGAAGCTAAAAATAAAGGTCTTTCCTCTACTTTAATATTGCAATCAGTAACGACTTTGTCATCTTCCCATTTCAAACTCTAGTTACTTTAGTGTTTTATTTTGGCTTTGATTTCTGTTCAAAGATATTCTGTCAACATTTTGGAGCATCTCAATCGATCTTCCTGGTATAGATCAAGCCTGACAGAAAAGCAATTGATTTTTGGTCTCATCATTAAAATACCTTCCTCCTTTTTCTTGTTACTCTAAAGTATTGATCCATGAGATAGATATGGCTTTAAACACATGCCTTAGAAAAACAGTGAATATTAGTAGCTCATTAGTTCCACTATGTCTTCAGAGAGATCTGAAGTATCTTTACAGATAATTCATGTGATATTGTGTCATAGCTTTTTCTGACTGCACCTGCCTATATTAAAGAATAAAATATCAACTGCCACTGGAACTTGAGCCAGTGCAGCTTGAAACATCAACCAAAACAACAGCAAGGACTGCGACTTGGACTGTACATATATAATGACAGAAAAATACTCATTTTTCTTTGGCAAGATGGCTTCAAATTCTGACAAAATACCAAATAAAGCATGTGTCTACTAAGAAGGCACAATGAACAATGAAATGGCTGTAAAAGCATCCATCTAAATAGCTCTTTTTCTGCAATAAGGTTCATATGGGTTTATTAAAGACAGAAATTCTATAATGCTGCCATAAAAAAAAAAAAGCTATAGAAGAGGTATATCCCACATACAGACTTGATGTTTTGGTAGTGCTGAGACTGAAGAAAGATTGTTAACACAGAAAAAGGCAGGAAACTGCTTTTATTACTAAAACAAAATAATTGCTATTGACAATGCTTAATGTGATAAATATTATGTCTGTTATAAAACCTAGTCAGAACAATGGACTATTTTAATGCCATTCTTTTTCCTTAGAAACAAATGCATTTAGCTTTGATATGAAGAGCTTGCTAAATACAAGTGTATTTTTTAGGAATGCCAAGGAAAGGGGTTTAAAGTGGTCATCAACAGGAGGCAGCTGAAGAGAAGACAAGCATCAGCAGTATTTCAATGTAATTAAATAGGTAAAGCATCTACATGATATTTCTTCTTAGAGTTCGCAGCAATCAATTGATCTTTTATGCCTGTCAAGGAAGAGAGGTATTTATCTAAGGTGGTTCAGCAGTCATAGCAAATGTTCTTGACCAAGAGATTTGAAGGTTTTCATGTACCGTTTTCAAAATTACACCAGTGCAATCACCTTCAGCCCTCAGTCACAGAACTGCGTCCTTCACTGTCTCTTTGCACGCAAGTCAGAATATGCTGCTCTAAACCGCTGCTTAGTCACAAAACACATCTGCCACAGAGTCCTGTTGTATTCATATGGCTTAAGATTAGACTTTTCAGAAAACTACTAAAAAAATGAAATAATTTTAAGTATTGCACTGTTGGTGTGAAGTAAGGCTGTAGCAACTGCAGTCCCAAACCTACAGATATACATTTAAATTCTGATTTATTTCATTACAGGTTCCTCCAGAAGATCTGTGAAAAGTGAAGAACAGCACTGACATTAGCCTATGCAAAAGAGGAACACCCTTAGGTGAGCATGTTCTGTGCTATTAATGATTAAGAGGAAAGAAAAAGGGAAAATAGTTCATCATTTTTCACCAGTGCAATATGTGGTGGTCAGCAATTTAGGACACATTGTGTGAGATATTGAGCATCCCTGCACCATCCTTTACAACCAATGTTTCTGTGATGTCTTACTTTCTTTGACTGAGAGCCATCACTTCTCACCACATTGCCTGACTACATTTAAGAATAGGGTTTAAACGCCACAAATATTAAGCAGTTTTCCTCAGAAAATAATGGAATTGGTCCCTGCTTTTTTGGAGAATGCTTCTTGTCATCTTGATATGTATCATGATTAGAAAATGGAAATTAAGTTAAAGCAGAACTGATAGTTTACTTAATACATAAACTTATACTTCCCATAAGCCAGAGGAAGCATTTTCAACTTAGATATAGAGGGGGAAAAAATTAATAACTTAAGAACTTTGAAAAGCATCTCTTTTATGACCCGCTGTATTTTTAGAGAGGCACCTACTTCCAGTGAACAGGCAGCAATTCTTCATCAGCAATGAGAGAGCTCTTTGACAGTCGCTATCTCCCAATTCAGGGGCATTACCCTGGCTTTCTAACCCATCTTTTTTTCCTGCCGCACAAAAGGCTTTGAGAGTAGTTGATATTTCTAGTTGGTGGCAATGGTTTTTTTAAATGTTGTGTGGTCAAATTAAATTGATTTCTCTTAGCTTCCAAAGTGCTTGACACCTTTTAAACCTTTTTTCACCTTTTCTCCCACATTTTCAATTTGTAAAAGAAAAACCTTCAGAACTGACTCATTCTAAAGATAACAACAACAACAAAAAGGCTATGACATTTCCAAAATTTTCCATAGTCCAATTCTTTTTTTAGATGCTCCTGAAATAGAGTGATCTTCACTGTCTGAGTGCAACATGCTGCCTGACATAGACCTTGTAGTTTTCCCTCTGTCTGATGGAGAGGATATACATACCTCCTTTTCCAAACCATTCTCCAAACTAAATGGAAATATGTAAAGAACTATACCTTAATGTCTGACAAATTTACTTTTAAATTTAATTAATTCATTCAAAAAATGTGTTTTGTAGAAATTTATCACATACAAACGAGTGCTTGGCCTTTTAATTTTTTCTAATTATAGCAGAAGTAACACAGGGACTTCTCAGTACACTTAGATGGCACATAGTTGTTCAAAAGCAATCTCACTTGGCTGACTGTGTCTGCTTTTAGCTGTGGGGTTTTTTGTTCTAGGCTTTTTTGCTGATAACTATGAAATACAGCAGCACCTCCTTTCCATGTTCTGGTCTCCTCTCTAGGAGATCATGGTGCTCAGGCATTATAAAATTTAGCTATAAAAGAGATTTTATAGAGCTGTGAGTTAATCTCATATTTCCAATAATTTGTGTATGTTTAAAACTTCTCTAAAATTTTTCATTTCTGCATGACTTTCTTGTGGTGTACCAAATGAGGGCACCATGGTAGCTGTGGCTTCTAGCTAATAAGGTGATTATTTTTATCATCTGTCATAGTTAATTGGAATGGGTCATGTACCTGTAGGCAATCAAAAAAGAAATCAAAAGGATGAATTTAATCAGGTTAGAATTTAAAATGTCTGCAGGAAGATTCTTTCCAATATCAGAATCTACCTTTGAAGAAAGTGCCATACAAAATAAATAAAACTCTTTGGAGAAGGAAAAAAACCAGTTCAGTCTAAAACCTGAAATACAAAAGGAAAATCTTGTAGGAAAAATATTTAAGGCTTTTATTCATAAAGTTACATTTCCAGTTCACTTCCTCACTGAAAAGTGTTTTTCTGCTTAGTATATGTGTCTGAAATAATTGAGACCAATAGGAGGCTTGCCAAGGCTTGAATTTCACACCAAATGCTTTACATGTGAGAAGACCTTTTTAAAATAGCAGTCTTGACTGCAGAGAGATTTTTCTTTTAACTAGGTCTGATGATCCTTAGACTTACATTTAAATTTCTGCTTGCATACTAACAAAAAGAAAGGTAGACTCATAGGAAGAGAAACTATGTAATTAGACCTTCAATCTCTATATTCCCACTGCATTTGAGAAACAAAAACAAGAGGCTGACTCAGTACTGTTGTGAAGTGGAAAATGACTTACCTTTTGGAAGAATATTTTCCAGTACAAGAGCAGTTCTATGTGTTATTTTCCAGTAAATTATTTATTAGAGGTTACTCTTCTTAGCTTCTCAAAGCAGAGCTGGATATTAGCTTCACAAACACAAGTTTTGTCCTGTTTTCTCTTCTCCTCCTGATTTCAGGGACTCAAGGTGCTCTATTTCTCTTCCAGCTGGGAGACCTGTATGTGCTTCCATTACTGTTCCTCCATGAGAAGAGCTCCTTGTATACCTTCCTTTCTCACAGTCCTCATTTCCTTTCAATTCAACCAGCATGCAAGTGCTTCAGGATATCGGTATTCTAGAAATCACAGAGGTGGAGGAGAAAGGGAATGCTATTCTGCTGAAAGATAACAACTCCACAACAGGAGAGCTGGTTCTAGTCTGTCAGTTTGATACAAGAGTCTTGACCACCAGACACAGCTAGGATCTATGTAAGCCACTTCAGACAGAGCAGGCACCTCACCTGCTGTAATCTCTGCTAATTAGTTGTAACTCAGGAATTTACAGTATCAATATACATAGCAAGCAGTTGTATATATAGCTCTGAGCTTCTTCTCTACATGGAGGCCACTTCTTTTCTCAAAGACTGTAATATTCTCCCTGCACTCTCTGCTACAGATTTCATCATGGAAACCCTGTGTTAAGTCTGAAGAAGCTTTGCTTCCCTTGGTTTGTTTTCTATTTTCCATGACTAGTAGTCTCTGTTTCTAAAGCTTTCCTCAATGTGTACCACAGACATCTCCTCTGGGGAACCAGCTGCTCCCTTTTGCCTAAAATAGGGTTCTTGAGCAGCTATTTCTAATAATCTGCTTGTTCACAGCAGAGGATAATTAAACCCTTCATTTATACTTTCTGGGTGGCTGCTTAACTCAGGGATGTTTATGCTCTATCACAGGTTCCATGCGTGCCTCATGAGTCTCTGTGGTTTCCTAATTTCCAGTAAATAGACATGCCCACAGATGTCTTGTTCATTCCTTAAGACATTGTTGTTGATCAGTTGTGTTGTTTAAAAATCATCATGATACAGTTAGAAAAGCTAACAGCTGATGTACAGGACCTTACTTTCTTTAGCCAGTTCTTTCAAGGGCAGTAGTACACCTAGTATTGGTCAGAAAGCAGTATTAGAGCTGAGTCATTAAGACTTTGATCATCAATAAAAAGGATCAGTCATTCAACCCTTAGAGAAAGTATCTACGTGTTAGGTAGCTGGATGAAACTGATTTAGAAAACAGACATAGTGGCCATAGATAAGGGGCTAGAAAGACCACATTAATAAGTGTTCTCTTTTTATTTCTGAGTGAAATTATATGTGGAAGTTAAGGGTGAAACTCTGGTTCACTGAAATCAATGGCCAAACCTCTAGTTAATTTCATTGGGGACAAATTTTACACGTTATCCCTGCAGTAAATTCAGTCTGAAGCAGGCATGCACACGTTTGCAAGTGCTGAACCACCAAAGGTTAACTTTCATTGTCAAATCATAGATGTGTCTGAGCCTCTGCTCAGAAGCCCATCCAGGTCACATACAGCACTGAAACTCAAATGGAAAAGTGCTAAGGAGGATTTTAGACACATTGCAGAAGATTTTTTTGTTGATGAAAGTAATGAACAGAAATATATACTATAAAGCAGAGAAATGTGAAGAAGGAAGAAGCAGGAGTTGAGGCAGTATAAGCTGACAGGATGTAACCCTGCTAACAAGCCCACTATATAAAGTTTCAAACTGAAAACGGAGTCACCACCTTCATAGATTCATGCTGTGTCAGTTCAAAGCATCAGCCTTCCCTGTCCCCCTAGCTTTCTGCTCTGTTCTTCCTGGAAGCAAAATGGAAGATGGTCCTCTTTTAGCTGCCATACTTTTTAGACTGGTGTATCAACATGCAATAAACTTGTTAGTAATTTAAGATAACATGTCAGCCTGTGATATGCAGTGGCTAAGCAGTAGCAGAAGCATGGAAGGACATCTGGACCCAGTAACCTGTTAAGTCTCCACAGATGAAACATTAGAGATTGTGAGTCAAAGCTCTGAGGAGTCATGTCTGCAAGTATATTGTAGTCGCAGGGCTCCTGCAGTCATGACCAGAGTGAGTTAAATGCTTGGGGATGTGTGAAGCCCATCACTAGCATGAATACTTTGTATACAATGGGATGTTCAAAGATGGAGTTTGAGGGTATAGTGACATAGCTACCTACCTGAGACAAACACACATTTTGAGTTTCTGCTATGCAGTAGTGCTGTAGCAAGGAGATCTGGATGGAGTTCAGAGCTGGACAGCAAAGAGCATGCTAACCAAGTCCAAATCAGATATTTTTTTCTCAGAAAAGGTGGATGTAGCTGATGGGATATACTGAGGTTGAAAAGAAAAAGCCGTGCTAAGGGATGAAAGACATGGGATTTTGCACACATACACTAATGCTGGTATGTCACGTAGTTACACACACTCAGTGATGCTCTGTTGCTGGTATATTGAGGTCAGACATGGTCCAGGGTTAGGCCTATTGAAAACCAAACCTGGGGCATTGTTTAGACTGGTGATCTAAGGGGCGGACCATTCGTGGCCATGCTGTCACACCGCACTGACTGCATGTGGGCTTGCTGAAAGAGTAAATTGAGAATAAAACTCTCCTAGTTCGTAGCTCTGCTTAATGCAGAAAGGAGGACTGAGATGAATTAGTTTTAAATTTTTTTTAATTTTTTTTCTATTGGAAAAAATGCTGAGATCATCTTTCTTTGGTCACACAAATGAAATAGTTTCTAATTGATCCTCCAGGGCACTGGCAGCACTTTCAGCCAGTCAGGGAAATGGAAAGAACAGTGTTGATTTGCTATAGAAAGAAAAGATTCAGCTTTCAAATGCATCACAGAACACTATCAAAAGATGTTTGTAGACAGGCAGGGAGAGCACAAAGTTTGTACCAGCTGCAATTAAAAGTTCACAGAAGGTTTGCTAGAGCTAATTCCTGAATGCCGAGCAGACATGAATCAGAGCCGCAAGGTACTTGACATTTTGATAGTGTGTTTCACAGACCTTTAATGAATATATAAAGCTACAGAGCAAATGGTGGAATAATGAATACATAAAACTACAGAGCAAATGACAGGATTTTGTTGAAGAATAAAGCTACATAGCTAACAGGAGACAGCCATTGTATGTGCCCTCCAAGAATAATGGAAAAAAATAATCAGGTATACAAAGGGATATTGCCTGGCTTTAAAAATAGTTATTTTCTGTAAGAAATCACACTCATAATGACATATTTAAAGATGGGCACTTTCCTATGGAGAGGCATCGAGTGCCTGGTTTTGATGATCCCAGGAAAAAAAGGATTTAAAATTTTTAAATATAAACAGGAAGCTGTTGCTTTGGGAACATATTCACATTACCCCAGCAGATTGTGCTTTTGGGATAATCCTGCCTGATTAGGCAGACCCCCACTGGAGCACCACTACACATTCATGGCTGGTGAAGGAAGACAGAGAAGAGATGGGAAGGAAGAGCAAAGGAGATGACTGCAGTTAGTTGTCGTTATCACCTATATCATAGCTTATAGATAGTGCAATGGTCTAAACAGCTCAATAATTACAGATTTCCCCAAACCGTTGGAAGCAGCAGATTGGATATTGCTGTCTGCTCATGGCTCAGAGCTATAGTGGAGGCCATGTGGAGCTCACAGCTCATGAGCCATGCCACCACCAGCACCATTCCTAGAGTCGGGGGCCAGCGGTACCCAGTGGTTACCATCAGCTGCCCCCTGGAGCTCCTCTCATCCCAGGCCTCTCAGTGGGTGCCCCCAAGGCCTCCCTGGTGTCACTGTTCTTCAGATGAGGGTGAAGGCAAGGCTGGCCAGCAAAGGAAAAGTTCCTGCAAGCACTGAGATGTAAGATTTGAAACCTTTCTCTCTGCCAAACATTTGTTCCTCTCTTAAAAAAATGTTAGGAAAAAAAAAAAAAAAGGAATGATCGTAGTGGAAAGCCTTTCTTTCAAATGCACCTTTCTCCCCTCCCTCCACCCCCCAAGATCATAACAGTTTACAGTGGCACAGTGGAACTTTGATATCCCAAAATATACAAAGGGAAGGAGCTACTGAATGTTAAAGCTGTGTGACCGTCCTTCCCTGGCTCTGCAGAGACTGAAGAGAGTGAGGGAATTATAATTGGCCTTGCACTGATGTAATTTTATTAGTGACACCTCCTGTGGCAGCTTTAATTCCAGGAAGAGACTGGAGAGGTGGGAGGGTCATTCATCTAGATGTAATATCTACATTCACGATAAAATGCACCCCTTTGCCAAGAGACACTGGTTTCATTTATAGAAAATTCTAATATACTGGGCCACAATCAGCTCTCTGAAAAGGGTCAGCATGACTCCTAGGCTTGCAGTTCTGCAAAAATATCTGCCATCCCGACCTTCAAGTTGGAATAAATAAAACTTGCATTAATGTGCTATCGTATGTGTCATACCGTGTAGCCAGTAAGCCCCTGGAGGTAGATGATTTTTTCCTTTATTGTGCTATGAAAGGTTTCCATGTTAACAGAACAATCAGCTTTTTTTAAGCATAAATTGGCATTTCTAAGCTGTTCAGTGTGGGTGAACACTGTCACTACTGTAGTTTTTTGCTGCAGGAGACTGTGGAATGAATAAATAAATGCTTATTTCTAACATCCCCCTCCTCCCTGAATCCAACATCTGTCACTGAATGAATCAGGGAAGTCAAGCACAGTTGCCTTCCTCTTAATCCTTTGACACATCTATGGCTCACATACTCTCAGTCATCAGCTGAATTCATTAGATATTCTTGTAGAGACTTTTTGATCACAGAATTTCATTCCTGTAGCAGAAGCTTGCTTTATTATTAATAATAACAATAACGATAATGACAAAAGTATCAGCAGCATCAATGCCACAAGCCAAAAGAAATGAGAAATGAAAGTACTAGCTGATGATCCACCACGAGTGTTTCATATGTGAATAGTTCGTGAAACATCTGACTAGTATTAACAGGGATATTCCATCACAGTGATTTAGAAATGGAACAAAGACTTCACCAGCACCATCAAAATATAATTCACTGAGTGTGTTCTCAGGGTTCAGGTTCACTATAAAATCAAATCAGTTCTGATCCAACTCTCAATCAATAAATAATCCTGAGAGATTAGTCTTATGAGTTAGTGCAAATCCCCTTTTTTGGACAACATAAGAAGAAAAATGGATTTGATATCCTATTGAGCATTGCAGAAATGGAACTATTGGGTAAAAGCCCTGACTGGAACAGAAAGAACATACAAGCTAATAAGTTGCCTTTAGAAATTTGGAAATAAGTATTTTGCAAGCTAGCACAGCTCTTTTCTCTCTGAAATGACAGCAAACTCTTTTTGGTGCTTTCCCTCACACACCTTACTTACTGCTAAGACCCCTAGACAAAAGTTAACAAGATACTTCTTCCTAGCTTGGAGTTTCTCAGGCTCCTGGCAGGACCTGTGACCCTGTGGAGAGAGGAGCCCATGCTGGATCAGGTTTGCTGGCAGGAATCAAGTGCACTCCATTGGGCAGTAAGACTTCTTACTTTGGGAAGGGATCTTTCTTCCAGGTGTGCTAGTACGGGTGAGTGGGCAGGGAAGAAGGTCAGCCTTACCTGGAAAAGAGCTCTAATGCAGATGCCTAAATTGGGCTAGCAGGACACAGGCTCTGGACTGAACAATGAATATTTGGGCCTATTGTGCTTTTTCCACAACAGCAGTCACTGTGCCTGTCGCTGTATTTAGGCTGCCTGAAGAAGGCATCTGCTTCCTTTTCTTGATCAGACAGGCTGTAACAGGCATCTACCACAATTGCACTGTGCTTGCTCTGTTCTCTCATCCTTACCCCATGTTGGCCTTCCACCTCTTTCCCAGCTCATGATTTTAAAAGTTCTGAGCCATGATGGTACACCCAGTCCCAGCCTTCGCCTTGTTCATGTCCTTACAAGTTATGGCCTATGTTGGCTTTTTCAGGGAGCAGCCATGCTTTTGTATGAACAGTTTTGATGATCCTTTTCTGTCCAGCAGCAGATGTGCTCCCATTACGTTTTGACTTTTGCTTACAGTTACTTTCTTTCTTAATATGAAAATCTTTTGCAAGGGATGACAGAGAACTGGGACAAGGAGAGTGGATCTGGGGGTACTGAGTATATAGCATCGAGCTGGGGAGAGTGGGGAGGGAAGGGGTGCGCAGAGGGTAAGGATACAAGGAGTAGGGTCTGTGTGCTTTGGATGAGCACAGACAGTGTTACTTGGAGAGACCAGAGATCTGGCTGTGAGGACCCTGTGGGGCAGGGACTGTAGGTCTTGGGATCTTGACAGTCCATCAGAAAGCAGAAAAGGCATGGTCATTTCTGAATAAAGCATTTCTTCCAAAAGCCTAAGCATGGGGGAGAAGGCCCCTGATGGGTAGGTGGGAAGGGACCAGAACAGCAGCTCTTGGCTCAGTGCAGGGAGGGAGGTTTTCACAGCAGTGGTATCCTTGCTGCAGGGTCTGATCAGGCAACTTTGCTCCCTGTCTCCCCTGCCCTTACCAAGTTTCACTGCCCTGAGCCATGGCAACTGCTTATACAGCAACTTTCTGCCCTGCCTCCTCCCCTTCCCCTTGTCTCCTGTCATCTCCTAACAAAGCAGCAAACAAACAAACCCACATAACAAAAGCCTAAAAGGATATGGAGGATCAGGGAAGATGTAATTTGAGCAGCAACGGACCATGGATTGTGTGTCACTGGGCGGTGAGTGGGTGAAGCAGGGAAGCGTTAGAGGATTCAGGAAGGCATGAAGACACCCCAGATCCTGTCGGAGAAGTGAGGTAAATAGATGATACCAGGGATGATACTGGGAATGTATTCCTCTTTAATCTTACCATTGAATTTATTGCAGTACAAAAAGACTTTCTGAATAATCACACCCCCATTCCACTGTGTCCAGTCCTGGATGCTCAGCATGTTCACAGCCTTCACCACTGAAGGAGCAGACAATGTCTGATGCACAAGTGTTACTCCGGATACCTCATCTGCTAGAAGAGGATGCAGAGGATCCTGTGCATACACACACCAAAGAAACCAGTTCTCATGGTCTAGATAGAAAGGCTTACCTGGGTGGTTATCTGTTCACAAGGTCACACAGTGCACAGAGAAGAGCTATGGTTTGGAGAATTCAGGAATGCTGGTATATCAGGTCTGTCACACCATGCTTGCTGTCTTGCTGCCTGAGATCAGAGCTTCAGACTTGACATAAGCTGTACATAAGTTTGTACAAATGCTGTTAGTGTTCATCTACCTGTGGGTTTCAGGTTAAACCATTAGCCAACTTAACTCCTGCAAGTTTTGGATTTGGTCAGCATTCATAGACCAGGAAGCATTTCCTGCCTTCTTAATCTGGTCCATTTCTTGTTCTCTTTGTTCTCTATATTAAGAAAAATAATGTTTTAAAGCAGTTTCTGTCACTCTTTTCTCATAGGTTTATGAAAAAAGCTCCCGGATCCATCCCTTCATTTTTTTAGCAGTGGTTAGCTTCTCCATTTGCAATCACTAAAATGCAGTGTTTCTTCTAGTAGAAAATATTTTGTTGCGGAAGGCACAAGATGCTCAATGGCCTTTGGCCCAGTGTCTCAGATGTTCTAACCCACAAAAGATGGGTTTCATAATTTGACACAAACATATTTCCAGTCAGTTCCACAGCATATTCTAAACAATCATCTGTTGTATTTTTGGTTGGTTGATTGTTTTGGAGTTGTTTCACAAAATGTACTGTGGCAAATGTACTGTCCTAGTCGTGGCACAAGATATAGTAATAACGATGCATCAAGTTGTTATTTCTGGCTTTTCTAAAGCAAAATCAATCTCTCTTATTTATCAAAGCTATTTTGTAATTTTTTGCTCTCAAAAATGAGATAATAAGAAACCTTTACAAGTTATTTTTTTTAAACCTGGTTTTGTCTTCTAAAATAATTGTTCCTCATGGAAGATCTGCTTATCAGATAGTGTCAGTCATCCTTTTATTATAACAACAAAAAAAAATTCCTTAGCACCTCTGCCTTATTTTCTTCATGTTTAGGTTCTCTGCATATATTTTTACTTTTCCTTCTTCAGTTATCTCAGAATCTACTCTTTCTTTTTATCCTTACCATCACAATTCCATCCCACTCTCCTGTAATCTCTTTCTTCTTTCTTTTTTCCTTCATTCCATATGCAGTTCAAATACCTCATTGTCAGTTAAGTGCATGGTTCTATCCTTATCTAAATCTCTGCTTCCAGTGAACACAGTCTATTTTTGTACTTCTTTTTTACAACTTTTTGCCTTCATTCATTAATGGTAAACACCTTCCTCCATTCTCCTCTTGGTATCTGGAACATCTTTTTGCTTCTAAAGTGCCCATCTCCTCTGTCTGTGTCTAGTGCAAACTATGGGAGATGCTCCACTGTGCATAAGCTTACATTTTACTTTGAATTTATCAGTCATCTAGATGAAGCAATTTTTTAACCTGTGCATATATGCATTACAGTATCACCTTGGCACAGTCACATGTAGCCTGATTTTCTCAGATATTGAACAAATTCCACTTCCAGTTTTTCCTCAATGCATATTAGTTATAAAGAATCTAGTCACTTCACTCAACTGCAAATCAGAAGTAAAATGTCATTTCCTTTCATAGTGAAAAAAATGCAGGATACAATTTTCTGGTACCTCTAGGTCATTTGCAAATCATAGCTTTTAACATCTCGCTTAGCAAATATCCGTGAAAATGCAGAGTTTCAGCGAAAAAAGCCCTTTAAATAAATTATTTTCAGAAGACTTTCTTCATTTTCTCCAAAAGAAGATAGTACATTGGGACTGTTTTTCCGACATCTTCATTTGTGTAGTCATTTAAACCTTGACAAACTGAGTGGAAGTAGGGGCTATCTTCATATCTCATTTCTTCGCCTTGCTGACAGAAAATGGAAGAGGCATTCCTCTCTGCAGGAACTGGTTTTGCTGAGGTGTACAGATGGGACGAATACAATGCTGTACTAAAAGGTGAATATACTGCATAGCAGAGGGAGGCAGCAGTAGAGTAAAAATTTTGACTGACAAAAAATTAGCTTTTTGTCTGGCAACAAGACCAGTGAGATCAGTTTTTACTCAAGAAACATGTATTAGTAGAAAAACATTCCCTTTCTGGTTAAACAAATTGCTTTTTTTTTGCCCTCTCCTTTTTTTCCAAGCGAAAAACCATGACCACAGTCGATTACCTCAACTTCACTGAAATGTTCTAAAAACATCTGCAGGAGAAAAATACAACTTTAGATCAGACTGCTTTAAATACTACTTTCTAGTTAGTGGCACTTCAGGGACTAAGCCAAGTAATAAAGAAAATGACCTCATCTGAATTGCCTGTTTACTAAGAATGTGGCTACTGAGCATCAACCTAGAACAACTTAATATGTGCTGTTTTCACTAATGTTTGCTGTCACTGGATGTACTCTTCTGTGCTCTAAATCATTTCTGAAAGAATTCTTTCATAGCTGATATACAGTTCCATTGACTGATAAAAGAATATACAGGCCTTTGGCAAAATCTCATATGGGTAACTCCTGACCATAATTTTGTCAGTGTTTAATGTTTAATGCTTCTAGTTGCATTTTTGAAATGGATTGTTTTTTTCAGACTAATCTTCATATTTCAAACCTTCCCAGTGACCAATTTGCTGTCTTACAGTTAGTTAGGCATGTTCCTTCCATGCGATATTGAGCTGAATCACCACAGCAATCTTTCTTCCACTCTCCCTTACTTCTATTGGGAATGACTCTTAATTCTTTTCCATAACCTTATCAGAAATTTATGTTAAGAAAAAGAAGGAAAACACACTGCCTAAGAATTTGGAGCCATTTTGTGATGTGTTTATGGCAACATCTCAGATGCACACAAGTTGTTGAAGACACATCCAAGGACAATACCAACGACCAACGAATGCACCATTCTGTGACTTACTATAGCTTTTTTTTCTGAGCAAGGAAGACATCAGTCCTTTTTTAATATGAGTTACAAAAGTTTGCACCAGCTGAGTGTATTTTAGGATGTTTCATAGTATATTACTGGACCCTCATTTAGTAAACATTCTTCATGTATATCCTACCTTTGGGGAATTGTAACTTATATTTCATACCTATTCTGAAATACTTGAGAAACATATATTGAAGATAATACGATTCTGACACTTTTATCCTTAAGCTACAATGTCTGAGGCTGCTTTAAAAAAAAAAAAAATCAATTCCTTGTCTGACTAGAGGATTAGGATAGGCTTATGAAATGACATCTGCTTGACAGAGAAGATATCAATACATCAGCTGTAGAACTCGTTCTTTTCTGGAGCTGATGCATTGAAAATATGTCTACTTAGCTTAAACCATGTATAAAAATAAGTGACTAGGTACAAATAGCTGCATGAGTGCTTAAGTTGTATTTCGATGCTGAAATACTAAACAAAAGTTCAGTGTTCCCACAGATCCTTAATATATGCCTTAGAGAATATATTTGTATCTTTACCCCAGACAATGAACCATGGTTTATGTCAATTATTTTGGAAACTAACTTTCTAGTTTGATTTAAACTCACACATGTGTACCAATGAGATTTGAACAAGAATCTGGATGATGCCATAAGTTTAAAAGTAATTGCATTTGCTGGATGTCTATAAGATTGATTGCTTTTTATTTTGATACTTGTTTGTGCTTTTAGAATGGAGCTCATTAACTATCATATATCAACTCTCATGGATATTTTTGTTGTTTTTAATAGTGCTCAGACTGGAAAATCTATGTACTTTTGTGACATAATCAATGGCATATACTCACAGATCTACATAGTGAAAGTACCATGCTTGACCCTGCCAACACACAGTGTTTCAGTCTTCAAACTTACATACACCTGTTCCTAACTGCACTTGTTTGTTGAGTACTTCTAAGTTCATTCTTTATTAAATTATCTGAGAGTTAAGTTAAATGCCATGAAAACAATTTTTGCAGGATTGAATCTGGATGGATCTAGATAATAAATGTATGTCTTATTAATTTTATTTTGCTGTTGTTGTGGAGATAAATTAACCTGCAGGATAAAATAATGTATCATTAAAATATATGCTGTATTTCATGTATGCAGCATACAAAGGTTGAATATGCAATTTTCATGTATTGTCATATATTTGCTTATATCAACCTACCTATTAACATGAATGCTGATCCACACCAAAACGAAGCAACAGATTTGAAATTGATGCCTGCATTCACAAGCTAGTACATAGAAACTGATTAAAGAAGTAGTATGTAAATAAAAATAAGGTATCTATCATCACATTTATAACAAATGCACAGGATCTTACAAATGCCAACATTTTAAACAGAACATTTTGAAAAACATTCTGCCTTTTTATGAGCAAGAAACAAAAATCTGTGGGATTTTCTCCCCCATTTTTTTAACATTTTATTTTGTGGTGAATTCATAGAGTTTATTAATAAGAGAAACAATAATTCTCATTACACAGAGAATTCACACTAACATGCGAGGTGGGTGGTGCTGCACGTTGCAAAATCCTCTGTGTATTTCTGATCCCCCGGCTTTATCAGGTCTTTCCTGACAACTGGTTTACATGGTGATTTTATGATCTTAAGATATGTCTGGTAAGAATAATGCGATTCTTATTTTGTTTTCACTTTGTAATGATGTGAAAATGTGAAGCCATTTTTGCAGAAAGGAATTTTTAAAACAATAAACCATGACATTCTCCTATTATTTTTCCTTTTTCAGAAGAAAAATTTTGTTCTCTCTTGTTTGATACACAAGAGAAGATTTGAATATGTTCACTTAAGCACGTGGAATAAATATCACAAAACTTGTGTAACACCAGTATTGCTTTTTGTTAGTGTGATAATTCTATTGTCAGGCTTAAGGTTTAACTTATCCATCATTAAAGCACATTTCTGGCATTTTTAAATAAGTGGTGGACCAGGGAGAATCAGAGGAAAAGGAAGAGCAAATGTGTAAGAGTGCTTTGCTTCAAATTATTTATATACACTCTTTTTCATCCCATCTAACTTTACACATCTAATTATGTGCCTAAGATACTGGCACAGTCATTATGAAGTCAATGGAGGGGGAATATCAGCATATATAAAATTGGATGGGTATCTTCTTTGACTAGATAAGGAGTCATGGACACTATGTTTTGAATTTAGGTGCCTTATTTGGGTACCTGAAGCTAGGTAGGGTCAAGCAGATGCTGCAGGTCAGACCTGCAATGAATTAAGTAGAGACTCCTATCAGATTTAGTGGAGAGGCCCCTTAAATGTGTTGAATTTTAATTCACTGCTTTTTTTGAAGGCCTAAACAGAAATAGCAGCACTGGGTAAAAAAAAAATACTGGTGAATAGATGTTTAATCCTAATTATTTTAATAAACTTTTGCCACCTGTGCATGAGGGTGAGGAATTCAAACTGGGAATTTTACACTTATTTTTTAATAGAATTTCCTCCTTAAATACTCATGTTTGAGATTTATATATATGTGTGGCTGTCCTTTCAATTTTCAAGTATGTGTTGTTCAGTGAAGACAGACTGCAATTATCCAATTGTCAGAAATAGGTTTTGCTGGATCAGGCACATTCTCAATTGTCTGTGTTGTTTTAAGACTTAAATATAGTTTACTGGGTTGCACACAGGAGCTGTAACTTGAGTGAGTGTTTCCAAATAAAGATTCCATTGAGAAAATGGACTTTATTTAAGAAGAACAATGAGCTCCCCACAGGGATGCCAGTTCTGCAAACACCTATCGTGTCCTTTACGCAACAGCAACGCTGATTTGAGCAGTGTCTAACTGGACTCCAGAAGTTCCAGCGGACCCAGATATTACTTGATAGTGTGACATTTGGGGAGAACATCTGCACATATAAAGTTTCAGGAAGATGCATTTGGGGAGACGCTTCCCAAAAAGAGTTATTTTTGTATTATGATCAGAACACCACTGTGTTTTACTCCTGTAATTTGGGACAATTTTGGCTTATATACTCCTCTGTTTCTCTATTAAGTGAGCAATACTGTTACTGAGGTCAGACAGGGACACAGTAACTAGTAGTGTGATTAACAGACCTACCTGTTTTTGTAAGATTAATCCCTGACACAGATTAATCACAATTCATGTCTGCAGTCTTAGAATCCAGACTATTTGATGTCATTCCATATGTTCCATCATATAAGCACTGTCAAACCTTGTTTGACAAGGGTAAAAGAGCCTAGGAGAGACAGACATCACACATCTTGGTACAGAGTGAAAGCTCTTTATGAAAGGAGAAATGCTGACCACTGGTATAGTTCTTAAAATTTAAAAAAAAAAACAAAACCAAAACAAACCCAAAACAACCATGTTTTGCAAGACAAGACCCATGGTAATACATAGAAGCAGGCATTTTTCCAAGTCACTCATCTGTTTCATGGTGAGGGGCAACACTCATCAAATTAGTGTTAAGTTTGACTAATTTGGAGTTTCTATTTCATTTTAACAAGATAGATCTAGTGCAGATTCAAAACTGTAGTGAAACTAGCTTTTGTACAAGGAGCTAGTGGAGGGGGCTTTAGATGAAAATTCAGCCCCAGTGGAAATGGAAATGGCACGGCAATGCCCATTTTATGAAATGTGGCATAAATCATTCTGTCTGATACTAACGCAGAAAAAAAGCTAAATTCCAGGTCTTGTCTAGTAAAATCCTTCCTAGCTCTACATAGCATTCGAGACATATTTTGAAGACTTAAGTGGTGCCAGTCCCTCTGAGGAGTGAACAGCACTTGTAAATATTGAACAAAGGCACTCTTTAAGGCTCTGAAACCATGAATAGCTACTCATATGCTTACTCAACTCACATGGATAGTCAAAGGACTCCCACATGTCAGAAGGGAAGCAGGTGCACAAGTCTCTGCAGGTCTGGGATTAATTCAGCTAAATGTAGCTTTTCTTTATTTTCTTTTTCCTCCTTTTCTCTGCAATATGCCATTAAGTTCATTTTATCATATTGGCTATTATTTCAGTGTTAACTTCACCAGAATGTAATTCTGATTTGAACTTCATATCTCATTGTTAGTAAATTAACACCTTTTCATCTGTATTTCTTATTTAATTGTGTGTGCAACTGCTGCAAGAGAAAATATAAAGATCTTGACAATAACACATTGGCTAAAGTGAAAAAAAGCAACAAAAATAAAGACAGTGTGACAGCTTTCTCCCGTTAATGTACTGAAAAGTGGTAGTGCTGTTATTCATTCCTTTGATCCATTCAGACATTCACAGATAAATAGCATCTCATTTCACACAGGTGTATTGTTAGTTTCTTTGTTAGTGAAGACAAAGTTATGCCTCATGGTCCTTATTGCTCATTTATTAATGCATTCGTGTTAATTTTGATCAGATTTGTCTAGCCAATAGCCCATCTGAGCACAAATCTACCTGCATATATATGAAATAAATACCACCAAAACATACTGTTTCCAAGATATTTAAGAAAATGCCACAAATAAAAAGATAGCCTGTATGAACCTTACACTTATTAGTGAACTTTCATTTGTACACAAAAGTCCCTGTGAGGAAAAAAGATTTCTCTGCACAGGTACGACAATACCATTGTAAAGTCTAAGCAATGACCAAAGCAATGTTCAAATATGATGTCTGCATGTTTTGCCTAGGCCTAAAATGTAGGCATCTGTTTTTAGGTGGTCATCTGGTCTTCTTCAGCAATCAGTGCACAGGAAGAGATAGATGATGTCATCCCATCTGAGACACTTGTATATGGATGGACTGAAGTTTCCCATCCCTCTCCATTTATTACAGAGGGAGTATGATAACTATTTAGATGATTTAGGTGCAATGGTTCACCAGCAATACATATCAAAAATAAACTTTTTATTGTTGTGTGCTTTTACCTGAGGACAGCAAAGTAAAAGTATCTGTTACTGACTTCAAGAGTAACAAGAATGTTTTTGTGAACAAGCATACACGCTAAGTATCTTTCTATTGCCACACAAATATGCACAAAATTATAGCAATGATATGCAGGCATAGTGCTCTTTCAGCCACTGTTAAGAAATACACTGAGCATCTTTCCTTCCCAGATTTTGCAAATTTCCAAGGAACATTCTATGCTATTACTTCTTATAACTGATGACAAGCTTGAGGCTTAAAAATCTGTTAATATGGCAGTTACCGGTCAGCTGATGTACCTTGCTTACCTACTCAGAAAAAACAACTTCTTTATTCTCTTGCTTTATAACTAATGCATGAAGTCAATGAAATGATTATGACCTGCTGTTTCCACACGAAGAATTCAGGACTGTTGGGGAACACTATGCGTGAATAGCCTAATTAAAAGACTTAGTCAATTTCTTGCAAATTGCATTTGCAAAATAAACATAGAGACCTGCATTAAATATGGAAAAGTGCTGTGAATTCCCCTTTCCTCAGAAAGAGCTTTCTGAGTTACTGTTGCTATGGCATCCTTCACTTACTTCATTCCCACTACTGCAGGAGATTCAACAAAATCCTTATGCATACAATCAGGTGCTTTGATTTTGGAATTGCTCATATGCTTTAAATTAGACATCTGCTGAAAGGCCTTGTTGAACAAGACCTGCTGTCTCATTTTGCTTATCTTTTCAGTTTGCAAGAAGAACTATATAATAAATGTTTTTTGTACCAATAGTTTGCAAGCTATAGTTTGTTTTATGGGCTGGATGTAGGCTGGATTTTGTTATTACTAAATGTGCTGTTTACAGAGTAATGGCTCTATGTGAACCTTGTGCTAGGACAATGTGATGGCTCAGAATGCATTGTAGAAATTCAGAATTCCTCTACTCCTATGAAATTATTATAGAAAATCACAGTATCACAGAAATTAAGGCTGTGATTTTTGAAAGACAAAGTATTCAATAACAGTAGCAGCTTAAAATGCATCTGCTTTAAAAAAATACATTTTTTGAAGATTTGTTTTTGTTTCAGGTTTCTGTGTGTTTGTTCAGAGTATGGTCATACAAACAGTTGTGCAGGCTAAGCCAGGGCTAAGGAACAGGAAGGAGAAACAAAGGACAGAGGCAGATAAGCAGAACAGGAAGGCATCGAGGTAATATTGCTGCAGGTAACTTTGTGAAATCACAAACTAAGGCTATAGAAAACCTAGAAATGTTACTGAGTCTATTCCTTTCTTCAAGATAGGATCATGGTTGACAGCTGTTTGTCTAACTTGTTTTTAAAGACTTGAAATGGTAGAGGTTTCAAGATTAGCCTAAGGAATCTGTTCCTATGTTTATCTTTCTCTTCACATAAATATAAAGAAAAATTAATATACATAAAATGCTAGTACTATTATTATTGCTACTGTTAATAACAATCATTATTCCCTTTTGACTGCAAGAGTTCTGATTTTTAAAGTAAGCATGAGCACTGGAACAGGGAACATCATTGTTAATTTTTGATACATAATTAATTATATATAAACTATAGTGATCCATTCCAACTGTATAAACAAATATTTGCCCTGCAAAATACATATATAATAATTAGTGAGAACTCGTTAATAACCTGTATATTTTCTAGATATTTTTCTCTTATTTGCTCTAAAAAAAAATTATTATATAATTCAGCTAAAGCCTCATAAAAAGTATTGTGGGCTTTACAATAATGTCATATGACTCATTTGCATCTTGCCTGTAAATCATATATATACTTTTACTGCATTAGAGACTGCTTCCTTTCAACTCCAGTCTCTGTTCCCTATTACAATTCTTCAGTAGTAAGTGCTATTTCTTAATCTTCTCACTGGTATTGGCTACAGCTACTGTGGCATCAATAGGAGCTTTCATCCTCCTTTGTGTTTCTTTGTGTGAAGAGAAACCACATATCTGGAGAAAATGTCCAACCAATAAATTGTGGCATCGTGATAAGCTACAAAACTAGGTGAGAAACTATGCCATGTCTCATTGCTAAGGATGGTAGTTAGGCTTATGCCAAGAAAACTTCTATCCTATGTTACTGGTGCATTTGCATACAGATTTTGAAAAAAGAATTATTTTCTGTCAGGGATTTGGCATTCCCAGTGTGCAATTCAGACCTACTAGGGTACATATCATCCTTGCCAGTACTAAGGAAATAAGGACTGTCTATATTAACATATCTTTTAAAGAATCACTAAAATCTCTGAAGCTTCCAGAAGCATGGGAGAATTCAATATATCAGTGTGTTTTACTAGTTGGCAATTGTTTTTGATGACTAGCTACCTGTGAGCTTGTTGTTCAAACAATCATTAACAGGACTGTCCTGTAGCTCAGAAACTTAGAATATCCAGGGATTAGTGACACTCTACAGAATGAGTGTGGAAGCAAGGTCAGTTTTCCAAATAAACACCTTAAATCTACTAGCTGCCTGGTGCCTGTCAATTTGAAGAGCTGGCCATGACAGAAGTTACTTTTGTGTAAATAAGATTATGTGAACCTTGGAAAACATTAGTTTTCTGAACTCAGATCCAGATAACTTACAAGAGTACATCTGAAATATGTAGTTAAAAAAGTAAGTTTTAGCTCAATTTAAAGGATATTTTTTACATTATCATCATGATCAGATTGGGATTCATAGGACTGAAAAAAGACTGTTTTGAGGAATGTGATTTATATGACTTTGCCAATTATTACTTTTGTGACACAGCTAGGAAATGAATTGGTGAAGAGGAACCTATAAAAATAATTATTCTTGTTGCACACAGATCTCATTTACAATTTTCAGTGAACCATCATCTGTTTTCTACTTCCTCTTTGTAATTCTATATATTCTTTTCTTCCTAATATAACTCAACTCAACTTGCACTGTGCTTGACATAGGCTAAAAGACAAGGTCTCTTTTGCTATAGGTGGCAGCACTAGCTTATTATAAATGTTGATGGGCCTCCCTCTCTTGAAGGAAATAGATATAGGGATACCTGGGCAGCATATGGTTTCTATGTAAAGTAATTGTGTTCAAAATTTTGAGATCCAAAATACAACCACATTTTTGCTTATAGGGAAGATAATTGTAGTACTTCCCTCATGTACATTTTCTAATACCTAGTTAGGGATGATTAGACTGAAACCATAACTGCAGTCTTGGCTGGATTAATTATAAAAAATAAGCCAATTCGTAAAAAATCCACTGAAAATTAGAGCACATTTGTGGGCATGTGGAACTATTTGCTTTTCTAATGAGAAATTCTCTTAAATTCAACTTCCAGAGCATCAGTTTCTAGAATATTGAAATTCTGCCGTGCAGATACAGATGTTCTTTAAGGACTGGCTGTGTTTTGTTCTGGAATTCAATGGTATGCTATCACTGCAGCTCTTCAGGTCAATACTCCAAACAAATTCTACCGAAGAAATGCAATCTCTAGTCCCTTTTATTTTTTCACTTAAAGTTTTCTAACAACAACACAACCTTTCCTCTGAGTGTCCTCACCTTGTCACCTGTGAGAGGCTCTTCATTTTATTGGAAGCTATTTTCGTATAGTAGAGGAATTAGCTTTTTGACTGTCATTATCCTATATAACCCACATTCTTGCATTCCTCTGTAGGCATTTCAGGTAAGAAGTATAATGGAATCTTTAACTTTTAATAAATACAGGACAACATGGAATGCATACTGTACCACACCAGTGGCTACTGGTTTATCAACATACAATGGGAAATAATTCCTCCTACTACCTTTGATGATGCTTTACAAGACTGGAGAGCTAAAACTATGACCATCAAAGCCAAACAGAAGAATTCTGAGGAGCATGCCTTTCCTGAGTCACTGCTTGATAGGGAAGTAAAAAAAAAAAAAAAATATTAGTTGCCAGACATTGGCTTCCATCAGAAAATATAATTTATAGGGCTGTTAATTTCCATTACTTTTCTGCATCAAACTACATTTTTCTGCAAAACAAATACATTAATAAATTTGCACTCCCTGCTATTCTTTCATATGTAGCTGTGCCTGAAATAGATGCCATACTATACAGTAGTAAACCTATGCCAAATAGTAAGACATTGTTCTCACAAAATTTGCTACAAAAAGGCATAAGAGAAGACTGTACAGCTAAAAGCAAAAGTTTTCAAAATTAAATGCCAGTTGTTAGACTTCTATGTTCTTCTTTAGGATTTCAAAATGCTGAGCACCAACAACTCCAATTAACCTCAATTAAAGTCACACTTAAGCTCTATTGTTCCCTAAAGCAACAAGACCTTTTCCAGGAGGGTCCCTGTCATTTCAGATATTTGTAACATTGTTTTTATGGCTGGCATAGCTCAGTTACAGTCCTATGTAATTGCTAAATATGATGATAAAAGGTGAATGAAAGCAGCAGATGAAATTCAAATATTCCTTTTTTCTCTCCCTTCTTTCAATGTATTGTTTCAGAAACTAATGATAAAAAAAACAAAAAACAAAAAACAAAAAAAACAAACAAACAAGCAGAAACTTTAGGAGTTCATTTGAAAACTCACACAAAGATCTGCAACTTTTCATGCAAACCAGTGGCCAATTTAAATTTTAAAGAGGATGAGCTTTTTTTTCTGTGTATGTATGTGGTGCATGCAAATTTTGCTATTAAAATCTGAAATGGAGAAATTCTCTAAATACATTCTGGTTTACTGTAGTCCTTGCCAACATTCTCCTTTGCAGCTTTGTACCAGGCTGCTGCTGGATAAATCTTCATCTTGCTGTCTTTGTAAAGGATATACGCTGTATCAGCTACACCCACTTTCCTAAACCCCTTGACTCTGCCCACTACTGTGACAGTTCTTTTAATCACTGTCTCCCTCTCAAGCTTGAAGCAGCTTTTATCCTCCAAAAAGTTTAGACATGCCTTTCTCTTTTCCTCTATATTTGTCCTAAAAAATCCATCTCAATCCACTCTGCTCTAGTAATTACTTGAAAAAACAAGAGTTAAATTTAGAAAATTATCGTTGTGATTATTAGCTAGGGCTTTACTTAGGGAAGCAGGATGTTGGGAGAAGATGAAATAGAGCACTGCCAAAAATTAGTTAATTAAAAGTGGACTAAAAACTGCACAAGGACTAATATGCAATTGCTTTTTAGGTCACAAGTGAAAATATGCTGAATCTCATTCTAGCATGTCATTCTCATACAGATATTTTTTTTCAGCCTCAGTGCTTTTGTCCAGGAGCTCTGTAAAACATTTTCTGTTGACAACTGGGCAAAATGTAATGCTGGAGAATTGATAGTAAATTCATTCCTCTTGCCTTTCTATATTTATTCTTGTTGAGGTTACAAGCACTTTGAAGCAACATACCTAATATCTCATATTTCTCAGTAAACTACTATTCAGATTTAGAGTACTGTAAAGATCATAATCCTATGGAGATCGCCTTAAAGTGATTCTTCAAAGAAGCACTGCTGGGGCTTTATTTTGACAAGCTACACCAAAAACCACATATAAGGAACTTCACACTTCCTTCTCTTGTCCACCTTTCCTTTTTCTCTTGTATCGTCTCATCATCAGCTGGGGTTCACCCACTTTGTGATCACAACATGTGTCCATACCACCTTGTACACATTCCTAGGTGACGTAGAGAGAGGGGTCTCTGCCTCCCTTAGGGAACTGTGTACCCCAATTCTCTTTCATAGCAACTACTAAGGCTGGAAAATGACCCTGTGTTGCTACTCTTGCTTACATGTCAAAGAGGGAGGAACACTTTTTACCCCTCTTGCAAGCTGGGAGCCATCTAAGACCTACTAGGTGCCCTGTATAATGTTCTGTTCCCCATATTCCAAAATAATAGTTCTTGTCCCACTAAATTTCTGAAATTTCAGTGAGAAGTTCTATTCACAACAAAGATAATAGAAAACCTCTTATTTTCTTCAATGAAGCCAGGATATTACCCTGTATCAAAAAAACCCTGGAAAATCAATGGTTTGTTCAGTACGGAAAAAATGAAGTTTCCTCGGCTCACGATCACTGTGTAGGTAACTGATCCCTTAAGAGACTTGGGCTACAACACAACAGTACTGGATCATTTCAGTTAAAATCAGTTGTTAATTCAAGTGTGATAGCAGCCTGAATTAGAATGCATCTCTCTTGGACCCTTCCAAGGTCTTTCTTCTTATGTTCGTTAACTTTCCTGATGCTATATTAAATATTTGTCATTGTGATAAGCTTCAACTCACCGTCTCATTAATCACCACCTACAAGCAGTAATATTGACCACTGTAGAGTTTTTTTCTGCTCACTTTCACAATGCATGGAGAGAAAGGGAGGTTTTTGTTTTTTTCTAATGCAATATAAAGTGTGATACAGTATAATGAATTTACCTCTCAGTATAACCTTGAAATTTCTCTTCCCAACCTTGCTCTGTTTGTTATCTGTCCTCAAAGGTTTAACACTTTTCCCAGGATACTCCACCTGGGAGTGGTGTACAGATAAATAATAAGCTATCATGTTTATTTCATATGGATAAATCAGGATCAGATGGGTGAACTGCTGAGATTCATGCATTTTTTAGGTCTGCAAGGCTATACAGTCAATGTGGTAAAGAAGGAGCTA
The DNA here is from genome assembly GCF_965183815.1 of Platalea leucorodia. NCBI lineage: Eukaryota > Metazoa > Chordata > Aves > Pelecaniformes > Threskiornithidae > Platalea > Platalea leucorodia. Next base: position 78,748,592 of record NC_138826.1, read on the forward strand.
ATCAAGATTAAGCAATTATACATTTTGATCAGTTGTTGAGATTGATGAAAGACTCATCTGAAAAACTGATATGAAAGGAAGGAGTTTTCACTAGCCACTTCAGAGACAGTAGGTCACTGATGACAAGAAGGAGGAATAAGGGAAAAGCGAGACACAGCTAAGGAGGATGGTCTTGTACATCTCGGAAGACATCTTGAGAAAGCCCCATACAAGACTCATACTGAGGAAAATAAAGAAGGGGAGGGTGTGTAATTTTCCTGCTCTGTATTTTTGTTCTGCTGTAATTGTGAAAACAGTAGTAGAAATTGTTGAGACACTTGGCTTTCATGAGCTTCAATTACTCTGTATCCTTGGAGAGGTGTATTGTAAATCATAGTAATCACATGTCTGGACTTCTGGAAAATTAGTGTCCTTGGGGTATACACCTGGAAGAGAAGCATTAGCCCTAGGACCTTGGCAGTCAGATTAGAAAATCCTAGTTCTCAAGACAGATGTTAGACGTAGGACCTTCAAGAGACTATATTTAAAAGCCCAAAGACAGACTCAATGATTGGACTTCACTGAGACTCAAAAAGCTTAAAAATTCATGTCTGCAGTGGGAGAGAGAGCCAAACAGCAGCCTCCTCAATGATCAACAAAGGTTGCTCAATGAGGGCTTGGACAAAACAATGCAGTCAGATACCTTTAAAGCAAAGCACAACAACAGAAACATTATTTTAGAGTGAAAAGCAGCAGCTTAGCCCAGGATGAAATAACAAAGCCCTTAAGCTTTGGGCAGGCACGAAAGACCCCTGTTTCATTTTTGGGTTGTCTTCGTTTTCTTTACTGTAAAATCAGCCTATCTTCTTGTTTCTCCATTTCAGCCGCAGCTATTTTAGAAATAATTGCCTCACATAAATCTCTTCCTGGTGTCTATTTTTGCTCCCCTCCTTCCCTTTATGCAGAACCATAAAGAACACTTTGATCAACTCATTATGTAAAATAAAGAAACAAAAACACATATTTATTTTTCTGATCACCAGTTAATAAAAACTTATGTTTTCAGCATCAGGTAATATCTTCTTTTATGATGTTACACTTTTCCCTTTTATCTACCTGTCACTTATCAGGTTTTGGTGATAATATAAAGTGATGGAAAGCAGTCAAGGAGAAAGATCATAAATAAGTGTAAATGATAAAAAAAGTGTTTACAGTAAGGCACTGGTTGCATGACCTTTGTAACTTGTTACATTTCTCCCTTGTGTCAGTGTGATGTCTCTTGGTTGAATCGTAATGTGTGGGGCCTACGAGGTATGCAGGCACCCCGGGGCTAGGGTGCTGGGAGATGCTGGCCAGGGTCAGTCAGTTCTGGTCTTGCCCTCAGGGCCCTGGCAGGTAAGCCAAATCAGACTATAGATCCAGCTAAAATTTAAATTGACACAGAAAGAAAAAAAAAAAATCAAAACAAGCAGTACTTTTAAAGTGATTTTGTTCCCATAATCTTGGTCCTTTTGTTTATACAACTTTAAAATTTGTCTTCTGAATTATTGCTGTTGCTGCAGCTTATACATGTATATATACTGCATACAAATACACAGTTGAAAGATATTTCTGAGCACTTAGGGCCTGCAAGGAATGTGTACTTTTGTGTGCTGAAAAGGATAAATAAATAGAGTAAGTGAAGTTATCATATATAGATGCTAAACTTCAAAAGCCCAAGAGATTCAAAGAAGTACCTAATAGTCTGATTCTTTGTGCTTAAAAGATAAAAATAAACATAAAAAATAACTTCATCAAGCAGATTCTCCTGGATGTCTTAGAGCAACAGACTTTCTCCTGTCTTTCAGTGTTTCCTGGTTTAATTTGCTCAGAAAATTCTGTGACAGAATCATTTCCATTGTATGTCTGCCTGTGGCTCTTTCCTAAAAGCAGAAAGCACTGCAAAGACATCCAAATGAAAAATAAATAAGACCTCAAAATATACACAAGTTTCTCTACCTCTGGAAAGGTTTGGGGTTACTCTTATGTTAACTGTGTGTTTTTTCCTGGCCCAGGTGATAATTCCTTTAAAAGATTTTAATGTGAAATAAAGAATCAACAGGGCATTTTCATTTAGGATGAGGAATTTTCAAGGCAAATATCAGAGCTATTGGTACAAGCTAAGCAAATATTAGAATGTATAAGAAGAAATAAACCCAAGAGAATCAAAGTTAACGTCATGAACCATTACAAATCTGGAGGGAGTAATGAGGGAGAATCTACAAAAGCTAGTTAAAGCTAAAAATCCTTTGAATGTACTTTTATTGGACCCTAATTAGCTTAGGGTCTTTCAGAAACACTCAGGAAACTGTCATCAAGCTATTGTAAAGAAGTACAAAAAGTTAAAAATGTCATTAGAATGATAAAAAAAAAATAATGCCAAGTGCTAGTTCAAAGTCTACCTTATTAATAGAGTGCCCATGACCCAGACTTCACCACAATCTCCATTTTTACTCAGCCACTAAGAGCTGCACTTCAAAGTTGTGTTCATCTTGAAAGAGTAGGTAACAGCTGCAGACATATAAGTAAGAAACGCACTGTGAGTATTTAAAGCTTTTATTTCATCGTTGTTATTGTCTTTCTGGAATAATTATACCTTACATTCCCCTTGACATTCACAGGCTGGGTTTTGGATCAGCCACGGAAGGGACCATAACCACAGAATCTTTTTGTGACTTGACCAGGCCTATTTTAAGATTTCAGGAGGCTGTCATCAGCGTCCCCTTGAAATGACAATTTCAGGGCCTAGAGATTGCACTTAAGATAGCGCTGTACTTTATGCTGTAGGTGTGTATTCGGGATTTTGTAAATGCTGAGTAGGTGTCTGTATTTGCATCCACACGTGAGTCATAAGACAGAGCAGTGCACAGCATGCACACTCAATGCAGGCTCTGCCAATAGAGCTCGTGGTCACAGCAGACATCCCATTGCTTGCTCTCAGTACTGAAAGATTTTGCATCTGAACTGAAAAACTGGATTCGGTCCCTTGCTCCAGCAGCCCAAGGTGACAGAGTTTAAGATTTAGGCTGCAGCCGAAGGAACTGGGCTGAGACTTAGAAAACAGTGTTGCGATCCTCGCAGAAGTTATTCTCAGACAGGGGTCTCAGAGCAAGCCCAGACTGCCCAGAGGGAAGACATCATCACAACCTGGCCTGGAGAAAAAGTCGCACTTTGTATTATTCTTACAGAGCTTGGACTGAATTGTTTGTATTAGGACAGAGTAGGACCAGCATGTACCTCTGTCCTTTCCTGGATTTAACTCCCTCCGTAGGACAACTCAGATTCTGGGCTTGTAGGCATCCCTTCCCTCTGTATGTTGGTGAGTGATTTTATATACTTCCTTTATCTTGACCCAGCTTCAATAAAGGAAAAGAGATCTTAAGTTGATTTTAAAGGTGGACTTACATGTGGCTGGCTCTGAGTAGACAAAGAAGGCGGTTATGTCTATAGTAAACTATACATGGTGGCAAACAACCATAGATACTTTGTCTGCTTTTGAGTCCTGAAAAATTAAGCTGACTGTCACTGCAGGTGAGGGAGCAGTCAGCACATGTGCTCTGGCAGCAGCTATGGGAGAGGAGAGAGGAGCCCCTTTCAGGAGCAGAAGTCATTGTGTTAACTTCTCCACCCCCTGATCCGCAGACTCTGACTGCTAACATATTTACTTCCTCCATTCTCTTCTGCTTCCTGGGTACAGAGCCTGCCTTTTGTCAGATGGCAATATTTAGCTCCGCATACTCTTTTGAGAAGCCTTGGACTACCTCAGAATTCATTATTTTTGCCATATAAATGATTGGCCTAAGACATTATCTTGGCTCACTTTGAGTACAACAGAAATAAGCCATTCCAGAGCTTCTATCCAGAGCCCCATCCTGGGGATACTCTGTGGGCTATCCTATCCCAGGGTTATAGAATCACAGCATAATTTATGTCAAAAAGGACCTGAAGAAGTCATCTAGTTGGACCCCCAGCTCAAAGCAGGATTGGCATTGAAGTTAGGTCTAGTTGCTGTAGGTTTTGTCCAGCATTTTGAGTATCTTAGACGGTGTCTAAGCCAGGTAGAAGGAAAGTGCTATTCTCTGCACTGTGTTTAGAGGGATCCTAGACAGCTGCCTCAGACTGTATGCTAACTTTCAAATAGCTGAAAGGAGATAAGAAAAAATCCATTCCACGTTTCCAGCTATTGTCTTGTACCCCCCTTTCTGGCTGAGGCAGTGCCCCTGAAGAGTAAAGAATGAAAATCTGACCTGGAAAAGCAAAGCTTAGGATCCCCATCAGGACTTAGCATTTTCCTTTACTTCTGCCTCAGTTGTGAAAGGCAAGATTTCAGCCACAATTAGCATTTCCCAGTTCTTTACTCTGGGTGGCTTCCCTCTCAGTGTGTGAGAACTGTGGACTGCCATTTTCAAGAATTTCTCTTCATGTAAAGGGTCCTAGACATGTAATTCAGGGATCAGGATTCTCTTCAGAGGCATTGCAGCACTAATCTGCAGAGTTGGTGACGTCTTATTATATCTAACCCTTGACTATGAAAGATTAGAGTCTTCAATTCTTAGCTATCTATTTGTAATTATACCTAAGTTTTATTAGGATCTCAAACAGCTTTACATTGCTACCATTGTTTTATTATTTTAGAGATTTTTAAAAGAAGTTTTAATGCTATGACAATGTATTTTATTCCCCATTGATGGACGGTTTGCATTTTTACCAAAGCTCAAGCAAGCTAGTAAGCATTAGAATGATTATTTTCCACTAATCTATTCCTTTCACTTTAAAGTAATTAGCTGAGTTGGGCAGCAAAATGGAACGTTTCCTACAAGAGTCACTAAATGGACTCTGTGTAAGTGCAAAAGCTGATTACTTTGACATAAAGAGGGCCATTATTCTTTGCACCTCTGGAAAGCTGCCTAACTTGAAAGCCTTATAATCTGATTTTCATAAATCCTATTTAACACATTATTATTTTCTTTTTAACAGGCAACACCTAAAGCTATATCACTCTTCTCTGATGTTACCCCTTCTTTTTCATAACAGAATCCCACAGCCCTACTTATGCATAATTTGTGTAATTGTCACCAAAATGCTATATTAAATCTAGTCTTTTTACATTTGTTTTCAATCAAGAACAATTAGAATCAAATGGCATACAGTTTACATTTTTACAATCATACTGACTCATATTTGTGTCAGATTTTAAGGTCCTTGCTCCAAAGGAAATCCAATTCTTCTCTTCCAACAACTCATGCCTCAATAAGATCTCAGTAAGTTTAATCTTTGACCTGAAGGGAAGTATGATGAAAAAGACAGAGAGAAACTGATTAACAGTTCATTTTGGGAAGGTCCAGTGAACTGTGTTGTAATCAAGACACAAAGGACAGGCAAGACAGAAGAAACATACATTATAAATAGAGATTGATATGAAATTCAAAAGGAACAATTTTTCCCAACTGAAGAAATGTTATCTGATCAGAAATACATCCTGAAAAACAGTTTCCAAGAATTTCCCAGCCGCTTTATCCAGCTGTATTTTTAATGTAATAAATAAATAAATGCATTTCCCCAGCTTAAATTTGGTACTATTATACAGTCTAATGAAAATTAATGCTAGCAAGTCCCCCTTCATATTCAATATCAAAGTCCTTTGCTAAAAGAGTTTTGTATAGGACTCACAGGGTCCTCTAGTTCAGCATCTTGTCTGGTTTGCCATTGTCACAGGCTTCGTATTATCCCACACATAAATCTAGCAAGCTTCACCTTGATAAGTGTAGACCCTCTGGAGCAGGGATACTTCTCTGTTTGAAGGTTATTGGAAAACTTGTCTCATCTTTAGCTTCATCCTTCTTTCCAAATCTGCTCATTGGTATTTGTTGTGCCAATATTGTTCTTAAGGCATGTTAGTTTTTTCTCCCTGGTGTTTACCTTGCTGCAGTATTTTTGTCAAAGTAAGCAAGCATTGCTTTTCCAGGCATGTGGCTGTGAATTTATTTCTTTTACCTGGCTAATTAAGCAGCCACTCACGTGGCACTTTGTCTGCACTAATATGATCTATCAGGGACTTATTGGCAGCAGACTGTCTTAGCTTGGGCACTCTGAGACACCATCCACTGCAGAGAGAGAGACAGACGAACAGAGAAAGAGACACAGAGAGGCAGAGGGACAGACTTCAGCTGTCAAGTTTGGAGAGTGAGCAGAAGACCTCTGGTCTTTACCTCTCTTCACATGGCCAAAGGTACCTCTTCTACACCTTCCTCCCTCCTACCCCCCATCCCAATTTTTATCCTTATTTCAGAACAAATTTTCAAATTGATCGCTGGTTTATTTTTATGCCCACTTGTGAACAAATTTGTGCCTGTGCCCAAAAAACAGAAAATAATTTCTCCTGAAAGAAAAGAACAGAACAGATACATAGTGATGTTCTGAAACAAGGTCTGGGTTTGCACACAAAAAGTGAGTCTTAAAAGTATAACTTTAAAGCTGATAGTGTTTGTTATGGTTCCCAGCTTCCAGATGATTTTATGATAGTTTCATCATACTGTACAACTTCTTGGTGCACAGACTGAAAATTCTGTGAGAATAATCCATGTATTGGAGAGGACTTCTTATGACCTGAAGATCACAATTGTCTGGGAACATATTCATTAGAAGATGGAGTTGTAGGTAGGTTCTCCTCTAGGTTCTTATGACTTCTGAGATATGCTGACTACTAGAGTGGCTGGCATAGAGGACCACCAACATGGCCGGCACAGAGGACTTATGCTTCTGTGCAGTCACAGTGCCTTCTTATTCCTCTTCCTTCCACTCCATAGCCAAAGAGTTGCTGATCTATAAGAACAGACTAAGAATCTATCATTTCCCTTTCTTGAGACATAATTATTGACTAAAAAGTGAATACAACTATTATTAAATTACAGTGCTGTTTTTAAATCTACTTTTTAAACTTCAAGTTTGGGGGGGGGGGGTAAATTATTTTTAATCTACTTTCCTGCTCATGCTAAGGACAAAGGTAGGTTTTTTGTTAGTGCTAGTACAAAGTGGGCTGAGGAAAGACTGATTTTATAATAACAGATGTTTCACTATTTGTCTTCCTGATGTGGAATGGTGGAGTAGAAGATTAAACTCCTGTGTTGTGAAAATAAGAACTTAAAAGTCCAAAGGGTGAAGGGTGTTGGAAAACATACAGTTATTGATTTGAACAAGTGTAATTCCCGTGGGTGCATTCAGTAGCATCATGTCCTTTAATTAGCAGAGTAAAAAGATGGCTGTTGCCTTTTGCAGCCTGCTTCCCATAATAGATCTTTACTTAAGGAGCCTCAGCATTCCCTATTCACTTTGTTCACCTGTTAGAAAGAACTCAGTTGCTCACATATGAAAAGAATTTATGAAGATAAATTTGTGAGTTAATTGAGAAAAATAAGTGGAAAACTCATCAAAGTACTATTCAAGATGAAAGAAAAAACACCTCCCCAACTCTGAAATTTTTACCTTTCAGAAAGAGAGGTGAATAATCTTTCTTGATCTTGAAGAAGTATGTAGGTTATATAGCTGCCATGCCTATACCCAGCTTCTTCAGTGAGCTGATTTCTGAACAAAAAGCAAGCATTTTTCTTCCTCCCACTACTTTTTTACTACCTACAGGTATTTAGTGCCTCCTCCATTTGCTGTCTATTTAGTGACATTCATCTAGTCACTCCAGTTCATTAATGTTAATATCTTTTTAATCAAATCAGCCCATATGTCAATTATTTATCAATTCTTTAAATTTTCTTCTGAGCTCCTTCTAACTTTTAATTTTTTTTCAATTAAGACAATTTTTTGTAGGAGGCTTAAAACAATTACACTTGTATTCACCAGCTATATTCCTAATTAGCAATGATTCCTTTTCTAAGGCCTGTGGATGACATGCTGCTGAGTACAACAGCTTTCACATTTAATAAGAAAAAGGAGTCACTAAAGTTTAACAGGTTTTTTTGTGTGTGTGTGTTTTTTTTTTTTTTTTTTTTTTGTAATATGCCATCAGAGCAGACTTCATTTCCATTTTCCATCCAGCTCTAGTAACTGTAACATCTGGACTTGCATACACTTACACAAGATAATAATTTTATTTCTGTGACTTAAGCTACTATGTACATATATTTTACCATGGAAAACTTAGATATATACTACCAAGTTTTATGATAAAGATTTGAAAAAAACGTGGAATTAAAATTTATATACGGTGTTCTGTTTTTTTAAAAAAATGCTTATTTCTCAGGATATTGTTTTACTTTGATGCTTAAATGTGGATTATAAAAGACCAAGCCAGTTATTCAGAAGGAAGCTGTTTAAAGAGAAAGGATTGTGAGACTCTCACCTGAAATGTTTGCCCTTTCTCTAATCTGAGCTTGTCTGACTTCAGCTTCCTGCTGCTGAAATTATGTCTTTATTTCCTAGATTTTCATTTTCCTCTGTACACGTATTTAAACTTTGAGATCAGCCTTCTCTAAGCAGACTGACTCCAGATATCTCTCCCTTCATGTCATGCATTTCAATGTAATTGCCATTCTTGTGGTTAAGGTCTGAAAACCAAATAGTATTTTTCATCACTTTTCTTGAATTTGGGATGCAGTGTAGAGCTGAACACAGATTTCAGGACTAATCCAAAAGCCAAATAGCTTTTCCATTGTTCCTTAGTAACTGCCTATAAATTCAAAGTTTAGCTGAGCCCTTTTGCTCCTGCCTTGCACTGGGTGTTCATGTTCAGATGACTATGAACCATCCCAAGATATTTTCCTGGACAGAGGCTGTGGGGATGCTTGCATAGTCCATGCTTGGAAAAATGATGTGGATAACAATGCCTGCTAACACAGGAATGTGAGTGTGTGTGAATGGAATACCCAAAACTGTCTGAGGGGCCATTTGCCCAAATCAGATGACACTGAAGAGCAAGATAACCATCAACCAGATTAAAAAGTAACCAGGGAATTACCAAGAGACTTTTGAAACAAAAAAGTCAGCTCGAAAAGGAGCTATAAAGGAAGCCCAAAAATTAACAGTGGAGAGAGACCTTGCAGTGGCAATAGCAGTAGTCAAACCCTGGTGCTGCCAGAAGTTGCCCCACCACCATTTCAACCTGTCTAGGTCAGAGAGGGCTTCCTCCCTGCCAGACACCAGGAGCAGCATTCCATCCAGCTGACCAACAGTACGGGGTGAGACAACGAGGGACCCACACCTGGGGTGTGCATATGTGAACTGTGCTTTCTGGCTGATGTACATTAGTGGATAGTAGGGAACATCTCTGTACAGAAGAAGCCGGAGCATCCACATGTCCAAGAAGATGCGTTGTTTTTTCTTTTTACAAAAGGTCCAGTCACTTTCCCTTTTTATCACAAATTTTCCCTGCAGTGTGTCAGCTGTCAAACAGTTAAAGATACAAGTTTGTATACATTCTAAGAAAGCAAAACCAAACAAAATTAACTGTATAAAATATGACAATTTATAATTTGTTTTTCCTTCGAATGGTAGACTTCTAAAAGATCCTGAAATAGACTACCACTTGGCAAGAAAGCAGTGATATATGAACTCATCTAAAGTTACTGTGACTGTAACTGCGTCCTTAATCACAGTACATGAATTCCTCCTCTCCTCTATGTGAACTCTGTTTGCTTCCTTTGTTTTTAATGATTTCTTTTGTTCTTCCTTGTGTGCCTGGACAGCATTCTCCCAGTGACTTCTCATCCTTTTCTCACAAAACAGCTGCAAATGCAGATGTTCTGCAAAGCCTCCCATCTGTAGGGATCTCGGGGCAGATTCTCAACTGCTGTAAATTGCCTGAGTACCACTTAAGTGTATATGATTTGGCTGATTCACACCATCTGGCCCTTTGAGCCACTCTGTGTTTATTTGCATAATTGAACATATTGTTTCAGGCTCTTGCTGTTTAACTGTAAGATTTCCTGGCCAGAGGCTCTCATAACAGCATACTGTACAGTCCCAAATAAACTTAAAGAGCTATGTAAATAATAATTGCAATTGTCCATTTTCTTTTACCACTTCCTAAGCATACCCCCAAAGAGCAGATCTTTCTGTAGCTGAAGTTAGCTAGGACAGACTTTGGGCAAGTTCCTGGAAAAACTAACAGCACAGGCTTTCTCAGACTTAGTGCCTAACTTAGCCTCTATAGACAACAGAGTTAATACTGTAAGACCAGCATTGAGGTCAGTGACTTATTTTGTTATACTTCGTGCTTTGCTGTTATCTTTCCTATTCAACTTGGTTAGATCATTGTTTTACTGGATTGTGTCACCTTCAGTATCATTACTTTTTCTAAAGGGCTTCAGAAAGATTTTACTACCAAGTACAAAATTAAAGAAGAATGTAGCCCATTACCATTAGCTGATAGAGTGAACAGTCCCCATCCTGGATCTAGAGAAGATGAACATCCTATTCCTTCTGCTATTTCATACCAGGTGAACAAAAGGAAAAACTATCAAGAAGAGTTAGATTATAGGTTCTTACTTGGCTTATAGTTTCTTAGCCTTCTTAAACAGGGACGAAGCAGCACTGTTAACTTATGCAAAGAGAAAAAATTATAAAATCTGGGAGATCTCTTTTCTTTTTACTGCAGAAAATTCCTGTATTGTTTATCCCTTATCTGTTCTAGGAGAAATGAAAGTACTGAATGAGTATGCCACTATCTTATCCTCTTTTACATGGTAACCAAAAATGTCCCACTTTCTCCCTTCGTCATGTGTATGAGTGTCTGATTGGGACCAGGAGTGGCAAATATGGCGGGAGGAACCCTCATACTCCTTACACTTACTTCATACTGTGTGCCTATGTGCATTCCTAGGAGGCAGCCAGCCAGACTCCAAATGGTTCTCTACATGAGGGATTAAAACCCACAGTTCCCTCAATTCACTAATCATTGGACTGAAGGAGTAGAGGTATTTTTTTTGTCTTTTAAATGTGTTCATGAAGCTGCAACTCAGGTGTTACTATGCATATTCTGCTCAGAACAGTGCTTTGCTGTTTAACAATGTCTTCATAAACTTCACATTTGTTCCTTCCTAACAGAAATATTTCCTTTTTCTGAATACAGCTTATGTAAACAGTCTGGGTTTTTTTATGTTGCTTCTATTGATTAAAAGCTATTTTTTTGTGTGGCTTCCTGTGAGGCATCTTGAACCCTGAATTCTTGCATTCTTTCCTCCGTAATGTCTGTGACAACATAAGATGTCATATCAAAAGTAATTTCACACTGCACAGTGTCAATCAGACTGATAAGACAGAGTCACAAGAATCAGCAAATTTCTCCTCAATCTATTTTCCTAGAAGTTTCAAAAGTACCTTCCATATCTAAGGCATAGAAGAAATATAGAACATCTAGACATGAATGTGATATGATGAGAAATAACAAGATCTATATAAAGTAAGAATGCTACTGTTTCCCATCTAAATGTTTTGCAGAAATCAAATTTATTCTGTTAATATTATGTAAGGCACTGTAGTACTATTTATAATACTGCAGTATTTGATATCTACAGTGTTATGGTATTTAAAACTAAAGCTGTTAATATGTAATGTAATGTGTATTTATATCTACATATGTATTTTAAATATTTATTTTCAGGTAATGGCAAGATAAGAAAAATCAGAGCAATACAAAATGATTTACAAATACATTTAAAATAGAACTGAAATAAGTTTCAAAACAAAGTTGTCCTGAACTTTTTAAAATTGGGGTATTGTGTAAATTATGATAAAATTTACCATAATTTAAAAAAAATAACCACCCTACAAATCACCAGAGATAAGAATGCTGATTTGGGGAGGGTGGGGGTGATGTTTGGGTTTTTTTGTTTTGTTTTGTTGATTTTGGGGTGGGTTTTTTTTGTTAGGGTAGCAAATTCTTTTAATCCAACAAGTTTGGCAAATACACAAGATATTAATTAAATATTTGGTTTGGTTCAGTTCCATTTTTTTTGCAACAGTTGTTTTGGCCAAAATATTTTTTCTATGTCAGCCCAAAACGCCATATTAACACCACAAATCCTAGTACTATAAGAATGTATATATTTAACCTGTAATATATGAGTAGTTTTATAGATTTCAGCAGAACTTGCTTCACATGGTTTTAGTGTGTAAACTTCTGCAAGACTTGAAGATAGTGAAGAAGGAAAGTTTCTTTCCCAGGAGAAATCATTCAAGTGGAATTATATTATCCTCCATACTTATTTTCTCTGTAAATGAGGCAGCTACAGGGTGGTATAATACAATTGCATATTCCAGACAACAGGAACAAAAATGTTCTTCCATCTCTATCTAATTAATGTTCCACACAGCATGTGGCAATTGCATCTCATTCCTTAAGCTTTTTTTGTATGCCACAATTTTTTAAAATGCCATTTACTGAAGAGAAATGATTTACAAATAGTAACCTGTAATTCCATTCTTTTCCCTGGTGCATCCATTATTAATTTTGGACATAACCAAGGAATACTGGAGAGAATGCCACTCAAAAGGACACAAATTCCAGGTGTGTTATTATTCTTATTTAGCCCACCTGTGGAATTCACCAGGTATAGCAGAGTCCTGCCACACACAATTCTATTCCTTCTGATTTTGTATGTATAGGGAAAGGAGAACATAAAAATTATATTGCCATGGGTTTTGAGTCTTAAAGTAAAATCTTGCTTGGTTAAAATTCTTTGGAGCCATGATTTCAATGGTTTAGTTGTGCCACTAAGTTTTTTATTGTCCCATAAAGGCACAGCTCTTCATAATGTGTGTCATAGAAAGACTTCCAGCAAAAACTTGGTGTGAAGTGAAAGAAAGCAGTGATGCAATTCATCTATGGGCTGCAGCAACCGCCACTCTGTGTGTGAGTGCATCTCTGCAGGCTGCTGCAGAGGATGCTCAGAGCAGGAATCCTTCACATCACTGTCCCCTTTTGGACATCCTGACACTCATCCATTTCAACATTTTGTTGTTGTGGTAATTCTTCTAATTTTCTTTGTTCAGTGACTCTTACGTTGTCAAACAATACAGACTTAAGGACTGTGGCATTATTCCTTGATCCCATCAACTTTTTCCTTAACAAAAAAAAGATGTAAATGTTTAAAAAATGGTAGCTGCCTATATAGCTCCTTCCAGATACAGTCAGCTCAAGGCCAAGTTGCTTCCCCCTGGAGAAGAGGAATTAGGATGCAGGTCCTGTCGAGCTCAGAGGTACCAGTGCAGAGTGGGGAGAGAGGAGTACCAATTGCTGCTCAGAATCCCAGAGCCGCCATTCTCATGGCTAGCGGAGAGGACAGAGGGAACTCCCAAAATCTCTTCCAATTCCAAAGTTGGGCTACTACAAAGCATACTAGATTTACTGCCTAACTGGTAAAATAAAAAGGATATGTCCACTTAGCGTTTTTACTTGAATCTGGAGCACACTAAAGCAAATATCCTGGCTGTCCCCATTTGCTGGGCTTTGGTTCTTATTGCATGGAGGACTCAGAGCAGACAAACTGGATTTCATTTGGGTAAAACAAGCCAGAACGTGCATTCCCAAATTACATCTAAAGCATTCCAGCTGCTGAGGACGCTCAGTGCATGGGACAAGACAGTTCAAAGCAAAGCATCCTGAAACACATACAGCATGGACGTAAGGGCCTCAGCACCATCTGGTGATTTCTGCAGATATGTTCCCAATACATGAAGACAGAAACAATGAGAGATCATCTGGACCTTCCCTGTAGCTCGATAGAAAGACATTTTTTTACTTTACCCTCTGATTTACTTTCTTATTCAGCAATATGCAATACAGCTGAGAAAATATTGCCAGGCCAATATAGTCTTTCTAGATTTCTCTTTTTTTGACACTAGGAAAAGGAAGATAATATTTAAGTGAAAGCTCTGGCTGCAAGGCAGGATGTCCAGATTCTATTCACAAGCCTGTAAAACTTTTTGGGTGAGTGACTAACTTGTTTGACAGCAGCAAAGTTTTTCATCTATAAAAAGGATTATAATACTTGTCTACTCTATAAGGATTCTGGGAAGATGAATAAATTAATGTTGAAATGACTTTAATGAGAGACATAGTAAGCCCACACAAAATCAAAATTTAAATTTTATATTTATCTTTCCTTGTGTGTATTTAGGCAAATTTGAATAGGGAAATTTCTATCTGCAGAAATGTTAGAAGAAATCAGATACTTCAGATGACAAGAATTTCAAAGAGAAGAACCGCTTCTGTCAGATTATTATGTAGAGAGAATAGTTAGAAGTCCAAAAAATAAGGGATGCTCTGGAATTTATGAATATAGAACTAACTTTTTAAAAAGAAAATGGTGAATACTGCTTAGGTATTTCACATTACAATTGTCTCTACCTTCAGGAACAGATTTTGGATTCTAATATTGTGTAGCATGGAAGTGTCTACCTCTGTCTTACCTGAGTACTGGAATTGTGCAAGATTTCAGGCACAGCTTCTATTGTATCTTAACCATCATGATGACTGGGACTGTTCCAACATGAGGGGCCAAACACTTCCCAGACATGTGACATGTGACATGTGAGAGGTCTCCTCATAGACAAGTGCAAGCAGTAGCCCATGCTTTCCAGTTATGTTGGTGAGACAGAAAGCAGAACTGTTGAAGAAGCTATTTAGCAGGGTTTGCGCGATGCTGTGTCAGAGGTTATATGCTCTGCAGTGCTCAGAGCTTGGCTGAAGGGAATAGCTGCCTGTCTGAGGCAGATGTACCCATACACAATTACCATGTGGGTTTTTGATCCTGCTGTGGGCCATGCTCTTTAAAGCTAGGCACAGTGGTGTCCAAAAAGTACATGTACAAAGTTTTTCATGAGGCCTAGCCCCTGGACACTTAAGTAAATGTATCTTCATGGAAACAAAAACTGAAGAATTCTTGACCAGTGTTAAAAAGTCAGCAATTACTACTGGTTGCAATTATCCCAAATACAATTGTATTTGGGATTTTTTGGGATGTAGAGTATCTGCTCTTTTGAAAAGAAGATGTATCAGTTGCATGATAATATTTGACAAATGTCAAGTTTCTGAAGGTTTCAACATTAAGACCCTCTTAAGAAATTTCTTCTGGGTGGTTTTTTTTCTGTTACTGAAGGAGTTGAACTGATGTTCTTACTGTGATACCTTTGAGCAACGCTCTTACTTATAAATAGGCTTACTATTAACCTCTTTTCTCTCCTTTTGTGACTCTGGATATAGTTTTCTGTCTTTTGTAAGCAATGAGTGTTGTAATGTGCTTGGAGGCTATGCTATGCTATAGCATTTATATAAATCAGCATACACATGGAAACATTCAAGACCAGCTCCAGATCTGGGCAAGCCTGCATGTACAGGATAGTGTCTCTTGGAAAACTAATTAGAGTTTTAAACTCCTGTCATTACGAAGTCCTTACTGATGTTGGACAGAATCAGTTCAACTATCTGTTGCTCTACAGCTGAACACATCTGTCTCTGGAACAGGCAGGCAAGAAGGGCAGTAAGAACATCTTTTTTCCCTCTGAAGCATATTAAGGCCTTCGCTACTTTTTGGGCAAGAGGGTCTTACTTCGTTACTCTGATGACTGAATATTAGCAGTATTTAAGGTGGAATAAAGGCAGCGATGCTCCGCTATCCCCACCCACCCACCCACACTTTTCCAACAGTGTTTAAAAGCAGACGTATTGCTGATACCTGCAATTGTCTGGGCATGTAACTAGGTGGAAGTCAGCATCCTAAAAGGCGTTCAGTTTCCCACTTTGCTTTTAGTAAATTCCATACAAATCTAGCCATCATTTTGGTCGTAGTGGATCTTGAAAATTCCACGCAGAGATTATCCCAATCATTATATAATAAATTTTAATAAAACTGAATGGCAGATCTTAGCTGATATAAATAAGGATAAATCTTATCTTTACTGATAGCTAATTTTTAATTTGTGTCACAAAGCTCTCTCCTGATTACAAGTTCTGTTTTACAATAGGTGTAGTGTTCTGACATGCTGGTATCTGGCACGCTGTGGCAATCCAGTGTTTTTGCTGAATTTGACATGCAATCACATCAACTTCATAAGCTGAAAATGTAGACTCCTGAAAGACTGTAGTACTTTATTCTGATAACTGTAATATATTCTAAGTGGCAGTCTCCACAGGACCACAACTAAAATATGCCTTTGATTTAAAAAGCTGGAAGATTTACTTTCCTTACAACATGAATTAATAAGGTTGTGCGGTGCTCTGTTGTGACTTGTTCCTTGGAAAAATAGATAGATCTTTACAATAAAATCCATCTGTCTTTGAGTACTAAAAATCAGTAGATATGGAAATACAGGTTGCCATCCTGGACTGCATATGGATTTTGGGTGCCTCATTTTCTCTGAACAGCAAAGAAGTAAAAGAACCTATTTTACAGCAAAAAGTATTTCAGTGCCAACACTTTTTTGATGATGTTAAATTAACAGATAGCAGAGGAAAGTTATGTTCATTTAAACCTCAAAACAATACTAAACTCATGAAACAGTGTGTAAAGCCTGTTACAATGGAGGAAGAACTGCCGTCATTTTTCAGTCTTACAAAAGAATACTTTTTAAATTGCCCCAAGTATGATGATCCGAAATATCCCCTTCATTCTCTTCCACAGTGAGAATGTGTTGATTATTGCTTCATGAAAATAAAAAGAGCCTAAATGTTTAATAACACCCAAATGATTTGTTTTTAATTGTTTAATAAGGTGAAGATAATGTGAAGGAAGAAGAGAATTCAGGTCTTGCACTTTCTTTATATCATGCTGTTATTGAAAAAGAATGAATAGTTTGTATTTTGTTGGAGAAGCCTTGTGTTTTATTGGATTCTTATACCAGATGCATTCTCAAAATCAAAAAGTTAGACACTCCAGACACACATAATATTTAATCTTGTCATGTAATACTGTTAAATTATTTAAGGCCGATCTTTAACAGGATTATCTAAGTATTGGTTGGAATATTAATAAGGAGTCCTTCCCCACCATTTTCATCCTCAGAAAAAATGTTGGAAGTGTTAATGATTCACTAGGTGTCACTCTTATCTTTATGAAACTGCTGATAGAAGACTATTCCAGCATGGCAGGAGACAACATTCCCTGTTTGAAATGCCATCTTTCAGCTGAAATATAAAGCCATAGCCCTGGTTATTTGTAATCATTAAGAAGTCCACACCCGTTTTCAAATGAGCAGGGATATTGTTAACCATAACAAATTGCAAGTTGTCATAATTGCATTCTTGCTGGCTTAAATATTTCTCTGTATTTAAATCAAATATTATTCACATTTCTTTCTAAAGTCAGTATTGGCATATACAGTCAGCTGCATTATTCCGTACCCAAAGGCACTGATTTTCGATGGTTAAAAGCTTATATTGAGAGAGACTGTACCTCATTCAATAAAGCATTACGATGTTACCTTTTGAAAATGAGAGACGGTATGTAATAAATATTGTATACGAGATTGCAAACACAACATATATGTGGCCCAGAATCTGGCTGTGGTTGGAATTGTGAAATTGTGGTGGGGTACTTTTTTCCTCTCAGCAACTAGTTCTGAAACTTGTAGCCAGATCTGTTCCTTTTTGAATGGATCCACAGAGAATATTTCTTTACCTCATTTTTCAGAACCATTATAAGGAAGGTAAGGCAATGTGTGCTCCAGTCTGTTCTCCCATAAACCTCTGAATGTTAAGCAAGACTGAGAAAGACCCATCCAGAAATGCATTCATCCATTGGTTAAGAAATATTGTGCTTGGGCTCCAGTGTCCACATGTAGGGTTGAGATTTCACAACTGTGAATGTCCTTAAGGGCTGATCAACTCTGCCTCTATTCTGTGAATTTAGCCTCTTGTTTATTTGGCCAATATTAGAAGGACTCAAAATCTAAAGATTTTTCCCTGTAATTTTCATGAAAAGAAAACTCCAAAGAAAAAATTATTTCTGGTCCATTTGTCTCTCTGTATATATATTTTTAAGCAAGATAGGGATAAAGACAGGTTAGGTTTGACATTAAGGTTGTCTACTCTGTTGTTCATGAGGCTTCAGCTTTATATTTGTCCATTTTTAAATTGTGACATGCATTGGATGATTTTTGGACTGAGAAAAGAGATTTCTATTAGGTTTTTACAGTTTTAGCTTATTATTTTTTCTAATCATGGATCATGTTCCACTCCTGTGATAGGAAATGATTTGTGGAAGAAAGCAATCTACATAATAATCAAGGTAAGATGGTATTACAGGAAACCCAATTGTTATTTGTAGAAGTCTTCAAATAACATGGCTGCGTTATTGATTCTGTTGAGATAGTATCCACAGAACCATACAAAGATTTATGTATCTGTCTCCTGTTTGCTGCAAAAGCTTGATAAGACATAAATCTTTTCCTCAAATGCTTAAAATCTATAAATGGCTTAAAGAGAGAAAGAGGCAGAAAGGTAAAGGTTCAGAACGATGATGGCTACATGTCAATTTAATTCTGGCTTCTCTTATTTATTCTTTTAGGACACGCCTACAAGTCAACAAATAAAAATGTAAAGGCCTAGAGTTATTTTGCTGGTCAGATAAATCAGAATATTATCATGCGGCTATCCTATTCATCCTTTTCCTTTCTTATTGTTTAATGTCACTCCACTGTTCTTACCACCAAAAATTCTTCTTGATGTCCAAAATTTTCTTTAGAAACAAGTATTTCAGCAATAACCCAGGAAAAATTACTGCACTTTTTCTATATCCACCTGTTAGAATGGATGTAGGAAAAAGCCTTTATATTTTAGTCTTGTAAGAACTGGTTAAAGAGGATTTCCATAGGAAGAGAAGCTATATCCCAATAGATGAGCAGGAAAGAGGAGGTAGGAGAGCGCTGTTGCTATGTTACTCTGAAAACTCAAAACCTTGTATTTAGGAATATTCAATGAAGTCAATGATGTATATGCTAAGGAATCGATTCCTGCTGGAGGATGGACTTCATTAAAGAATGGGGTGATAGAGAGGAGCTGAGGAACCTAGCCCAGTATGAGCGGAATCACATCAGTTTGATCCCCTTCAGAGATCCACTTATTCACATGTTCTTTTTTTAAATTAAGCATGAATAATTAAATAACTTTGAAATAAACACAGTACACATATTTTACATTCCCTAGGAAAACTTTTCTATTTCAGCAAGGTATTTAGATTTTTGTGTACTTAAATGAAGCAAAAATTTTAGCAATTTGTACAGACATCTAGTTCAGTGTCTGCTTGTAATAAAACCTTTGAATAGCCATGACTTGATTCCAAGACAGACCATCACTTACAGAACAGGTGTGTTCATTTTGCTGTGGAACTCATTAAAATTTCCTAATTCCGTGCTGTAGGTTCTGATTGATAGAAAATTGGAACAAATATAATGTTATGAAGATAGATACCATTAATGGAAATCAGAATATAGATCTTTTAGAAAGCTAAAGAACAAAGGCTTAAGGCAAATGTCTGCTACATTTCATCACTGATAGCAGCTATGTTGTTTGTATCTTTAGAACATGAGCACAATGGCATTCCTCAGCAGACCAGGACATGGAGCATTTCATCAAAATCTAATCAGTGGTATTACATTCTGTGTCTGGCAGGAATGTCTTTGAGTTGCTGAGATTTTGTCAGATTTGGCTGATGAAACTCTCCCAGTAATGTTGTTTTAGGATCTAATGTTTTCCTGCTTGAGTATATCCTGAGAACTCTCGTATTCTCAGTGTAATGGGACAAATCCAGCACCTGTCCAAATCAAAGGAAAAGTCCTTCCTTGCTGCAGTAGAGTAGCATCAGTGCATCGTCTGTTATTTAATAACTGTACATATTTGAGATAGGAGGCTGCTGTCCTTTGGGTTCCTCTACAATCAATGGAGACAGGCATGTCAAAGTTAGGCATTGCCCTCTCAAAAGACCCTCCTTTAACAGCCAGAGAGGGAGAGACTTAAATCAGCGGGGAGCTGGAAGACAGTTACTGAATCCTGCAATGCAAGCACTCACATGCTAAATATCATTCAGTAGTTTAACTACTTGAGAAGTCAATCACAATTTTAGCTTTGGAATACCAATAAACAAATGATGCCTACCAAAGGAGTGGTTTGATCAGTTTAGCCCCTTGATATGCTTATAGATAATGCTTTCAGATTAACTGTTTGTTTATTCAGATTAGTAATATTTAAAATTATTGATAAATACATTTGCAGATCCTTTACATTTATTGTGCTTATTTACAATTGAGGGTGTGTTGGTTGCTTAGAGAATGTCTACAGCATAGTTTTTCTCCAACACTTGGATAACAGTGCAAACAATGTCTTAGCTCAATATTCATATGTGCTAAACACTTTTGTTCACATAGGAATCATTGCTGTGATTTGAACTTCACTTGCATTGAATGTTTGTGACAGAAAGGTCACTGACAGAAAGAAAAAAAAACAACCAGTGGAATATAACCAGAGTATTCATTAAAAATTTTATTTGAATACTGCCAGAAACATTTTCACTATTTGCATATCTTGACTGAGGATTCAGTAATGTTTATTCTTATGAAAAATATGCAGGTTTCTAAGTACTTGTTGACTACTTGAACTATTTTATTGTGCTTGAGCTATTTATTTGTGTGATTATTCTGGTCTGATAAAACCCTTGTGCTGTGACTCAACCAACTGATGCATTATGGTCTTATATACTGGTGCTTGTTTTCTGTCACAAAGAGAACAGTATACTATAGAGCTTTTCATGGCAGTAAACCTTTAATGGTTGAACCTGTTGCTTCATCTTTCTTGATTTACAATGCAGAGCACAGTTTGCATTTAACAGAATAATAGGCATTGGTCTTTTGTTCACCAGCTCTGCCAAGAATATCTTGATACTATTTTAAATGATAGAGTGTTTTCATCCTTTCTGCTATGCATAAAATGCACCTCTGGTTTCTCATAAACACAGTGGAGAAGTGTTGTGGTTTAACCCCAGCGAGCAACTAGGCACTACGCAGCCATTCACTCACTCCCCCTTGGTGGGATGGGGGGGAGAATCCGAAGAGTAAAAGTGAGAAAACTTATGGGTTGAGATAAAGACAGTTTAATAGGTAAAGCAAAAGCCACGCGCACAAGCAAAGCAAAGCAAGGAATTCATTCACTACTTCCCATCGGCAGGCAGGTGTTCAGCCATCCCCAGGAAAGCAGGGCTCCATCACGCATAACGGTTACTTGGGAAGACAAATGCCATCACTCCGAATGTCCCCCTTCCTTCTTCTTCCCCCAGCTTATATACTGAGCATGATGTCATATGGTATGGAATAGCCCTTTGGCCAGTCTGGGTCAGCTGTCCTAGCTGTGCCCCCTCCCAGCTTCTTGTGCACCTGGCAGAGCGCAGGAAGCTGAAAAGTCCTTGACTAGTGTAAACTCTACTCAGCAAGAACCAAAACATCAGTGTGTTATCAACATTATTCTCACCCTAAATCTAAAACACAGCACTCTACCAGCTACTAAGAAGAAAATTAACTCTATCCCAGCTGAAACCAGGACAAGAACAAAGTCACTGAGTGTCACTGAGACACATGGTTGCTAGAAATTTAAAATATTGTTCTTGTATATTTTCATGCAAAAGTTGTTTAAAAATATAAATACTGATGCAAGTCCTTAACTTCCATTTTGCAAGTACAGTGGAATGCAGATAACTGGCATATTAAGAGTAATTTCCTTCAGCATATCCTGGAATTCACTAGTTTAAACAGGTTGGTTAGCAATAAGCTATATTACTGCCACCTTTACTCCTACTGCTGGTGTGGCCAACAAAATATTTTTTGTCTCAAATACAACTAGTTAAAGGTTCCTGCTTTTGCTTTATCTTACGCTAAAATGCTCACTGTGAAAAAAATCAGTAACACACAAGCAACATGTAATTACACTGGTAAGTACTGCATTGCAATAGGACGAGCTCATAGTGATCTGAAAAGTAATGTAATTTGGGTAAGGAGGTAGAGTTATCTTTTCAAGAGACAAGCTCACATTAGTAATGTTTGCATCACTACAACAATATTTTGCAAAGAAGTTTCACTGGGTATTGAAAGCCTTATTATTGCATAAATGGGTGACTTCAAATTTTCTTTTTTGTTCCTCTTTTTTTTTGTTTTCTCAGACTAGTTAGCTATTTTTCTAAGAGGCTGGACTGTACAGGAGTTCAAAAACTTGGCCAAGGACTGTGAAAGAACAGACCAGATTTTTGAGACTGGACTTTAGCAGAAGGCTGAATTTTCTTTCTGAAAATTTGTCTGTATCAGATTTGCCTAGAAAAAGGTAAAATTTACCTCAGTTTAGACTGCGATGGATGGTATAACTTTTATTTGTTGGCTAAAGGCCTATATCCTGTATACAGTATATAAGTTTTTAAGCACAGTGGCTGGCAGCAGACCAGAGGGCAGACGGTTTACCTTGTCTGAGTGGGGCAGATAACATGAAACAAGCATGGCAGGAAAGGAAGGAGGAACAAGGGCAGAGACTTAAATCTTGAGAGGAAAGAAGGAATTATTTCAAAGGAACCAAAAAAGACTGTGTACAGTTTGCTTCAGCTGAAAGCTGCTGGAAAGTCAATGGCTTGGAAAGCGAGACTGGAGGAAAGCAAGATTGTTGACAATGGTATTAGTTTCAATTCTTTAAAGCACTCACTTTAAAAACAAAATTTGAAGAGTTTCATCTCAAAGCTTTGGCTGACTTGAAGTCCTATCACAAAAGCCTCTGACAATACCTATATAGGACTTGGATGATTCTGCACCATTCCGTTATACTGGTTATTGGCCCAGAAAGCATAGAGGAATATTGGGAATAATGGTTTCAAGGCTCCATTACATTGGAGTAATAATTTATAAAACATTGTAAAGCATTAAAATTGGCAGAAAATAGAGCATAATCAAAAGGTTTATTTAATCTATTATATATCATATCATATTTTAAATAGGGAAGACTGAAATCTACTCATACCTTTTTCACCTTATTATGCTACAAGATTATGTATTTGCTTTGAGATAGAATGCATATGCCCTGAAGCAAGAACTGATGCATGTGAAACAAGG
Organism: Platalea leucorodia; assembly: GCF_965183815.1. NCBI lineage: Eukaryota > Metazoa > Chordata > Aves > Pelecaniformes > Threskiornithidae > Platalea > Platalea leucorodia. The sequence continues at coordinate 78,771,689 of NC_138826.1, forward strand.
CTTTACTAATTTACTGCTTGGAGAACAGATATTTTAAACACTAGTACAGACGACAGGCATGTATCAGGTCTAGCAGAGAATTGCAAACTGGAGGGGCTTCAGCCTCATACTAAGGGAAGATACCACACAGCAGCAGAATGGCAGCATCTTGTCACTATAAGTGGTCCCATGCAAACACAAGTGCACATAAACTCTTATTTAAAAGAGAATATTACAGTGTGATATCCCACTTTTAAAGGTTTGCAAGGCCTTGGAATGGGCCACCATGCACAGAAAATCCCTACTGAAATAAAGTAAAACAGGAGAAAGAAAATTAGGCAAAACAGAAGAAAGAAAATATTATCCTTATTTTATGTTTTTTAAAATGCATAAAGTGGTTATTTGACGAGAACAGAAAATGAAATAATATCTTCATATGGCCAGCTCAGGATTGGCATAACAAGATTTAGTTATGGTATCCTGTGAAAAAAAAAAGTGGGATTTTAAAATAAAAGATGAGATTTTAGAAGAAGAAGGAAATCAGGATTCCATTAAAGTTATAAAATATATGCAAACCCAATCTTGATCTTTAATTAGGTATTGTATACCATGCTGATAAAGTAATAATGATGATGATGATGATTGTAAGGCAAGAGCTATGAACAAAGTACTTCAGAAGCATCACAGAATAAAGGTCCCCCAATCAAAGCAATCACTTTTGGTAAGAATACTGTTATTTAAAAAAAAATAAAAAAAAGATCTGGTCTATTTGGTCTATTGGATCTTTTCTTCCTACTTATTGTATTAGGCATAAATAACAGTTCACTCATCTGTCTTCAGACTCTACCTTTCATTACAACTATTTTTCATTATTATTCATTATTTATCATTTTGACATCCTAAATTCTAATTTTTATTATATTTTCCCAAATAAATACATAAATAGATTGCAATCATTTCAGTGCAATCAAAATGTGAAATATTCTAAATTCTCAAGGATGTTCTGTGTTTAGACAACTCATAGCTTGTGAAAAGGTGACTGAAGAGTGAACAAAGGAGGTAGGCTTCTTATTTAATACTCTGATTTCAAATTCCAAAGGGGTATTATCATTTAGCTATGATACCTTTTATCTATTTAGCTATGTTATCATGCACTGTCATCATAGCACAGTCTGTTATCATTTTTACTAGGATTTAGTGAACTTTATTGTTCCTGCAATGAATTACATCTTATTATTTGTTTTCATTCAAAGTTAGAAAAAAAAGCTGGAATAGTTTTTGAGAAGCTTTTGAAAAATCATGATGGCATTCGCAATGGTATTCTTGACAAAAAATAATTTGATTTCCAAATTGCTGTATCACAGTTTGTTGAACAGACACACAAAAAAAACCTGGCTCAGGTCAACTCAACATTAAATTTCATTTTTTGTACTGTGATTTATTACCTGAGAGCAACTGTATGCAGTTCGGAAACACTATAATGTTGAGCTGCCTCCAAACAATGTATAAATATCTATTTGCCTTTACATTGTTCTGACATCGTTGTCTACTTCAAAGGCTGCTTAAGTGACTGAAATGTTGTCATTGCATTTAATGGGATCTGGATCAGGGCTCATGTTAAGGAAATGGGAACTGCTGCCACCAGCATGTTCTACAACTGATTTTCAGTGCTGAGTATTCCAAGAAACTTGTGCTTTTGGATTTTATTAATTTAACTTGAAGAGAAAAAAAAAAAAACAACAAAAACCTTAGGGGGAAAAAATGATTTTGAAAAGCCTGTGAGAACAAAGATAAAAATAATTTTACTTCAAATAGTGTATGTAATATCTTTTAGCAAAACAAGGTCATTTCAAGTTAAATATAAATACATTGTGAAGTCAGGTGTGTTTATCAATATGACTGTCTATAATGGGCTTTAAGGTCTTACTGCTTGTTACTACCTTCTCTAGGTAGAGAGCAGGCCTTAAAGAAGAGTCTATTCTTGATGAAGAAATGCAGTACAATGAATTTAGCAAGTCAATTATTGTTGACATTTTGATTTTTTGAAGTTTGACTGTAACTGTCGCTGCATTTCTGGAGGATCACTATGTTTACGCTAAGAATCTCTACAGAAAACACTTTTATCTTTCTTTCTTTTAATTCCAATGGTTCTGACCAGAGAGAAAAAAGTTTAGGTATAATTTCATTCACACTGAATTTTTAGAATTTTCTCTTTTAAATCTCCTACAATTAGACCCTCATTCTAGGGACATACATATGCTTACAACCTTGTGTGAGTAATTCCACTGAAGCAGGACTACTTGTATATTTAAATTAAATGAAAGTATGTACAAGATCATGTATTAGAGATGATTTTCACTTAAGTCATTCACAGACAGAAGTTTTGATCATCTAATCAATGCTAACTGAGGACTAAGGTCCATCTGGGTATCCACAAAAACAGCTGAAGTAAAGACCAAGAGCTACTTTTACTCATACTGAGAAAGTCTTTAATTCATGAGTGACCCTGCTGGTTTCAGTAAAAGCTTTTGCTGGCACGTGATGTGAGCAGAGGCAAAATCCTTAGTATGTGATTCAAAGCCAGAGGCAATATCCAAATGCTTGCTTTTGCCGAGGAGCTTCTCTGGAAATTTCCCTTCAGCATTATGATTTAAATATTTTGTCATAATCAAGTGAGACCTATAAGTAAATAAGTTTAGTTCGTTTTCCTATAGTTCCAGATCAATTTTTGTTTTCCAAAAATGCTTTAGCAATTTTTACATATCTGTGAGTACACGGTATCTATCATCAACTTGATAGATGACAAGAGGCAACTGGGCATTATCATTAATTCAGTTTTTAAAATCTGTTGTCATTTCACAGGTTGCTTGGCTTATGAAAAGTAGTTACAGTGCACTCCAGTACAAAGCTGGGCACAAGTATGCATAGTATGCAGCCATGCATTCTCTTATACAGGATGAAAAAGCAAGGGTAAGCCCTAAAACTTCTGGAATGCAGAAAGAGGAGTAATATATTCAAATCTAATGTAATCTTAAAAGTTTAGGAATTTCTGATTCCCCATGAGGGTATGTAGTATGCTTTCCTTCTCTTTGTTGTTGATGAGTTTCATTTTTATTTCCTTTTTCCTTTCTCTTCTGGTTCTTATTTCTCTAACCATGCCTGGTATGCACTTCTGTACTTCTAAACTTAGACACTAGTCAGTGATCAGTGGGTGGCAGCCTGTCTCAAACAGTACTATGCACCACAGTTGTGATCTGTTATTACTTACTTGTCCAATTTTGGGCCTCTCTTCAGCAAATCTGAGTGTGAGGTCCTGAGATCTAGTTAATAGTGGGATTTATGTACTTGAATTAGGATGACATTATAAAAAAAAGCCAAAACAAAAACAAAACTAAATAAAAAGCACAAAAGCCCACCACAGTTGACAATGAGTCCATGAGAAGCAAAACTAAAGAAATAATATTATTGAATCTTTGCCAAACAATACATTTCACAAATCTCCCATTAATGGAAGAAAGAATTGGTGCTTTTCTTCCCTTTTCCCTCCCTCCTTTTTGCTTGACAAGCAGTTCATAGATGCCTGTGAGCATTTATTCCTATTTTCTCCCTCATGCCACTGTGATAGACAATATTCTCCTGAGCCCTGGTAGGTTAAAATTAGGACTGGCACAGGATGGTTTCATCACATAATTTCACGCATCTTATTTTGCATCTTCTTCTGTCTCTTAGGGCTGCCTGTATAACCAATGGAGGGAAAAGAGCTGCTTGAGAGGATGCTTTAGTGCAGAAACCCATCTGAATGCTCTGAATCTCTCTTTGGAGAAGGCTCTATACCCATTGGCTATTTTTGGAGCCTGAGAAAACTAGATTGCTTCTCAAATAACACGCTACTGCCTTATCTTGAATATATAATATGAACAATATATTCTTCTATAGAATCATAGAATCATTAAGGTTGGAAAGAACCTTTGAGGTCATCGAGTCCAACCATTAACTTAACTGCCTGGTCCACCTCTAAACCATGTCCCTAAGCACCACATCCATACGTCTTTTGAACACTTCCAGGGACTGTGATTGCACCACTTCCCTGGGCAGCCTGTTCTGGCACAACTTGAAGCCGTTTCCTCTTGTCCTGTTGCTTGCTACCTGGGAGAAGAGACCAACCCCCACCTCGCTACAACCTCCTTTCAGGTAGTTGTAGAGAGCAATAAGGTCTCCCCTCAGCCTCCTCTTCTCCAGACTAAACCACCCCAGCTCCCTCAGCTACTCCTCATAAGACTTGTTCTCCAGACCCTTCACTAACTTCATTGCCCTTCTTTGGACACTCTCTAGCACCTCAATGTCTTTCTTGTAGTGAGGGGCCCAAAACTGAACACAGTATTCGAGGTGCAGCCTCACCAGTGCCGAGTACAGGGGGACGATCACCTCCCTGGTCCTGCTGGCCACACTCTTCCTGATCCAAGCCAGGATGCCATTGGCCCTCTTGGCCACCTGAGCACACTGCTGGCTCACGTTCAGCTGGCTGTCAGCCAGCACCCCCAGGTCCTTTTCCACCAAGCAGCTCTCCAGCCACTGTTCCCCAAGCCTGTAGTGTTGCATGGGGTTGTTGTGACCCAAGTGCAGGACCCAGCACTTAGCCTTGTTGAATCTCATACAGTTAGTGTCAACCCATTGCTCCAGCCTGTCCAGGTCCCTCTGTAGGGCCTTCCTACCCCCCAGCAGATCAACAGTCCCACCCAACTTGGTGTCATCTGCAAACTTACTGAGGGTGCACTAAATCCCCTCATCCAGATCATTGATAAAGATATTAAACAGAACTGGCCCCAGTACTGAGCCCTGCGGAACACCACTCGTGACCGGCCGCCAACTGGATTTGACTCCATTCACCACCAGTCTCTGGGCTCGGCCGTCCAGCCAATTTTTTACCCAGTAGAGAGTGCAGTTGTCCAAGCCATGAGCAGTCAGTTTCTCCAGGAGAATGCTGTGGGAGACAGTGTCAAACGCCTTAATAAAGTCTACGTAGAAAACACCCACAGTGTTTTCCCTCATCCACTAAGCAGGTCATGTTCTCATAGAAAGAGATCAGGTTGGTCAAGCAGGACCTTCCCTTCATGAACCCATGCTAGCTGGGCCTGATCCCCTGACTGTCCCGCACATGCCGTGTGATGGCACTCAAGATGATCTTCTCCATGACCTTCCTCGGCACTGAGGTCAGGCTGACAGGCCATTAGTTCCCCGGATCCTCCTTCCGACCCTTCTTGTAGATGGGTGTCACATTAGCTAACTTCCAGTCAGCTGGGACCTCCCTGGTTGACCAGGACTGCTGATAGATGATGGAAAGTGGCTTGGTGAGCTCCTCTGCCAGCTCCCTCAGTATCCTCAGGTGGATCTCATCTGGCCCCATAGACTTGTGTGCATCTGGGTGGAGTAGCAGGTCGCTAACTGTTACCTCTTCAATTATTGGGGCTTCAATACTATATATAGTATATATATTATTATAATATATTTTTCCATATATTCGTATTATTCTATAATATGAATACTCCCTGGAACATGAGAAGCCTCATTTGAAGACCTAGACACATGCATCAGAGCTTGATTCTTACCTGGGATAAAAAGCCAAACTTCATAGCAGTTGAAGAGCTGCAGTACAGTGTTGCTACAAAGGATTCGGCAAAGTATTTTTGCCCCTTTCTAGCCACTAATTAACCTTCTAATTTAACTCATAACCGTGGAAATTTTTCACTATGACTGCTGTTTCCAATAAATATTTGAGGGTTCTGAAGTGATTAACAAGGTTGGGACTGTTACACACTCACATTTGATACATACCGTATAGTGTTCATTACATCTATCTTCTGTTTGGATGGCTACTGAGAGATCTAGAACATGGTGCTGCTTGACAACACATGAAAAGAGCTACATACAATAAAACATAATGTAAGATCACAAACAACGTACATTTTGAAAATAATTCTGCCAGACACCATTAAAAGATTTGACATGAAAATACTATATTTTTGTAAAAAAACCCGTATCTCGTCAACTGACTTGCAGGTTTGACAATGAAGTTCTTTACAAAGAACACAGACATGTATCACAAAACCTTTTAGAAATATTAATGTTTATGATCTTTGAAGCACAGCTGCTCTAGAGGCCAACATCTCCCAATATTAACAGGCCCAATGTGGCCTTTATTTCATAAGATTATCCCCACAAATCCATTACCAATTTCATTATGGACTGGGAGTAGTTCGATCAAGTCACATTTTTTTTTGTGGCTGCTTAGGCTGTTTTATAAACAGTGCCCTGAGTAAAAGCTGGCAAAGCCAATGGAAACTGTGATTCAGAGCTGTGATTCCACAGGTTACTGAATCTTCTCACCTTACTGGGTTTGTATTTTTTTGCATGTCAGAGAAGTGTAGTGTACGTCTGCAACAGCAACAAAATCATGAAGAATTTACCAGGGTCACTCAAAACTGGTTTGATAACTGAGGAGCATAAATAAGAAGCCAGGAAAATACAGAAGATGAGGACAAAACAAAAAGGTTGTTGGAAAGGGGCCTGTGGTTCAGCATGGGATGTGCACATCTTTGTAACTGTGTTTAATTACTGTATTCTTACAAGCATTCATTTTAGCCCAGATAGTAGAACTGAATTTTGAAAGGCATTTGGATATGGACAGGTACACAACTGAAAGCCAGAGCCCTCATGGGCTGCAAGCATACAGGGTTAGGGCCTATTATAAATAGTTTAAGAGAAGCCTTTGCTGGCCTTCGCCCAGCAAAACAGTGATGTACATGCTTAATTGTTAATGCTTTTTACCACATTCGTACCTTTCTGCGATTAATGTCTCACTCAGATGGGCGGAAGTAAAAGCTTAGGATCAGGCACATGTTTAAATGCTTTGCCGGGTCAGCATCAAAGATGGTGAATGCTTTAGACCAAATCTACTACAACACTTCAGCTCCAATGTTTGACTTAGTAATGTGTAGCCCCACTGAAGGCAGACCCACACACATACTGAATTCCTCATTTGGCTGGTGCCAGAATGTGGTACTCCTTTCAAGAAAGAGGTAAGAGTGCAAGAAGAAAAAAAACAGAAAAAGAAAAAGAAAAAGAAAAAGAAAAAGAAAAAGAAAAAGAAAAAGAAAAAGAAAAAGAAAAAGAAAAAGAAAAAGAAAAAGAAAAAGAAAAAGAAAAAGAAAAAAAAAGAAAAAAAAAGAAAAAGAAAAAAGAATGAGTGCATGGTTTCTGTGGTACTTGGCAATATCTGATTTCTGGCACTGTAAGCATACGTCCTAAAAAGGAAAGGACAAGAGTCTGCCTGCCAAATGTAACCATTTTGGGAAGCACTTTATATGCAGCTTAGGAGAACTGTCTTCTCATGACCTCAAATTTTAGCTTTGTCCCTCACATCTTTTAGACAGTTATCTTTCTCCTTGTTCTCTTAATAGCCAGGATTATGTTTTTTCTATTACTAAGACATGTGCCATGCAGCAGAACAGACTGATTGGTAGAGCAGTTTTGAACAGTCACAGTTAATTTTTAGAACCTGAATTTTGATGTTCCCAACTTAAGAGTCCTCAGGACTTCCTGACTGGCAGTAACTGCGTCTCTAAGTTCAGGCTCACTGCACATTTCTTTACATTTTCTCAAAGTCAAAGATCTTTTGTAGGCAAAAAAATAGCTATAAGACTGAAATTACTGTGGATTCATTGCCAAAATAGGCTTCTTTTTTTTTTTTTTTTTGATGAAGGAAAGAAATTGAAGTAATTTCTGCTAAAAATATTTCCATTACATTTACCATTGACCTGTTAAGTCAGCCTTCTATAAAATGTCTAGACAGACAAACTGTATCTAATGTGCTCAGTATCACTCAGCCTAGCAGGGGCTGTTTAAATGATGTTGTTATGTTTATTGAGTACTAAATTTATTCATATACCGTGCAAAAGATTAGTGTAGAAAGATTTGTAACTGCATCTTGAGATAATAAAAATTGGTTTCCTTTCTACCAGGATGACTATGAAGTGCAAATCTGGAACCACGCACCAGTAGATGAAACCTTCACAGCAAGCCTAGGTTGCATGATGGGTCCTGCTGAAGAGATTACCACAGCTGGCTCCCAGGGCTCAGCAGCTGACTCAATGCACACAAATCCCCTGGCTGATACGCACAAGGGAAATCTGCACGCCATGCATAGAGTCAAGCCCTGAGCACATTGTCATCAAGATTCCTGGAAATTTAAAGGTGTTCTCCACAGCATTGAAAAGTGAATTTGGGGAGTGATGAAATTATGAGGACCTCCTCAATGGGACTTAAAGGAAGAGGCTTTTCCCTTAATTGTAATGTGTTTCATATCTGCCTTAGAATGGGATGAATCACTGTTTGCACTGACAACTTCAGGAACCTAGAAACTAGTTTAGGGGAAGGAATGAGTACTTACATGGCCAAAGGTTCGGTGATATAATTTCTATTTCTTATACTGAAGTATTCGCTAAAGTCACTATCACCTGAACGTGAAACGCTGGAAACAAATAAGCAGGCATATTTTTGTGTTATATGGCTCTACAACTGAAAGAAGTATGAGAAATCAATCTCAGTCTTACTTCTTCAACCACATACTGGAATCCAACTTTGACAACTAAATAGCTGTAAATCACCTTAAGGATATTGCACAGCATCAAGGCTAGTCTGCCACAAGCAGGCAGACTATTTGGGGCTTCTTAGAGTTGTAAGATTATTCTTTCATTTTTACTTTTTGATAATTGTTATTAGATGACTCTGGATGATTCTGATAGTGAAACCAGGCTTTTGCTTTCTGCCAAATTTTGGGGCTTATTCAGCCTATCCCCATTCTATACCTGGACTTAATTTTTTTCCTTGAACAGTGCTATGAAACTAGCTAGATCTGACTGTCACCTCCTTTGCACAACTGTCTGTGCTTGAGACACTTGGGAAAGGAAGACAACACAAACAATTTCCTAGTCCTATTTCTGCCCTTTCCACCTGTCCCGTGATGTAGCTAGCAATTTGTGAGCACTTGTGATGACTTTGGCTCCAGAGCAAGTTACCTGAATGTGTGTACATATGTGCTAGTGATAAATCCAGTGAGCTATGTGTCCAAGCTTCAGTCAAGGCAGATTTGGGGAAGGCTTCAGTTCCCTAAACACTGATGTTAATGCTATTTGAGATGGCAGGAGAACCCAAGCAACAGAGCTACCTGATAAAATGCAGGGCTTACAGGGAATCTGCACATCTGTGAAACAGCCTGGAGGTGACATGGTATTTCCCACAGCACCTGTTGTGCCACCAGCTGAATCTATTTAGGCAGTTGAATCCTGCTCCAGGACAATGCACTGTAATTTAGTTCTCCCTGAGTAAGGCATCCCTGGCTGCTCGGGTGAATTGCCCTCTGGGTTCCCCTGGATGTATTTTCTAGACATCCATAGACTTATAGTGGCTCATTTAGCTAGCTCACCTAGCTTAGTTGTAGACACTTACATGTACACCTATGTTTAAGTTTTTCAGTCTCAAGCTGAATGCCACTGTTGATGAAACATTCCCTTGGGGACAAAACCTCCCCACCTGAAATTCATAAACTAACTCTTACTGTGTCAACCCATGGTAGATGTGCTGTCATCCTGGCAATATAATAAAATTCTTACTTGTTTGTCAGATTATTTTTTCTCTGATTTTATGCTATGATTCTTTCATGGGCCAGAAGATATTCCATAGCAAGCAAAGCACATGTTTGTCCTCTTCTTTTTGTTCAGTTGTTCCTGACAGAAGATGTCTTTAAAATATGTATTGCTGAACATGATGTAGCCAGGCAAATTGTAATAACAGTTTTGCATATTTTAAGTCATAGAAATGTTAACTTTTTATTTAAAAAAATTAATTAATGTACTAGTATTTATGCATCCAATGCATAACAGACTGAAAGCATGAAACATTGATGTACACACAAGCACAGAAGCCCATGTGATAAATGTTCCCTCAGTAAAGAGAATTCATTATCTGAATCCAGAGGAACTACTCAGGTGTTATTTTAGTTTATAATGCCTCATAACCTTTTCGACATTCATGTCTGGTACTTAGTCTTAATTATAGAAAAATATATGGATTTAGTTGTTCCTTTTCTGTCAGCTAAGCCTTATAATGGAAACTTTTTAATAAAAATCAGCTGAACCAGCTCTTTGTTATAGATTATAGTCTTTCTCACTCATCCATGCAATAACTTCACTAACCGTATTTCTTCATGTCCAAAAAGCACTGAAATGTATCCATTTAGAGGGCTGTTTTCTTCAATATTGTCAGATTTAATGACAACAATGCTACTTACATACAGTGCTGTGAAAAAAAGCACAACTATTCTAAGCAGCATTGGTATTTATTTATTTATTTTTCCTTATAGCTTCTGTAAGTGATTTTGACTGGTTATTAAAAACTGTTCTGTGATCTTAGAACTTACTTGTCAAATCCAGTCAGCAACAAAATCTGATTGGGGCTTTGCAGAATTCATGTCAAAACTGCAGAGGTTCCTCTAAAAGTTAAGTGATTCATTGGTTTGAAATCAGAAATAATCCAAATAAACTAAAAGAGAAGACAGCAGACAGGAGGACAATGAATGTGTCTATTTTTCAGTTTTCCACACTTTTATGACCTCAAAGTGAATTATTCCATATTGTGAATTCTTACCAAATACCTGTAGGAATGTCTATTCCCTTACAAAATTCGACATCTGGAATACACATTTTTTCCTATGAAAATAATTCAAACTAAAAACATGTAGAGATTTGCACTGACAATCACATCATTGAACCCATTCTTTTCTGTCCTTAATTATCCATTGATTAATTTTGCCACTACTACTAATGGACAAAGAATCCAACCAGTTTTTACTTAGCACTATACCTTATGCATTATTATTATTATTATTATTATGCCTTATGCCCATGAGAACAAGTTTGAGGTCCTTTCACCAATAAACGCTCACATGGCATCATGATAGGTTAATCCTTTGTGAGAATAAGGACCAGCAAATTTAGACAGGATGCCTCCACATCGCATTTTGAGCTCAGAGAAGAAATTCTGGATCCTCCCTAAGGTCTTCTGGCACATACTTCAGGATGACTGGAAGCTGTTTCAGTCTCCAGGGCAAAATATGCACATTCTTTCTCTGCCATCCTTACCACTGCAGCCTACCCATTTGTTCCCCATTCTGCCCTGTGAGAAACCTTCCCGTTATCCTTCACAGTGGTGGAAATTTTGCGGTGAGACATAAGGAGAAAAGGCAAATGGCACATCAAAAAGTTTGCTTGAGCTAAATAGCTTCTCTCAGCCCTCCAGGCTCTTTAATATTGTGAAGTCCCCATGGAAATGTGGTGGCTATCTTTCCTGGCCCACATACACCTGACAGCAGTATGACAAACACAAACCCCTTCTCAGAAGGCTTTCTCTGTGGCCAGTTGGAGCATCCTCTTTCACAAGTCACTGGGCTGAGTGGGGTCTTCTGTGGCAGGGACCAAGATGGACAGCAAGAATGTTTTGATAAGTGCTCTTGTACTTCCTCACCCTTGCACCTTATAATTTTTAAATCCTCTTCATGTTGTTTTTCTTACTGAAGGTGATAAAAAGAAGACATTCCAAGCAATGTGAGGGAAGACAGAAACTTCTTACCAAGAGGGTAATGAGGGACTAAATCTGCATCAGAAGAGAAGAGAATAGACGTGATGTTTCTTAACTGAAACAATATTAATTGAAACAATATTTATTTCTCTTGTTGGTTTTAGTTATCTAAGAAGAGGTGAATGTAACATGCTTTTGTAATATAAGCTGTTCTACAAATATGTCCAACCTGCATGGGATACATATTTTTACATTTTATCTATCACCAATGCAAATTGATCTTCAAAAATAAGTCCATTAAGTTGTCAAAACTCAAAATTCTATTAGAGTTGTGGGTGTGGAGTTTGTTTTCTTTAAATATTTCTGTGATTCTCAGTTTAAAGAGACTTTTTTAGGTATATGCAACATCACTCTAGTTTCTCACCTGTGAAAACATTCAGACACAGGACTTCCAGTTATGGTAGCAAATATTTTTCTTTGCCCAGTGAATAGTAGCTTCTCTGGACTAGAAAGGGGTTTTCACATCAGTAATAACTCTGGAAGAAAAGGGGAGGAGAGTATGGAAAAAGACATGGGATAATGATAGAAGGCATAGCTATTATGTGGCTTCACATCAATATCAACATCTTGAGAGTAAGGAAAGAGAACACTGATGCTCTGTCAACCACAGATATGCTCCAAAACAACTGTAAAGAAGTTATCCACTTATGATAGGATAAAATTAAAGTAAAAAGTGGTATTAGAAGTGGGCCTGATCCTGCAAACAACTTTGCCAGCAAACATATGGCTTTATCAGACATAGGGTGTCCTGAGCACTCTGGCGTTGCTTCAGCAAAGACTTTAATCATGTGCTTTATTTCAATACATCTCTTGACAAAAATTCAGTTACTCAAACTGTAAATAATATGCATAAGTGCTTTGCTGGGTGAGAGCCAGACTATGCTGCTTCTTTCAGGATCAAGCCCTGGGTACCTACTGCTTTGAGTTTCCCCTGTATTATGAATTATCACGTTACTGAATGAACTACATGTAGTAATGAGCATTACATGCTGTTTGCGTGGTAGCTGTTTGCATGGTAAGCTGTTAAGTTGTCAAAGAAACAGGACAAAGTGTTTATAACACAATACACAACAGCAAAAATCAATATTAAAATTATCTGAAAAGATAAATAATAGATTGAACCATCAAATTTACCCTTATTATAAAATATCTCATAATGAGAGTGACCGGCTGTTTGTGGATAGATGATGCTTTGTAATATGATATATAAGAATAGAGCTGAGAACATTGTAGCCATTAATGGAGGAACTAGGGATTAATCTAGGAGAACAATAGACTGAAATTTTTGCCTAAAATCTTGGGGACAGAGTTAATACCACATTTTTCTTTCTGCCATATTCCTCTATCTCTTCAATTTTCATGATTTTTTAAAAACTACACTGCCAGAGGTTTCTATGAGTTTATTTGCTATTTCCCTTAAGATGCAGATTGTTTGGAATGACTGATTTGCTTCTGTTCCCATCTTTTAAGTAATTCCGTGACTGCTCTTTGTCAATACCTACATTGGCAAAGGCTTCTTTATGTTGCCTGTTACAGTCAGATTTTAAACAGCAATATTTCACCAGTTTTTGAGCTCTACAGATTTAAAATTGTTCAGAAACACATTTAACTTTTCTTTAAAATATCCAGTGTCTCAAAACAGAAATACTTTACACAAGGATTATATTATTTCCCGCTGCTTTCATTGGCTTGTCGTTTTTATCTTTCTGACCATAGCACATTCTTTCTTAGTATGATTTTTATGCAGATCACAAGTACATTTATTCTATTTTTGGCTGCTCTTCTGTGTGTCGCTGAACATTGAGAAGTAATTTTCTACTTTAAGTTATATTTAAAGTTATATTTAAAAACATGCAGGGCTTCTAGTTAAATGATGGAATTCTGATTATGACTTCAAATCATCATACTGCTCATACATATGCGTGACTTTAAGCTCCTGTTGATTCTAATTCAAAGGCAGCAGAGAATAGTTTTGTCCTAGGGTAACAGATGCTCTCATCTGAGTACACTGAGCTCATATGTCTGTTTTGTTTATGAATTGCATTGAAAGTCAAAATAAGGACCCCAATACAATTAAGGCAGCATCTCAAACACTTGCTAAGTTTGAGACAGTTCGTCTTTATTCAAGGTCTGGTTTTAAACTGTTGCTAGCTTAGTTATGATTCTATCTTCTGATATCAGACTAGTACCATGCCCTGCTCAACTATAAATTAAATGCAGTCTCATTTTTTCAGTTCAAACTGTTAGAATTGTATACTGAAAGGTCTATAATGCTCTCCCCCTTCACCAGTGGGTTGTGTTGGCCTACCAAACTAATGATGAAGTTTAAACTCCTGACACTCCATGTTGACATATACCCTTGTGCTGGATAACTTGGGACTGCATTAGATACACGCATAGGTTACTGCTCTAGGCCCAAGTCTAAACATGTCATTTGTGTTTTGTGAACTAGACTGCTGCTCACAAAGCCCCAGTCCCATGCTCAGCTCTCAGCATGCAGGAGCAGTTGGCTGCTGGAAAAGGTTCATCAGAGGTAAAAAGGTTTGTTTTCTTCTAGAGCTCAAACACCCACAGGCAACTAACTGATGGTGGGACAGGTCTCACTGCCTTGGAGGAGCAGGTTGGGGAAGGAGTAGGCTCTTTGCAGCTCTTTTCCCTCATGCCAGAATTTGCTTATGTACACGTGTCCCTATGATAAATGACCCATTTTGGGTCTATCCCCACTCTGGAAATACATACCTGAATTTCAGAGACCTAAATAATCAAGGAAAAAAAAAATGGTACCCTGTTGTTTGTCATCACTGTGATTGATACATATACATGCTGTGATGCATACTGTATGCATGTATACACACCTCTTGTGAAATTTCCATTACTTGTTTGATATTCTTCCTATGTCACTGATGATAATAAAGTTCTACCCTCTTTGAAATAAATGTGAGTCAGGTAAACTCCTTAGGTGTTTTTTTGTATTTAGTGTTTGGAAAATCCCACTATGCACCTATTTACTTGTTTCAGCACCAAAATATCTTCCATCGTCAAGCCCTTACTTTATAAAGTTCATTTTACCTTGTGATCAGAGGAAACCATCTAGTTTTAATATAACACCTTAGTGAGTTTGTCACCATATTTTTATCCAAAAGTCTTCCATGTTTGGCTCTGTAAACAATTTCACAAAACTTATTTCAACTTCTATTAATTTCCATGAATTAAATATCCTGAAATAAAATTAATAATAAAAATTAATAATATTCAGTGTACAAGATAATCTTACATTACCAAATAGGTTTTTTTGAGAGAAACTGGCAAGTTCTTTCTTACGTAAGGTCTTTATTGCTAGAAATCAAAATGACATTATTTAACCAAGAGATTTTGCAGGAGATAATCCATGACTGAATATCTACTTTTCTACTTTGCCAAAAGCTTCTTTAGAAACATTTCAAAGATCTCATCCAGTTACAGACTTCTTATATTTTTTTCTAAATGTTTGTAAACTGAACTTTACACAGTGCACATTATGGTGGCACCAGTTTATGGAAAATTCCACTCTGTTTGCACTCTTGCAGATTTCCCAGATTGTTATGAGTTTGTACCAGAAACATGACTCAGACATAGGGGACTTTTCCAGCCCCAGAAAATCAAATATTTATCCTCACCTCAGCAGAAGATGCTTTTTAGATGCTTCACTTAAAAGAGAACATATACAGATTTTTTTAAAAAACTTTATTGGGATCAGTTACTCATATCTGAAGTCAGAATTTGGGCAACATATTAAAAGCAATAAAGAATAGAAATCTGATTATCCAGTCTCTCATTTTTGCTACTACTAAAAGTCCTGAGTGTTTAGGAGTACTTTCACAAAGTGATTTATACACTGTGTTTCTCAGAATTACAATGCCTAACTTTGAAGCATATACTCTGAGACTGGAATCTGCAGTCTGTGCTAAATATCAAATCTCCTCCTAAACTGGGGAAACCCATGGGACTTCACACAGGATCACAACAGCCAGTGTGTCAGATTAGGAGCTACCAAACTTGGCCAAAAGGAAACGCTGAACATAAGGGTGAGCTTTAAATCCTACCTTTACTGGATGCCTAAATATTTATCTTTAGACTGCAGTAAGACAAATACGTCATATTGAAATTCACAGATCCAGCCCCTTTTAGTTATTTAAGGCCAGTAATTAATTTAATCCAGTAAAACTTAGTGTGAAATGCATTTGAAATCCTTGAAAGGTGGGTGTCCTTCTTCCAGACAAGTGCTTGAATCACTGAGCTACAGAGCTTTGCCTCCTCTTGCTTGCTCAATGGCCCTGCAAGCTTCTGAACTATAGGATGTCTTCAGGAGGGTAAGCAGTGATTTATATACCCCAGTGTGCCAGAATAGTTTATATGCAGGTAATTAGGATGCTAATATGGGAAGTAAGAGCTGTAGTTTAAATCTTTTCAGGCTAAGTATCTCACTTTCTGGGAGAGCACTTTTATCCTTCAGCTGCTGGACCCTCTTTCCATCACCCACCATTCCAAGAATTCCCATCCCATCCTCCTCCAGATCCCTTTTTCTGCTTCTCACTGGAGGTTACTCTCTTCCTTACTCTGCTAGTCCAGTTGTTCATCTGACAGTTCTGTTTAATAATCCATGTTAAATATATGTTTATATAATATATATGTAATATATAAGAACCAGCTTTATTTTAAATTGGACCATTTCACTGATCCATTTTGGTGTATGGCCATGCAAGGAGTTGCACTGGCACAGCTGAGGATCCTGGGCTGCATAAAAAGAAGCATGGCCAGCGGGTCAAGAGAGGTGATTCTGCCCCTTTGCTCTACTCTGGTCAGACCCCACCTGGAGTACTGCATCCAGCTCTGGGGTCCTCAGTGCAAGCAAGACATGGACCTGTTGGAGTGGCTCCAGAAGAGGGCCACAAAGATGATCAGAGGGCTGGAACACGTCTGCTATGAGGAAAGGCTGAGAGAGCTGGGGTTGTTCAGCCTGGAGAAGAGAAGGCTCCAGGGACATCTTATTGCAGCCTTTCAGTACTTAAAGGAGGCTTATAAGAAAGATGGGGACTGACTTTCTAGTAGGGCCTGTAGTGATAGGATGGGGGCTAATGGTTTTAAACTAAAAGAGGGTAGATTTAGATTAGATATAAGGCAGAAACTTTTTACAATGGTGAAACACTGGAACGGGTTGCCCAGAGAGGTGGTAGATGCCCCATTGCCGGAAACATTCAAGGTCAGGCTGGACGGGGCTCTGAGCACCCTGATCTGATTGAAGATGTCCCTGCTCCTTGCAGGGGGGTTGGACTAGATGACCTTTAAAGGTCCCTTCCAACCCAAACTATTCTATAATTCTACGAATAACAAGTGAGAGGACATCCTTAACAAATGGCTCTGGGCCGGAGGGAGTGGGGGTTTATTAAAAAATCTCTTCAGGTGAAAGATTTACAATGTGGAAATGCAGCTGGGAAGGTAATAGAGAGTCTTCAAAAAAAAGTATAGACACAATGGTATCTATGTCTATTTAGATGATGGCAGTTCTGACTATGTGAAAGTTCTACCTACTTCAGCCTAATAAAGTGTTAGAGAGAGGGTATACTGTTGAAATTGAGCCCAAAATATAGTCTACTGGGCTTTCTTTTCAAAGTTAACATATTAAATGTCCAAACAGAAAAACAGTGTCTAAAATGGAAATACATGTATTTCGCTCTTCCTTCTTTGATTTTTCTATGGACTGAGATAACATGATGCCTTATCCTATCAGGAATCCTCCTTTATACTGTGGAAGTCATACAACAATCCTTCAGTACAACTTTTTTCAACAGGTACTCTAGTGACAACTTTACCAGACCCTGCTGCTTACTTACTGTCTGACTTATTCTCTGTCGTCGGTTCTCCTGGGTCACTTCACATCAGCTCGAAGATTTTTCCCTTTCAGCTTTTGCCAGGCTTTCTTATTGCTTCATATCAATTACCTCTACCCATTCCATTACAGAACTCAGTTCATTAACTTTTAGATAATCATTTGTCTTTTCTCGTCAAGGTAGGTTCAAAAGCTCTCCATTGCAGCATACATCTTGCCACTTTAAAATGCCACTGGTTAATTAAAAAGAAAACCTTTATTAATGCTTCCATGCTCTTATTTCAAGCAAATACAAAAAATATGGTCTGGATGTAGTTTTTATACTAATTTTGTACTTTAACACACTGTATATGAAGAAAACTTGGTAGTTTTAGACTATGCAGCACATAAATAATGGATAAAGAGTGGTTAACTTTTCTAATTTACTCTGCACTCAGAGATCTGTCAAGCAGGATTTCATATGCAAATGAGAAGTGAAGCAGAATAAGTACCTGTATATAACAATCTTTTGACAGAATTGCTCTGAACTGCAAAAGCTTTCTTCTTCTTTTCATGTTTAGTACACAGAGACAAATTAGAGGCTGGCTTTTACATTCCTGTGTATTTGATATCCATACAAGTGATATAAACCAAAGAAAGGGAAGCCAGCTTCCTTCCTGTTCATATGAAATAATTTTTTAACTGGCTGCCGCAAAACCTTGAAGCTTACAGTACCCTTGAACATCAATTATGCATTAAAACAAAGATGTGATTCCTTAAACTGAAATCTGTAATTCATAATAAAGACTATGGAGATATGGATACAACTAGGGCGAAATGCTGAAAAATTATCACACCTTTAACAACAGGCATAGGAATATTTTGCACCTGCTGAACATTTCAGAGAGAATTCAATAGGAGCAGCAAAAGGATAAATTGGCAGCAAAAGGATAAACTGGCCAAAAAATTACTGTGAGCTAGGGGCCCAGAAGAAGGATGGTCTGAAAAATGTCTGTAATGGGATTTTAGGAGGTTCAGATGAATTTTTGCAGTGTCTGCAACTCTATATTTTATAATCAATAAGGATTTCATGAGGAGGTTTTCTTCTAGTTGCTTAGTGCTTGAATTCTCTGCTGGATGAAGGTTCAGTATGAGACCAATGTTCAAAACAAACCTGTTCTTCCTTTGCTGTGTAGTGCTTTTAGATAGTTTTCTCCAACACAGGAGAAATGACCACGTTGTCTGATCTTTCTGCTCAAGCCAAGTTGCTCCATCTTACAGCCATACACAAGAAATGGCACAAACACTTTGAAAGCAGTGGAAAAGAAGAATAGGTAATTCTTGAAGAACCAGTCCTGACCAGGGCCCCAGTTTGCAGGCTGAACCTATTTAAAAATGTTTCTGAGCCAAACACTGCAGTGAGTTCAGTCTCCAAACCTATAGGCTTAAGTGTTTAGAATGGAGTATTTGGGTTCTGCCAACTAAAAGGAAGATGATGTGAAGGTCCTGAATCCAGGATTCAGATTTAACGTTTATATTCAAGACTACTTATTGGAGATACATAATGTAATATAGCTAAAATATCATTTAGGTGATAGCTCTTTAGGCAACTGATTGGTATTTGTCGAAATGACAGGGGCTTACCCTTTTCTTACATGTTTACATGTGAAACTTTGCTGAAGGAGACAAAACAAAAGTACACAGTTGTAAGAAAGACTAGTGGCATGTAATATGATGTAATTTTATGTAAAATGCATTTTTAATTTCAAGAAAATATTGTACCTACTTTGGCAGATAGATACCATTTCTTCATCAATTAAATAATTTAGAAATTTAAAACAAAGTGCAAAATGTTATTGTTTTTCTTGGAAATTCTTTTTATTCTTCATTCAGAACTTTTGTTTTTGCAGCCCTTGCAATTAAATACCACAGTCCATATTCAGAACAGATTATGCTGCATATATAAAACTCTTACTTCCTGGCAAAATGACTAATTCCTAATTTTACTACCCAGCCTACTGCTTCCTCAAGAGGAAAAAGTCAAAGCATTAATGACGTTGTCCATGCAGGAGCTTAATGTACAGTACTGAATGCTGTTATTAAGGCATGTAAAAATGATCTAATTACCAAAATTGGCACCAATTATCGTTGCTAGCAGGAAACACGTCCATGTTTTAGGGAGTACTACAAAAATGAAGTCAGCATGCACCTTTTATAATCTGCATTATGTTATATAGATCTCTCCTTCCCTCACTAAGGGGCCAGCAATAGCAGGCACAAGGCACTGGACGTGAGCATGTTTGCTGTGTCCTCATTTCTTTGTGAGTTCATAAACAAACAGATAATGCTTTGCAGCCAGCTAATCGGTCATGGAAACTCATCTGCACACCTCCCAGCATGAAGGCTTTTGAAGAGAGTGGGTTTTCAGGGGTGGCAGAAGAGAACAGGATGGATTTCAAACTTCCAGCTGTTTTCTGCTGGCAACAGCTATGGTGGGTATGCCTTTTGGGTCAATTTGCCTGATACATAAGGTTTCAGCATAATGTTTTTTGCAAACATGGGATTCAAAAAGGTCAGGTAATGCTCAGAAACTTGTTTCTCCCAATTCATAAAGTAGGCTATCCACAGGTGAAAAACACTTCTGAAATATAAGACTTTCTGCTTGCTGAGCAAACTAATTAGAATTTCTTTTCAATGCTTATTAAATGTATATATTTTACAACTTTTGTGCACTAGCAGCCTTATATTATGTAACCCATTTCAGGAAACTTAAAATTAATTAGGTGCTTTTTTGCTTATTTTGTTTGGTCTATTGCAATACGATATAGAAAAGAAGCTAATGAACTGTGGAGGGGTTCCCTCTTCAGGAGAAAAATCTCAGACTTCCACTGCGAGCCAATTTTGTGATACTGATATAATGATCTGAGTACAGTTTAAATACTTACTGTTGAATACAATTTTCAAAACAGCCCATTTCTGATGGAAGCCTGAGGGTCTGAAATATTGGCAGCACTATTTCCCCCGTGCTTAATGGTATAAAACCCCCATACAAAATAGGTTAAATGCAGGTAGTAAAAGGCGGGGGGATTTTTTAATTTCCCTTGAGATACAATTGACTGTTC
Organism: Platalea leucorodia; assembly: GCF_965183815.1. Taxonomy (NCBI): domain Eukaryota; kingdom Metazoa; phylum Chordata; class Aves; order Pelecaniformes; family Threskiornithidae; genus Platalea; species Platalea leucorodia. The sequence goes on from NC_138826.1 coordinate 78,792,326, forward strand.
CTCAAGGCTGTTTGTAGTTTCATCTGTGATTTGGAAGGAGTTCTACTGTTTAATGGCAGTAACTCTAGTCAAGACACGGCTTTGTAAAAATATATACGCAGCAGTGTATACTACAGGAGATGAATAAAGAGCTGAAGAAAATTGGCTGTAGATCAAAAATGCATGGTAAATCCATAGCTGAAAATGCTTACCATCCAGATTGGAAGGCTGCCACGAACATATTTCCAAGGCAGTCTCCCTACCTGCACATTTTCTAAGATATCATTTACCACTGTAAAGCTTCTTTGACCATCGGTATGGGATTTACAGAGTCCTGGCAGCTTAGTGAGCATAATGGCAGTAGTCCCAATAGTCCCATTAGGGGCTAGAGAAATCTGGGAATCCCAGACGGTACCAGTTGTGCATGCACAGAATTACACTCCACTGTGTGCAAGGTGAAGTGATGGACGTGCTTGTGTGACAATCTGGGCTGGATGTACTTGGGTAGCAAGTCTAATCTCGTCAAAGAGATCAGACTTGTTCCACATCATGGGCATCAGAGAAGTGATTCAGACATGATAGATCCCATATCCATTGGACTCGCAAGTGCAAAGTGGCTGCATAACATCTTTGTTGCCTTCAAACATTGCGCATGAACATCTTGTTGACCAGTCAGAAACATGGAGGCTACGTCTTTTTACATGTCAAATGTTGATGAGTATGTACATGCAGCCTCCAAGGTGAGAGGCCTAAGACTATGCTCACAGCAGGAGACTGAAGGAGCTTTGGACTTCACAGGCTGAAATCTGTACCTTATTGGCAAGGTTAAAAAGAAACATCAAAAGGCTGACAGGCTGAAAAAGCTGCTGTGAGCAGGGAGGAGAAGAACAAGAACAGAAACAAACATAAGGCAATTTTAGAAATGCACAGAAACAGAAAGGAGAAGAGCTATAAAAGTTGGCATGTTCTTCTCTTAACTGAAGCAAAGTAATGGACCAACTCTGCATACTCTGCATAGGCTGAGCAGCTCTTACCTGCAGTTCAACATCTACTAACACAAGTCTAACACAAAGTTGAAGAAATTGTAGACCTTTTTAAACCATATTTTTTTTATCCCTTATTGGATACCCCATATCCCTTACTGGTTACCCCACCCCCATCTGTGTTTCTTTTGTAATTTGGAAATAATGCAAAAGGCAGAGAAGTTTAATGGGGAGCTGAGATTTTTCTAAAGCAAGGAAATTCTGGAGCAGCAAAATACTTCATGGTTCACCTCATCTACACACAGAACATACTGAAGCTGTGGCTGTGACCCAAGATGGTGCTCCACATGACCTGCTTTAAATGTAGTCAGAAAAGACAGTTACCATATATGCCAAACACCAAAAAAAATTCTATTAATGTTTAAAAATTTAATTTTCATTCAACACAATTGGCTTCAGGATGTGGGATTCTTGTATATCTTTCCTTCTTTGAAGAGCCTAGAGTATTTTTATCTGATATTTTTAATCACCTGTTGAAGACTGGAAAAATTTCTGCTGGTATGAGAACATTCTGTGTAGTAGAACCTCCACAATCAAGGGGAAATTTTTTTTTTTTTCTCTTCTCAACCTTAAAACATTTTCTACATTTTAAATGCTGATATTAGAAAATTTTACTTTCCCCGATATCTACACAGGACTAAGTCACAATGCTTCCTTAAAGCTTCTAAACTAAGTTGTGTAATGGTATCACCCCTACTATACTTTCTTCCGTAGTTCTGCGGCAGAGTTCAGTCAGCTGGACAGAACTTGTGCCTCTGTGAATGGGAGAGATTCCACTAATTGTATGCTTCTACCAATGCTTACATTTTAATACAAGCACTAATCTACCAAATCTTTGAGAAAAGAAAACCAGAACAAAACACAACAATTTTCTAGAAATAGACCTAAAGACCTGAAGTTCACAAGGAAGCTACAAAAATATGCAGATAATATTAGATTGTAAAATCTTCTTGCAGCTGAAGTGAATTGTATTTAAAAATAAGTCATTGAATTTAGGGGTCTTTGTGCCACTATTCACTAAACAGTGCAGCTGGAAAGACAGAGACTGATCTTCAGAGTCCTGCTTGACTGCTGACTGTCAGGACAACAGCTCTGTCCCCACACCATATGATGCTTGGCAAACTGTAAACAACCTATATCTCCATTATTTTATTCTTTTGTATGCTCCTTTGCAAAAAGGATGTGATACTTCCTGTTACATAGGGACAACAGTGTAAGCATCACTCAAAAAAAAAGAGAGAGATGAAGAAAGAGAAAAAATGCTTTCCAGTTTTGGAAAAATATATATGTCATTCTTAGGGAGACTTACTTAACATTAGAGAAAAAAGTAGTATAAGAAAAGAAAATGTTGTTTGTTCTTACAGAGACATCTGGGTTAAAACACATTTGAATACCATCTCTGACAGCTATTTAATTTCTTTACATGAGAGGCAATAATTTGCCTCACTGTGCAATCCATTAGTGACACTTTGAGCTAGGAAGCACAGATTTGTAATGAGGAATATTCAGAGAATTTCTCTATAAGATATCTGTCAGGAGACAGGCCCTATGGTCTAGGCTCTGTATCTTCATACAGGTTGAAATTGTAATTTTTCTGCTTTGAAAAATTTATCTTCACAATACAGTTCAAAGTTTTAAGCTTCCAGATGAGTAGGTGTCCTAAGTGGCTAAAGTAAACTACTGAATGATACAGTCTTCTGGGCACAAAGGAAAAGAAAAACAACAGTATATTTATTTATGGAATAGATGAAAATGTGAAATATTTCCTGAGGGGCTTGAGTTTTCTGACATTACATACCTGGGAAAAGTCAGAGGGAATCATTTTAGATGCTGCTGAATGTTAAAATGCTAAAAATGCGATTATTTACTTAATACTTTTCCTGTGTGTCTCATTAAATTCTGTGCTAATTTTAAATAAATTCTAATGGCCATATGCAACATTTATTTATTTTTAATAACCTTGAAGAAAATGTTTCCTTTTTGGCCTTCCTTGTAAACCATTCCAGATTGCTGAGCTGCATTTGTAAGTTTCTTTTCATTGGGCGTCTTAAAATAAGACTTTGAGGCAGATCTCTCCAATTGTGTGGCCTTGAGTTAGATGATGATGTGATCATGGTGCTTTTTCTTATTAGTTTGTACAAGAATCTGTTTATCAGATTCTAACTCCCTTCTATTTTTGTTATGTTGCCTTCTCCTTTGGGAGGGGAGAATTCTAAATAGGTATAGATTTAGGCAAATATTGAAATGAAATATATACTTTTGTATAATGTATAACACATAAATATGAAACGTATAAAGATATATTTAATTTAAAAAGGAAGTTTGCCAAGTGTAAAGTTTGAAGTTTCTCTGTCCCACCAAAACAGTGATGGAGCAAGTAGTTTGCGCTCAGACACCAGGGTGCAACAAAAGTTACAGGACTTTCAGGTCAGGTCAGGTTAAGGCGAAGGATGCTTCAGGAAAATGCCTCTCATGGCAGGTTACGTTATCAGTCTTCACATATAAAATAGTTAAAGCCTCAGTTAACTCCCAGGATAGTGCCTTAATTTTCTCATTAGAAGGACCCACATATTTCTCATCTTAGTTTCTAACATAGCTTAGTACCAAATCACTCTTTTCTGTACTTAGGGGCTCCTTATTGCAAGTGTAGCCACACTCTCTGGCCCCTAAAGCTTGTCTTGCAGGTACCTTCTACCTTGAGGTGGAAAGCCTCTAACGTATGTTGCCCCTGGGTTTGTGCATTTGACCTGAAATGCCACGATTGCTCTGTTGTTCTGTGACTCGTGTCGCCTTCCACACTGGCAGCTCACACACTGTGAGTGCACAGGGAAAGGCACCTGGCTGTCCCATGTGGCAATGCTGAGATAAGCAATGTCGCCCACACCACAGAACAGTGATATGCCCTTGATCCACCTTGTCCTGAAATACGCTAAATAAGGGATACTAAAATGTTACAAATCCAGAACTTTGAAATCACATGGGCTATAATTTATTTTACACAGGCGCATTATAACTTCAACAGCTAGTAAAAATTTATCTTGTGAGTTGCATTAAATAGAACTGAAACGAGAACAAGAATTACCTTTACCTGAGACTGAAAGGTGGACTATGTAAACATCCCTTAATAATAAGTGAAAATCATAAAGTTCTGTGTCAGACCAGAAGTAAGGAGAGATCAGAACTTTGTGCTATGGTGGCTGAGGAGTTTCTCAAGGACTGATACACCACATGTAGTGGGGAATAAGAAGAGCTGTTCTCTAAAAACAAAGTTTTCAGTTGTTGGCTCAATTTTGAAAGGAGCTTATATAGACAATAAATAAAGTTTTTCTTTTACCAAGTATGCAATCTGAACTACTAATGAGTCTTGGGAAACAAAACTAATTTGCTGTCACAGTCAAGGGATAGACATAAAAGTCAATGAAACAGTTTACAGCAATTGTTTTCTTTTCTATATCTGGACTTTCTTTTTAACAACAGAAATATTTTTTAAAAATCTCTTTGCAGCTTTTGGCTGGGATAGAGTTAATTTTCTTCACTGTAGCTAGTATGGGGCTATGTTTTGGATTTGTGCTGGAAACAGGGTTGATAACACAGGGATGCTTTCACTACTGCTGAGCAGTGCTTACACAGAGTCAAGGCCTTTTCTGCTTCTCACACCACCCCACCAGCGAGTAAGCTGGGCGTACACAAGAAGTTGGGAGGGGACACAGCTGGGACAGCTGACCTCAACTGACCAAAGGGATATTCCATACCATATGACGTCATGCTCAGCATGTAAACCTGGGGGAAGAAGAAGGAAAGGGAGGACGTTCAGAGTGATGGTATTTGTCTTCCCAAGTAACCATTACATGTGGTGGAGTCCTGCTTTCCTGGAGATGGCTGAACACCTGCCTGCCGATGGGAAGCAGTGAGTGAATTCCTTGTTTTACTTTGCTTGTGTGCGTGACTTTCACTTTGCCTATTAACTTGTCTTTATCTCAACCCCTGAGTTTTCTCACTTTTACTATTCCAAGTCTTTCCCCCATCCCACCGGGGGGGGGAGTGAGTGAGCAGCTGTGTGGTGCTTAGTTGCTGGCTGGGGTTAAACCATGACGATATCACTGATAGAATTTCAGTTAGAAATATTGTCATAACATGCTCTTTTATAACATGCACAGAAAACAACTGAGAAATCCCTTTCTGCTTAAGCTGCAGGGAACACTAGTTATTACTATCCTCCTTCATGCAAAAATTAGAATCGGGATTGTAGAATAATTCCAGTTGAAAGGACATCCAGAAGTCATCTTCCTGCTTGAACCAGGGTCAATAACCTCTTCACAACTTCTAGAACGTACAAAGACTTTTCTGTCTAGAAACACATTTTAGGGTAGAATGCCCCAGTTGTAGTCACTGTCACTGGAACAGTCCTTGCAGACTGGGAAATATCGGTACCTTACAGTATGTTTCCACACATCCTACCTGCTGCTCCATTATGAGCTCCTTGTAATCAGTATCTATCCCACAAGAAGCATATGGGATAAAATTATCTCCTACATTCTAAAATATTGACTATATAGGCTAAGTCTATTTGCAATTATTTTAGGCAAACTAGAGCTATTCTGGAAGTATATCTGAAGCATCACTAGTGCTTAAGTGGTTGCTGAAGGTAACTAGAATTTTCTTTATAAAGTCTGTAGGAAAAAATAGACATTATAGTTTTGAAGGTTCGTCATAGTTGCATACAGGAGTGAGACAACCATCAGTAAAGGTAGCTCAGAGTCTGTTGCTCAGAAGCCAGGGGGAAGGGAGTATTTGCAGGAGTTTTCTTCATCATTCTCACTTTGCCTAAACTCTGGCCCGGTTCTTCATTCTTCAAGCAGTGGTCACCTTGAGGGACTGATGACTTCTTCCTCAAAGAGATTCTGATCCATTCCTTGTTCTAACTTCAGAGTTTGCTTCAGTGTCTGTCATAGGGCTCTGAAATCTTCTTCTGATGAGAAACTAGAAATACATTCAGTGAAGGCCTGTAACGGCATGAAGCCTGTTTCCTTTATGGACTGCAGAGCCTGGATGAAAAATTGCAGAAGTCGGTCATGGCTATCCATGGCCTCCTAGCATAAGCTGCTCTGAGGCCATATTTTGAAGCCTTTACAAGTAGAAAGGAATCACTGAACTTTTGTAGGAAACCAAGAGAACTCATATTTAGTAAGCGTTTGTGCTTTACAGTAGCTACAGATGAAGTTCAGCATAAGTTATTTTTCTTTTTCGCTTAAGATACCACTTCCTTACCTGGGTTATAAGGTCCAAGTTAGAGGCCTGAGGGAATATCCCATTTCAGCAAACAAAATCTCAAACAGAAAGCTATATTCTTAGCTTTTGTTTTCAGCATGCTGCTTAGTGTACTCTTAAGATGGTGCAAAGGGAGAATCTTGTAATTTGTTTTGTGTAAAGACTAAGGTTTCTTCAAGGTGAATTCTATGCTGAATACAAGGTTCATTCAGCAATTACATTGCTTAGTGTTCATCCACAAAGTATTGACAGAATGACTGAGTCAGTCTTCCCCTCATTCACATGACAAATAATTGGACTAAGAGTCACTTAATTAACCACTCTTTTCTGGCTAATAGCATTGTACCAGAAAACATGGGCTCTCTTGCCAGTTCCTGCTTTTGAGTGGAACAGACCAGGGGGGTCCTGGGTGAAAGAAGGAACATTGTCGTTTTCATTTGTATTTCTGGTATTATCTGTTAGCTAGGGCAGGAACATTGCCTTCAAAGGCCTTTGAAGAAATTTAAATTCTGGGTAGGGTTTCACTGAGTAAATATAAAGGACAACAAGGGATAATAAAACAACTACAGCCATTTGTTTTGACTTTTCTTGAAATATATGAGCATGAGAGGAATTACATTTGAATGTACAGCGACAACAGTTTATCATAGAGGTTACTGATTTGCAAAGTCTTTTACCAAAGAATATTGTGTAGCAAATGAAAAAAGGAATCAGACGCATGTCAGGATTTTGTTTTATAACTCACAGAAGAGATAGGTGACAGTCAGCTTGGTGTAGGGACTTCTGAGGTCACTATATCGTAGGATTCTCCACTGCTGAGCCTACTGGAGGACCAAGGTAAAAAGTATGCTACATCAGCACATTAAAAAAGTGTGTCTCATAAGCAGTCTGCATGGTCCCATGTGAGGTCTTCAAGATTTGCCTTACTGAGATTTCCCATAAGTAGAAAAGGGGAAAATATGTGCAGTACAGCCCATATATTCATGGAAAGGGGAGTAAATATTCAGGGAGCTGCTCCCAAATTCCTGCAGGAAGATGACTACAAGCTAGGCATATAAATCCCAGTTCATCAAGTTACTTAAGATACAATAAGACTATTTATGGTTAAGGAATCAGGCACTGCTCCTATGATATCTGAACAAGAAACACAATTTCAACACCTAATTCAAGATCCTACTACAATCAGTACCACTAATGAAATTTTAAAAAGTTAAATTTAAAAAATGCCAGGCCTCCATAATAAAAATCCTCCACAGGTTTTGGGTTCCTGCCATTTGTTTTGACACACATGGTACCATTTTTTGTGACTGGGGCAGCAGAATTCAGTGCTGGGTGTGAGAACTCACCTCTGTGGGGCTTAGCTGGCTGGAGAGCAGGGAAAAAATCTGCAGCGTTCTTCTAATGGTGGTTTAGTTCCCCAGTCCAGTTTCAGTATTGCCACTGAACAATATGCATCATGGAAACACTTCCTAAGCTGACACACTGGAGTGTTTCTCCAGGGCTGTACTGACAACATGGAACAAAAGACTGGATCTCACATAGACCCCCACAAGGAGCTGGCTCCTGTCATGCTATAAGTACAGGCTATTCAGCAGAAGTAACCTGTTGAGGTAATAGTAATAATTACGGGTGTTTTGAGCTTGAGTTGCATAAATATTGAGCAAAGTAATTAAGCATCAACCTAAAAGCAAGTTTTTTTTTTCCTACACTTAGGAGTATTTTTATCTTTGTAAAGGTACAGAAAAACTTATCCTCTAGAATATTGAAAAGACAGCTATAACTTGAAGCAGTATGTCAAGTTGATTTTTTGCTTTTGTTCTGTTTGTTATTGCTACAACTTTATCAAATGACTTGGGTTAAGAGTTCTGTGATGTTTTTCTGTGACAGGAGGCTTTCAACATCTCTCATGCACTGCAGGTTGTTTGCTTGCTAGGTTTGTTTTACCTTGGCCTATTTTAGCCTTTTTTCTTTTTTTTTTTTTTTTTAACATGAGTCACTGGATGGTGAAAACTCATTAATGGCCTTGGCAGATACTAATTAAAGGCAGTTTAATGGCTCCCAGGAAAAGAAAGCCTTGCCCAGTTTCTTTGGCTCCAGATGAAGATCATCAGTCTATTAGAAAACAAAACTGAGAGTGAAGAAGACGTGTATATTGGGGGGGAGGACTGAGACAATCATATGAGCAGTATTAGTCACAGATGGGGTTGACTGTAATGTGATTGAAAACATACAAAATTATTTCAGAAAATCCATTCCTATCATTATTTTATTTCGGTCAGCCTCATGAGTCTCAAAGAAGAAAACATTTACATGATATCATTCCAGTTAATCTCCTAGTTCTACTGAAACATTCAGTCCAAGTTTTCCAGAGTAGGTAAACATGAGTCTAGATACACAAACCTTCTTTAGCTGAATAAATCAAGACCCTTATCTTAGATAAAATTTCATGTTCATTTACATTGGGTATCAGCGTTTTAATAACCACACGCTTTTTGCCATAATACTGGCTTTTATGTTTACTGCATTAAAAGGCACATAAGAAAACTTTTTTCAAGAATAATGATTAATACTCTAGTATTAGTCCAGAGTACTAGACTAAAATATGGTATGATGGTTTCTACTCAAGTCTTGATAAATCAAAACCAAATTCTTTCTATAATCTCTTGTCTTGTAGACTTGCTTAAAAAATATGTCAGAGCCTTTAGACAGGTATGTCGAAGAGGTCATACCATTTGACATCCAGGAATCTCAGTCATATTATCTGACTGCTGTTTCAAGGCAAATTACTTCTGTCCTAGGACAGGTGTGTTGCTCACTGAGCCTAGTAGCTAACTTTACACTACCGGTGCTAATGATGTCAGTTTGCTAACAGACACATTAGTAAGTGTGAAAAAAGAGTGAAAAGAGGGAGAACTTTAAAAGCTATGTTTTCTTTATCAGTCATGATATTCCAAACACAAAGAACTCCTGAAAAATTGGCTAGTTTATCTGAGAATTAACTACAGCATCATTATAGGATATTCAGCAGAAGGTAATCTCAACATAAAAGGATTGTCCATTTATAATGGTTCTGGAGCTCCATTTGTAAAAGGACTAGTGTGGTTTAGCATGACATGGTTCTCATAAAGCTCATGCTCACGTCCAACACTAAACAGTTGTCTGTAACAGATTTCATAGCAAACACAGAGCAAGAGAATTTAACAGTGTGACTTATGAATTTATAATGCTCCCCACAATTCAACTGCACATGCACAGCCTCCATGAATGAACTAGAACAACCTTGGGGCAAGCCCTCTGTCAGGGAACCTGAAATATTGGAAGTTAAGAACAGAAGTGCTCAGACTCCACAGATATAAGAATCAGTGCTCTTTGTGTTTTCCTCAAGACTTGAAAAACCTGAGAAAACCCTCTACAAATCTTAAATTCTCTTCAACCTGTTGTCTGTTTACTGATTATTGTGCCACAGTGCACAATGTTATCATAATATTACAAATAGCCCAAAGTGGGAAGCAGGACCCATGATGCAATGAACTGCACCATATGAAACAAGCTAATAATTCATAATACAAAGGTAACAAATAACAACAAATAGCTTACGGGCATCCAGGAGAACAATGACTAACATGATATGCTCTGATTTTAGTGCTGGGCACCAAGGCTGGGATTCATTTGACCTATTATAGATATCTGCAAAGGAGCCCTTTGTCTGAGACAGTACCAAAGACTGCCTTCACTGTCCACGTTACAATTTATTGAATATAAAGTACGTCAATAAAGTAATTCAGATGAATCATGCTTAAAAGTGTCTATATTTCTCTGTTGACAAAAACAGTGCCATTATAGCTCACGTATACTTGTCCGCATTGTACATATTAACAGTTAGATGAGACAAATCCCACTTCAATGACCTAACAGTTCTGCTGCTTTGTTTTGTTTTTGAAGTTGGTGGAATGAATCACAGAAAAGAAGAGTTTTAAAGATGAATGGAAAAGAAAATAATGAATCTTATAGCTGGAATGATGTTTGAAGTCCAACAACATGATAGCAACACACTGGAGCATGGATAAAAGCAATTCTTGTTCTTTAATTATCAGAAGAGGAAACTGGCTGAAATATGTTCTTCTGAAGGAGATTTCATTTGGAATTTTCTCTAGGGATTAAAAAAAAAGATAAAACACCAAACCCTTTTGTTCTGAGAATTTGTCTCTAGAGTGTTGCTCCTGTTTGGCCAGGCCACCATGTAGGCCACAAGATTAGTGGTAGCAGAAACTAAAAGGCTAGTAGAAACTCAGCTGATAATCAGACTCACAAAGGCTTCCTGGGACTAAGGTTTAGACCACCACTGTTTAGTGACCACCACATATTTCGTTAGTATACAAACCCTGATATATACTTTTTCCCAGTTGCCTGATATTGAAAAGAAAATAATCAGCTGGGTAACTGCTAGGTGTCCAAATCTTACATTCAAATTCATAGTTGCGTGTGGTTTTGCCAATAAAATCTGTTCTTTAAAAGAAAATCTGTATTCTTACCCCGTCTGGAGTGCCAATCTCTGTTCTGAACATGAGAAACAAGACAAGAAGGGGAACAAGGCATTGCTGGGTCCAGAGAAAGGACAGCTGTATCATCAGAGACTTAAAGTAGAATCATAGAATCATTAAGGTTGGAAAAGACCTCTGTGATCATCAAGTCCAACTGTTAACCTAACTGTCTGGTCCACCTCTAAACCATGTTCCTAAGCACCACATCCACACGTCTTTTGAACACTTCCAGGGACTGTGATTGCACCGCTTCCCTGGGAAGCCTGTTCCAATGCCTAACCACTCTCTCCATAAAGAAATTCTTCCTAATATCTAATCTAAATCTCCCCTGGCACATCTTGAGGCCATTTCCTCTCATCCTGTTGCTTGTTACCTGAAAGAAGAAACCAACCCCCACCTCGCTACAACCTCCTTTCAGGTAGTTGTAGAGAGCAATAAGGTCTCCCCTCAGCCTTCTCTTCTCCAGACTAAACCACCCCAGCTCCCTCAGCTACTCCTCATAAGACTTGTTCTCCAGACCCTTCACTAACTTCATTGCCCTTCTTTGGACACTCTCTAGCACCTCAATGTCTTTTTTGTAGTGAGGGGCCCAAAACTGAACACAGTATTCGAGGTGCAGCCTCACCAGTGCCGAGTACAGGGGGACGATCACCTCCCTGGTCCTGCTGGCCACACTCTTCCTGATCCAAGCCAGGATGCCATTGGCCCTCTTGGCCACCTGAGCACACTGCTGGCTCACGTTCAGCTGGCTGTCAGCCAGCACCCCCAGGTCCTTTTCCACCAAGCAGCTCTCCAGCCACTGTTCCCCAAGCCTGTAGTGTTGCATGGGGTTGTTGTGACCCAAGTGCAGGACCCAGCACTTAGCCTTGTTGAATCTCATACAGTTAGTGTCAACCCATTGCTCCAGCCTGTCCAGGTCCCTCTGTAGGGCCTTCCTACCCCCCAGCAGATCAACAGTCCCACCCAACTTGGTGTCATCTGCAAACTTACTGAGGGTGCACTAAATCCCCTCATCCAGATCATTGATAAAGATATTAAACAGAACTGGCCCCAGTACTGAGCCCTGCGGAACACAACTCGTGACCGGCCGCCAACTGGATTTGACTCCATTCACCACCAGTCTCTGGGCTCGGCCGTCTAGCCAGTTTTCTACCCAGCGAACAGTACACACGTCCAAGCCATGAGCAGTCAGTTTCTCCAGGAGAATGCTGTGGGAGACAGTGTCAAACGCCTTAATAAAGTAAAGTTGTAGAAAACACCCACAGTGTTTTCCCTCATCCACTAAGCAGGTCATGTTCTCATAGAAAGAGATCAGGTTGGTCAAGCAGGACCTTCCCTTCATGAACCCATGCTAGCTGGGCCTGATCCCCTGACTGTCCTGCACATGCCGTGTGATGGCACTCAAGATGATCTTCTCCATGACCTTCCTCAGCACTGAGGTCAGGCTGACAGGCCATTAGTTCCCCGGATCCTCCTTCCGACCCTTCTTGTGGATGGGTGTCACATTAGCTAACTTCCAGTCAGCTGGGACCTCCCTGGTTGACCAGGACTGCTGATAGATGATGGAAAGTGGCTTGGTGAGCTCCTCTGCCAGCTCCCTCAGTATCCTCAGGTGGATCTCATCTGGCCCCATAGACTTGTGTGCATCTGGGTGGAGTAGCAGGTCGCTAACTGTTATCTCTTGGATTATTGGGGCTCTATTCTGCTTCCCATCTCCATCTCCCAGCTCAGGGGGCTGGGTACCTGGAGAACAACTGGTCTGACTGTTAAAGACTGAGGCAAAGAAGGCATTAAATACCTCAGCCTTTTCCTCATCCTTTGTCACTATGTTTCCCCCCACATCCAGAAAGGATGGGGATTCTCCTTAGCCCTCCTTTTGTTGCTAATGTATTTATAGAAACATTTTTTATAGTCTTTTATGGCCGTAGCCAGATTAAGTCTTAGATGGGCTTTTGCCCTTCTAATTTTCTCCCTGCATAACCTCACGACATCCTTGTAGTCCTCCTGAGTTGCCTGCACCTTCTTCCAAAGGTCATAAACTCTCCTTTTTTTTCCTGAGCTGCAGCCAAAGCTCTCTGTTCAACCAGGCCACTCTTCTCCCCTGCTGGCTCGTCTTTTGGCACCTGGGGATGGCCTGCTCCTGCGCCTTTGAGATTTCCTTCTTGAAGAATGTCCAGCCTTCCTGGACTCCCAAGGGACTCTGTCAGCCAGGCTCCTGAACAGGCCAAAGTCTGCCCTCCAGAGGTGCTGACCCACCTCCTTGCTTCTCCAAGAATCAAAAAAACTCTCATTTAATGATCACTGTGTCCAAGATGGCCTCCAGCCATCACATCACCCACAAGTCTTTCTCTGTCCACAAACAACAGGTCCAGTGGGGCGCCTTCCCTGGTTGGCTCCCTCACCAGCTGGGTCAGGAAGCTCTCTTCCACACACTCCAGGAACCTCCTAGACTGCTTCCTCTCTGCTGTATTGTATGTCCAGCAGACATCTGGCAAGTTGAAGTCCCCAATGAGAACAAGGGCTAGCAATCATGAGACTTCTCCCAGCTGCTTATAGAATGTTTCGTCTGCCTCTGCATCCTGGTTGGGTGGTCTGTAACAGACTCCCACCATGATATCTGCCTTGTTGGCCTTCCCCCTGATTCTTACCCATAAATGCTTGACACTATCGTCACCATCATTAAGCTCTAGACAATCAAAACATTCCGTAACATAGAGGGCTACCCCACTGCCTCTCCTTCCTTGCCTATCCCTTCTGAAGAGTTTGTAGCCATCCATTACAGCACTCCAGTTGTGCAACTCATCCCACCATGTTTCCATGATGGCAACTATGTCATAGTTTCCTGCTGTACAAGCAATAGGATTTTAAATTGTGACTCAATTTGGGTTTGCTTCTTTTGCCAAACTCTTGGAGTCAAGCTGTGTGACCATAAATGGGAAATAAATGAATGCCGTTGGACTGCCAAAATGGTACCTTTGTTTCTCTTTTTAGACTGCCATTTTGTTCTGCCAGTTGTGCTTTCTGTTGCATATGTGATGGATTTGCAGAAACAGTTGACAAATAACTGCAGGATTTGATGGGAGCAGCAGGTGCCTATTTTTCTGGTCCACACAAACCTTTTTATCAGTAAAACTTCACACTTCAAGAAATAATTAACACTGCATGTCACAGTAGAACATTACAACTGAAAAGAAATTATCACAGAATTAGCAATGGCCTTTACTTGAATACATCTAAAAGCGTGATCAATTTATAATTCTCTTTGGGTATAGCAAAAACAGGCAGCTGGACCACTGTCTTTCCTTGTGGCTAGGTTACTTCTGCAGGAGTAATTTTCTGTTTTCTGTTTCTCCTACCAAGCCCACTTTTATATCAAATCTGCCCAAATCTCTAGTAAAAATTTTTTTTTCCAAGCTGCCCCCCTAACCTTTCCTCCCTTGGCTATTGCTGAGTGCCATTCTGTCTTACTACTTTCATTATTCAGAAGAGCAGAGTACAATACAAAAACAGCCACACACATGAAACATTTTGTCTGAATGAACAGTTATTTAGAATCTCTTGTGGATGGATATACTTTGAAACAATCCATGGTAGTAAACAAAATAATTTAGATGAGAAATGAAGTTACATTTTTAAATTCACTCTTTAGGCTTTAAAAATAAATAAAAACAATGTTTTGAAGACAGACGTGCTGCAGTTTTACTCTCAACTCAGAAATGTATAGGTATGTGCCCATGTGCAAGGGAGTGTGTCTTTGTACACAAGGTGAAGATACATATATATGTGAAGGGGAGGAATGAAAATAATCCTTTGTTACATATTTTTTCAACTGAGTTAATGAGAAAGAAAATACATACATTCCAGTTTTACAGGGACAAAGATCCACCTTGTACAAAGACTACAAATTTAATTAACTGAATTTCCTGTAAAATTCAGACTTATGATTAACACATGACCTACAGTAATCTTTAGAGGCCAACATGATGATCTTCACTGGGACAGTCACTTTTACATGGCTTCTTTTAACATATGAATGCAGCAGTTTAATTGTTCCTTACATGTTTGCTTTCTCTTTAGTCTACGAAAATTGATGCTGGCAAAAAAAATGTGAAACTCCAGTTATATTCAACACGATGTATACAATTGTCACGAGATCATTGAGTTTTTGCTAGATGCTACTCTTCTCTTTTTACTAAATATAGCAAAGCTTGTTGATGCTCCCTTTCTGTGCCAGAATGCAAGTGTTTAGTAAACGTAATTTACTTGCTTGTCATGTTGTCTAAAAAGTTGTTAGCCAAATGAACATAATGACCAAATGTAAAACCATAGCATAGATCAAGATAAACTAAAAGTGTTAAAGTATTCCCCTTATGAGACTGCACACTTTTCTTGTATTAACTTACCTGTGATTCTTTAAGGTCCTGTGGGACTTCCTCACTTGCATTCCCTTTCCTGCAGGGTTTATCCTTTCATCCTCTCATAGGACATTTGTATGTGCATGAACAGCAAAAGCATGGTATTTGTCTGTGGTTATCAAACAATCACGGGGCAAAATCCACATACCAAGATACCATTCCCTCCTCTTTCTTTTTTAAAGATGAGAACAAAGGAGAAAGGTTAGCAGTTTGATTGTGTGATGTGTCCTACTTCACAGTATATGAATTATACTTCTGGCATCCATCTTGGGGAACTGAATGCTAATGTACTTTATTTTTATATACAACCACAGGTCACAAACTAGAAACTAGATCTAATTTTATGATAGCAGAGTGCCCTTCTAGTAAGGTGTTTATAAAAAAAAAAAACAAAAAACAAAAAACAAAAAACAAAAAAACAACACAACAAAACCCCCCCAGGATTTTGGAAGCAGAAGATAAGAAGCCAATTTAGAGTATATCTATTAATATTTTAATTAATTAATTAATATTAATATTAATATTAATATTAATAATTTAATATTAATATATTAATATTAAATTCAAAGTTTATATAACTTAAGACATCAAGGGGTTATCACACATTGTTTCAAGGAGACAATCTGTGATGTAGGAAAATATTACAGATGTTTATTGAAATAAAAGGTATATCTTTTCACAGCGTGAACCTGACAGGCAGGCACAAAGGACATATTAACTTTCTTTGCTAGGACACAACATTCTGGAAACTTTATCTAATCTGACAAATCAGGAGAACTCGGGGCAGCCTGACAGGACCAAACTGGGAAAGTGTGTGTGTGCACATGTGCATGTCCTTGTGTGTGTGAGAGAGATCGCAACTATCTTAACTTTCATAAAGTTCATCCAGGTACATGATTCTCACACCCAGTAGCCAACTAAGATTTAACGGTTTCTCACCCATAAAGAAGCCTAAAAACCTCTTTTCTTTCCCTGCTCCAGTTGCCTGGATTACAGAATAGAACATCCAGAGCAAAAGCCCAAAAAAATATAAATAATAATTAGAAAGTAAAGAGAAAAAAGCCCAATAACTCCTTTGAATGTTTTGTTTGAAAAAATGTTTAACATTTTCCAGAAATTGAATTGGAGTATTAAGGAGTAATATGTAGAAGGAAATACACCATGTACTGGGAGACTGTGATATGGTTCCTTTCCATTTGGGAAAATAATATCCCAACTGAGAAGAAAGTTAATTAAAACTTGAATAAATGTAAGGCACAGATGAAATACTGCCTTATTCTGACATATATATCTACCAGGAGACACATACAAAGCAAGGTAGCCTTGTGGTACGCTTTATGGTTACTGAAATGGAAATCTTCCAAGAGAGAGCAGGTAGAAATCATTAATGGAGTAATGGTCATAGAAAGGGTTAGCAGAATAGAGGCAAGGCACTGTCATGGGAATGAAAACCAATTGGTGCAAAGCCCTTATGAATCACTTGCACTATACTTACAAGCAGAATCATGGTCACAGGACCTTTAGAATGGGAAGAAGAAAAGTAGCTGGGAAAATTCTTGTGTGTTTTCAAAGTTCTGTCTTCTATGCCATATTAGCTTGCCTTAGGTCTCCTTTAACCTTCTTTGGCATTCAAAGAAATTTTTTTTCACGCTTACTCTACACTACATTCCTCCTCCTGCTCCCCACACCATAGTGGAAGGACAGGGAGAAGCTTTTCTGCTCTCGCTTTAAGAGCAGGACACAAAACAAGCCCCTCCTAAAATAGTCTCTACCAGCTAAAAGGAGTGACTGAAGAAAGTCAAATTTACTCTTTCCATCCATTAAAGACCTTCAGCAGTAACAATTCAACATAGTGAATAAGCAGCTGGTGCATAGAGGTGGCTGACCATGAACAGAGATCTTTTTTGGAATAAATTATATATTTGGATACATTTTCATACTATTAGCAAAGTGTATCTGTAACTCTAGAGTGCCTCATTTCTACATTTCAAAGTGTGTAAGTACCAGAGTATGTAATGACATTTTCTTTAAGAGGGGTACATATTGTCTGATATTAACATCATTGAAATGTTCAAGAGGAAAATTTCTAATAAAATTGAGCCTGTTTCCAATTGTTGTCTTGGAAAACTTCAGCCTGAAAAATTAAACTTGAGCAAAATTTTAAGCAACTAAAAATAGAATTTTATGATGTGAGGCATCACATTTTAACTAGTGGCAAGAGCCTAGTTCTAGATGCAGTATCATTGCATACAATTATGCACACACATACATATATACATAAGACTGCTGAATTATTAAGATTGCAAGAACAAACACTGCATTAGGAAGTTAAAGAAAGTGATGCTAATTTGAACTGCTTCACAGTAAATGCCTTAGAGGACTGTTTCTGTAAACAGTTAACAGAAATCAGATCATATATCACAATTTATTACTATACGGTCCCTTGTTTGTATGGCTATTGTCAGGGTCTCAAGCCAGGCTCAGAGAATGAGGAAAACAGATTAGTGGCCACCTTGGAACTGTTTGTCATGCCAGCATCATGTGGTTTCAGTCTTAAGTTTTTTTGTGTTCTGTTGGTTTTTTTTAAGGGGGAGTTAGGTTCTGATCCCCAAAGTTGAGAGAGGAATCAATACAGTTTCAGGAATTTTGCCAAAGGTACTTACGTTCTCACAGTGGTAGATAATAAGAATTGACTCTTATTATTTCAGCAAAATTAATAAAAAACAATGAAGAACATATAAGACATGAAAAATGCATTTACAACAGTGAAGTGACATAGGTGTATGGATAATAAATGAAAAGGAAAATAAATAATGGGTCAATTGAGAACTTCAGTTTACTTTGAAGATCCTTAGTAGGTAGTCATCTTACAAGGAAAGAAATGTTGCTTAATTTATCTACATTCAGAGATCGAGTGGAATTCTGTTAGTGGATTAAGACACCTAAACAAAGATTTCTACATATAAACCAAGTGCCTAATATCTCCTTTTAGTCAGTGGAGATCTAGTCGACAGCGTAAATGGAGTCTGGAGAGTGATTTATCTCACTCTAATCTAGCAACCTCCATTTCATCCACTGAGCAGTTCTAACGTCTTCTTTTTCCTCATTTTTGTGACTAGTGTGTGCAGCTCTCATTATCTGGAACCTGAGAACTCATATCATGTTTAAGGGTCTCTTGACAGATTGCAAGTCTGTTGGTTTGTCACATCAATAACAAAAATCTTGTGTTCAGGCCAGGGGAGGGAAGGACAGGTATTTTCAACTGACAGTAATAACATAGAGGCTTTTCTACCACATGTACTTTATTTAAGTAATTTCATTTTTTATTCTGGATGAGGGGCCACCAGCATTAATGTGAAGATATCCATTTCTTCAAGATGTTCCTGCCCACTCCCAGTGTCTCCCTTTTAGGCCTTTGCTTGCCATGGGAAGTTCAAGTGTCTTCACAAAAAAAAAATGGTGACCTGATACTGTTACTACTGTTAATACCAGTATATCTGGTACATCTGGTACATAGTACATCTGTACATCTCTCTGATGGAGGGATAACATATTTGCTCAGGTTAGATAAAACTTACTTGTGTTGGAGAAAAACAAGAGTGATGGATTTACAGGACAATTCATTTAACTTTGGTGCTTGAAACAATACAGAAACATGTTTATACCCCTGAGAGTTAATAACAGTCCACCAACATGAATTTGTCAAGAGCAGAAAATGTCAGATCAGTCTAATCCTTTGATGGGGTTACTGGTCTGTGAACACCAGAGGGGTGGTTGCAGCATCTTGATCCCACCATCCCTCTAGACATGGTTCTATCCAAAGTTGCAGTGGGGAAGTCAGGGAAAGACAGAAAAGATGAAAGTGTTATTAATTCAGTGTACAAATGGTTGAAAACCTGCATATCAATAGTGTGTTGTCAAATCAGAAAGACATACCTGGTGGGATGTTTGGATGATAAATTAGGGTACGTGCTTATAAAATCTCTGTATGATATTGACCAGGGAAAGGTTTAAAATGCTCTGAAGGATCAGATTTGAATACACAATTATGTGGGTAAACTGCAGTAATGGTGATACAAGTAAGATGATTTTTCTTAATATCAAGTGGGGATATCACATTTAGGAATGAAAATCAAATGCATAACTACAAATTGAGAATTAACTAGCTGAGCATAATGCTACAGAAGTAAAGCTTAAAGTGGTGAAATACAAAGTCTGGAAATATATTTTAAATTTAGTTGCATTTCCATTAAAGACAGATGTCATTGTAAGATGCATTATTGTTAAGACAGTAATTATTCTATTCCAAGATCTTTCTGGTATATAAAGATCAGTTTCAAGCATTTTTAAATTAATTAGGAGGAACTCAGAGAAGATCAGTGAGAAAGGAAATTTGAAAAAAATCTGTATAGCCTGAGAGGACTGGGATTGTTAAAGCTGGAGAGGAAAAGGTAGGATAACAGTGTCAGGGAGGAAATCAGAGCAAGGAACACAAAAGGTTTCAAATATATGAAATGTTATAACAAAAAAGACAGTAATGAGTAACATTCCACAGTTGTAGAGCACAGGACTAGAAAAAGAAAAAATAGTTTAAATTTACTTCAACAGTTAATAAGATGACATATTAGAAAACATTGCTAATTGTAAAGATCATCAAACAGGGGAACAGGCTAGTTTGGAAAGCTGTTGAATCTGTGTGCTGAGTGTTTTTATGGTTAACATACAAGACAAACATCTGTCAGGGGCTGTTCACTTATACTTGACCTTGACTCAAAGTGGGGAAGTGGACTAGCTTAATCTATGATCCTTAAATATTAGCAGCCTCAGGACAGGAGCCATGCAGACTTCCAAAAGCAGGGGAAAAAGAAAGCCTAATTTTATCTGCGCAGTTCACAGAGGAGCCATTTACAAGTCCTAATAAAAAAGAACCTCTTTAAAATTACATGAAGGGCAAATGTGTTTTCTTTATCAGCCTCAACAATTTGGTGCACGTTCTAATTTCTTTCTGCTGCAATTTCCAGGGTCCCATCGATCTTGTGGTGTGGGAGGACTCTTAGGTGGGAGTCTGTTACCCTGAGCAACATGACAGCGTTAATTCAATTGTGCTCTGGGAAAATTAAAGTAGGCTACATGCGTATTTGCATCTCTGCCAATAAACACATTAGTGCTGCAAGTGCAGGAATCTCTGCCACATTAATCAGTTTGATTCCCCTATTAGTATTTTTTTAGTCCTACCTGTCTTCCATCTGCTTGATGAGGAGGGCAAAGGATCTACTTGTCATATGTTTCACATTGAGCTCTGCTCAATTGGTCTGCTTTATTGCATACATTCATTTTAAAGATCATAAATGAGAAATCCAATAATACGCAACTAGAGAAACCAACTAGTTTTCATGCCATTTCAGCTAAATAATTATTTTTGTCTTGATAAAACTCAGAAAGCATTCTTATTTTTAAGAATAATTTTAGGATTTATGGAACATAGCTTGATTCATACTCATTGCTAAAACATTTTTTCCTCACTCTCTGTTAGTGCATCCAATGGCTGCTAGATCCTTGAGAAATTTCTATATATGCCTCAGTGCAGTCAAGTTGGGATTCATCTTGCCTAACTTTACTATGTAAGATTCAGGCTTCTAGGCTGAGCTAGTCATCTAGATCCCTGCTATGGTCACTGGGGAGAGAAGCACCTTGAACTGGTGATTCATCTCACCTGCAGTACTTTAAAGTAAATGGAAACCCAGGATTATGGGATTCCTGGGTAGTATTACACTCTGGCCAGTCCCCAGCTTGGATGAATGAAGGGCCAAGACATTGGAAAAGTGATAACACGAACCTTTACAACTCATGTTGCAGTCTTTCTAGGGGCAGCTATAACATACTTTCCTAGATGTAATTTGGGAAAACCTACCCTGTTAGAAAATTTCCTCCTTAAAGACAAATTTTAGGATGGGGGCTGGTTTCCCTCTATTTCAGGTGGGTTTTTTTTGTGCTGAAGTGATCCCAAAGGAGTGGGGTTCAGCCAGGTTTAAAGGTGCACCTTGGCTTAGGACTCCTAAATGAAGCTTGTTTTCTTCCCACACAAAGGCTAGAAGCCATTGCACTGCAACTCAACAGCTGGAGAGAGTGTTTCTTCAGGCTAGTTTGCACAAAATAGCAGATGGCATCTAAATGTTCAACATAGAACATCATAGTGAGCATCTCCACCCGCTTGTTCAGAACTCTGAACCCTTCCCTGAAGGCAGGCACTGCACACCACAGCAAGAGGCAG
Organism: Platalea leucorodia; assembly: GCF_965183815.1. Classification (NCBI taxonomy): domain Eukaryota; kingdom Metazoa; phylum Chordata; class Aves; order Pelecaniformes; family Threskiornithidae; genus Platalea; species Platalea leucorodia. The sequence goes on from NC_138826.1 coordinate 78,813,843, forward strand.
ATTTTTCTATACAAGATCCACATGGTGAGAAGACTTGCCCAGAAATAGAGAACTTCACCTTGGAATCCTATCTGAGCCTCAGGAGTCTTGAGTCCACTGTTCCTACTCTTCAAGAAAAGGGTCTAACCTCCAACTCTCTGCTTAAATGGGATCAACTCCTACTGCCATTTATGCACTTTTACCAGTGATTTTTTAACAGGTAATCACTATGAATTTACTGTGTTATTTTACAGCATTTGATATATTACTTCTCAATTTGTTTAACTAATGATCCAATTTGGAAAGTATAACTGGCATACATATAGTCTGAATTTTGGATGAAATGGACTATATATCAAAATGAGCAACTCAAGGTTCTTCTGACTTTCTCCAAGAAGGTGAGAGCAGGCACCCAGATACTTGCTCAAAGCACGCATTATTCAAACTAAGTATGATGAGCAGAAGATAATATTGAATTTCTATTTTTCTTTTACATTGATATCTACTTTAAATTTGAGCAAATGTGTACATTGACTTAGGAAATATTTAAAGGTAGTATCTTACTATGTGTCCCTAAACTTAAACAGGGTCATCTGCACACAGAACTTGTTGGGTTTTTTTAGATTTAAATCCCTACATATATATTGTAACTTTACTGACTGTAATGCAGAAGAGTCAAAGCCACCAATTTCTATTTTGATTCATGATTTTTAATGAATGAGAACAATTGTGTGAAACTTGCAGGTTCAAGCCCAGCTTGCTAAAACCCATGTTGTGTTTGCATGTGTGTGTAAGACAGAGAGTCAGTGTTGTACAATAGAGTGACACAATGTTGAGACAGGAAACTTAAGACATTATTATCTTAATTTATAAATTATAAATCTCATTTTCCACATCTCCAGCCCCATAAGCCTGCCCTTCAGCTGTGAAACTTAAAACAATAAATGTGAATAATCAATAGCTCTGTAAACATGTTGGCTATGTTTCCTACCAAGATGATTACACTTGTAATTTTATGCCTAGTTTCATATCGGATGTTGATAATTTTTCACAATAATAGAAGTTATTTCATACCCTTTTGCACAGAGATCTAGACCTGTTCCTGTGCTATTATGTCACTGCAGAGTGCTGCAGATAAACAGCCCCCCTCCATGAGCTCTAGGACCTGTGGACCCACACCAGCTCTGCCCTGAAAGTGATATAGCAGTGGTTAGGGCAGTATTCGACTAACCAGCCATGATGAGAGGCAAGATGTATTAGGTTGGACTCACATGATAATGTCTATGGACTAGTTTGGAGTGCAGATGGCTTAAGGACACATCTGTCTGAATAAGAAATGGAGACATACCTTTCAGTCTGCCCAAATGAATTTTGAAAGCTTACCAGAAGCTCAAAATCTGTAAGTGACATTTACTGCCCTGCTTCTCTACTCTTTCTCTTTCTTACGATGAAGGGGGTTGGGGAGGTGGCAGTATTAACAAGAAATGGTCTTTTATTCCGAAGTTTTCCTTGGGGCTTCCAAACAGAAAACAATTTCTTTCTCGGTTCATCCAAAGTAACACTATCTTGTCCATCAGCTGTTAACAGGTTTTTTATATTTCTTTTCATTTTAATACCTACAGTACTAATTTTCTGGGGTTTTGTCCCTCTTTAAGCATCCTACAATCTCCAAATTCCTTTTGGACTTGCCCGTTTAATTAAGATGAAAGAGTCAAGTATGACAGCACCTATTGCTGCGATGAGTGGAGATGACCTCTACATAAAGCTTATAGAAGTAGCTCTAGTGTTGGTACCCAGACAGAAACTGATTAAAACAGACACTGCTACATGGAAATATTATTCATTTTAATAATGCCAGACAGTCTCAGGAGTATGATTGGTAATGGATTCCATCTGGTTTGGTTGTCTCTGTTCTGCCTCAGAATGACTTTATAATTAACTTTGAATCTATTAAGCTCTATAATTTCAATCCTGAAATAAGCTAGGTGGCTTTATAAAAGTTTAAAGGTAATATACAGGCTTAGACTTCCATTTTAGGAGATGGATATAGGAGGTCAAGGATTGATTTCACTTAATCATACATTCTGATACTTGATTTAAAAGATCAAATAGATGAACTGGATATGAGCTAAGGATAGTGGATTAAATTAAAATATGGAGAATGATCATTTGTATAAAGTAAATCTTAATGGGCTTTTTATCAGTAAAAAATTCCTGAATTTTATTTACTTTAAATTGCTAATACAGGATATTTTCTAGCAATTCAAAAATAGAAACGTGAGAAGCAAAATTCCTTTATGCCTCTAAAAGTAAAATAAAGATTGAGAAACTCACTCTACCTTTACTGATGGTGTTATTAATGAATTTGACTCATTATGCAGTATTTTTACTCACAGAGAAACTTCTGGAATAATTTACCCCATAAATGAAACCTTGCCAGAAATCAAATTCCTATGGATACAGAAAAAACAGTCATTTTTTTCATCTTCAGCATGAATAGTCATCTAAATTAATTTGAATTGGTCTTCAATTATACAGTTTATATACATCATTCCCCCATGTTACCATCCAAATGTAACAGGATGAATACTTTTAAGCAAAGTCTTTTCTAATTATGAAGCAAAAGGTCAAAGTCAGCTGATCATTGACTCTAAAGCAAGAGGAAATGGGAAAGCTGTACTGTAAGCATTAAAGAGACATGGAGGTGAAAAATAATACTTTCCCTCAATCTTGTATAGTCAGTACAACTGAGCAGTATCTAATAGGTAATTAGCTATAATTTATAAACTGAACACTTCTAACATTAAGAATTGATTCTACAGAACATCATGGAAAGTACTTCTAGCTATTATTTGAGTTGGATCCCTGAGAGAAATCCTTCATCTTATGAGATGTATTTCTCAAAAAAAGACACATATATATATTTTAATTAAAACTGTACAGAAATTAAGGTTTTTTTAATTTCTACACAGTTACCTTTGTAAAGGCCAGTGATGGTAAATCAATGGCACTGATTCAAACTGTTGGCAATGACAAGAGATGTAGACTGGCACCAGCAAGAATGAACTACAATGATTTTAAAATAAACTTGACATAAGACTCCAAGAAGGTTCCTCATCACTGCCAATAATTGTGTTGTGATTCAGCATTCATGTTGAAAACTAAACTGTTTCCAAATCAGATTTCTCAGCAAATAAGTTTGCATACAACTATTTCTAGCAAACCTTGGTAGCAGCCATTATTGGTGTTTGAAAGTTTCTAGCTCACAGCAAAAGGGGAAATCCAAGAAAAATCATAGGGGATGACACTTCTTAGTTACTATTTACAATAGCAGTTGTAATGCTGTCTACAAGCTATAACTCTGAGACATTTAATAATGTTCTGTAATAAAAAGCAAGTAAATAAACCTTACTTTTAGCTAGAGGTAAATTTTTTGCTTTTGAAACAATTCTGACAAAAAGATTAATAATGAAAGTTCCTTGTAACATACTTTCAGTGCAGTTGTGCCTTTTGATTTATTGATATTTGTTAATGGAACATGCCAAAAGGCCAATTTCAACAGCAGATGTGCAGTATTTTCTCAAATCACAAAATATATGCATTTAAGCCAATGCTACCAATGCTCCATAGCTGACCTTCATTCATATCTACGACAGCTTGGTCTCTTTCTAACTTTCTGGGTGTTCATGTTTCTGACAGTCTCATAACCAGTATTACTATTACACCTGTGAGGCAAGACCCTCCAGTCCATTTCCCTGTCATTCAAACAATGCTAAGCATTGATTGAGACCAATTTCAATACAGGAGTAAAATGAGATGGGACAAAGATACTAAAAGTCTTTAAAGATTATGAAAAAAGTATTTTATTTTCTTATTCTATCTGAAGATGTCCTCTGACATCTTCAAAGACAGCTCTGATTTGATTTAAATCAAATTATCAATAGCATCTCTTAAAGCATCTCTTAAAGGTCCAAAAATAATTCAAAATCAATCTGGTAGATCACCAATGAGCCACAGACAGGGAGGAAAATATTCATGTATTTCAGTGTACAGTCACAAAATGGGTTGGTCCAGCAAGGATCTCATCACACAGCATAATACAACTCCATGCATTGCTAGTGAATAATCCTAAAAGCAAAGCGATACAGTAAGAATAAATAAATGAAACTGTAATGCTTTGACCTCCTACCAATTCTGTAACACCAATGTTTCATTTTTTTTTCCTTTGATCTAGCCTTAAGCAATCTGGAAAGGGTAACAATGAAGTGTACAATCTTTCACATACATAAATTTAATCATATATATGTATATACACACACCACCTAAATTAAAAACTCTTACAAAAGCCCAACCAGCATTTAGCTACATCTACTCATATAAAAATAACGCAAATTTACTGGTGTCAGAGCAGAAAACGAAGGAAAAAAGAAAGATTAAACATGTATATGATTGCACTTTTTCTTCTTTTCCAGTGATTGTTGTTTGTTTTCCATTAATCTGCCAAAGAATTTTCTCTTAGAGTCCATTTTTAATAATTGGCTGAAACATCCCTTTGGCTGAGATGACAGTGGTATTGTTTAGCACAAAAGTTTACTTTAAATGAAAAAATAGAACTCACTCTTGCAAAGCTTCATCATTGGGATGTTTGTATCCAGCTAGTACAAAGAATCAGCTCTGAATTTTAATGAAATAAAGGTGTAAGTAAGATTACAAGTGGGTGAATTATTATGCATAAAAATGCACTAAGCCAGGAAAACTACTAAAACTGACACACCTTTTGAACACACACTGAATAATTCGTAATTCTGTGGTTTAAATACATATTATCTAAACAGTTTATTTTAGATAAGGCAATGAAGATGGTTATGCTAAAAATGCAAAATATTCTGAGGGAACTGCAGGTAGAAAAGATGAGTCTCTCAAATCTGCACAGGGAGCTGAATTTCTTCTATACAGACGTCTCTAACATTTGCAGAATTTCACCAGGTTACTTGTGTCAAGTTCATAACTTCATTCACAATGACAATTAATCCTTTGAAGGAGAACATCTTTTGAATTTTAGATTTCTATTACTGAACACCCTATCAAATTTCCAGTTAACTTTCACACTTAGTGCCAAAATGGTGTACTGTATTTTTAGTTTGAGTTTGTTCAGCTTTACTTTTCAGACCTAGAACAATTCTACTTTTTTTTTTCCTGTTTTCAACAGTATGTTCTCTCTATAAATACTTATAGATCATGAACTTGTCACTTCTTCACCTCATCTTGGATAAAGTATTGACTTGCACTGAAAGCAAAATTCAGCATTGTTACAGTTCTTTTCTGGCTGCTTCCAACTTTTATCATTTTTCTGCCACATAAACAGGATAGTAACTTTCACTGTTGCTATTTACAGGAAAAATACCATCTTGTAAAAGCTTGATATCACCTAGAACGTGCATCTGAACCTCATGTTAATCTTCTTATCTGAAGAAATTCACTGAGAGCTCAAATGTTTAGCTACCATTAATTTTGAGCTTTTTGTAGGATCAGCCAATATTCCAGTTCTCCTAGAAGTATGATTCACATTTTAGTCCTTTAGTTTTGACATTGCATTTCTAATGCCTGTGATAAAATGAACTTACTCTGCCATGTAACCCTGATCATGGTGACATCATTAACCTGTTTCAATTGCAATATAATTACTCTGCAATTTTTTTTCACCCTCCAGATATTACCATCAATAAAGTTCTTTTGGTGGACAACACAATGAACATGAGTCAGGAATATCGCTTTGAAGCAATTTATGCAAAACACGTATTGGGTTGCATTAGCAAGAGCATAGCCAGCTGACCAAGGTAAGTGATTATTCCCCACTCTTCAACACTCATGAGGCTGCATGTGAAGTACCATGTACTGTGGTGGGCCCCCTGGTACAAGAATGACATTTACAAACTCAAATGAGTTTGCTGGAAGGCCACAAATACAGTTAGGAGATGGAAGCACATGATGTACATGGAAAGGACTGAAAGAGTTGTATTTGTTAGCCTGGAGAAATCTTGAGGAGATATTCAACAGCCTAATAGGTTGTTATAGGGAAGACAGACTCTTCTCTAATATGCACAGCAAAAGAACAGAATGCAATGATCATAGGGTACTGCATAGGAGTTTTCAGATGGACATACACAAAAAGAAAAATCACAACTGGGGTAGTTAAGCCTAGGAACAGATTTCCCAGAAAGCTTGTCTCTGGAGAAATTAAAAACTTGACTGAACTAGGTCCCAAGAAACTTTGTCGAACTTTGAAGCTGAACCTGTTTTGAGCAGGAGGTTGGTCTAGATAATCTCCTGCAGTCCTTTCCAATATAAATTATTCAATGATTTAATTATAAATGGGTTGTTCAGTTAAAGAAACCAGAAAGAACTATCTGATTCATAATATCTTGCATTATATTGAGATTTTTACTTTTGAGACTGACAAGTAACCTTCTAAGATGTACAGCATCCCTACACATGGGAATCATTGACATTGTTTTATTCATTTTCATTTGGCCAACAAGTCAAGCCTTCAGATTGCTCAGATAGAGACGTCAAGAATAGCAATATGTGGAGGAAATACACTTATTACAAAGCTAGAGATCTGGGATACAATATCAAAAGTAAAGGGAAGTGACGGTAAAACCAAGAAAACTCATTCATGCTTAGGTAAGCCTCAGCAGGAACAGACATGGAAAAATCATGACAAAGCCTCAACCTCACTTGGTTCCTGAAATCAAGACAAATATGTTGCAGCTTAGTTTAAAAGGGTAGTAAGTAATGAAATGGATATTAATCTAAACCTCTGGGACATTTACAAAATGAGTTAAATGATTTTCCTATGATAAATCTTAATATAGCTTTAGTAGGCTAAAATTTTAAAGTTTTTATCCTGCACAGAACATTAAAAATAATAGTCCCTTGCCATTTGGAAATGAAGGCTATCAAGATTTCATGGTGACCACTAAAACAAGAGCAATATGAACGTCTTCTCCTGCTACTCTCTTTTAACAATTACAAGTTGTATCTCTGATTTATTCCTGAAGAATTCTATCAGAGTGCAAAGATAACCACACCCCCAGCTGCCTGAATATATAATTCTTGAGGTTCTACTTATGCCTCCTAACACTTTCACTACATTTACATCCTTTCCTTCTTTCTCAGTCCTTCACAATGCCATACCCCCCAGCTGAGTTAGCTCAAAGCTTTCCAGCAGAGTAGTGCATGCCAGATTTTGCTGTTGTTTTGATGGGCCCTTGGCACACTCTAACAATAGGAAGGAAAGAAGAAAAGGAAAGTTGTGGAGCTGCAACACGAAAGGAGAGAGACAGTCCTAGATACTCATGTTTCTTATTCTTGGTGCAATCAAAGGAAAGGCTGTCTCCTCACTGGTAGTAGCTGTCACTCCTTAAATTGGTCCTCCTTTATCAACAACATTTATCCTTCATTTCTACAATATCAACACAGGGAAACTAAGAAGTTAGACGAGGACCATTTTGCTATCTTTAATAGCTTTCCCTATGCCTAGAGCCAAATCTGGCCTCCAGCTCCACCCATGTCCTCTACAGTATTCCCGCTTCAATTAATCATAGAATCATAGAATCATTAAGGTTGGAAAAGACCTCTGTGAAAATCAAGTCCAACTGTTAACCTAACTGCCTGGTCCACCTCTAAACCATGTTCCTAAGCACCACATCCACACGTCTTTTGAACACTTCCAGGGACTGTGATTGCACCGCTTCCCTGGGAAGCCTGTTCCAATGCCTAACCACTCTCTCCATAAAGAAATTCTTCCTAATATCTAATCTAAATCTCCCCTGGCACATCTTGAAGACATTTCCTCTCATCGTGTTGCTTGTTACCTGGGAGAAGAGACCAACCCCCACCTTGCTACACCTCCTTTCAGGTAGTTGTAGAGAGCAATAAGGTCTCCCCTCAGCCTCCTCTTCTCCAAACTAAACAATCCCAGCTCCCTCAGTCACTCCTCATAAGACTTGTGCTCTAGACCCTTTGGACACTCTCCAGCACCTCAATGTCTTTCTCGTAGTGGGGGGCCCAAAACTGAACACAGTACTTGAGGTGCGGTCTCACCAGTGCTGAGTACAGGGGCACTATCGCCTCCCTGGTCCTGCTGGCCACACTATTCCTGATACAAGCCAGGCTGCCATTGGCCCTCTTGGCCACCTGAGCACACTGCTGGCTCACGTTCAGCTGGCTGTCAACCAGCACCCCCAGGTCCTTTTCCACCAAGCAGCTCTCCAGCCACTCTTCCCCAGCCTGTAGTGTTGCATGGGGTTGTTGTGACCCAAGTGCAGGACCCGGCACTGAGCCTTGTTGAACCTTATACAGTTGACCTCAGCCCATTGCTCCAGCCTGTCCAGGTCCCTCTGTAGAGCCTTCTTGCCTTCAGGCAGATCGACACTTCCACCTAACTTGGTGTTGCCTGCAAACTTACTGAGGGTGCACTCAATAGCCCTCATCAATACTGTTGACTGGATAAAAGGTAATGGATACCATAGGTAGCTGTGAGCTAGGACTGTGCTGTTTATCTAGTCAAAGCATATATTTTGAAGGCCGGGCATGTATTGCCAGATAGAACAGGTACAGATTGACTCTCCTGTCTTTCCCTCTGTAAGAACGCTAATCAGGTAGATTTTTTTTCCTCAATCATCTACTTGGTCAGTTCTGCAGAACAGTTAGGATCTTCTGCTCTTTCCCTTTATATGAAACTAAGTTGGAATTAATCATCTGCTTCAAAAATTGCTAGGTAGTGGCACTGACGTACCTACACATACGGACAGTGAAAACAGATAGGAAACCAAGTTTAAGAAAATAGGCTATAAGTGAAAACATACCTAGAAAATAAAAATAGGAAGAACCCATCAAGACAATTATCTTCGTACAGCTTCTCTGAGGGAACAAATGCAAATGGTAGCTGCTCCTTCAAACTGAAACCTAAGGAGTTTTGCATTTGGGTGGGTGGGAGATAAAAGGTTAAGACACGGAATTAATGAATTCTGGCAGCAAGGGAGTATTATTTTTAGCTGTATTACCAGCCTAAAGTTCGGTACAAAATCTGCACTAAGCAGACTAAAACGCAAGGGACATTTACATAATTTCATAAAAGTAATTGCAAAAATAAATAAAAATTACAGTATGCAAAAAATTCAATCACTAGAAAAATATTTTTAATATTCAGTATACAATAAGGATATCAAGAAGACAGAAATTTATAATGACTTATTAATAACAAATAAATATGTTTCTAAATGTGCCTATTTCATTAAAAATGTGAATTGTCATGGCTTGTGAACATTAAGTCATCAACGGAAAGTTATTGTCTGTGAATTGTAATAATAGCCTTTGAGTATACAGGACATACATGGTAGCTTGCTGTTAATAATACAAAGGGCATACCTTGCCCACACTTTCATAGATTACCTGTTTAGAATGCATGGTTTGACTCCCTCTGGCCACTGCACTTTGCTTATTAATACTTGAGGCTTTCGCTGTATTAAGTATATTCAACATGTCTCTATTGTATTGCTTGTGAGTGCAGTAACTGGGAAATCATGTCCAGGAAAATTAAAAAGGTTGATTTAAATAATTTTGTTTCAGCATTAGGCAAGTCTTGAGCTTCTGCTTAATCACAAATGCTTAAAACATACACCAATAACCCCCATGATTTAAATAACTTATGAAATATTTCCTAGTAGAATTCAGCTCACTGTATATGGTAAGAAGATGGTTTGCCTACATTCTAGTTACTATCCATGGCTGTATTAATCCAGAATAATTACATTAGTCTGATTAAAAAAAAAAAAAAGAAAATATTTATGAGTTAAAAGAATTTAAAAAAAAAAAAACAACAACTCTTATTTTTTATGGAGTACTTAACTTTTGCTTTGCAAACGAAAATGTTATCAATTTTTTGGCCAATATACAAAGTTACTTGTCTTAAACCTTGTATTGAGTTTGCATGGCAAGGTTTTGGTAGCGGTGGGGGCTACAGGGGTGGCTTCTGTGAGAAGCTGCTAGAAGCTTCCCCCACGTCCAATAGAACCAATGCCAGCTGGCTCCAAGATGGACCTGCCACTGGCCAAGGCTGAGCCCATCAGCAACAGTGGTAGCGCCTCTGTGATGACATATTTAAGAAGGGCAAAAAAACCCCTGTGCAACTGCAGCCAGAGAGAGGAGTGGGAATATGTGAGAGAAACAAGTCTTCAGACACCAAGGTCAGTGAAGAAGGAGGGGAAGGAGGTGCTCCAGGCACTGGAGCAGAGGTTCTCCCACAGCCTGTCGTGAAGACCATGGTGAGGCAGACTATCCCCTGCAGCCCATGGAGGTCCACGGTGGAGCAGATATCCACCTGCAGCCCGTGGAGGACCCCAGACTGGAGCAGGCTGTGACCCCGTGGAGAGCCCACACAGGAGCAGACTTCTGGCAGGACCTGTGGACCCATGGGAAGAGGAGCCCACACTGGAGCAGGTTTGCTGGCAGGACTTGCGATCCCATGGGGGACCCATGCTAGAGCAGTCTGTTCCTGAAGGACTGCACCCTGTGGAAGGGACCCATGCTGGAGCAGTTCGCGAAGGTCTGTAGCCCGTGGGAAGGACTTATGTTGGAGAAGTTCATGGAGGACTGTCTCCTGTGGGAGGGACCCCGTGCTGGAGCAGGGGAAGAGTGTGAGGAGTCCTCCCCCTGAGTACGAAGGAGCAGCAGAGACAACATGTGATGAACTGACTTCAACCCCCATTCCCCGTGCCCCTGTGCCCCTGGGGAGGAGGAAGTAGAGAAATCGGGAATAAAGTTAAGCCCGGGAAGAAGGCAGGGGTGGGGGTAAGGTGTTTTAAGATTTAGTTTTTATTTTCCCATTACCCTACTCTGATTTGATTAGTAATAAATTAAACTAATTTCCCCAAGTTGAGTCTGTTTTGCCCTTGACAATAATTGGTGAATGATCTCTCCCTGTCCTTATCTTAACTTATGAGCCTTTTGTTATATTTTTCTCTCCCCTGTCCAGCTGAGGAGAGGGAGCAATAGAACAGCTTTGAGGGACACCTGGCATCTAGCCAGGGTCAACCCACCACAAAACTTTTGGGTACCTTTGAAGGATAAACCTTTTTTGTCATTGGTTTTACTTAATAGGCAGAAGCAAACCTTTTCTGTCAAGCTCCATAGCAATATTGCTTCATACAGTTCCTTCTTCCATAGATCTCCAAGGTCTTGCTAATGCACTCAGTCTCACAGCAGCTCTTTGAAGCTGGGCAACTTCACCTCCAATTCATTTGAACAGAGAAAGTGTAGATTCAAAGAATATTCAGTAAGCACTGAAAACATTTTAGGCAATGAAAAAAACCACTGCAACCATGAAAAGCCCTTCATTATCACTACCAAATGCTTGAGAGCTTTGTGCTCTGCTGGCACCAACATTTTGAGTCATGATATTCTCTAGATATACACAAATATAGAAGTCTAAATCTAGACAGATAGTCCATTTTGAGAGGTCTGATAACTGATTTCCTACCCAAATTCTGTTGCTGACTAACTATATGCAGAATTGCAACAAGGCATCACCTAAAATGGCAGCAGCCCGTGATTTAGTAGGCATTCTAAGACCCACCTCACCCACCTCATTTCTGCACAGAAGTGGACAATCCCAATCTTTTTCATTCAAAGGCCTGGCTTCAAAGAGGATGTGGGTAGTATTATATACTTTTAGTATCATATCTGGGTAGATCAGTCACTTAGGAAATACTAAACCTGAATTCCATCCACTTTACTAAATGTAGAAATTTCAATCTAGAACTCACCCATTTGGGAAGTTTGCACTAGCCACCCAGGCACCGGAAAAAAGGGAGGGTTGGTTCAAAGGAGACTGGGTAGTTTGGGACATCCTTCGTTACTTTTACTGAAACATTCATTTCTGCACATTAGCTCAGCAAAATTCACTATTTTGGGAAAAAAAATGAGAAAGATGAGGCCTGACTCTGTAGCCCAGTGATTAGGGCACTCCGCTGTGTCTAGGACACTACTGTAATTTAATTGCAAGGCATGTCTTTTCCTGCAGTTGTCAGAAAACTTCACTGGTGAGGTTAAAAGTTTTAATTAGGTTGCTAATCCATGGAGTATTAATGTACCCTTTTACTTTAGTTTATGTAATTACATTAATTAAAGCCACATTTATACTGGCCTAACCACCTAACTGTCCAACTGAATTATGAAACAAGTACGGATATTCTTCAGTGTAACCATGAATGTGGTTCATTTTCTTGTGACAATCAGGACTTAGATCATTTTTTGCTGGGAAATCAGGAGCTTCAGTTCTGTAAAGCAGTTAACGTATGCCCAATCTTCAACTTTTACTCAAGTTCATCTTCATTCACTAGATAGCTTTGGCATATGTTTAAAATTAAGGTCATATTAAAACCTCACTGTTTTCAGAAGAAAGTTAAACACACACATAATACTGCTCTGAATACAAATAGCTGATTTCTGCAGCTGTAACAGTACATGGTTAAAGCCAGTATCTACTTTCCAGATCCATACTAATATTAATCTACTATAAGAAAAATGTCATGCAATATTGAAAGCAATTACTTTGCTTTTACTTTCATACTTTTGCTTCTTTGGCATGCTAATTCAGACATCATTAATAAGTGTTGAAACCAATTCAAACCCACAAGCCCACAAATAAAGATATTTGTTCTTGTGATAAACTTCCTCCATATTGATAAGGCAAAATTTGCTATATAAATTATCATACTTCATTTTATGTTTTAATTATTGGGCTAAATCAGAAAATCTGTGAACCAGTCTTAGTATTTTATTGAAATATTTATCTAAACACATTTTTGCCCTATTAATTTAATTTCTATGAAGTCAAGAATAAATACTTGGTTTGATTAAAGTCATATGAGAAGCAATAATGTGCTTGTGGAAGTCTGAGAAACTTGATCAAGTATATTTAACCTCAAAAAATGATTCTCAAGATGTCCTCCTCTTTCAGTACTTCATTGTGTGCTATAGAGAATATTCTACTCACCAAGAGCATTGAAAGGGACCTATAATTCAGAGAAGTTGCGTAACCCGTAACTCACTAAAATACAAGTGACATATCCTCTAGTTGAACTGAAAACAAGATCTAGACTAAATCAGATATTTCTAATGGAAAGAAGTTAGAAGTGTTTAGTACTTTAACAATGAGCACCATAGAAATCTCTTTTAAATAAATAATGCAGGGGAAAAAGGAGATAAAATCTGTTTCCAGGATGGATGAAGATCATACTGCATCTGCTAGATAATACCACATAATACTGAAATAATTGAATGTATTGCATTTGGAGGATCTTTGTTTCTCCCAGATTATTCATTTTGCAGGAGTACTTCACCCAAGAAGCTTGGCTTCTGTGCCAACCTATGCTCAGAACTGCGGAGACAATATTAAATTATGTATGCATTTTGAAGAGCAATGGAAAATACAGTCACTGAGCTAGTTCAGGAGCTAAAAACATCCTTAATACACTAGAATGGAATGCAATATGTCTTGCATTATCCTACCTAGAAAGACTGGTAGCTGGGGAACTCCATTTGACTGACAGGACAAATCTACACAGATGAGACAGGAGAAGAAACAAAATTACAGAATGACAAAGTGAAGTGGCTAAGTTTATCTAGCTAGACAATATCATAATAGAGAATAAGACCAAATTCTCCAGCTGATTTCCCAAAACTTATGCTGTCTCCTTGATTTTGTAATGAGATATGAAGGGAAGGGGCAGACTATATTATAAACTCTTGGAAAAATTGTGTGGGATTTGCTTCTTGGTTTGGAAATGCTTACCTCTAACCATGTTCTATACTTCACAATATTGAGAAAGAAGAAAACCTACCTCATTTATGGAGATACTTGTATCATGCATACGCACACATGCAGAACCACGTAACTAGAGACTTCAAGTAAGCTTTCAGCAAGGGTTTTAATTCAGGGTCCATGTCATATTAACTAACAGGGAAAATTGAGTTGACTTCATGAAGGTCTTGGGGACCATGATATTCAGATGGGCAAGAGAATGACAGACAAGTACTTTTCTTCTTCTCATGAGCTGAAAGTAAATGACAAGGCAATTTTACTGTGACCTAAAGTAGAAATTATGCAGTCATAAAGATCACTAATTCTCTGCACTGGAAAGCTTAATATATTTTTATGCATTTTCCATTAAAACTAGTTTACTGAAGGGAGTCCTGAAAGGTCTCATGCAAGGTCTCATTTCACTAAGGCTGTCTGAATGGATGTCTTGAAAATTCATTGCCCTTCTAGTAATATGTTTGAATTATCATAACTAACCTCGATGTGAGTACCTATGTGTTTATAGCTATTGGATCAGAACCAACATGTTCACCATGCTGCAGGATGGAGCATAGGTTGGGCAGACAACAGGAGGTGACTGTTACTAAATGTTCTTCCAGAATAACAAATTATGACTAACAATAGTGTTAGTTAAAACAAGCAGCTTGACATTCCTATCCATTAATTAGCAACTGATGAGCAATTACAAACAGCACATATTTGCAGAGCTTAGTACTGATACTGAAAGTTTATTCTGTTCTAATGGAGTGTCATGAGTGGTTGATACATTTGGCACCACCAAAATAATGTTACGCTAGAAGCCCCACTAGTGTGAACCTTATTCATCAGAGACCTATATGCTGTTCTTTCTGGAGGGAGCACCCTCCTGGCAAATTGGGGGTTCTCAAATTTAAAATATGGATTTTCCATTAAATTTGCAAGTAAAATAACTGGGGAAAAAAAAATATTTGCCAATATACTTAGAGCATTTTCTTTCTAAAATGCATCAAGGTTATTACATTAAGACCGGACATGGCAAATAATTTTAGAAAGTAATCTTCTTCAGTAAGAGCTGTCTTTTAAAACAAACATTTTTAACCATGTTAATAGCTATTTGGATTATGAAATGAGTAAATAATTGAGGGTCTTTACTATCTGTCTCACATTAACGTGTTAACTGGAATCGTTTCATGTGCAGTTTCTGCAAGGTTAGATATCTGTGTACCATGAGCATGAGTGATTCTTTGCTCCTTTGTGTTTCTGCTTTGTTTAATGTATCAGTAATAATAACACTGCAGTTCCTCCTAAATTCTAAAACAATGATGCTCAGAAAGCAAACATGACTGCAGTAGCTAATCTTTTTTTCATGAGTAAGGTATCATGGGTGTTTGCGAGGGGGATTCAGTTGTTCTGATTTCTTTTTTTACTAGTAAACTGAGTTTGCTACTTCTGCAATTACTGACTATATCTTCACAAAGAAACTAAGTGGAGCCAGGCTCAAACACTCCCCCATGATCATCTATATAATTTAATTATTTACACGTTCACTAGAACAGACTTGGCCTGAACCAAATAGCATACTCCCAAACAGTTTAGGGGCATGATCAGAGGGACAATGTGGGGGTCAGTAAAGAGTATGAGTGAGGCCAGCCTGTTTGTTGGAAGAAGGAAGTCTAACCAGCTAGATTTGAGCTATGCTCCACCATTTGGTTTCAGGGTTAGGGAGTATTATTTTGCTCTTAGAGATGTGTCACTTGGTTAGAAAGGTCAGGACTGAGCTGTAGTAAGTCTAGGGTAAAACACTATTCTGACAAAAGTTAAAAGGAGAATAAGGGGGGGAAACTGCTCTAAGCTGTCTGTGACCAATGGAGATGATTTCTGCAGAGCAGAGTCTATGGAAAATAGCCAGAGTGATCACCAAGAATACAGTATCAAAGCCTGCTGTCTCTCCCGGGCTACAGATGTGCTGAGTATGTGGAAAGCAGAGCCAACATTGCCTGTATTACGGACATTTTGGATGATAATGGGATCTGGGAAGTCTGTAAACATTTTATAGCCATGCTTAAAGGTTGCCAGTTTTGCATCAATGTGTCTAGTCTTGCAGCTGTTTTGAGGCATGACTGAAATGTACCTTAAGGAGCTGAAAGACCACCCAGGGGTACTACAGCTCTTATTCTAAATTGGAGGCTCTTGTACTCCACTCAAATTCTACTGCAGCTTCCTCAATTTATTTATGTTGTCCATTCTTGAAGGAACTAGAGCAAAGTAGAGTAAAGGAAACACAAAACCAAGATTTGACTGTTTCAGACCAGTGTATTTACAGTTCCAAGGAGGAACCTGCAGGGCTGTGATATGCACTAAACAAGTACTGAGGAGACAGCCTCATCCATTACCAAAAAGGCTCTACTTCTGGAATAAAAAGAGGCACCTCTTTTACTACTTAGATTATCTCTGACATGGTTAAGGGAAAAAAAATAAAAAACAAAGAATATCACAGGCAGTTAACCCACACTGGAAAATGGGGTGAGTGAATTGGAGTTGGCAATGTAAAGTCTGATTCAAACACAAGGATCAGTATTGCAACTCCTGCAAAAAGTGCAGTGAGATCATTAATAGCCAATAGCAGTCAGAAAGGACTGCAGTTCTAAATCCTATTAATAGTGAGCATTTCTGTTAGTTTTGTGATATCCAGCATCTCCTGAGGAGAGTTTAGAGACTCGCTGCAGGCATGTTATGTGTTGTTTTTTGGATGTTCAGATGCTAATTTTCAGATAGTGACTGGCTGCAGAATATTTTGGGTTCATCTGTAAATCAAGGTGTATCAGTGTTCATAATCATCCTGTTAAAGTTACTCTTCATCAGATAATACAAGTACTACTAAATAAGTTACTTTTGCCTTCTGAAAGGAAAAGCTACTTTGAAAAGGTCAAGTAATTATCACCTACATGTTGGTTATATCACGTACTTTCTCTACAGATATACTTTAAAAGTATTTTATATATTTCAGACATCCACACACCACATTATTTTATGTATACTAATGTTGGTGAGTGTCATATATTCAGAATACAGTTTACCCCAATGTTTTTAGATGCCAGTTTCTGGATTTCTTTTTCTTTTTTTTTTTTTTTCTATATGAGAAGCCTAGAATTGACAGAAGAATGTCTTCACTGTAAAGGATATATACTTTTCATTATTTACTTTGAATAAACATAAGGCCTAAAGGCTATAAGCAGCTTAATTTCTGTCACTTATTTAATATTTGGTCAAATATGGTGAATCCAGCTCTACTCAAGAGAAAAGAATAAGTTTTAGATTGAAAAGGAAGGATGAGAATGATTTTTGTCAGGCAGTCTACTATGTTTCAGTCAGTCATGTTGTTAACAGTAGCAATTAATCTCCTGTCAATTGTTCTATAAATACACCAATGCTCTCAAATTTTTGAGACTCCAGTTAGAATGGGAGATGCATTATATCTGCCATGTGTACAATAAACTGTTTCAGAGAGATAGCTAATTTCTTGGCTTAAAGTTCAACGCTAGAAAATTAGGAATGTCCTGTCGTTTTGCTTTTACTGGCATATGTGATATTTTTAGTTTCTATCAACAACTCTTTCCATGGTTATTAAAATAAGAATTCATCAGTGTCAATGTCATGTGTCTGCATTTAGAAATTCGGTGCCAAAAAGAGTATATTCATTTCATGCAATAGTAAAAGTCTTTCATAACCAAGACAACTAACTTCAACATCATTCATCATTATTGGAGAATACAAATTTCTATGGGATTTCCTCATGTGACTGTGGTTAGGGTTCAATGGGCATTCATATTATAAACCAAGATCTGTGTGGGCTTATGCATCCCATCATTTTCACTTACGATGAGCTGAGACTGAGCTGGCAGATCACCTGTATTTACATGTATCTACATGGGGTGAAGCCAAATAAAAAAATGCTGGAATCTCTCTAGACCAGGAATCGGTGTGAAATGCAATGAACACCTCCCCCACAATGCCACCTATAGACTACATACTGCCTCAGCTCCAACCCTATGTGTAAAAGCTGATCAATGGTAAATCCACCTTCAGTGGTGCTCTTTAATGTCAACGGGGACAATCATTAATCATCAAGTCATCCATCACTAATGGCTGTCCATCATCTCAGCCTCAGGACTACTCTGGGAAGATAACACAGGTGCAGCCAGAGGGCCTTTCGGTCAAGAATGACAAGACATTTAAAGCATCATCATTCATATTACAGTGAAGAAACTCTCTGGGAAGGAGGGGGAAGTGGCAGAAAAAAAAGAGCTTTGCTCCAGATGTGCTTTGTAACAGACCTGGAAACACACCAACTGTTTTCTAGGTAGCTCCCCACTCTATCAGTACTCTCCTGTTGCTCTGTCCTTAACCTGAGGTTTAGACAGGAGGTGCTTAAAATTCACTTGTTTGTCATTCAGATTCACAATGCATGGGTTGGTTTTGACAGGTGTTGGATACCCCAGCATTTGATCTGATGTTCCTACAGGTAGAGATTCAGACTTTTGTCCACAGAAAAAAAGCTTTCTTCATAAAAAAACCAAAAGATTGTTGCAGAAAAGGGACAATTTATGTCAGTTTTAAATTTTAAAACAAAGATTTGAGAACAGTTCAGAGTAGCATATCTTGATCTCTCAAAATGAAGAGTTCATTTTTTCATGAGAAATAACATTTTAAAAAATATAACTTACTTTATACTGAGAGTTAAAAGTTTAAATCAAAACACAATGCTTTGACACTACTAAAGCAGTTCTTTGACTTGAAATGCATGGTTTACACTTCTGATTTGAGAAAACAACTTTTTCTCCTCTTTTATCATTATAGTTTCCACCCCACTTTGCTCTTTGATCACAAATTGAAAGTTTAAGCAGCAGTTTTGGAAAATCTTTGCTCCTGGACATTCATGTGATGACAGTTTCTTGAGTGTGAGTGGTGCTGTTGAGTAAGAGTAAATGAAAGATCTGTATAAATTAGATTTCAGCAACCATGAATCATATTAGTGTTTGTGCAACTCTCCACATTTTTGGCAACGGAACTTAAGTCTGCATCTAATAACCCCAGTGAAGTCTTTAACCTTCCCTGATGAAATGCCAATCAGTCATGCTAAACGGAATAGTGGACAGTCATCAGATTAAAATAAATGTGCAGTATATTCTGGAATAAAATCATTAAATTCATTTTAATCTATGACTTCCTAATGGATTAAACCACTCTATGACCTGTCCTGAACATAGAATGGGTATTTCTGCAAACCAAATAGTGTAAAATTTTAAAAATGCCAATTGGGCAATAAAGTAGTTGTCTAAATGAGTTCTCCTTATTGAGCTTGATTTCTAATACAAGAAAGCATGATTTGCTCCTAAGTAATCCACAGAATCGCTATTGCTTTTATTTTTTTATATTAGTGGGAGTTGATCTGAAAGCATATCAGAGCCTCAAGGAAGCTTTTGACTGATTTTGATGGGATGTTGATCAAGGATCTGGTATGCTTTTTAACATCTATCTTTCTGCACCTAGCTATATGCTGATATTTGAAAGCCAAACACATTCCTGAAGCGGATACTGGTACATGAATGTTTCTTCTCTCCTACAAGAGGCCACATTTCTACACAAAAATATACAGGCATAGGGGTTTCTGAAAACAAGAAAAATAAGCAACTGAGTGGATAATGAGAAAACTCTGTACCTTTTGAGAAGGAGAAAAGTATGTGGTGATCACCTTTAAATAAGCAAACCTTTGAGAAAAAGATAGTAATTATTACCTTAGAAAAGCTTACCTACATAAGTAACATCCATTAAGTTGATGATATGAAATTTAAAAAGCAGGGCACTCTCAAAGTTTGACGTTTTCACAAATTCTTCTTTGTCACTTTTAAGGGTTTTTGTTATTTAACTCTTAGAAATAACTTAATTTTGCTTTGGTTTCAAACAATGAATAATGGACTGAAAAAGTCAGTGTGAATCTGCTGACAAGTTGGAGCAGTGTTGGTTTTAATCCAGAATGAGACTGGAATGGAAGTTACATGCACTGTTTTGTGGATTTGAGGCTTGGGGATAGATCTGAAAGTAGAAGACTTATTCCCTGACATGGCTGTGTACTGGCACAGTTAAAGCACCCTAGAAGCAATCAGTACAAAAATATTGGCAAGTGCAGGCATTCTGTGCAATCCATTCAGGCAAGAGAGAGTGTTCCCAGCATTCAGAAGTCTTCGCAGTGTTCAGAAACGAACCAATCCATTGCACACCATGCATGCAAGCGCACATCCACTATGCAGAAATAAAGAATAGGAATGAGACAGAAAATCAAGAACTTTCCCTTCTGTTTGAGTTCTTTACCAAAAAGACCACCAAATGCAACCACTATTAGGTTGTTGTAAAAGAAACAGTGATCTAAAGAAAAGCATTGGTTGCTATCTAAGGGCAATACGAGCGTAAAAGTGTTTATTTGATATGTACATGAAGGCTTGATGCCTATTCCTTTTTTTCAAGAAGTAATGTCATAATAATCAGGCCTCTGACAGAATGGGCATTGTCAGCAGAAACTGGAAATGTTTTCATTGTTATGAAGAGGAAGATAATTCAAGAGACCATGACACTTTTGTGTAGAAGCTCAGCCAAGATAATAGTGTCATCTTTTCCAAAGCGCACAGATATTTGTCTTCCCACTCAAAAAAATAAAAGAAACCAAACAACAGAGGAAAGACTGTTTTCCTCCCATCATACAGTAAAAAGTATTTAAGTGGTAATGTAAGAATTGACAGCAAAAGCTAAAGGCTGAATTAGAAAAAAATAAATTCTAGTTACTTTAAAATGTAATTTTTTTCAGGAAGCTTCTACATGCCCCAAATCCTTTGTGCAAAGAACAAAAGAAAGAGCTGGATCTAATCCAGTTTTTTAATTAAGAATGTACTCACATGCCATGAGATTTATTTCACCTAACTATGACAAGGTAAAACAGTTGGTGATGATCCGAATAAACAGGTCTCTTCCCAGCTCACATCTGGACTGAGATGAGGTAAAAAGTGGCATCAAATTTCCATGTCACCAAAGCCCTTGAAGCCAATGGCTAAACATTTCCAGTTGACTTTAAGTTTCTTTTAATATTCACCTAATGTTAGGTGTACATACTATGTTAGAGCAGAAAGGGAAAGCTCTACTAGTTTCTATTGCTTTAGCATAATGCTAAGGGGTGTGTGTTGAAAACTGACTGAGGGTGTCTTATTCAGCAGTCTGGACACAGGAAGGCTAAAGGAACAGGTTTGGACCTGATTACAGACACAACTTTGTTAATGTAGGATTTGGGATTAAGTAGCCCAGCAGTGGGCTACTGCCTTTAAAACAAAATATAAATATGATTACTGCAGGCATAGAGTTAATACAGCTGCTCCATGATACCTGAAAATGAAGGTAAAATGCCTGTATATGACCAGCAAGGCCAGTCAGAAACCAGCAAGGTGGCCCAGCTCAGCCTGAGTACAGGTCACTCTTCCCTTCTGCCAGGCAGGCAGCAATGTCCTGCAGAGCCCTGCCAGGAGAGGGGTCCCTGTCAGTGGATCAAGGCCTGCAGACACTGTTCAGCTCTCATTACATCAAGCGGTATTTCACTCATGCTGTTTGAGGCAAAGGGTTCTGCTTAAACAGCTCAGCTACAAACAGGGGATTTTCTGACAAAATACGACTTGGGGAAGGTGGCGTGAGCTGGAAATCTCACACTATGAGGACACTGTCTAATGGCTCCTACGTGTGCCAGTAAAACCATTGTCACATTTAGGACTGCAAAGACCACCTCATCATTCCAACAAATACCTCCATTTAGGTCAATGAAATAACATCACTTGATTCATTGCAGAGTGCTTTATTAATGTTTTGCTAATAGTATAGTGAAAGAAATGTGTAGAAATGTGAGAGACGAGACATGGGTTGTAATGTGTACCTCAGCTGTGGATGAACCCTGGCAAAGTTTGGGTTTAAATCTGAATTTTGGAATATCATCTGCAGAAAACTTCAAGAGCTCAGAAAAAATTGCAGATGAAGGTTCTACAGAGTGGTGGCACTTAAAATTTGCTGAACTTTCAAGTTTTAGATAAATTCTCTCTACAAAAAATGGGGAATACTACTACATACTGAAAATCATTCGGTGGAGCTGGAATGGGCATTGTTAGGGCATCTCCTGTAAATAGCTAAAATACTCTATATTGATCTATCATTCAATCATTCTTATGCATTTCCAAATAAGTGATATGCCTTAACCATCATTGAAGATGTTTTGCTATCTAAACAGGAATACAGCAATCACTAGAAATCCTGCACAAATGGTTTACCCTTATTTGTGGCCAATTTTCTTCTCTGTTTCTGAGCAGAAGTGGTTGAAAATGACTGGAGAATGAATTAAAAAGGATTTTCCCACTCTGCCTCCAACATTAGCTGCCACAGAATTTAGTAGCAGACTTCATTTCTGCCTTGGAGAAAACCAAAAGGAAGAGCTCTGTGGTTCATTTTATTCTGTGAAAAATTATAGCTGGGCACAACCCAGGATTCTCTCTTTTCAATTCAAAACAGAAAAAGCGTTCCTAACAAAAACCTCTTTTGCAGCGTGACCATACTTTTTCATAAAAAGTCAGGGGAAGAGGTAGAACAATCTGATCTGTTCATAGCTTATAAATTAGATCATTCTGTCTTTCAGTACCCATAAATGAGTTAGTTATATTTTCTTCTTTTTTTTCAGTTGTTGGAGGAAGTGTTCGGTCTTACAAGTGCACTTGGCTCCTTCAAATCTTTTACTTAGGCAACATTTCCACAGCCATTAAAACTGAAACCAGGTCTTGTCCCCACCTGACCTGAATCAGGTCTAGCACAGCACTGTGGTTTTGCCTACTTATCCACAAGCCATGGTGAGGACTCATAACGTCATGCTCACACAGCATCGGGGTTTGCTACCTGCTTGGGATAGATAGATAGATCTGCTTAGGGCTGACCAAACCTCAAGTTAGGATGGTATGGACTGATGTCCCTGATCTCACAGGAAGCCTGCCAAAACCTTAGCATTTTTTATTGCATTTGAACTGTCACAGTAAGATGATGGATGAATACTTCAACTCAGCTTTTTTGATCTGGTGCCAGGAGCTCTAAAGTCAGATTTAATGTATTGCCAAACCACAGCCTCAGGGTGAGGTTCATGCCTCTGTGCAAGGCCAGTAAAAGATTTGCAAAACATTTAAGTCTCACTCACACCTCTAAATAGATCTTAAATGTGACTTCATTGTTTGGTAAGTCTTGCATTAGTCCTTGGTACAGAGAGAAATTTGCATCCCTGAATGTCCAGAACACATACTAGGAGGAAGGACAGCCCTATAAACTAATCAACATAACCCTTGACAGGCTCGTGCTGGATACAGGCATCTATACAGGCAGGACTATGCTGCAAGGCAGAACACCTATCCATGCATGGCTTTTGTTCAGCACTGTGAATACCGTACTTCCAACCGATCGTGCCACTGGCACACCAGGAAAAGGTCAAAGAAGGAAAATGAAGAGTTTCCATTATTTTTGTGGTTCATGTATTTTATTTCAGGTTTTCAGTGATATGCAGTCACCACGATGCCTGGTCAAAATATGCCATTTGCCTTAACCTTGTAGCACAGCAATTCACTGCGAGCCTTGTCCCTTGTCACCCTAATCTAAACAGGGCTCGGTATTTTAGGCCCTATTATGGTCTCAGAGCAAGAAATAATTTCACCAAAGGCATCAGCATGGGGACTGTATCTCATTCCTGAGAAGATTTCGCTCTGGGCAGACATCACATGGGGACAACAGAGGAGGGAAAAACATTGGAAGAGTTTTACTTGTAGCTTCAGTGATTACAGATTTTGTTGGGACATACATTTTCAGGTGATTTTTCTTCTGGTATCTGCTGCATAGAATCAGGAAAGTAATCTTGTTAATAATCAATAACTTCAGCAAGTAAAGGTTTCTTAGCTATTCTGGTAATTACATTTCCATAGTAAAACAGTAAAGATTTAACAAAACCAACATCTATTCAATTGTCCATGCATGTCTGTGCTTTTTGTAATACATAAGTCACCTTCTAAAGGATTATTTTTTTTACCTTTGAGAGTAGAAGTGTTTCTGCAAATGTTAGAAATACCTCTTAGAACAATACTTTTTAAATTTTGAATATCACTTACTCCTTTTGCTTCTCTGTTCCTTTAATCCTTTTCATAGGACCACAACAGCTTGAAGAGAGTTATTTTAACCAAACTGTAGGTGTCTGGTGCTTTATTCCCACAGTTTATGGAGGAACTCTTAGTCCCTTTAAAATCAGGAGGAATCGTTCCAACAAGGTCTGCATGCCTAAAATTTCATCTCTTGAGAAGACTTGAGTCAAGCAGCTGTGGCAATGGGAGGCCCATGCGTTGAACCTGAATCTCACCAGACACGCCAGCACTGCAGAATGCTCAGTTTATCCTGTCCGTGAAAAAGAAAACAGATGGTAAATGAGTTAGACGTAAGGAAGTATGCAGAATTAGGACAAACAGGTCATATGAAAGAGGACAACAGAAGAAAAAGGGATGTGGGCAGTAAGAGTAATGCTGTAGACTTTAAAGATAAGATTTTAAGACAATTCAGTAAAGGATTCCCCAGAGACGGAGAGCAGTCACACATGAGATCTGATAAGAAGTCTGGACACGTGGCACGTCAACAGTGATCAGAAGCGGGGCAGGAGATCCTTGATGACCTGAAGGCACCCATGATATCCTATGGCTGCAGGAGCTGCTAGTAAATTATTACCTCCTAATGTTGTTTATTTGCCTATGCTAAAAATAAAATGGAATAAGGGAGCAATTTTAAGGACTGCTTAAAATAGCAATGTCAGCTCTTACGTCCGATTAAAAATAGTACTTACTGTTACCAATAATACCTACAATTACTGGAAGCTGAGTTTACTAGAAAAGTAGTTCCTGTAATGTTTGGTTTGTTTGGCATGTTATGCATCATTAGTTTCACTGTTTTCCCCTTTCTAGTTAAAAAGTCTGTTTCCCTTGTTTGGGGTAGATAAAACAAGGAGAACAAAAACTTATTAATAGTCTTAATGTTTTGTTTTGCTTTTAGATAACATTGCTAGAAGGACTTAAAACAACCTGAAATTATTTAAGGAGCTACATAAAATCTTGTTTCCATTGATCACGTCACTGGAAATTAGTGTCAATTCCCCAAGAAAGGGCATCTTATTTCATTCCTGTGGTGAACTTGATGTATTTCTGTCACAAGGGAAAAGAAGGATTGTGTTAATTTTTTTCTGACTTTTTAATTAATAACTCAGCTTTTCTGATAATGCTTTGTATTGATATCTAAATATATAAATTAATTTTATCATCTCATGTGTGACATTCTATCTTTGTTTAACAACAATTGACAACTAAAAAAAAAGGATTTTTTTATTCCAATGTGAAATATAAGCCTACCTTTCTGTGTCAACACTAATGAAAACTTCTGGTATATCACAAGGAAAAAGCAAATTTTAAACATCATGATCATCAAAATGTCATTGGGCTAACATCAACTTTAGATGAAGTCTGAGCACCCAAATTGAATTATTTCATGATACATGAATGAGGGGAATATATAACCATTTAATTTCAAATAACAACAATTTCAACAGTGACAAAATAATCCAATCACAAAAGGCAATATTTGTAAAAACTATTTCAATTTGAGGAATGAATAGTAACCAATTTACTTTGAATCCCAGACAATCTGGAGCCTGGGCCAACTCTAGCTGAAGTTGGTCAGGATTGGATCTGGATGTGAATCCTCAAAATGGTTAGATATCAAGTAAGGGCATTAGAAATGTCTAACACTTAGAGACAAAATGGCAGTCAAAGCAAACCATGAACATTTTACTGGGTGACTGAAAATGCTTTTCTCCTCAGAAGGCAGGAGATGAACTGCAGTTTCACTATTCACTTGAACGTGGACAATATTTTATTTGTGGCCCCTTTCATCAGTCTAATATTTGACTGCTGCCATCATTGCCATCATTATGGTTGAACAAGTGTAAAACTGGAGTCATGTAGTGGCTAAGCAAACCTTTAAACTTTCTCCTCCCACTGCAGGGATGTTTTTGCTGTTATTTTCTCTTATTTTTCACAGCAACCAAAAGTAGGACAGCATTTTGAGAAGGCTCTTCTAACCACTGTGCTGTGAAATCTCTGAGTGCATTTCTTTGTACAATGCCAAATCCCAGATAAGCATGTGCAAGGATGCAATTACATCTTAAACTACCAGTCTGGTTTTGCATGTGAAAGTTTCCAATGTGAAGTTTTGTGAAACTCAGCCAGCCAATAAAATCTGAGATAATTAGAAAGGCTGCATTTGATCACGGTCAACAAAACTTGAAACACATTGTTGTATTGGGCTGAGAGATGTCTCTGAACTTGATTTTCTCGTCTATGCTCATTACCTTTTACAGCATCACTCTTCAAAATACATTATGCTTCCTAAGTAAGGAGCTGAATTCACATTTTCTTTATGTATAATTTGCTATAAAAGTGCTGAAGAGAAAAGAAGACAACAAATGAAAATTTTCCCTCAATCTTGTGAAGCTGAATTTTGTACCTATTTGACAACTCAAGGACTTTTTACTCTACCAAGTTCTGTACAGGATTTTTGGGCAACTCTCTTCTCATCTTTTCTGAGAAAAATGCAGATTTGAGTCTTGCATTTTAATGGATTATTCTTGATTCCTTTTTGAACCACCTGATCTTCATGCAGCCACTGTTTTGGCCACAAAAATCTCTTCCCTAGGCAAGCAGCACTGACTGAATTGAGGATGGCAACTGTGAAATAGTGTGTTGTTGTCTGTGAACCATGAAGAAAGAACACTGAGTGTGAACCATAGATAGGACACTGGACTACACAAGGCCCTCTTTAGAAAGAGCTTTGCAGTAAGTAGTAAGTCAGCACTGCAAAAAATACAATGTCTTCCTGTGACAGCAATCTCCGTGGGATCCTCTCCACCTGCTCCAGACAGATTGACCCAAAAGTCCCCTGTGCAGTCACCATGTATTAACCCCTCACCATTTTTATCTTCAGAGGTATCGGATGATGTGGTGATCCCCAGATCCACAGAACAGTGAATGACTCCTTAAAGTAGTTTCACCTGGTTAAGGACAGGATTTGTTATTTAGTATTCTTGGTCACTGTTATAAAACATTTCACAGACAGTGGAAGGTCTGACAATACAGCAGAAACAGCTGCTCCCAGAAAAATGGATATATTCAGTTACCTTTATCTTCACCACCTCTGCTGATTGATGAACGAGATTTCTCAGCATCTCTGTAGTTCAATTTTCTTACTGCAGTCACTGCAAGGTGCTGCCTTCCCTGCTTTTCTGCTGAAGTGACTGAGACGTGCATCAGAGCTTGTTGACAGGTGACCTAAGGCTTTGACTACATTTTGGGGTAGGTGTGCATTGCCATACTTTCCCCCATAGTCCAGATGTCTCTGCTCATCCAGCCCAGATAGCGCTACTGCTTTCTTTCCTCCATCCTCTGCCTTTTTTTCAGAGGAAACTAATCTGTGCCAGTGGATAGTGCACACACAGGTTTTACCTTCACAGGAAATCAGTATTTGGCCGGAATGTGTGTTGGGTCAGGGCTGTGGGGACCACTGTACAGCACATCTGCACCACAGTATTACTGCCAGAGACATCTATTCTCGTTCCCATAATTATGAGCACATTAGTCACCTTCATCAAGAGGCCAAGTAATGGCTACATCATGTGATACTCTGAGAGCAACACCTCACTTTTAATGTTGTGCTAGTGTAAGTTTCCTACAGAAGTATTAGAGATAACTCATTAATAAACCCACCTCTTCAATTTGTGTCCCAATGCTCCCTAAGTAAGATGTAGGACAGTGATGCAAATATGTGAAGAAGAGCTCACTTAAGCTGACTAAAATCACTGGAGATATCAGCCCTTACAGGCAAACACAGTGCTTGTCAGTTTGCATCAGTTTCTGATCTGAGAACACTAGAAATAACACTGCTATGCTCTTCCGACAGTCTCAGTTAGCTGAGTTTTCGGCAGTCCATATAAGTCTTGCCATGAATTTGGACACAGATGAGCAAACTTATTTGTCCTTCCCCTTGCCGATGTCACACACAATCAGGCCCTTTGATAATTCACTTGTCATAAGCAATTCAACTTAGGCTGCACATACCAAGGCCTGCCACTCAGGACCATGTGTTGCCTTTAGCTTCTTCGTTTATCTAGAGGAAAGTGCAGGTATATTCACCAATTTTTATGTTGGTATTTTCACCCCCACACAGGCAAGAAAGGATTGATCCAGGTGTAATGCTAGCACAGTACTGACAGGAGGCCCTGGCCACTGGTGATCTCTCAGGGAAATGTGCTTGCAGCTGCACAGAGCAGCCTTAAACCTGTGTGTGCTGATAGCTGGGTGCACTGGTGATCAGTGCAAGCTTGGGAACAAAACCTGAGTCTGCAAAAGCTACAGGAGCAAAAGCAGACAGAGAAAACACATATTCAGAGTCTCTTCTAGGTCTTCTTTATGGCAGAACTCCAGTAGTGCTCTGATAGGGGCTAAACCTGGCTTTGGGCTGAAAGCAGCTCAGAGAGCGAAGTAGTCTCTACCCATGCAGTTTAGCTGGGAGAGGGAGGTGTAACTTAGAGCAGTTTATGCTAGTCTTCTTGCACTTTGCCTGCCTTTTCATAGGCCTGCTATCTCCCAGCCTTTTAAAGAAATGTGAATTAAATAGTCTACCTCTAGAGTAACATGTTCTTCTCTGCTTTTTGTCTACACAAAAATCGTTAATGCTGACTTCAGTTTTCGACAGCAACAGAGATACCTTTCGGTAGTCAGGGCTAAGGTATTTCCCTGAGCAAGTAAGCATTGATGTAACTCCTTGTACTGGGCCAATGCCAGCTATGCCAGGGCACTGCCTTGCCTGACACCTGTGTCTGTGCCATGAGTCCCTTCAAATTCCCTGGTTTTCTCCCCTGCACCTCTTTACTGACATTTGGTACTTTCTGTCAGCTTCCCCAGCTAAATTCTCACAGCAAAATAGTCACAAATATAACTCTCACTGTGAAATAGGTATTCTATAAACAGCCTGAGGATTAACTATTGTGAAATTCATCACAGAAGTGAACCTTCCTCAGCTGACGCTTTCTTCATTACCTGATATTCTTTCTCCTTGCTCCTTTGATCAGGCTGCCCCTCTTACTGCAGCAGTAATTTTGTGAATAATGACAGATCCTTTATTTAACACAACTTCTCAAATTGTTGTTCAAGGGAGTGTGACCGAGCATTTCCACCATGGAAACAGAATAAAACTTAATTGCTCATTATTGGTCTTTGCAGTCCTATTAATGGAACTCCAGTGAAGGTACTCTGTATCATTAAGAAATGCTCCAAGAAATTCTTTCAAAAAGAAAATTAAATATATCTGTCAGGTAATGAATTCACAGGACCACTGCAGGCTATACTGTTATGGAGATTTTCCAGTTCATACCTTGACTGTCTGATTTTGCTCATCAGCCCTGCTGCAGCCCCTCTAACAGCCCGCTGGCACTGTGGATTCTCCTCCCAAAAGTGAAGAATGAATGGGTTACTGGCATCTGGGAAAAACAGGATGGATTGCCACAGAGTCTTTAAACATGAGAAAATAAGAAACACCTTACCAGCTACATTAGTGATCCAGGTAGCCCAGTACTCTGTCATCAACCCAGATACCTGCTACTGGGTTGGCAGCTATAAGCAGATAGAAACAGATCTTGTGTGCGTCTAGTCTCAGCAGATGGAATGAAAACCAGAAAGAGAAATAACAGGATTTTTTCTTTCTTGTACTAATGTCTTTAACAGAATCAATACCTGGTATCCTTGGGGTGCCCACATGCATGGAAGGGGCTGACAGCTTCCATTCCAGGATCTGATGTATGGTATTTGAGAAAAGGTGATTGAAAAATCATGCTTTAGTGCAAGACAAAAAATGAAAATGCATTCCCTCCTAAAGGATCCTTGAAGCTTGGTTAACTACATGCAGATACTCATTTTTAATTAATTAGATGAGTTCCAAAATTGAATTACTGGCAGTGATCTGTTTTTTCCTCATCGTGTCAATAGGATGAAAGAGGAGAAACCTTCCTCTTTCCTTTTGAGACAGTTGTAACATTACCATAGGCTTAAATGAACAGACAGCTGTACTTCTGATCTAGCTGGTCTTTCACAACTGACAGTAAGCAAAGGATATCTCCTTTGAATTACTGCACGGTATACTTGCAAAAAAAAAATATATACAAGTATATATAAAAAGTATGCATAAGATTATACTATTAATTTACACTGCAAGAATGTTGTGAGTAGATCCTACTTACTTTCTATGTAATCTCTTACAAAAAGCGGTACGTGTGGTGCCCCAGGAGCCAGAGGCCACACAGACACATTGGTGCAGGTCTGAGCAGAAGCCAATACTCCAGCACAGTGCACAGAGCTCGACAGCATCCTGAGACCAGACAGGCATTTCCAGTGCAGATGGCCCCCATGGATGGCACGAGCCCCAAACGTCCCCCCCCGCAACTTCACAATACAGATGTGTTATCACTGTGAGTTACTGGGGTGGGGGCAGGTCCTTCCTTTCACTATTTTTAAGGTCTGTAAACTAAAGAGCCCTGAAGCTTTGTCTCCCTGATTCACTTCAGTCGGCAAAATCCTATTGCAAAGACATGCATTTCAATTTCAAATACGCAGAAAATATATTTTTGTTTTCATCACAAATACTGTATATATAATACATGACTATTCAAGATACTTGTACTAAGAGAGCATATTTTAGAAAAGTCATGTTGTTACCAGTTGGAGGTACAGTGGTACATATTTGATGATATTTCTGATTACTAAAAATGTTTCAACTCTATTTGATATTAATTGGATGTAGTTTTCATTGTCTGAACTCAGTTCTTCATTTACTTGGAAGAAGAATTAGATTCTGAATGTAGATTAGATTCTAATTAAGTGTGTCATTTTTACTGGAAAAATGCCTAAATTCTTTTGTACTTGGGGGGGGGGGGGGGAGAAAAACAAACAAACAAACAAAAAAATCACAGTCAGTTTGCCTTCTTATCTTGGTTCCTAAATGCAAAATAGTCCATGGGGACATTAGAAAAAGCAGCAGCACCTGATGCAGTGGGTTGCAAGCCATCCATGTATCCCAAAGCCAGGAGCTGCCTTGCTGAATGTGCTACTAATTGCATGGATTCCAGATGTCTTTTTTGGTTCACACATAGGAGTAATTGGGACAATCATGATGTTCTCAGGTTGTGCTAGGATTCATTTAGAAACCACCATGTAGCAAACCACTCAAGAATTAGCATGGCTCAGTGTCTGGGAAGTGTCATTCTACCCTTAAACAGCTTTTGTTCTCTAGACTGAACCTGAGCAATGTGATGTGGCAGCTGATTAATTTCATTTAAAAATACAGTCATGTTAAGAAAATCTGTTCAAATATGCAGTGTATGAAGGCTGATTAATTCAAGATGTTTGAATTTAGGCACTCAGTTAGATGTAGTAGCCCTGTAATTAGGATCATACAGGGTCTAATTTGTCTTTGATTAAGTATGTACTCAATTAAAAAAAATCCCATGAATATGCACATGGAAAAAATCCACACTTTTTTTGTATCCAGATATTTTCAACCACGTAAAGTATCTAACTTAATTATTCCGTAACTCTAATACATTTTTTCTTGCATATTCTTTGCAAAACATAAAAAAATATGGCACAGAATTTTACTGAATTATGATTTTACCAAATTATGATTTTACCACAAAATTCACAGTGCAGAATCGTAAAGCTCAGATTTTGGGATCCATGTGGCAAAATCAGTCTTTTGGACATTGTATCTGAGACAAATCAGCAGTGAAAGCAAAATATTCCACAGACAGTACAATAACATGATAATCTTAAGAAATAAGATCCACCTACTACACTTGCATCTAATTAGGGTAGTACAAAGATTTCTCATTTTCTGGTATAGAACAGTAATAAGTGAGCTCAGTGACTCGTTACTCTATCACATCTCAGCCACATCCATTCCTTTCTGTATCACATCTACATTTCTTGCCTTTACGGAAGATACTTGTCTTCCATAATTTAGTGCTGGAGTCATGAAAAATTAAGGACATAGACAAGACAAGATACATAAATACAGTCACAGCTTCTGCTATATTAACTTGGAAAATTAGGCTTTCAGGAGCAGAAGCTCTTCCTCAGGTTCTCTGTGCACAAATGTTTGTCTAATTTTCCAGATTCTATCTCTACCTCCAGGCATATCTTTATACATGGTGATTTCTGCTTAAAACATCAGGGTATTATTCCTTCTCTTTATGCTTAAAGAGTTCAATATATTTAGTGCTCTCTGTCATCTTACAGATTAAAAAACCAACCATGCAACTGCAATCTGCAGTTTGGGTTTTTCTTCTGTTTCAACATCACTGTTGGGGAAATAGCAGTTCAAATCATTGTATGAATCAAGAAGAGAGAAAAAAAATCTTGTAAAATGCATTTCTACCATTGCACTCTGCTGGTGGAAAATTACCACCTTCACTACAAGGGATAAGAATGAAGTCTTTGTTTGGGCAGCCATTACAGTTAAGCCTGTCACTTGGGACGTCCTAAAACTAGCAGCATATAGGAATGAGTTCTGTGTGGTTTTCTAAAAATGAACACGTAAAAAAAAAAAACCAAAACAAAAAACAAACAACACCCTCCCAAACTTTTAAAAAAAATATGGACTGTGGTTTGAAAAAAATATCCATAATGTTTAATGAAGAGCTGAAATTCAACTGACTTTTGAAGAGAAAAAAGGTAAAAATGTGTAACAGGGTCAGTACTTCAAAGATCCTCAGAGTATACTTATTTTCAGGTGATTCTTATAAATGTTAAGCTCAAACCAAGCAGCGGTGAAGCACAAGAGGAGGCCCTAAACTGACATATGTATATAAAAAAAAAAAAAAAAAAACAACTAAAACAAAACAAAAGAAAAAACCCCAAACCACCCACAACAGAAAGGTTTTAAAACACTAAGAACTGACTGCATTTCAGCAGTGACATGAAAACCCTCAGGTTTAAATAAGGAACTGAAACCCTAGGGCAGAAGTCCACTTTAAAAGACAACACTTTGGTGAATAATTTGCATGAACTGTTCCTAAAGGGCCTACAAAAGTAAGTAAAAACACAGCCCTATTCAATTTTTTTTCAAAAAAGCTGCTTATCTGCCGAAAAAATTCATAGTGGTCCATACATCATAAAATCTTAACACTAGCTGTTGTAAAGGCACAATATTTTTGGGTTCGTTCCTTAAGTACTTTGCTGAGAAAGACCTCAGCAAAACCCTGAACACCAGTTGGAAGAATAACCTGATTGCAAGTAGATTTTGAGATTTTGTTTTTCTTTTTTTTTTTTTCTTTCTCTTTTTCTTAAATGCTACTCTTTTGTGTATATGCTTTCTGTTTTGTAAGCCAGATGTATCCCTTTGCTTGATAAGGATAAAACTTGCTGTTCACATTTAAAGCTTGGCTAGTATTTAAAGTGAACTCAGTGAATTTGATAAACTGGAATTGCCTTTTCCTTCTCTCTAGAGAAAGCAAATCCAAACAAGTGCCAGCTACCCAAAACAATTTCAAGAGTCCAAAGAGCTGTGATGATTTGAGTCAGTCCAAAGACTAGTTACATCAACATCAAGTAAAGGAAAACATTTTCTTTTTGGAGTATGCTCTGATGCTATTTGGAGTAGGGGCATGCAGTGGAAAAGGAAGGGCACTAAACTAAGCCTGCTGAAAATTTGCTGGTATCTGTGAAGGAAAACTGGATGATTTCTTTATGACAATATCCAGGGTTTAACATGTCTCCTAATCAGGTTTCTCATACTCTTGTGCTGTGTTTCTTTCCTTTTTTTTCCTCCAGTAAACAAGTTTTACATCTAGTTTATTGATGAAGATGACCTCTACGTCTTAGCAACACGGAGTTTGCAAGATAAACAGTCATTAATACCAATAATCAGAAACATTTCTGTATCTTATTTCACAGTTAAGGTTTCTCTGGCTTCAACAGTTCCTAAACCTGCATCCTGCTCCCTCACTCCCATATGGTCCTGTATGCCCTTTTGATAAGGCTGGGGTAGTATAACATTCTCTAAAATGAGTTATCTTCATTTGAATTCCCTGAAATGAAAACAATAAATGCTTTTCATGATGAAGCTATTAATTACTAATTCAAAAAAGTCTAAAGCAAAAGTGTACACCACCACCTAGTAATTAAAATAATAGGTTTTCCATTAAGATAGATTTTGCCAATTTATGTATTTACTCAGAAGATTTCCTACAGTTTGCAAATAAAGAATGCATTGCACTCCTGCAGTGCATTGAAGCACAAATATAGATAAAGCTTTGACATTCAGTTTAAAGCAAAAGAGTTTGGCAGGCTAGGAAACTTGCTGCTGGAGATTATAAATGGCTGTGACTGGCATTCTAAATTCATTATGATATTTAACAGTTTAATTTGTGCATCTTATGGTTTGACTATAGCTGTACATTTGTATTATTTAAAATACCGGAAACATATATAAGCAGTTAAAGCAAGCAATAGGCTGGAGCATAAAACAAGCCTTTCATTTGGAAATCTAGGTAGCTCATTTCATCAAAATATAATGTCTGCCTCCCTCTGCATCTTTCAAAAAGTATTTCCATGTGCTGCAATTTACCATCATGTAATTTGTCTGGAAAATTAAAGTAATAAAACCTTAGTTTGTTGCTTGTCTAAATGGTAGCTATGATTGTCTCAATAGGGTGTTGCAAAAGCTGGGGGAGGGGAAAAAGTCCTTATACAGATACGCAGATAGAGCAAAGTGTTAATTATTGGACACTAATGGATGAGTATTATGCATAATGTATTTTTAGACTGTTTTTTTATATGAAAAGAATGGTCTCTATGGCTACAATGGTCAAAACTAAAAAGCTAGTAGATGCCATTTTCAATTACATAATATAGAGAATAATTGTGGCATCTTGCACACAGTGATGTGTTAACTGCTGAATTTTAGTGGCTGGCAGCATACGGTCACAGCTGTCTCCATTATCTGTAAGATGCACCATTTTGAATGTGAGCCTCCAACATCTCTCTGAAGAAGGCAAAGCTACAGGATGCAGACTTAGTATAACCCAAACCTTTCAGAAATGCCACTGTATGTTTTTAGGAGTTCAAAGCATAATAAAAATATGGATCATCAGCAGAAGATGTTCCTCTGGGCTGCAGATACCTTCCACAAATAGGTCTGAAGCTTATTTCATTTGGTAATCAATAGTCATGGTAACTGTCCAGTAGAGCACACCTCTCTACTTGCTCCATCAGCATGTCGCAGCACAGCTGCCTGACCCTGACACAGAATGCTCAGCCAAGTACCCCAGTCACAGCATCTCATGATGTGAAATTGTGCTGTTTTGTAATCAGTAGGTGTAAGTTGTTTTATCAGTGTCACTTTAGAATATGATAGAGAAAAGAAAACTGTGAGCAGGTTTGCTGTTTGTTTGTTTGTTTTTTTAATGGTGGAATGCTTTGTATAGATAAGCTGTCTGCAGCCACTCAATTAAAAAAAAAAAAAACAAAACACTTCCAAGTAACCAGGCCTGAGTTACCTACGCAAAAAACTTCAAGGAGTGTAAGATCATACTAAATCTAAAAATATTTACATAAAAAACATGCACTCTAAGCAGAGGACTCTAGCATGTAAACCGGAACATGAATGTATTTTATTTTTACATTCATTTTCCTCCATCAGTTTATTCCAATTTTATTGTAGTAAAATCAAGTCTTGTCACCACCTGTTTTTCTTCCCTGTACACTGAAAATGATAACTTATCAAGTGTTAATTTATAAATTAGAGGCAATGTCATACTGGCTTTATTGAAAAAGCCTGTAGACTCAGCTACTGTGATGTCTAACTTGTAATACTGTAGTCAAATATGTTTGTGGCAGGATAGCATACTTTTCAAGAATTAAAACAGAAAAGTGTTGATAAAGGGGGTTTCAGATGATTTTTTGTAGTTACAGCATTAAATACCTAAGAAAGGCTACTGGTATCTGAAAGCATATCTAAGGTCTAGGGTGAAGTACAGTTTCCCTCTAGCAGTCTTGCTCAGTGACATGCTTAGACTGCCTAGAGATCATTTAACTTTCTAAAGGAACAAAGATTACAGTTCAAAGAAAAGTTTTTCACTGTTAGGTGTTCATAAATCAATATGCTCTGAAAGCAAGATTTTTTTTTCTAATCCAAAGTATGGGAGGGGCAGCTACAGATTGAAACTCTGGGAAACCTGTTCCTCAGACAGATAATATTGGTGGAAGAATGAAGTTATTCTAGTGACTTTTCTTCTTGACACATAAGAATATTTAGAACTATTAATTAGCTATCATTAGCATATAATGGTCAATATGGAAGTTATTTGTTGTGCTTAAAATTTATCTTTCTACGTAGGGAGGGGACAAAGACTGTGATGACCAGTCCTGCAAATGTCTCAAAGTGCACTACATATTATCAGCATATGATGAAAAAACAATTAGCAACACATTTTAAAAGCTTGTCATAACTTCTTCCAAATTAAACAGCATTTGTATTAAAGTTGTAGTCAAAATCCTACAAAATCCTTGGATTCCCCAGTGAACTTATGTCCTGGTTTCAGCTGGGAGAGAGTTAATTTTCTTCTTAGTAGCTGGTAGAGTGCTGTGTTTTGGATTTAGGATGAGAATAATGTTGATAACACACTGATGTTTTGGTTCTTGCTGAGCAGAGTTTACACTAGTCAAGGACTTTTCAGCTTCCCCTGCTCTGCCAGGTGCACAAGAAGCTGGGAGGGAGCATAGCTAGGACAGCTGACCCAGACTGGCCAAAGGGCTATTCCATATCATATGACATCATGCTCAGTATATGAGCTGGGGGAAGAAGAAGGAAGGGGGGGACGTTCGGAGTGATGGCATTTGTCTTCCCAAGTAACCGTTACGCGTGATGGAGCCCTGCTTTCCTGGAGATGGCTGAACACCTGCCTGCCGATGGGAAGTAGTGAATGAATTCCTTACTTTGCTTTGCTTGTGCGCGCGGCTTTTGCTGTACCTATTAAACTGTCTATCTCAACCCATGAGTTTTCTCACTTTTACTCTTCTGCTTCTCTCCCTCATCCCACCGGGGGGGGGAGTGAACGAGTGGCTGTGTGGTGCTTAGTTGCTGGCTGGGGTTAAACCACGACAACTTAAAAAAGAAACAGCCTGGAGTATTGTATTGACCAATAGTCTTATTTTTGGTTATATGAAGAAGGAGCAATATCATATCTAACCTTTCGAGGGACATAAATATTCTGCGTCCTCTCCCCTCACATCCACTCTTATTTTAAGAGTTGTTTGATGATAGAATCTTTGAATACTTTGAAATTTCATGGCATTGATTGTTTAATTCCCATGTATTCTTTTACAGTCCTTAATTGCTCCCACTAGGTGGATGAGGATGCTGAACAAACTCAGACATAAAGACACAGAAGAAAAAGTCTCAACTAACGTCATAGAGAAATTATGTAAATCAAAACTCATCAACATTAAACTTTTTAAAATGGAATTTTTTCTACTTTAACCATCTGAACTTCCAAAATCTTTTTCTTAGCTAAATAGCACTGAAAGTGGAAGAATTGTAGTTTTTAAATACTATTTTAAGAATTAGGAGGAATGTTAACCTTTTGAAAGAGCGTAAAAGAAAAGATTGATATGCCAGCACTGCAATATTTGAATAAAGATATTTTATGATCTTGTTACATCCTCATTGCTGGTATTACAATTTCCTAGACCAGTGCAGCTACATTGCTATTCTCATCCTGCTGTCAGTCCCTGCAAGAGCCCATGGGAAACATTTTCTTATCACTGCTGCCAAGAGTGTGGCTTACCAACCTTCCAAGATCAAAGGAGGAATCTGTTTGGGACTCATCCTTCTTACCTGCCTAGCCCAGGACATAACCTCATCACAGCAAAAAGAAGAGACTATACTGAGAAAATAAATGCAGGCTGAGAGCAATTTATGTGTCACTTGGGACAAATCACCCCACAAATCATAGCTGTCCAGTCTCCATTCCCTTCCTTTACAGATCTATTGCTCTAATGAGTCCTATTAATATAAGGTCTTGCAGTCTAATTAATCTTCCTCCAGGACACAAGCAGAATAACAGCCAGAGTAGAAGCCTCACTGTTCTCTTCACACTTTGCAAGTCTTAGATACCTTGTTAATAGGATTTTAATGAGGAGAAATAATCCATGTCTTTCAGGGTGCAAAATTTACAAACTAGGTTGGGATTTTTTTTTAAAGCAACTTTTTTTTTTTTTTTCTTTTTTTTTAAGACAGATGAGGGTTATTTCCCCTCATTAAGATGTTAATGAGATACTGACAAGTGTTTGGTATTTTTAACATAATTAACTGTAGGGCTATTTTTGTTCTTTTCAAGCTATTTTTCAATGTGCCTTTTATTTTCTGAGTAGCTCATCATATAATTAGGGATAATGAAACAGTTCAGTCCCAAAACCACAAAACCAACAAAAAACCCAGCCCCCAGACCCTCTTGATTCTTTTGAAAGGAAAAAAAAATGATGATTTCTGAGTAAGGTTAGAATAAATATTATACAGATTACATTCATGCATTTTAAGATAAATTGATCCTGATGCATGATATTAGGGATTCTATTTTGAAAAATGAGCTTTTCTGTATTTACCTGTTGAAGTCAACGGCCACTCACTGAAAACAAAGCTCCTGCTGAAGATGATTGCTAAAAGCAAAAGACAGAGAAACTGTTCTGGAAAGAGAGCTGTACCAGTCTTTGACCTTCACCTGTCTCAAGATCAGCAGCTGGTAAATATATACATTATTCGGAGATGGCAAAACACAGCTTGAGTCAGCCTGTGTTTGATTTCAGATTTGGGTGAGTAGTGGGAGGTGTGGTGAAGGAACCACTGTGTA
Source organism: Platalea leucorodia (assembly GCF_965183815.1). NCBI lineage: Eukaryota > Metazoa > Chordata > Aves > Pelecaniformes > Threskiornithidae > Platalea > Platalea leucorodia. The sequence goes on from NC_138826.1 coordinate 78,852,782, forward strand.
TTTGATTTTGAATATAGCATTTGTTTAGAGGAGACTGCAGGAGACTGGGAAGCTGTGGACCTGGTTGCGCTGCTGATCGTCTCTGAAATGTGTCTCTGTCACTTGTGATGTCCCTTGCTCTCCATAGCAGCCCTTTTACCTAACAGTCTTTTTCAGGCCTTGGCAATTGCTTTCAGTTCCATCCAGGTGTCCACCACCCTGAAGATGGCACAGTGTGAGAGGTGAGCAGCGTCTGGCTCTTCCAGAGCAAAGAAATTGGGGACTAATTACATCCAAAAGGGACTAAAAAGTCCATCTAGCCCTGTATTACTGGAAAGCAAATGGCACAGAAAGAAGTTGAACTTAAACCTTGATTAAAATGTTCCAGTTTTCACTTAGCAATGAAGACAGTAAGTTCAACTGCAATTTTCAGAAATATTAAATGTTATCATCAAAGACATTTAAAATCACTCTAGTAATAGAATGCTTCCACTTCATTGGTTAGTTTAGAAAGCATTCAAAGGGTAATACATACAAACCTAGACCTGCACTTAATCAAAACCAACTACTTCCCAGCAGTCCTGCTTATCAGGGAATGAGGAAATTGCTTCTGTGTGTTTCACAAATGCATTGCAAAAAAACCCCATTAAACCAGCTCAACTGGCACTTGTGACAATAACCTTTATCCCTTTAGAGCCATTTTGTAACCACTAGTTAGAGCCATATTATAAACTGAAAGAAATCAGCAAGAATAATATCATACTAACAGACGTACTTTCCACTTCATATGAAAAAGTGTTTGTTTTATTTTGCATTTTAATATTAATTCATTTGATATTCATCATTGTAAGGACACTATTCAGAATAAACTGTCAGATATCTATTGTGTTCTCACGTAAAAACATTACCTAGCCTATGGTGGAAAACTTTCCTGGCTAATGTATCAAGCTGTGTCTCTAAGTACATCAACACTTGCACTAGGTGGATATTTCCTTTCTAATTTCTATATAAAATTCATATTTTGATTGTTGTTTTTCATTTGGGAAGTCTCCAGCAAAACTGTATCTGAATATGTACCATTTCTTATAAAAACATCATTGGTACAGACATATTTTTGAGTGTGTATATATATATATATATTTAAAATATTTATTTTGATATTTATTTGATATTAGTATAAATATTTTATATATATATAAAATATATATAATATATAAATATATATAATATATATAATGTATATAAATATATCATTTAAATATATATATTTAAAATATTTATTTTGATATTTATTTTGATATTTATTTGATATTAGTATAAATATTTTAAAATATTTATACTAACTTTTGTTAGTACCTAGAAGACAAATTCATTAAAATTAGAAAGGTACAGTGTGCTGGTGCAGAGATATACTTATATGGAAAAGGAGTGGTAAAAGTATTGAGGCAATATTTTTGGACTTCATTATACATGGAGCAGATTAATTTAAGCAGCAGAATCAAAGCAGATAAGCAAAAAGCAATTTCTGAGAATTCAGCAAAAGTTATGTGTGCTCAATAAGTGTCCTTTTCATTTTTTTAATGCTCTTAATTTACGTGTTTAATCATCAAAATTGAAAATTTTGAACGAAAGGATTTGCCAAGTGCCGTGAAATAAATTGATAGTAGTGATAATCTTCACTGATTCTTTGTGCGAACAGATCCTCAGACTCTATGAGTAATATTTTATCTCTGCACAATACAGTACAACTTTAAATTCCTTACTGGGCCAGATGGATAGATATGCTGTTATTACTTGTTTGGGGCTGCTGAAATTTAGAAAAAAAAAAAAATATTTTGAAGTTGATTTTGAACATTTGTGGTATCACAAATGTTGGCAAGTAATAATGCAAATAATAAAATTTAAGAACTTTGGAGTTTTGAAAAAGTGAGAAAACATGGAAAAATTCCTCAAAGAATATATGAAATTGTGCCTTAGCTGAGAAAGAGTCATCTTCCTGTCTTGAAATTTAATTTAGTGATTGTATTCATTAGTTAGTACCAGTAATGCATTATCGTGGTTTAACCCCAGCCGGCAACTAAGCACCACACAGCTGCTCACTCACTCCTCATGGGTGGGATGGGGGAGAGAATCGGAAGGGTAAAAGTGAGAAAACTCGTGGGTTGAGATAAAGACAAGTTAAGAGGTACAGCAAAAGCCACGCAAGAAAGAAAAGCAAAACAAGGAATTCATTCACTATTTCCCATCGGCAGGCAGGTGTTCAGCCATCTCCAGGAAAGCAGGGCTCCATCACGCGTAACGGTTACTTGGGAAGACCAACGCCATCACTCCAAACGTCCCCCCCTTCCTTCTTCTTCCCCTGCCTTTATATGCTGAGCATGATGTCATATGGTGTGGGATATCCCTTTGGCCAGTCTGGGTCAGCTGTCCTGGTTGTGTCCCCTTCCAGCTTCTTGTGCACCCCCAGCCTACTCGCTGGTAGGGTGGTGTGAGAAGCAGAAAAGGCCTTGACTCTGTGTAAGCACTGCTTAGCAGTAACAGAAGCATCCCTGTGTTATCAACCCTGTTTCCAGCACAAATCCAAAACATAGCCCCGTACCAGCTACAATGAAGAAAATTAACTCTATCCCAGCCAAAACCAGCACATGCATTCACAAATATAATTAATAGATAGACTGAATAACATTTACCAATAATGTATTTTCTAATATTTTTCCTGTGTTTCCAAGTAGTTCAGTGTCTCTTAAACTCTTAAATAATTAAGTGATATTTATCAAGTGATATAGAAATTAATCAGAAGTCAAATAAATTATTCTGCGTTGATATATTTTACTGTTCAGACTGCTCCAGTCAAGGCTAGAGTTCGTCATGGAGCATTTACCATTAATTACTTCCTATGGGCATACCACAGCATAATATCTCTTTTCTCTCATGCAGTTTTCCACATACTTTCTCACACACAGACATATACACACCATGATTTCTTTTCCTTTATATAAATACATTTAAGTACTGAGAAATGGAAAAGACATTCAACATTTCTCAGCAGATGGTACTTCAGGGTGGGAGTTGCTTAATAGCAGAAAAAAAAAAAGCCATTTTAGCATTGCAGTAAAAATTGTTGAAACACTAAAATAGGGTCTTAAAAAAACGGTTGCCTTGGTAAAGCCAAGACATCTGGTCTCCTTTGCCTAATAAATTTAAAGCAAAGTTTCATAAAGAAAGAACAAACTGTGCTACGGCATCATGCTTCCTTTCAATCTATTGGCTCCCAAAATAAATTGACTTGACATGTAACATTTCCCTGTGACCACGTGCCCATTTAAAACACTTCTTCCTTACCACTGAGGAAATGTTTATATGTGGGATCAGTCATCAGAGTTAGAGAGAAATCACTCCCAGTCTTGAATCAAAACATAGCTGGTTTGCTGAAGAACATCCTTAAAACTGGTTTCTTCCTAATAAATATTAAATATTTAAAATCAGATTAAGAGAAAGAGAAAATCCACCCACAGCCATTCATCACTTATGCCAGGCACCATTTGCCAAGTGGTATAGGCATCCATCTCTTCCCCAGGTACACACACCCAAGGGGTGCTACGTCCAGGAGGCAGGAGCCTTCCCCAGGACAGCACCTCACCACAGCAATAGGAAGGACGTCCTTAGCTTCAGCAGTGCAGAGAAACTCAGCTCTTAGCCCACACCTCTTCAAGAGGATTAATGCATGTGGCATTCCCCACTCACATCCAGAGACATAATACAAGGTATCTAAAGCACTCCTTACAAAAAGAGAGAAAAAAAGGTACTAGGGCTTTCTCTTTCCTTTACTCATCTGCCTACTAACATATATCTTTCCTAAAGGAAACTGATCACCTGTCAGGAGTGCACTAATTCACTAAGGAACAGTATATCCCAGAATGTCATTTTTGGTGTTGAAGTCCTTTTAGTGCTGCTCCTCTCTGCAGGAACCCTTAAACATTCCTTGTGCTAGGGAGAAGTCTGAATGGTTGAACACCAAAATCTCTTTCCCTAAAGAGACTTGGCTTTAGTTCTTGCTGCTTTCAGTGGCATTCAACTCTGTTGTGCTGAGTAAGACATCTTCAACAGTGTAGTCTGAGACTTTTCTGTACAGGTCTCAGAGCCCTGTGGTGCCTTCGTGAACTTGAGGAATAGGACATATATTGAATGTGAGTGTCCCATGCAGACAGTGAGCATCCAAACCCACAGCCAAGGAGAGAGAGAGAATTCCCTTCTCACTGTCTTCAGTCTACTCACACCTGAGCTGCTCCTTTCTTTGGATTTTTTTTTTAAATTTTCCCACTAGCAGCTCCCTGTTTAGAAAACATTCATACCTATGCTTTGCATTAGAAACCTCAGCTGGTAATTCCACATTGCAAAGTCTGTTCAGCAGCAAAGGGCATGAGAGTTACATATTTGTATTGCTGAATCAATGTCTTAAATCTGAATCCAACTCCTCTCTCAGTTCTGTTTTATGTAGCTAAATACTTGATAGAAGTTGTTTGGTGATCATAGTGTTTTTTCACTTAATCTCACTTTCTTGAAAAGAGTTTTTGGGTAAGGCATTTCACTTCAGAAAGGGATTCAGCCAGACCCTTCAAGTGCAGAACAGTTGGAAGTCCCAATTCGGCGCAGCATGCATCTACTAAGAAACAATAGCTCCATTGGTTTAAATTAGATTTAAATCATATTAAATAAATTTGCTGAATAAAAATGTGCAATTTTCCCAGATAATCTTTATTTGTGATTCTCAATGTATATGGAGATTTGGAGGCTTTATTAAGAATTGTTTAGAAAACATTATTTCATCCACTAGCATTTTTCGTATCTTACTAACTACAGGCCATAATGGCTCTAAATGGATTTGACATTTGGTATCATTTCCTTGCTCAAAGGTAAATGTGTACTTTGCTTCTTTTCATTGGACTGTTCTCACCTGAACACTTTGGATGCCTAGCAAAAATCGCAGTGTTAATTTCTGCAAATAGAGTCAGGAAAAGGAAGTGATCTGAAAACCAAATAGAAGCATGATGAATAGCTTGATCATGTTCCTTAATGCAAAGCAAACATTAATTTTGTGCTCTCACTCATGCACTTTTTCTTCATTTTTTAAAAAAGAAAGTATTGTGAATACCCCTGTTTTCTGGAAAGTTGAGATAAAGCCCAAGTAGTTGAGAAAGCTTGTACTTGTAATTCATGTGATAGCCCAATTTCAAGAACAGCTATCTCCAAGTAGCTTCCATAATGTATAATGTGATGATACAGGAATATTGAATGAATGTATAACTAATCAAAATAAACAGGTGAATAAACAGGTATTAATTCAAAGCAGGTGAATCATGCTTAAATACTACAGAAACTTCTTATTGGAACTAAATTTCACATTAAGTTTTTATTTTTCTGGGTTTACTCTTGCTCCTTTTCAAGTAATTTCTGGAGCTTTGCCATTCACTTCAGTGACACAAGACGATCTCTTGCTGGGCAAGTTCATATTCAAAACGTAACTCAAAGCATTGCAGTAAGTCATTGTATGGGAAAGGAGAGGTTTCATCCTGTCAAAAATGGTGAAGGTATTTTGTAATGATTACATTAATAATCATAGCCCAAATACTTGCCCACTTCCTACCAGTCTCTTGATCCTTTCTTTCTCTACTTTCAAGCAAGAGAGGAAATCTCTTTGTCATCACTCCAGTCCTCCCCAACACTTTTCTGCCTACTAACAACTAGCTTAATTTTCCTTTCTGTGTTAAATCTACACACAGATTTCACCATCAAACATGTTCCTGATCTTGCACAAAAGAATTTATATATTTTGTCAGATTAAGGTGTCTGTGTTGCTATTTCTAGGGACTGTGAACTACCCTGAACAGAGATTAACTATGCACATGGTTTTGCAGAGAAATTGCTTTAAGATTATTTAGTCTCATGGGCATAAAGTCTTTGCAAAGTACTGAAGCTTTCTCTATAACTTTGATCTCTTCAGAATATATGAAAAAGATTTACCTTTTACAGTTATAGGTGCCTTACAGCCTTACTTTTTCATGTCCTACATGAAAAAGAAGGAAGGAAAATACCTGGGAAGAGAAGTTATGGTAATTCTGCAGTACCTTTGCAGTACTTCCTAAAACTCACAGAATGTTTCTAACTTTGGTTTCAATTTTATCTTTGAAATAAAACAAAAGTATTTTCATCACATGAACTTTCCTTCTCAAACACATCTCGTATTTTCGGTTTGTCAACAGCTTAGCACACAAATGAAACAGCAAAGCAGCAACCCTCTGTGTTAAAATAGAATAAGCATAAAGAGTTCCTGTAGGTAGTTAGGAGCACACTGCTTTTTTCCTCTGCTTGATTGCATTGCAAGACATTATTACAGCTCATGAGATAGCCCAAACCCGTGTCTGATCAGAAAGTGAAGTGAGGACTGTAATGTCTTAGCAACCTTAAAAAGTCACTCCAGCTCTCTTTCTAATCCTAGTGCTTTGCAAAATTTTTGACTACAGTATTAGTTCCGCCTTCAAGTAAAAGAGACATCTATTGCTTAATTCACGCCCCCTCGCATATTCCTGGCTGTCGGACTGAAATGGAGTCAGTGAGCAAGAGCTCAGTGGAGGACAATAAGTTCATCCCCCAGCTCTCAGGGAAAGCTGTTTGCACTCTTGATATGTGAGCCTCAATAAGAGTTGCCGGGTGGTCACAGGCAAACAGGTCTGAATCTGAATCTGAATTCTCTCAGTGCCAGGAGGCACACAAGGTACGAACATCGTTCTTCCACTTCGATCGGTCTGCGGCTGCGTGCTCTGGAGTCCCAAGGGCCACAGCGCAGTCTTCTGTTGGTTTTTTCCTCAAGACATGACCGATCCAGTTCCATCTCCTCCTCCTCACTTCATTACTGATTTTCTCCATCTCCGAGTTGATGCTCGTCGTTTCTGCAGCTTTTTTTTTTTTTTTTTTTTTTCCAGGAGGAGGTAGTTGGCCTCCTGCCCAACACCCATGACTTTGAGGGCCAGTGGTTTTTCTGTCAGGGTGGCCTTCCCTTAGGCTACGTTAGTTCGTGGCACCTTCTTCAATTTTATCCGGTGCACCCTCCAGATAGGGATCCCCTATCCACCAGCCAGGGGACGCACCTTCTAGCCATGCAGCCCCAGCCAAAGGCAGGCAAACAGGAATCACCCACATATCAACTGTTTCATTCAGCACCATCACTGCAAAAAGGTTATGGCTCCAGCTTAGGGGCTTCTGCATGTGACCAGTGGCTCCTTGAATCTGTCCCTGAATCTTTTTCCCCAGAACCCACACTTTTCACCTACGTTGTTTCTAAGGAATCTTTAATGTCACTTGGAAGGAATACCTCTAACACCTCTCGAAATTGCTGCCCCACAGAAACTTTCTCATCCCATGCAGAAGAAAGATTGCCTCCAGCCAGTTGTGTTCCCAGAGTGAGGTTTGGAAAACAGGGCTAGCATTATTCCAAAAATACCTGTTCTTCCATCAGCACAGAGTTTTAACAAAAAACTTCGTCTTTGATGATGGGCATGTTAATGGGAGCAAGTTCTCATTTCAGGCAGCTTCTGAGCAGATGTGAGAGACTGTTTAAAAGGCTTCATGAAGGATTGACTGGAAGCTCCCAAATTTCTAGTTAGCCATCAAGCCCTTATAAAGTGACCTAACAAAATGCCTTAGCTTTGCAGCTGTGACTCTCATGCAGCAAATCATTCAGCTTTCATTAATTAAACGTTTCAAAGTTAACTTCAAAGAGGTACACTGGAGTTGGGTCTAAATTTTAATGTACCTCATGATACATTGCAACAAAATCAAAACCTGACTGAAGGAGAAAACAGAATTAGACTTCACAGATACTCATAACAGCAATATATATTATAGCAGTGAAGATTATGTCTCTCAGTACCCCTTATTGTAGGATCCTGCAAACATTTTATAAGCATTAAACGTATACAAACACTTCTGCGCAAGAACAGACAGAGATTATCAGGGGCAGCTGGCACACTTGAGGTTTGGAAAACCCAGGTGTGAGTCCTCGATTGGAGTCGGGCAGACTGCCTTGAATGCTGGATTATAGCTATTCTTACTCTGTGGAAATATTCCTCAGCTACCCAGCTGGTCCATGGTACAGTTACATTTCATGGCTCCCAGTTATGTGTTTGTAGATGAATGATACTGTGACTAATTTGGTGGCATAATATATAGCATATTAAAATGAATACACTCCGTAGACTTTTTTTATAGTGTCAGTGACTTGGGCCAGGCTGGATAGAATGGATCCCAAATGGTGTTCTGGCAAGAAGACAGTCATTTCCAGATGGATCATTTATACCATTTAAATTTTTCTAGCTGAACTGCATTCCTGCTAAATGAGCGTGCTGTGGGTATTTACAACTGTAGGGATCAATAGGCCATTTAATACAGGCATAGTGGAAAGCTACCTCAGAATATCCATCAAACTTAAAGTACATGCAAGCATAGAAAATGCAAAGCCATTTATCTGACTTTACCCATATAAATACATCATTTGAAAGTACATCATTCGAAAGTGAAAAGCAAAAGGTGTCATGAGATTTAGAAATTCATAAAAATATTAAAACTTACATATGAAGCCAAATGTGTCCTGATTTAGAAATCTCCATTGTGTATCCAGGAGGGTGCACATTAACATTAATAAAAAAAAGATTATGAATATCATTAATTTCATATTGCAGGTTTTAGTTTCTATAATCTCATCTTTTTCCTGAACTGTAGCAGCTACCACTACTCTTCATATATTTGATGCCTAGAGAAAACTATAATGCACAAGGTGATTTTGTTGGCCATTGACTGAAATGTTCAGGTTAATTAAAGAATCTCCTAGGCAATCCTTCCTTGTAAATGGCAGATGTGAAGGGTGACAAGAAGAATATTTGCTCCTTAGTTATAAATATTCACTGACCCTCTGGGTCTGCTTGCAAAGGGGAATAAGGCTTTTACAATTTTTATTTTATTACAATAAACTGTGTGGTTTCACTGCGTGGCTCAAGCATTTATTAAGGTTAACTATTATGACTTTTTTCAGGCAGCTATGCCTAGAGTCAATAATGGACATATGCACCTATAAATTAAGCAATTCAATCTGTCATATTTTTAGGCTTTCTGGTGTAAAGCTTGAACACATGTGCAGGGCTCTACACTGGTCCTGGCAAGAGTGAGGGGTCACAGAGGGGAAACCCCGAAGTCCTGTGTGCTGGCCATCAGAAAACACACTGGAGGGCATCTGTCGTCAGTTCAGCGCCTTCCCTGGGGAGTGCTCTAGCCATGAGATGAAAGGCAAAGTTAAATGGTTTCATTGCAGCAAGCGACAAGAGATACATGAGATCAGTAGGAGAGAGGGAGAGAGAAATGAGTGCTTAGGGTATACAAGCAGGGATAGGCAGACATGAGTTCAGGTGGGTTTGAGTTCTCTCAGTCTCAAATAGGCTGATTTTCAACTTTATACCTTATGCAGTGCCTCTTCTCTCTGTTTTTTGGCTTCGCACTTCAGATCCCTGTTTTTTTTTCAGTACAGATTCAGGTTTTCTTGCATGTGGGCTGCATTTTTACTGAAATGTTTCAAGGTAGAATACATAATATTTATTTATTATATTTATTTTGATTGATTGAAAAAAAACCCTGTAGAACTCTTGAGTAGAAATGCCTGATATTTGGTTGATTGCTTCTCATGTTTCCCTTAGAGTGACTGTTCAAAATGAGTCACGTAACTCACTTGTTCACTCTAGTTCTTGTCACAGGCAGACAAACAGATCACTGATGCGTGCATTAAAATGCCATTCCGTCCAGATCATCTGAAGTGTCTGATGGCCTCTCCAGTTCTCAATAACCTCTTAATGCTGAGAATGGGATCATACTACTATGCTTCATAATAGGGACAAAGTGAAACGTTTGTGTTCTTTTAGGGCTAGTCTAGCACAAACAGTCACAGGTAAAATGCTGTACAGACTGCAAAATAACTGAGGTCTAAAGCAGAGAGGCAGGTCTGTAGGCCCATGTCTTGACGGACCTGCCAGGCCAGGAAAGCACATACATCTCAGATAGGCCTGATTCTTAGTGTTTATGCTGTTTTAACTATGATGGTAAAATAAGCAAAAACAGTTTTGGGGGAGAAAAAATCTCTTCTATGAAACCAACAGTTACGGATAAGCATTGGAATATATAGAAATTATTATTCTTTGGGCTTGAAATAGAGAAACAAGCATTAAATTGTGCTCATTTGGAGGTCATTCTGCTATGCCACTGTGGCAGCTCTGCAGTGAGCCAGACTCATTCCCAGGCAGCAGCATTGGCATCCTCGAACCCAGTCCTGACTAATAGCCCTCGAAGAGGCAAGTTGGTGTCATGCAGGTTAGAGAAAAAGATTATAATGATCCGTATGCCCTTTCACATTTAAGATGTTAATGTGTTTGGGGGATGAAGTGCCCTGTGATGAGTTTTGGTCTAGCACTGAACAAACCTATGATTTAAATAGTGCACCTGGATCAAATGAACTTGGAAAAAATGTTTTGATATGAACCGAAGTGCATTTTCCCCCAGTTTTTAAGAAGCATGCTAAGTAAACCAAAACCTCACTTTTGGTCAATCAAAGCACGTTGATTTTCTGGGGGAGTTTGAAAAAAAATGCATTTTTAAAATTTCATCTAAATTAAACATTGAAATAAAAAATATTTTTTGACTGGAAAGTCAAGCTTGTTATTTGTTTTTCTCTGAAGAATTTGGGGAATAATCTTTTAATGAAAAATACAACAAAGCAAATTTCAACAGGAAAAAAAGTGCTTCATCAGAAGCACTCCTGCCACAGGACACATAGGCAGTTCATATCATGACTTAGACCAGTAATTTTTCTATGTTAAATCTTTAAGACATGGATTCTTCAGACCACCTTACAAAAGTCACTTTTTGTACAAATAAAGGGAGTTAGAACAGTGGTTTTGCACGTGTGTGTTAGTTTTACATTAACAGTGTCAACATACTAAATAAACATCAAAGCTCTGCCATCTGATTGCAAGGTTTGGCAGGTCTTGACTAATGTGTAAGGACAGAACCACTGGCACCAGCTATCAAATTGAAATAATTTCTCTCATTCCTGACTTTGTACCTCTTCCTATCATTTTTAGCCATTTTTACTGGGCTGTTTCCATTCGTTGTCTTTCTGTAGTGCTTTCCTTGTTTTCGAATATTCAGGTTCAAATACTCTTTTTGGGAAGCTCTGAGGGAGATGCTTCAAAACATAGGGGAATATCCCACACAGTCCATCTCCTTCCAGATGCTTTTCCCTCCAGGGACAATTTCAGCATCTGCCCTGGAGACACAGCTCCTCCTCTTGGGACCCTGAGATACTTGCCTGCTTTGAAGGACCGTTTCAGCATCCCTCTGGCCTCACTTTTGCTCTCGTCCTGGTCTCTGTGTGCTGCTCCTGGGAACTACTGACTGCTCACCGTGCAGCCCCTTTCGAACACCCTGACTCCACGAGCAGGTCTTCCCTCCTTGATCCCTGGCCACCATTTGGTGGTCTGGGTCCCCTTTCCAGCTCAGCCACGAAGTCTGAGTCCCCAACCACTGCAGAAGTACTTGACTATAGCTGATGTCTCAGTTTTACCTGCACTCTGGCACTAATTTGCATTTCTCTCCTTCACTCCGCTGTGAATTTTCACAGCATTTTCAGGAACTTAACACATTTGAGATTTCCACGTCTTCCCACGTGAAATAAACCAGTTCTTCAGAAATTATAGGCTGAGACTGACACCCAGCCAGCCAACATGGCTGAATAAACTTAATCTCCTATAAGCACCTAGATTTAAATCAGGATTAGAGAACCTCGAGAGATCATCTAGTTCATACCAAATCTGTTATTGCTATTATAAGAAATTTACTTGGACAAGTTGAAGCTATATCTGCCTTTCCAAGTACTTTAATGTTCAAGAAATTATGAACCTCACTGGGCAGAATTCCTGAAACAATGTCATTTACCTTTTCATTCTATTCATGTAACTTGGCCCATTTAATTTCTTTTCATAAATCTAGAAATCTGGTATTCTGCGGTTCCCACACTACTTCATAATGTAATGAAAGTTTTTAAAATATAACACATTGGCAAATTGGACTCCACAAAGAGTTTGCATGGGAAACACTGCATCAGCAAAAATTACTGAGGATAATAATATGTTATGCTGCTTTCTCAATAACTTCTCAGCATAGACTCATTAGTTTGATTCCTTTGGTTGATGGGGGTTCATAAAGAAGGAAGGAGAGAGATATTTTTGCATAGAAATCTTCCTGATAAAATAACCCATTCTCCTCTGCTGTATTACCTGTCAGCAATACTACCACACCTTTTACCTGTGCAAAAACCTCCATCATGTTTCACGGAAATAACTCTAGAAGCTCTACGGCTTATTTAGCATTTTCTTTCAGCTTTGACTGGACCAGCTAGAGTATCCCACATTTCCTTTTGATTTCTCCCATAGATTTACAAACATTATAACTGAATAAGGCTGAAGAAAAGGTTCTAATTTCCCACCTTGAACCAAGCCTAAAATTTCCACTTCTGTCATTTAGTCTTGTCTCAGAATGAATGAATTTTTTTCTTTGCAAAACATAAAAGTTCTAAATATTATCATTTATTTACATTTTTAATTCCAAAGTGTCTTAAATTTTAAGATGCGAAATTTTTAATGGAAAATAAAAAAGAAAGATATTCTCAGATTTAAGCCTGTGTTATGAAAGGTTTCACTTTCTCCAAATCAATATTTATTTTGAAATAGATTTGGTCAAAGAAAAATTATTTGAATGCTACTAATTATGTCTTTAAAAAAGAAAGAGAACGCATTTGTTGAAATAATATGTTGAATTAAATTTACTTGTTAAAGAGATTTTATGAAAACATCTATATCTCTAAATGCATTTAAATCTTTGTTGTGATTAATTATGCCGTTCCACATCTTCTTGGGGAAGAACACAAACTGTCTTGAAATTTTGGATAATTTGCAAGTGCTGGCGATAGTGTGACACTCATTCTCAATGAGAAATTGCTAAGCCACGTAATTGTTTTAAAATCTATTATTTTACACTTTAGTCTTTAACAATATAATATCGAATGATGTAACATACTCAGCATAACAAGCTAAAACCAAACCTCAGTTTAGGAAAAGTTTTCATTTCTATTGACTTCAGTAGGCTTTAAGCAGAACAGTAACTGCTGTCTAAATGTCTCCCCAGTGACTCTGGGCACTGAACAACAGCCAGAGGCAAAGCCTACACAAGGCTTCTTAGGAGGAGGGTAGGCAAAACTGAATCCTACTGTCCCAAGGATATGGATAAAATTAGTCAGCCCTGGGGAGACAAGCTTTCTGGGTTTGTTTTCACAAGGGGATGCATGGTTTGTTTTCATAGCAGAGGCTGCTGTTTCTGTGAAGTCCCGTGCCTTGCCTAGCAATGACCACGTCCTTGCAGAGGGACCCGACCATCATTGGTGGTAACAAGAAAAAAACGTTCTCCAGAGATCTGGCACAGGCAAGACAGGCAGTAGGCAGTCCCTGAAGGGCTTTAACTTCCAGCTTCACCTAACCGTAAAGCTTAGAATGGTATGAAGTATTGAACGATGTAAAAGAAAGAGAGGAAACAAAAAGAGTAAGAGATGCGGATGGTGGTGCTAACTGTCATTCTGCTTGTGGACTGTAGAAGACAGAACCAATTGAAAAATCAGTGAGAGTTTTGGCAGTGACCTCAAATGGAGAAAAAATTTCACCTGTGAGGGTACACACATGCAACAATACACTTCAGTCTGTGTTTGGGTAGAGCAGTGAGCAAAAGAATATGTGAACAAGCCTTCACTTTTACTGTTTTATATCACTTTGGAAAACTGATGCAGGGAGGAGTTAAAGGAGTCTGTTCTTTGATCCATAACAGTTAACAGAGAGAATAAAGATTAAAATGAAGGAATCTTTGAGTGAGACCCCTCCTTTAGTGTTAGGTCACTTTTCCTCCTTATTTTAATATTACTCATTCTAATTTGTATAATATTTCTTTGTATGTGGATATATTGAAGTGGTCCTCATTAATCTGATTTGAACATGTTATTTTTACCTTCACATTCTGTTCATTTTCATTAGTTCATCTTCACTGAACACATTTTCTCTAGAGACATGTATTTATACTTGTCTATATGAAGCAATTTCTATTCATTTGCACTTTTTACAGTGTTTAAAAATTTATCCCTAAGTACATTTTTTGGAAAGTAATTCACCAAATATATCTGTGTCGCACTGCCCCACTCTTCAGTTGCACTCTTCGCTTCTTTCAACTGTTTAGAGTTGAAAAAACTCATATTTATATTTTACCTCATGCACATTACCTTTCCCACAATGGGGTATAATGCAATCTTACAAATCCACAAAAGCCAATTTGGATAGAGCCCAAAGCTGCAATCCAGTCGCAATCCTTTACAATTTTTTCCTCTTCCCTCCATTCAGAATAGTAATGGGGACAATATTTCTTTGCACTAGACTACGCAAAGAAAAATTCATCCACTAACAGAGGCTTAAAATAAGCATTTCAAGACTGAAATCCATTCATTTATAGGCAGAGATGACATTGTTGACATTTGCTGAAAAAATAAGCAGAGATTATCTTTTCATAGTGGCAGGAGATTTAGAAAGAGTTGAAACACCGGGTTCATTTTTTTTCTTCCCAGAAAGCTTTTTTTCCCTCCTGTTAAGTTGTGGTAATCATGATCTTTGTGCTTAAATGCAACTAATTAACAGCCATTGTAATTTAGACTGTGTGCAAACAAAGCTAGCAGAACCCAAGCATTTAGATATACCTTCAGGAAGAAATTAGAGTCTTCTGCTACCTTCACCTGGAACGACAGAAATTTTAAAGATAATCTTTGTCTCTAACACAATCAAATTTATTGACTTTTCATGTTCAGAGTTGGCGGTACTTAAAAATAACTTCATACATACACCCTGTGCATTCTTTGCGGAATCAAATCTGCCATATGTCTAATGTGTAAGTTGCATTCCAGTAATGTAAATCCTCATATTTTTTTGTATGTGTCTATGGGTCTTTTCTTCAGAAATAAATAACTGCAGTTTTTTTCAAGAAATCAAATGTGGGATTTTAAAAAAAAAATATAGTCTGCCTAAAAGGTTGAAAATTTCCAAGTTAAGGGGGAGGGAAAAATAGTTAAAAGAGGCAGAGAAAGATGAAGACCAAAAAGAAGCCTGAGAGAACATGTACAGATGACGCTTTAAGTGTGGGAAAGCAACTCCAAGTGCAGTGGATTAGAAGACACGATTTTAATACTGCTTTAGTAAGGGAATGAAAACGTTCATGAGGCACAACAGTACTGTAAGCCACACCTGTTTAGAATTACCAGTTTTATTATCAATTTCAAGGACATGGATAATAAAGCTGACCAACACCTAAAATAAAAATGTAACACACTCCAGTATAGTGTAGTGTTCCTTTTCTGTGGGAGATCTGTACTCCTTTAGTGTGATAAACCCTGCTTTTCTGGGAAGACAAACCTAACGTGAGAGTTGACTGGTGGATTTTTTTCAACATATAAAATCCCAGCTATAAATCACCCTTTATTCCCCGAATACGGCTAATTTCCAAAGAATTTTCCAAACCTGTGTTTCAGTTTGCTTCTGTGACATCCAATGTCTGGCTGCAGATGGAGAGGATCAGCGCTGGTTCCTGCCCCGACAAACTCCCTCAGCCACAGGATTCCCCTGGGAAATTGCTCACAGAAAAGTCTGGGTTCAACATGTACTTCCTCATCTTCTTGTCTTTTCACCCCATGGCTGACCTTAGGCCAAGCAATGCAGGTCCAAGAGAGGAAGCATTGGCTGTAGGAGTCTTTACAACAGCAGAGCTTCCCAATACACAGGGAGAAATCCTGTGGGACAACATCCAGCTGCTCTGTACTCAAAATGCAATACATAATAGATAACCATGTGCTAAAAGAGAGCAAAGTGAACTCAGAGAATTGGAGGAGCCAACCCAATATTTTCCAAAAGTAATAATAAGAATAACATACTATAGTCCTCATTATTATGCTTCATTATTCTCCCTGTCTTTTTGGTTTTGTCACATTGACCAAAACAGTAAATGAAATGATAGGTTTAATGCTATAATTAGTGTGCTTCCTTTTACTCCAATTTGTCAGCAGTAACCCTCATGTGTGACAGGTAGATGGAAGTCTTTTTAGGTTTTTATCTTTCCCTAATTCTTCAGGCAAACAGCTTTGTGTCTCCTCACTGTTCTTCATCTATTATGTCCAGTTCCTTCATCCCCCATTCCAAAGTCAAAGAAAATTCAGTATCCCAACAGGAGAAATCACACATGTTGAGTTCACTCATGTCAAGCTCTCCAACTGATTTATATTTGTTTTGCAAAAAGAGTGAAGCATAGAAGTTAAACCTGTGTAAGGCCACAGTTGCTAGCAGGCAGCAGCTGTCAGCAAACCCAAACCAATCACTTTTCAATGAGTCACAAATTGCAGCTGAAGAAACTTGCTGCCTTTTTTTCCCTTGTTCCTGCCAAAGATTACGCAAAACAAAACCTTCCACCCCAAAAAGCAAACAAGCAGATTGACTTTTCAGAAGGGGTTGGCATTTCATTGTCATCTTCTTTGCTGATATAAAAACAGATTTGGTGTTCTCCTGCTGTTTCTGAGACTAGCCTGTCCACTGCAACTCTATGACATGAAAAGCCATAAGTGGATCACTGCTAGGTCTCCATTGGGTTATCTCACTGCTCGGCTGCGTGCAACTGATTGCATGTTTGGACGAACCAGCACTGCAAGCCTGGCCAGATGCTGGAGTAGATGTTCTGAAGCCATGCTGTTGAGATGCCGAGCCCAGGCAAACAGGCCCTGCTGGAATGAGCAGAGGATTCATGCTGGCTCATCTCCATGTGGATGCAGCTCTGGGGCTTCATGGCTGGAGCTGAAACACAGGTGAGATCACACAGACTATGAGCCAGCAGTGTGCCCAGCTGGCCAAGAGGGCCAATAGCATCCTGGCTTGCATCAGAAATAGTGTGGCCAGCAGGACTAGGGAAGTGATCATCCCCCTGTACTCGGCACTGGTGAGGCCACACCATGAATACTGTGTTCAGTTTTGGGCCCCTCACTACAAGAAAGACATCGAGGTGCTGGAGAGTGTCCAAAGAAGGGCAACGACGCTGGTCTAGAGCACAAGTCTTATGAGGAGCAGCTGTGGGAACTGGGGCTGTTTAGCCTGGAGAAGAGGAGGCTGAGGGGAAACCTTATTGCTCTCCACAACTACCTGAAAGGAGGCTGTAACGAGGTAGGGCTCAGTCTCTTCTCCCAAGTAACAAGTGACAGGACGAGAGAAAATGGCCTCAAGCTGTGCCAGGAGAGGTTTAGGTTGGATATTAGGAAAAACTTCTTCACTGAAATGGTAGTCAGGCATTGGAACAGGCTGCCCAGGGAAGTGGTTGAGTCTCCATTTCTGGAGGTATTTAAAAGATGGGTAGATGTAGTGCTTAGGGACACGGTTTAGTGATGGGCTTGGCAGTGCTAGGGTAACGGTTGGACTTGATGATCTTAAAGGTCTTTTCCAACCTAAATGATTCTATGATTCTTTTGAGCATGAAACATTGCAAGCTGTCTGTGGGGCTCACAGCCTGCACAGCTGCAACCCCAGATATATTGCACCAATTATAAATCTTCATAATTTAATGCTGTATTATGTTAAGCTCCAAAGGCCCCAGTTAGACCCACAGTCCTGTGCTGGGTTAGGAGATGGACTGATGGGTACACTGAGACTGATGAATAAATCCTGTCCTTCTTCTAAGCTGTCCATAAGAGATAAAGAGGTTGCTGAGGTGAGAACAGTCTCCAGATTAAAATGCAAGCATATATCACTGTCCCAACCAAAAACAGATGTGAGGAAGCACTAGAGTTTAAACTAGCTAGGAGCAGGGCTTGATTGACGATAATTTTAGTTAGAAGGCTGCATGTGTAAGAAGCACCATGGAATAAAGCACAGAGAAGAAGCAGAAATGTAGCCCATGACTGAACAAGCACTGAAGCAGTCACTTACTGAGGAAGCATAAAGAGCTTTTGAATGAAAGTGACTTAAAGTTGAAACAAAGAAGCTCTGTGCTATTGTTTGATTCTTGTTGCATTCAGAAACTCAAGACTTTGTTTACTGTTTGTCAATAGCTGTGATTGCTCCTAAGCTGCCTGAGACACAGTCAACTTCTCTTTTCATTTGGAAGCAACATAAGGAGCCCTGAAACATGGTGGGCTGCTCAGGTCAAAAAAAAAACATCGTATAAAAGGCATAACTTTCCTGATAGAGTTAATGTTAAAGTGGCAAAAGAGCCACTGTGAGGGTTAATATTTCATTCTTGCTACAGAATGTCAATTTGAATCTATGACTTAGGGCTTTTACCTTCTTAATTTTCACTTGAACCTTGAATGCCAGAGGTGTTTAATTTGAGCAGAAAAGCAAAGTTTAGACAACTGTGTTATTTTCAAACTTTGTCTATGCCTTTGGAATGTTTTATACAGCAATTTTAATGTAGCAAAATTCCCTAATGTGAAATTGTGGATTGAAAAATCTCTTGTGTCATTACTTTTAAGAGCTAATAATCCCCTTACCTTTTAGGGTAATATTAATCAGAGTTCCTAAATCTCAGACATCAACTGAAGACTCTTCTTTCAGTCAAATAACAGTGTATGTGATGTTGTTTTCTCTCCTCCTAGTTGTTGTGAATATTAATGAAATAAGTGTGTTGAAATGTTCATATTTCCATGATATTTAGAATCAGTTCCAATGAAACCTTCTTTATGTGAGGAGGGATGCATATCCTGGCCTCTCTTGACTGTATATACTTAAGGCTCATGATGATGTACAGGTATTAGAGGCTGAAATTCATGTTTATGAGTTTGACACTTCATCATCTGTGGAGCAGTTTGCACCCATGATCAAGGCCATCTTTACTACACTGTGATTCAGTCATCTTAAGAGGTCTGTACTTCTAGTATTGTCAGACCTTCTGGGCAACCAGACTGTATGTGCAGCTTCCTATGCCTGCAGTCTCATGAGAACAAATCGCTATGGAAAACCCCAATGCATTTCTTTCCCTTGTGAGATGTTTCTCCCCTATCTAGCTTTTGTCTAACAAGGGATAAAAGCAGAGAATGAGGGCTGGGACTGCAGGGCCATTGCCTTCCTGGGAATGTTTTTAAAAGCTGCCTTTTTCTGCATGTGTTTTTCCTAGTAAGTATGAAATGCAAAATGGTGGGTACATGAGGAAATAGCAGTTTCTGACTCAAGCAAAATTTACAGCAAATATTCAAGCACACAAATATTGCAAATATGTTATCAGGTGTGTTACCTTGGCTTTGCATTTGGACTATAATTTCTATATGTCTACAGTTCTTTTTGTGACTGAGGAGCAAATGCACCCAAAGCACATCTTATATTTGCATGAACATCCTTTTCTGATACTTCTAGTATTTTCTGATATTTATTAATAATGAATGAATAACATAATAACATAACATAACATAACAATAATAGTTCATTAGTTTAATATTGATTCAAGAAACACATGGTAGGAAGCTTAAGCTTCTTCCACCTCACTGCCTCATTGGAATAGGGTTGCATCATCTTTTCTACTCTGTTCATAAGGCTTGTATAAAGCATTATCCCTTAACTGTTTTCTAGTAAACTATTTAGGGGTAGGTGACTGCAAAATAAATTTGGATCATGGTACAGAAAGCAACATCAAAAAAACAAGTACAAATGTTAAAACCGTTTGGCCCTTGGAACTAGAAATCCAAACAAGCGATGAATGCAGCCTAAACATCAAGAAACAGTCATGACAGTGTTTTACACAAAAGCATACTGTGGCTTATCTTGCAGTATGGTATTACATAATATCTTGAAGGTTTTCTGAGAATAAAATCTTGTACATATGGTTTAGTGGTGGCCTTTATACTTTCCTGGGAAATGATGTTCTTTATGCATTAACTCGTTCACAGATGAAAGACAGACCCTGTAACATCATCGTATTCAAGGCAGAATGCTCTATACGGATTTTTTTTTAACTCTCAGCAAAGACTAGCACAGTCAATTTCCCAGCAGCCACAGTCTAATAAACAGGGGAAAAGTAGTTAGCCTTACTTGTCAAAATAGGCTCTTTGGATGAGCTTGCTTCCCTGCTGTTGCTTTGACAGTGGCTTTATATATTGATGTCCAGCTCTTGAAGGACATGGTGCTATGCCCCTGTTGCTCTTCAGCAACCATTTCAATGAACATGATGTCTACACGATTGCCTCTGATCTAAATTCAATTTCTTTCTCTAACCTCCTATTTCTTTAATACTGTCTGTTCAAAGAAAAATTTTGCTGGGCGGTAGAAGACAAATATGTTTCCTCTTTATTGCTTTCCTGCCCCTTCTCCTGCTAAAATGAAATAGGGTGAAAGAAATATCATTTAATTTTTTTTTTTTTCCTCCATAAAGTAGCCACCTCCTTCTCTTCACCTCCTTCTCTCTCACTCCCTCTGTCTTTTTCTGTTTTTTGGTAAAGTCACAAAAAGTGAAACACAGTGCCGTGAAAATCAATTAAAGTTTTGCTGTTGACTTCAATAAAACTAGGGTTTATCTATTGACTTGTATGATATTTTTTCTTGAGCTGAAATAGAAGTTACCTTGATTATAAAAACTCACATTCTAGATTAGTGTGTTGGGATAAAGTTTAGATCAAAACTAATTATATAGCCTGTAGTAAAACCTCAGCGACTGAGAAATGTGAAATATAGGCTTTAAGAGTAAGCTGATAATATTTCATCTATTCTTCACCAGTTCAGCTTTCTCAAATATATTCATGTATGTTTTTGACTGAACTATTAAGAGTTAATTTTGCAAGCCTGATGCTGCCAAGAGCACAGAGACAGAGAGTTTGAGAACTCACCTTTCTTATTCTCATCATTTTTGAAAGCCTCATACTGCACCCTTTCATTCCAAGTCCTTGAAAACTTTCATTAAAACTGTTTTCTTTTTTTGAATATTACATGATCTGGAAATAGATGTGCTTAATAGTTAGAAGTAACAAGTGAAATTCACCAGTACAAAATGAGCAAATGAAGCACCTTCCTTTTTATTGAGAAAATATGATCTGCATGTGAGGTGCGAAATGAAGATTTTCATTTTAATACAAAAGATGTGGAAAACCCACCAGTGCTGGCTAGCTCTCTCTATATCATCTTATTCACCAGACTGATTCCTATTGCTTCTATAAGGATGGTCACATAAACACTGTTGCCATGATTTATTTTACAACAGATATAAATGTGGAGAGGATATTACAAGACTTTAAAATCAGATTTGTTTACATTGCATTCACTTCTGTATTTTGGAAACTAACATTACATTTTCCAGGTGGCTTTTCTTATTGTAGATTACAAGCAATTCCAAGACTTTTGCTGCTGACACAATTACAGTATAGTCTTCTAAACAGTTTGTTACCTACACACAAAATTGATTAACTCTGCCTAGGTGGCAAAAGTGCATTGCAATGTTATTCCTTTAATGTTTCTTTTGGCAATCTTTAGTTGATTTAATCTAATTCAGTAAGTACCCATACAAATGCATCATCATGGCCAAAGAGAGAGCACTGTCACCAGCAGGCAGTGCTGCATCTTCACATTAAGTTTTTATACTGCTTTATATAATGTTTTTGTATAGTCTGTAATTAAATCAAAGACTTAGAGGAAAGTGAGAGTTGTGCATACTGTTTGTGTGCTAGTTATCATGAAGAACACCCAGAAGACAGTGGAAGTAAAGACATCTTTTTGCCAATGTTGTTATTTGCAGTGCCCCAATGATCACTTGATTATTGTAAGCATGTGTTGCAGCCAGTGAAAGGAGCTCCTAAATGGCACAAGGACTTTTCCCAGAGAGAGAATTTACTAGTCATGTGAGAGAGCCTGGACTCTGCGGGGGCTTGGCAGGCTGTGAGCTTTTGCTGTATATGAATGGGTGAATGGAGGAGGAAGCAGTGATGCCTAGAAGTCTTTTCTGATGACCTTTTGTCAGCAAATTCCCCAGACACGTAGTGGCTCTTCTAGGCAGTTACCCAAACACTTTTCTGTGTGAAGACCAGCCCTTCTGAAATCGCAGGAGGATGATAAGAGGGAGATGTCATCAAATGTGTCACTGTGTATTCCTTATGTACATTGAGAAGATAATAGATAGGGGTTTTCCCTGATGAACTCTGGCCAGAAGGAGGCTTAAATATAGCAGACCCCATATTTGACTGAAACTGGTGGTGTTGAGAGGGAGGCAACATCCAAGGGCAGTCCAGAGAGAGCACTGACAAAAAGTCACTTTATAGGCAGTTTTCCAGAGAAGTGAAGAGAATATGCTGGACACATCATCAAAACAGCCTATGATTAGAAGCATGAGCATGGGAGTAAAATCTGGGGTTTTCTTGAATGTATCAGGTGGTAATTCCCATATTCCTCCATACCAGGGGTATGATTTTAAGAAGTGATTGTCAATGAAGTGGCTAAGAGAATCACTGACAAATTGGTTTTTATTCTGAACCTCAGGACAGACCCATAGGCACAAAGTTAATGACAACACAACTAAGAACTTCAATTTTTTTTTTTTAATTGCACTATAGACTTTGGGCTTCACTCTCTCTGTTTATAACAAGTACACACAGCAACTTCCATCTTCGTCTTCTCCTAGCCACAATGCACACTGGTTTCTAGCTCTCTCCACTTTTGCTCTTTTCCAAGCCACATTTTCCATACCTCTAGTCTCATCTTACTGAAAATTTGTCTCAGAAGGTTCCTATCTATCTTCCTCCTACTCTGCTCTTATTCGCTCTCATTTCCTCTCCCTGACATCACATACCTCAGAAAGAGAGGCAAATTAAATTCAATAAATACAAACCAAGTTATAAAATATAACTTAATTTACTGTTCTGTCCAGAAAACTGGCAAAATTTTGTAATCTGATACCCAGAGACCCTCTAGGACTTGGGAATTTTGGGAAGCAGGAACAACTTCTATCAGTGTATAAAACTCTTGTTCCTAACTTTGTGTGGTTGGGAAAGAAAATGCTAAACACAGCCACATTTTCATCTGTAAAGAAAAATTGTCATTGGTCCAGAACTGAATGTTGCCCATTCTGGGCCTTAAGCCAGGATGATTTATTGGGGAGGAAGGGAGTCTGTATTTGGAGAGAAAATGATGAAATGTTTCTCTGCCAGGTTGATTTAAAGGAATGGCAGCTGTCTGAAACTGCTCAGGGAGATGGTGTCGTACAGTGGATCTTGGGCAAGAGGGGTTACCAGGCACACGATGCAGACAGACATGGGCGTGAGATAAATGGAAAAGCATGTGAAAAATGTAGTTGCACACACTTCTGAAGCTTTGGGAGCCAGTATATTTTGAGGGATGATCTTTTTCCTCTGTAGCTTAACATGTCTTAAATAATGAGGAACAAGCTGAATCCTTGTAGTCTCCAGTGAAGCTCCACTGGAACACAGCAGTTATCCACCACTTGCCTCTGGTTTGTCTCCAGGTGAATGTGATTCACTGGCTTTCCAGTTCAGCCAAGCTTGTAGGAGTTTCAGTAACATGAGCAGAGTTTAATGAACATAAAAAATCCAAACCTGAATTCCAGTAGCTTTGGGTACAATATTTTGCACAGCTCGGTAGATGACTCATGGAAAAGTTAATGCATAAAACTGCAAGACATCAACTCTTCTGCCATGGTGCCGCTCCGAGCCCCTGTGTGAATGATCTGCCAACAGATGGTGCTGTTAGAAACGGGAGACTGAGGGCTTTCATCTTCATGCACCAAAGTGAAGCATTTCCTGAACACTCACGGGCTTTAGTTTGTCATCCCAGCAAGCTTCAGTTCAAACTGTGCTAACAGACAGGCTGCATGTGTCAAAGCTGCTGGAAGTGCTGCAGTAGGTAGTGTGTCGAGCCTGGTGCTAAAATGCTTTAAAGACTGGCCATAAGGTGGATTTGACAGGGTGGGTTTCACATACGTATTGCTCACATGGCTAAATGAAGGACCATGGCCACAGGACAGGCAGAAGGAGACCCTGGGTGTTACTCCAGCCAGTGTCCACTGCCCATGAACAAGGGCTTGTTGGTGTGGGTTAAGGGGCACATCTTGTTGGTGCCTTCCTGCTCTATCTTTCAGTTATTCTCCTCCTTTTCTACAAGACCTGCAGCTCAGTCACTGGGTCCAAGAGTCAGGACTTTTCCCAAAGCTGTTTCTAACCTTCTCTGAGGACTGTCTGTGCATTGATCTTCTCTGCTCTCTACGTTGAACAGATTTTCCAGAAGGCACAAGTCAATTTCCAGTGCATGGGGTTTTTTTCAGAGATTCAACCTTTTTACATTCTGCTAAGCGGCTAAGGATGTCCCTGCCAAAGTTACTTCACTTGTTCCTAGATATTGGTGAGGAATTTGTTAAAAATATTGTTTTCTGCATGACGGAGCATTGTAATACACAGAGTATATGATATTTTAAATCCACTGAATTTCTTTATGCACAATATATTATCTAGAAATTTTCCTCAGTAACATTATTAGCATACAGTTGATGCAGTAAGTCTGGAAGGACAAGATCTTATGTAGCTTTGGGAGAGTTATGAGTCATAGTTATTTTATATCCCTATGAGAAAATATTATAATACATGTAAGTCTCTACCCCAAACAGTAACTAGGTTAACAGCATTTTGCCTTTCCATATTCCTCCATGGACTCAATTGATATGACATTCCCTATTTCTTGTCTTAAATCATTGCATAATGCTGAAATGTGCTGTTGAAGACTTCTGTATTTCACCCTACTTTTCTGCAGTGAATGAATGAAATAGCTCCTGCAAATAATTTGTATATGGGTTGGGTAAGCCGTAATATATTTTGTGAGACACTGAGATGTAAAGGTAGCATGTAAAGGCTTTAGATATTTATAGTAACAATTCGTACAAAATTAATTTGTGAATAAGCTGAAATATAAAGATATAAAGGAGAAAAATAGAACAAACAAAAACTTCAGGATAAAATATTACATTTGGAAAAGATGGTGGAAGCCTTGAGTTGTGAGGAAAGATTTATTAGCCCATGGAAAAAGAAATTTGGGAGAAACTCTAAGTCATGTAAAGTCATTAGGGATAACTGCAGCAGATATTGGAGACGCTGGAGAGACAAACTTGCTTTAGCAAAACAGTCCATCTAAACAGTCAGCGAAGTGAGCTGTGAAATGAAAAAGCACATTCTTAAAGAACGACATAAAAGAGCTGGAGCAAATAAATGGCTGATTGCAAACGTCCACATAACCTCCCTGCAAGACTTGAAGTGCCTGTGATGGTTTTGTATGGGAAGTGATTAATATCCCGAGTTTCCCAAAATTACAAATAGTATCTATATGTATTTTATTAAGGTAGAGGGGGAGAAAGAAAGGAGCTGGAGAGACATGGAGAGACAAATCAAATGTGAACCAAAGGAACAACGTGAGCCACTTTTCACAATCTGGCATTTAGCTTTCATTAGTACCTCATATATGAATTTTAATACAGCCAAATATAAAACCTGCTT
This sequence comes from Platalea leucorodia, assembly GCF_965183815.1. Taxonomy (NCBI): domain Eukaryota; kingdom Metazoa; phylum Chordata; class Aves; order Pelecaniformes; family Threskiornithidae; genus Platalea; species Platalea leucorodia. The sequence goes on from NC_138826.1 coordinate 78,878,439, forward strand.
GTTACAGAGTATTATATAAGAACAGAGGTGAAAAGCCATTGCAGATGGAATGTTGGAAATTTTTCCACTGACTCCAATGGCATCATGATTTGAGTTAGAGAGACATTCCCCATTTAGAGGTGGGATGTCATGGGTGAGGATTGAGGGCTGAACTGCATATTCATTGGCAAGGGCTAATATGGATCCAGCACTTATGTATCATTTCTTCAACCTCTGCTGTAAAATTTATACCTGTCTTAAATTACTGCAGATTTATCCATAATTGATATATCTTATCTTTAATCTAATTAAAAGGTATTTGAGGCAAAGATTGCCATTAATCATGTAAATTTGCTAAAGCAGTGCATCTTTGTGTTAAAATTTAAAGAGATTTCCACTTAATACACATATCAATATTGACTGAATCAGAAAAGTAGTCTGAGGCTATTGTGAGGAACAATATGGAAATGAATGGTGTTACTGTTGTATTTTAATTTAATACGTAAATCAAATCACTAACAGCATAGCAATTTTAGCTTTAATATTGTCTTGGGAGTGATGCAAAATGACAAACAACATGAAAATTAAATGGTTTGGAAAACAGTGATCAGAATCTGGTTGTAGTTAAATAAAGCTGGGAACATCCTGACCTTCCGTACAGCCAGATGTGGAAAATGTACTTCAAAGTCTAATGGCATGCAAGATGAATGAATGCTGTTCCTGAAGGAAATCAGCGGCCTTGTAATCTTGGAATCCACAAAAACAAGGCATATATGTAAAGTACAAAGTGATATTTTCTAAATAGTCTCAAGATATTATATTTCTTATCTGCAGCTGGGCAAACGCTTTAAGAGAAGGTATTACCTGTTCAGTTAGTGTTTTCGTTTATTTAATTTTACAGTGCTTTAACACCAGCTGTATCTTTTACCGAGATCATTATGTGTTTAAGTTTTACCAAAATAAACTCACTATAAATAAGTGTTTTTAAAAGGTATAAGTTGAAATATTTTGACAATTTCCATTATTTCAAGTTAATGCATGGGAACATTCATTTCAATTTGCTTGTGTACTAATTAGACAATAAAATAATTTTCTTTGCAATCAGAGAAAAATAATCCATAATGCTTATTTATCCAGCTGCAATGAATCAATACTTCAAGTTTTAACTACTAATACACATTAAGACTTTTTGATCAAGCCAGGCTACCATTTAAAGAAGAATATCTTTTGAAAAAAATATAATTTACAACTTATTTTATATTACTTACTGATAGAAAAATTAAAGTTAGTAGAATTTCTTAATATTAATTCTTTTTCATTTTTTAGCTATTATTTGATTAAAAATGCTGGCATTTAGTCAGATATTCGCCGTGTTATTATATAACCCTATATTTTATATAATACTGTCTTTTCCTTCAGATTTCATATTTAGGGTATCCCATCTCTGCTTCTTTTACTAAGTAGAGTAATCCCAGACAGAAATGACCACAGAGAATTCCTTGGTACAAGGAAGAGTGTGGAAAAGTGCAGGTGCACATCACAACCTGTCTGTACAGAGAAGCTGTTGACATCAAACTTTTACCATTTCATCTTCACTTTTCCCCTTTGAAGAGAAAAAAAAAAACAAACAAAACAAAACCAACACCAGAATTCATATCCAGTCAGTTCTACTTTATTCAACAAAATGGAGGAGCAGATGGCTTGAAGAATTGGTAACAAGATATGAAGCCTTTTATCTCCACGTCAATGATTTAAACACAGCTTAGGTTAATAGTGACTGAAATCTGCTCCCAGGAGACTGCTGCTCAAGTGAAAATCCTGTTGGTTGTTTCGGTACAATCTCAGTGCACTGCATAAGTGCATCTTAGTAACCAGCATCACAACTGTCATCTCTGCAGCCTCTGCAAGGAAGCTAGAAAGTAGTCCTAGGGAATGAAATACTGTCTCTAACAAATCATTCCCTTGGGAGTCCTGGGACACACTGAGAGAAAAATGCAGGTAAAGCTTTCACTGTGGCTTTTCCTGTATATGTACTTGCATGTACACACATGTATTTGCCTGGTTTTGGTCTAGACCAGGAATGAGTGTGCCAGGCACAGCAAGGAGGCCCAATCAGTAACCCATGCAGCATTGCACTAGGTGAACTTTGTTCAGGGATAAGCTTTTAGCAATTTCAGTCATCAACGCACACATTTCCATTCAACTATTTATCCTATCCGTAGCAAGAAAAAAAATCACTCCTCAACCCCACCTTGTCTGTACTTAAATAAATGAATTCCAAATAGAATTACTGTCAAACAACTCAGCAGTTCTGTAGCTCTAATGAAAGCTTTTTCCCCTTGGCCCCTCCTTGCAAACACTTAAGTAAATTAGCACAGGATAGACAAAGCCATACACAGATCAAAGGAGCAAATCATACTAAATAGCATAGGACTATTAATGTCCTCCTTTCAGACAGAAAATGAACTTTTGCTTCTGTTTTCCCAAGGTGCAGCCCCACTGTAAGGCTGTCAGATCAGAATCAATTAACTGTCTCCACCTGTCAGAGGATCTGTGCATGTATTCCTCTCCAGCAGGACATTTATGTGGCATGCGGAACCAGAAAAAATGCTTTAATCTGGCTTTTCAAATCCTAAAAAATTTAGAATTCCCCAGTTATGATACCAAGTTCTCTCTCTCCCTCTACCCACTTCCCCTGTATCTTCTGAAGAGATTTCCTTAGCCCTGTCTGCTCCAAAGTACCTTATTCAGAAAATCCCAGAGTCTGGTGATCATTTCTACACCATTTTGCATTGCTTCTTTACACGATGATTTCTACTGCCCTTCCACAACTCTCCCCGCTGCTATCTTTATGCCTCATTTTGTCTTTTTCAGATGATAATGTACCACTATTGTGTTGCTTTTGTTCTCTGTAGTTCTGAAACTTTAGAAGTTAACATGCTTTATTACCTAAATATGGATATAATTAATAGGCACTGAGGAATGAGCCGATTCATTAGCTGCTCAGAAAACTCCTTTCCAGCAGCAGGAGCTTAACCAGGATTGCCCTCTCGTGAGACATGCATATGAGGGTACAGTGCTCAGAAAAAAAAAAACAAAAACAAAACCAGTCAGAAGTGGGGCTTTTAGTTAGGAGAGGAACAACTCCTTCAGAAAAGTACAGATTTGGCATCCCAGACAACCCCCATCACCGGTAGAGGCATCCCCGGCTGGGAATAGCCACCCCACAGCCCAGCAATAGAATTCATCAAAGTGGAGACCTGCAGTGTTTGGTCACCCCTTTTTGAGCTTCTTTTTAGGATGGAGCCCAGAGACTCACAGATACCATCTCCAGAAAACAGCATGCAAGCACGGCCACTGTTGCTCCCAGCTAGGGATGCACACAGCAGTGTGTGGGCAGAGCAACTGTGTGCCTCACAGCTGGCCAGCTATGGAAAGAGATAAATGCCCTTCTCTGCAACAGGAGAGGTCAAGCTCCTTCATCCTAAAAGAAACAGTCTTCATCTGCTAAATAACCCTTCAGCTGGGATTCTTTAAGGAGCAGAAATGAGAAGATGTTGATGATGGCTTGAGGAGAAATGTTTTACATCTTTCTCTCTGCTCTGTGCTGGAAGGGACTTTGCTGGGCTCTGAAGGCAAATGCCCACCTGGAGCTATGCCAGAAAAGCCAGTCCTCCCTCCCCAGCCCAGTCAAACGGGCAGCTGGCTTACATTGCCCCAACTAAGAGAGCTACTTAATTTAAATACCTTGAGGCAGGGACCTGATTTAATTTCAAGGCCTCCAAGATCCTGCTGGTTAGAGGAATGGTTTGTCTCATATTAGCAAAAGGCAAGGTCAAAGGTAGGTTTGAATGCACGGCAGGCTTGAGTGCATTTTAACCCTTCAGTGTTTGCTTTTCTTTGATCTTGCACTTCTTGCTGCTTTATGAGAAATGGATCTAGCCAAAAAGAGGACTCAGCAGCTACTCACAATCACTTCAGCTGCATTTTTTAAAGGAATGGTAAAGAAGCTCGCTTCTTTTTGTGTGTTTGTATGTTTTACCTTTCGGGCTCTTTATAGTCTTAGTGTTTGCTAAGTTAGTGGCACAATATTAGTTTCTTCAGAATGGTATCTTTGCAGAGAACCATGAAATGTCAAAAGCTAAGATGCTGTGAAATGAACATCTGTTATTATGATTCATAGTATTTCCCCCGAAAATCTTGCAGCCCAGAAAATAATCAAGCAAGACAACCAGCCAAGTCCACTGTGATCTGACTTCAGCTTACCATAGCCTGGCCCTCAACACTGAATCATCCCCATCCAAAATCACTCAGGCTAACCCACTTTCTTTCTCATTCTCCTTATTTTGTGCTCCTCTTGAATTACTCTTCTTTCAGCACTCTGTTGTTTGGCTGCTGTCTTTGGGGTGGGGCAGGTCTCAATTTTTTTTTCTTCTGGCTGTGTGGCTTCAGCAGAGATCTTTCTTTGAAATGACACAAAATAGTTGTTCTACTTTGTTGAATGACTGATTTCTTGTGACATATATGGAACTTGTCAGCATTCACTTGTGAGATACAAGTGAGCACTGGAGAGCTTTGAAATAGTAAAAATAAGTCAACGCCAGAGAAGGACACCCAAAACTCAGGTGCTGTTTGTTCCTAGCGACCTTCGAGAGTTGAATGGGAAGTGAAACAACCTCATTTGCAGCCTTCCAATTTCCATATTTCTCTTTCTGTTCCTATTATATCAGAACAAAAAACAGCTGTTTATCAGCTCATAGTTTGCTTTGCTGATTGTGGTTTTGGCAGACGAATGAGATTTCCTCTTTTGTGCTTCTTGTATTTTCCACAGTACCAAAGTCTATTAGAGGGGAAGAGTACTGAATATTAATTCCAGACACTGCATTGTAAAGTTGTACCTGGCATTCCTGTTCAGATGCATTAACATTCCAGTTCAAATACATTAACATTCCTAGATCCTGGTCTGACCTTACTTGTGCTGATTTTACACTTATATAACTGCTGACTGCTAAGGAGTTGTCCTTAATTTACACTGCATTGCTTTTACTGAATGTTTGCAAGTACATTTACAAACGTTTGGTTATTTACTGTACTTCTATTTATAATCTTATTTTGCAAAGAAGAGGGGTTTTATCATTTATCTTGTGAGGCTGTTGCATGCATCACAATAGATAGCACATTTTTTATTCTTTTTCTTACATTTTAATTTCTTTTAATTCTTTCTTTTAATATTCTTCCTCTTAATCATCCTTCTTAATCAATATTCCCAGAATTTATGTGAAACAATTGTCCTCCTTTGACGTACATCGCTTTCTAGATCTGGTAAAACATTTCTCATGTGAGGACCAGAAACATTCAGTGGTATGTTTCAGTTGCCATGAAAGCCAGTAGCAGAATGGAGACAACCTGCTTCTAACCTCTGAGCCAGAAGACCACATTTCCCTGCACTTTTCACTGTTCTTATCTTGGCTGCTTAGAATCCTCTGAACCTCTGAGCTGAATAAGGAATTTTCTAGATACTGATGAATAAATCTAATGACTGTTTTGTGACCAGTCAAATGTGTGTGCTCTTTGCTTTCCCTCATTTATATATACCCAGGGAGAATAAAATTACTTGTATTTTAAGTTTCTAAAGCAAATTAAAGGTCATTAACAGCCCTCTGCTGTTTATTACTGATGATTATTGAATGAGAGTGAAATGAACTGAAAAGCAATGTTTCTAGACTGATCAGGTCTAACTTCCATTTTTCTACAGGGTAGATGGTCTCAGGGTGGGAGAGGTAAAGAAGTGAATTTATTAGCATTCCTGAGCCTTTAGTTGAAAGGGAAGGAAACAGAAAGAAGAAATGATCTGTCAATACCCTCAGGATTTTTTTTTATATATATTTTGAATGTATTATAGAGCTTCTGATAACAATATGTAGATCAGATAAGACTAGCAGGAAATAACAACAGAAAATCTGAGACAAAATATTAGATAACTCTTGGGAGTAATTTCCTCAGAATCAGACAAGTCATCCCAACATATATTTTATGTTGTTTACCCTTAGCATGTTATTAAAATAATACATAAATTGTCTCCATGCAAATGCTATTTCAAGGCAAGAATAATAATAAGTAGTTATGTTCTTATCATAGCCCTGTATTGTCTTCTCAGCTGCTAGTACTATTCAGGAATACCTTTTCTCCTCATTTTGTTGTGTAGCGATTCAAACACAGCTACTATTCTGAGCTACTTTGTGATTTGATTTTAAATATATTCAGCTGTTTCCCATTGGTTTACAAAGGCAGGAATGTTGATTAAAATGTGAATTAGAAAGCATCTTACTCCAGCATGGGGAAAAACTAGCTTGTCTTTTTAGAACTGGTTGGAAGATTTCCAGTGAATGAAATCTCAACTGGTAAATGGTGATTCAACAGAACTGAAGATTTCTGTGGGATCATGATGACTGCATGACAACGGTGGAAACCTGGGAGGGAGGGAGGTAGGTTCTAAGCTACCTCCAGACCCACATGGTTGAACACTGTAATACACGCTTCTTGGGCTCTCTGTTTTAGCAGAATGGCCTAAATCCCTTGTCATCTCACTGGCTTGAGATTTTCTTCAAAGAAATACATGCTATATTGTGAATTTCCAGTATTGTGTTTGCTTGGGTTTTTTCTTACAAAAAAAATAAATCCCAGATTTTCCATAGGGTGAGCATACTGATTCATGTGTAGCCTTATCCACCTTTGCTTGGAAATTCAGACTCAGCACAATTCCCAGCCTGCCACCACCCATAGCCCTGCAGTCAGCTATGAGTAATTACAATTGATCAAATATTTCCCATATGCCATTTGGAAATAGTAAGGTCCATACTTGAATGTGGTGAAGTGGATTCCAGCTCTGCTGACATTGATAGAAAGAAAGAGGTGAATTAACATCAATTATTGACTATGATGCTTTCCTGCTAAAGTCTTTGGCATCCAGCTACTAACCACTAGCAGGCACTGATAACCTCTATTAGATGTGACAGGTGTATATACTAGAAGAGTTCCTTTCCATTTCAAAGGTACTAAAGTAATCCAAAAGCTCTGTCCTATAATCTCCAAGCCTCATCTTGCTGGTTTTGTCATTATTATTATTGCCCTTATTGTTGCTGCTACTACAGCTAGTTTTATTTTCTAATCTGTTGCAAAGTCATGCACAGATATGAGAGAATTCATTATTTCCTTTGTCTTGCCATTATTTCTAAGACTGACAGCAACTCATTTTAAATGACTGACTCCCAAGAACACCCATTTTCTTTTGAGAGCTTATCAAATATAGTAAACTATGATTAGTGCATGCTAATCATTTGTATTCACTGGAGAAATTGATGTTTAATCAAGTTAATCTCATTGTCTATAAACAGTCTTTGACATCCTTTAAAGAAACAATTGTATCTTCTTTTAGGGCATTGATTCAAGGGATTAGCAATGGTTTATCTACAACCTTTTATCTCTTAGACTGCCAGATAAAAACCAGCCAAACTTGCTTTTCTCTGAAAGTTGTTAATATTACATTCTGTGGCTTAAATTTATTTGCCTAGTCACAGAGATCATACATTCTGGCTGCTGGTCTTTAATTTACCTGTTGTGTGAACCAGTCATGGGCCTCTGAACCCATGTTCAAAGTCACGTATACTTATCTGCAGTACATTCAGAGGGTGATGGCAGAGGGATAGTTGGGACGAAGGAAGAGAGGAAAGCCTGATCATGTGATAACCCTTTCATGTGTATCGTAGTGGTCATTTATCCATAGTGCAGATGGGCAGTCACAGTGTCCGTGACCTGACAACACCAGGTATCCCATCTGATGTGATCATGGAGGCAAAATTTAGTTGTCTAAATATAGCTTTCTTATGCCATTTTAGATAGTGTGGCCTCCTGCTATCGCTCCAGAAGGACAGAGGTCTCCTTCATGCCCTCTGTCATATGTCTTAACCTCATCCAGAAATGTTTGAAAGCTTAGGAGAGCACTAATGGCACAGGACATCATTGTCATTGCCCTGATGTTTAGGCAATTGAAACACGCCTCATGAAAAGATAGTCCTCATCTGTCCCCAAAGCACTGGGATTTCTGACCGTATAGACAGATCTGCCATGGACATCACATGTGGATATAGATGCACAGGGTTAAGTCAGGGATCACCACAGGCTTCAGCATCTTCTCTAGATACAGCTCCTAAAGACAAAGCAGGCATACCCTGGGGTATGCAGACAAGGGGAGTTTGTTCTTTTGTCTAAATATAAGTGTGCATGAATTTACATTTATTTTCCATGAGAACTCACACATATGACTTTCTATAAAGCTTTAATAAGGAAACAAGTTCTTTGGGATTAGCCTGAAAAGTGAGCAGAGACGCGGAGATGCCAGTGTAATAACTAAACACACATCCATGGGCATATTTCAGTATTCTTTTCCCAGCTGAATAAAAGGACAATACAGAAAGCTGTGGTCAAATACAGGATTTTATTTCATTATTGTAGTCTTGTGGTTACTTAATTAGTCAAGCATTAGTTCCAATATCTCTTTCACCAACTCAAGAAATTCCAAATAAGTCAGCCTCTTGGCAAGAAAATAATCTTCAGGAGTATTTTCACAAACACACATGAACAAATCCCAGCCAGTAATTTATGCTCTTCCAAATACCACAGGGTAAATTGTGTTACTATTGCCTAGTTGACTACTTGAACCAGTGGTTTATCATAAAGCTTTTTTGTTTCTGAAGGGATAAGGATTAATTGTTGCAGGAAAGAAATCTTAAAAGCTTTTCAAACTTTCTCTTTGGGCTGCCATTCGACCTTCTCTTTACTGAACCATAATCTCTCTATTTCAGTCTCATCTGATGTAGTTAGCTTGTAAGGACTGTTCAGTCCTCTCTGTTGTTCAGTCTGTGGCATAAGAACTCTGACCCACAAAAGCAAAACCAATAAGAAGTTGTGCTTGATGATAAGCATCCTACTAGTTTAATGTAATGGCATAGAAGAGCGTGCCCAAAGAAGGGCAATGAAGTTAGTGAAGGGTCTAGAGAACAAGTCTTATGAGGAGCAGCTGAGGGAGCTGGGGTTGTTTAGTCTGGAGAAGAGAAGGCTGAGGGGAGACCTTATTGCTCTCTATAACTACCTGAAAGGAGGTTGTAGCGAGGTGGGTGTTGGTCTCTTCTCCCTAGTAACGAGCAATAGGACTAGAGGAAATGGCCTCAAGTTGCACCAGGGGAGGTACAGATTGGATATTAGGAAAAATTTCTTCACCAAAAGGGTAGTCAGGCATTGGAACAGGCTGCACAGGGAAGTGGTTGAATCCCCATCCCTGGAGGTAATTAAAAGATGGGTAGATGTGGTGCTTGAGTACCTGGTTTAGTGGTGGACTTGGCAGTGCTAGGGTAACGGTTGGACTCGATGATCTTAAGGGTCTTTTCCAACCTTAATGATTCTATGATTCCATTACAGAATATAAAGTATTGTAGAATCCTTCTGGGTGGAAATCCGAGATGGGATTACCCCTGATGGTAAAGATCATTGTATTAGGATTGCACTTCTGAACACTTCACTGGGGAAATGGGGCAATGATGATGATCAGGAAATATTAAGCAAGACAAGAGAAACTGCAAATTTATGACAGGTAAGAAGAGTAAGAAGATCTCAACTGCCCACATACAAACTGGATAAATGCCTATTAAGGAAAAGGTGTAGAAACACAGTTGTTGCATGCAAAGAATATAAATGACTGCTAATAGAACATCTTGGTTTACAATCTACAGGAAAAATGTTATTCTAGATTTGATTTTGAGTGGAGCATAGGACCTAGTTCAACAAATATGTGTGGAAGATCCACTTTGTGGTACCAACCACCATTTCATTGAGAGAGCAGTTTAAATAAAACCATTGCATGGATATTCCTTTTAAGAAAGGCTACTGTGTAAATAAGGCAAATTGCCAAAAAAGAAAGAAGAAAAAAAAAAGAAAAGAAAAAAAAAGAGCTGCAAAAAACAAGAAGCTTCTAAACAACCTGGAATCTGTTTAAAAATTATTTCTTAGAATCTCAGGAAAAAACAGTGCCAAAATGTAAAATTAAAAAAGAAAAGCAAAAATTTGCATGGCTCAGTGGAAAAGTTTGATATAAGAAAAAAATTAGATGCTTATAAAGCAAAATACCTGTACAAACAAAGACAACAGAAAAACCCATGAAACACAACAGGTCAAATCATCCATCTCAGTGGAGGTAGGGGATGGAGATCCACACAGTAGCAAAGACACAAGGGTTGTTGATGTTAGAAACCACGGAAGCCTCTGAGAACAGTTACATAGGAATCAGGGCTTCTGCCCCAAAAAAAGGTGGCAGGATCAATATCCCAGGTGAAGTGCATTGGTGTAGATGCACACCGTTGTGCAGCTGGAAAATTATGATATAATTGCAATCACGGAATCATGGTGGGATGACTCACAAAACTGGAGTGCTGTAATGGATGGCTACAAACTCTTCAGAAGGGATAGGCAAGGAAGGAGAGGCAGTGGGGTAGCCCTCTATGTTACGGAATGTTTTGATTGTCTAGAGCTTAATGATGGTGACGATAGTGTCAAGCATTTATGGGTAAGAATCAGGGGGAAGGCCAACAAGGCAGATATCATGGTGGGAGTCTGTTACAGACCACCCAACCAGGATGCAGAGGCAGACGAAACATTCTATAAGCAGCTGGGAGAAGTCTCATGATTGCTAGCCCTTGTTCTCATTGGGGACTTCAACTTGCCAGATGTCTGCTGGACATACAATACAGCAGAGAGGAAGCAGTCTAGGAGGTTCCTGGAGTGTGTGGAAGAGAACTTCCTGACCCAGCTGGTGAGGGAGCCAACTAGGAAAGATGCTCCACTGGACCTGTTTGCAAACAGAGAAAGACTTGTGGGTGATGTGATGGCTGGAGGCCATCTTGGGTACAGCAATCACGAAATGAGAGAGTTTTTGATTCTTGGAGAAGCAAGGAGGTGGGTCAGCAGAACTGCTACCATGGACCTCTGGAGGGCAGACTTTGGCCTGTTCAGAGGAGCCTGGTTGACAGAGTCCCTTGGGAGGCAGTCCTGAAGGGCAAAGGAGTCCAGGAAGGTTGGAAATTCTTCAAGAAGGAAGTCATAAAGGCACAGGAGCAGGCTGTTCCTATGTGCCAAAAGACAGGCCATCGAGGCAGAAGGATGGCCTGGGTGAATGGAGAGCTTTGGCTGCAGCTCAGGAATAAAAGGAGAGTTTATGACCTTTGGAAGAAGGTGCAGGCAACTCAGGAAGACTACAAGGATGTCATGAGGTTATGCAGGGAGAAAGTTAGAACGGCAAAAGCCCAACTAGAACTTAATCTGGCTACGGCCGTAAAAGACAATAAAAAATGTTTCTATAAATACATTAAGAACAAAAGGAGGGCTAAGGAGAATCTTCATCCTCTATTGGACGTGAGGGGAAACATAGTGACAAAGGATGAGGAAAAGGCTGAGGTACTTAATGCCTTCTTTGCCTCAGTCTTTAACAGTAAGACCAGTTGTTCTCAGAGTACCTAGCCCCCTGAGCTGGAAGACGGAGACAGGGAGTAGAATGAAACCACCATAATCCAAAGAGAAATGGTTACCAGTCTGCTACACCACTTGGGCATACACGAGTCTGTGGAGCTGGATGGGTTGCACCTAAAGGTACTGAGGAAGCTGGCAGAAGTGCTCACCAAGCCACTTTCCATCATCTATCAGCAGCCCTGCCTAACCGGGGAGGTCCCAGCTGACTGGAGGTTAGCAAATGTGACACCCACCTACAAGAAGGGTCAGAAGGAGGATCTGGAGAACTACAGGCCAGTCAGCCTGACCTCAATGCCAGGGAAGTTTATGGAGCAGATCATCCTGAGTGCCATCACACGGCATGTACGGGACAACCAGGGGATCAGGCCCAATCAGCATGCATTTGTGAAAAGCAGGTCCTACTTGACTGACCTGGTCTCCTTCTATGACAAGGTGACCCACTTAGCAGATGAGGGAAAGGCTGTGGGTGTTGTCTGCCTGGACTTTAGTAAAGCCTTTGACACTGTTTCCCACAGCATTCTCCTGGAGAAACTGCCTGCTCATGGCTTGGCCTGGCATATGCTTCGCTCGGTAAAAAACTGGCTGGATGGCAGGGCCCAAAGCATTGCTGTGAACGGAGTTAAATGCAGCTGGCAGCCAGTCACAAGTGGTGTTCCCCAGGGCTCAGTACCGGAGCCAGTTCTGTTTAATATCTTTATCAATGACGTGGACGAGGGGATCGAGTGTACCCTCAGTAAGTTTGCAGATGACACCAAGCTGGGTGGGAGTGTTGATCTGCTGGAGGGTAGGAAGGCTCTACAAAGGGATCTGGACAGGCTGGATTGATGGGCCGAGGCCAACTTGCATGAGGTTCAACAAGGCCAAGTGCTGGGTCCTGCACGTGAGTCACAACAACCCCATGCAACGCTACAGGCTGGGGAAGAGGGGCTGAAGAGCTGCCTGGTGGAAAAGGACCTGGGGCTGTTGGTCGACGGCCGGCTGAATATGAGCCAGCAGTGTGCTCAGGTGGCCAAGAGGGCCAATAGCATCCTGGCTTGTATCAGGAATAGTGTGGCCAGCAGGACTAGGAGAGTGATCGTCCCCCTTTACTTGGCACTGGTGAGGCCGCACTTTGAATGCTGTGTTCAGTTTTGGGCCCCTCACTACAAGAAAGACATTGAGATGCTGGAGAGCGTCCAAAGAAGGGCAACGAGGCTGGTGAAGGGTCTAGAGAACAAGTCTTATGAGGAGCAGCTGAGGGAGCTAGAGCTGTTTAGCCTGGAGAAGAGGAAGCTGAGGGGAGACCTTATCGTTCTCTACAACTACCTGAAAGGAGGTTGCAGCCAGGTGGGGGTCAGTCTCTTCTCCCAGGTAAGAAGTGATAGGACGAGAGGAAACAGTGTCAAGTTGCACGAGGGGAGGTTCAGATTGGATATTAGGAAAAACTTCTTCACTGAAATGGTAATCAGGCACTGGAACAGGCTTCCCAGGGAAGTGGTTGAATCCCCATCCCTGGAGGTATTTAAAAGATATGTGGGCGTGACGCTTAGGGACATGGTTTAGTGGTGGACTTGGCAGTGCTAGGCTTACACTTGGACCTGATGATCTTAAGGGTCTTTTCCAACCTAAATGATTCTGTGATTCTGTGAAACATAAACCAAGAATTAAGAGGGTTAAAAAGTGTTTTGAAGGTCACTTAGCAAAGGATGAAAATTGATGATAGAAAATTTGTTAAGTACATCAAAAGCAGAAAGCCACCTACTAGAAGTGACAGGACAGCTTGATAACAGAAATGTAGGAGCGGCACTGGGGAGTTGACGAGGCCATAGCAGAAAAGCCCAATGGCTTCTCTCCATTGGTCTTTACTGCTGAAGGAGCTGAGGAGATTCCCATAGCTGATGCACCCTTTGTAGCAGATAGAAGTGTGAGGTGAGTTTGAAGCAAATATACAGGAAGTATTAGACCAAATAAATAAATTAAATGTTTATAAACTACCAGGACCGAATGTTATTTGCATGTGAACCACAGGACTGCTAGCCAAGCTGTTTAACTTGCTATTACAAGAAGCCCCTGGTTTGGAGCTGGATGGCAAATTTAACTCCTATCTATAGAAAGAGATGTAGAAGGCATCCTGGGAATTATAGGTCAGTGAGCCCAATGTCCATTCCTGAGAGTGTAGTCTGTGATGAAGAGTAAGAGCATTGTGCTTTTATTCTCCTCTGCACACACCAAGCAGTTAGTGAGTTATATGCATGTTGTGGGGGAGTTAATGTATGAAAGATGATCATCATGCAAGGCATTGCTTAGTAATTTTCTTCCATTTACCCTGACAGTTTGCCATAGAAACGAAGACATAAAGCCCAGCAAATCTAAAGAAAATAATCAACTGCAGCTTAATTTGGGATTAATAAGCATGTTATTTACTCTTTTGCATGTTGTTTCCCCTGTCTTTTGACTTATGAAAGAAAAATTGGTTCTCTTTAGTACTACATTTTGATGTTTTTTAGACAAACTTGTTAATGTCACATTGTACTCAAAAACACGCTGCTGCACAGCGAGCAAATCCTTCCCTGAGGTGCTGGGCCTTCAATTTCTCAAAGTCAAACTGCATAATCACTGCAGTGCTTAAAATATGTACCAAGTCTTGTAGCTTGCTTTTTCTGCCACTGATATAACTGTGGGATCCTCATTCTCAGAGTCTTTGTAGTCCAACACTTCTCAAATGTAATGTTACTTCCCCTCAGGAAAGAAAAACTTTCATAATGCTCCATGGAGGTGGATTGATCTTGACCTGAAGATCCTGGGAAGTTCTCTGCATGCTTGTGTGGGCAGTTTCAATGGTGCACACAGCACATGTTGAGACGCTCCATGGAAATCAGCAGACATTACTGAGTCCGTGAGAAACTCAGACTTGCGAGCTTATTTCTCTCAAGAATTCCCAAAGTAGGCTAACATGATTCAGGTAAGGGACCTTGGGATTTTTTGAACCTAGGAGCCTTGCTATTTTGTCTCAGTGATTATGTGATTTTACACTGATATATGGTTAACAATGATGAAAACAGGACCATTTTTGTTTCTTGATGAAGAAATGGCTTTCACATGTAAAACTAACAGAAATGAGGAGAACCTAACTGAATACAGCTATTTCTTTTCTAGGGAGAGGATGGATAAGAGGTTAATGTTTCAATATTCTACCTTTAAGAGGGCAAATCTATAAATTGAATTAATTTCCTACAGAGACAGGAATGTTGCACGCAATCTGGATAGCAAACACCACTTAAGGTTTACATGAGAACAGTTCAGAACGGTGTAGTTCAATCCACTCCACTTTCTAATTGGATTGCAGCATATCCTGCCCCGAATATAGATAGCATTAGCTGAATCTTTACTTTTATGACTATTATTATGTCACCTATGACATTTTTCAATAGAATATGACTGAAAAGCTCCTTCTACAGAAAACAAGAGACAATGAAAAGAATCTGGAAGATTAAGAAAATCCGGCGGGCTACTAAATAATTTACTGAAAGAGTAATCTTCAGAATTCAGAAAACAATCATTACAAAGCAATTACAATAGAAAACAAACAAGAAGAACTCTGTATATTTAAGATAGATTACACGGAGGTTGAAGGTTTACATTCTAATTTCGGTAAAGTCAATGACAGTGCTGTCACTGTCTTCAAAGACTAAAGAGCAGGATTCCTGGAAAAGAAAATCCAGTTTCTGTAAAGTGATACAAATGATCAAAAACACATGGTCACTGCAGATAAAGTGTGGGATAATCAACATTTTTTACCATTAATGGAAATAACTTTGCAACATTTCAGTAAGCAGAGGCTGCGTTATTATTACTACTCTTATCTAAAATCAAACTTTGAAGAGATTCGTGCCTGTTAGTGGAAGAACAAACAGTCTGACATTGACAATAGCTTACAGTGGTAGAACAATGTTATAAAGTTGTACTTGTTATTCTATATATGTACACATGAGAAATCGGGTATAAAATAAATACTTAAATAAACACATCCTTCATCTGTTGTTTGTAGGAATTCTAAGTATTTAATGTTGAAAACAAAATGTTTATTTTAGATTTATTTGTAAAATGAGCAGTTAAATGCCTCCAAATTTCATAATACATGTAACAACACCAAATTGTAATGAGTACTGGAAAGTACTCATTAAGGGATAGGCCAAAGGGGACAAATGTGTATGACACCAAGAATTTCTTCTGTCACAAGGAACCAGACTTTGGATATTACACTTCTGAAGTCAATAAAGTCAATGGCATCTTACACTACGTGCAGCCTTTCTTGATCACATGTCTATGGAAATGAAGACTGATGAAATTAGATCCTGTCCCATCTGCCAATGGACCTCATAGGAGTATAAAACAAAGAAATTGTCCTTTGCTGCCTGAGTTCTAATCTCTTAAGCCTACTTAACATTTCAGATTTCTTTTGCCTCAAAAGGCAATAAATCAAAGAAAGTAGCTTGTAATATTGTTCTTTTGCACACCAAAAAAAAAATACAACAAATGAAGAATCACCTTGTCCAACTTTATGCTCTTAGTCAATCTGTTATGAAGATCAGCACTGGTTAGCATTTGCTTCTTTAGAAGCTAAAACATACAGCAAGAAGTCCATCTCCTTAGCACACGTCATTTAATCATATCAGGCTGAACCTATGTGTTCATTTCAATTGATTCTCCTATTAAAAAGGAAAATGGCTTTCCTCAGATCTTTAATGTTTTTAGACCTAGTGGGAATCCACACAGCCATCAAACAAAGACTACTGTGGCACTGAAACTATTGAACAGCTATTGCAAGCTCACTGCAGTGATCTTTAAATAAGGTTGCTATTTATTACTTGCGCTCCCAGTAGGCAAAAAAATCAATTGAATCAGGATGAAGTAGACTGCCCTGTTTAGTTGGTGAAAAAACAAGAATGGCTGAGGTGGATAAATTGCATCTACTTTTTAAAATTAATGCACAGCAGCTCTTTTATAGGTAACAAAGGGAAAGGCGATAAGTGTTATTGCCTAAGAGATTGACAGCTTTTCCCAGCGTAGCAAGAGGGACCTGTGAAAAGAAAACCTCCATTTGTCTATGATAACTCTAGAAGGAGGAACTAACCTCGTGCCCCAGTGCTTCTGAGTGGAGCTCCAGTATTTGGCTTCAGCAGACTTTTCTCTTCAGAAAATGGTGCAGGAAGTTTGGTCACCCAGTAATTTTTTCAACTAATCAAAATTAAAGACCTTTTCAAAGTTGAACCTGTACCACAGCTCCAAAGTATTAAGGCATCTAATTCAGCAAAGTTTCAGTAGGAATTAACCATGAAGAGCTGAGCCTGCATGGCAGTCCCAGAGGCACACCAAAGCCAGGAACGGTGACTGTCTGCCCACAGCTCCCACACAGACCCTCCTCTTCTTCCTCATCCAGCCAGCCAACCTGAGAGCTGCTCAGTTAGAGTCAGCCTAGCAGGCCCTTCATGCTAAAATAAACATCAGAAAGGAGATGGAGTAAATGTAAAAAATACACATCCTTCACAGTGGATGGATTTCTGTGGATGGTATTTTTCCACAGCTTTGCAAATAAGCACTACCGCGCATGATCTTTGAGACTGAAGGCAGATGTGTGAGCCTTTTTGCCTTATGGATCTCCTCACTATCTGCTAACTGTTGATTTGTACAATGCTGCTGGGTATCTTTCACCTATCTCTATTCTCTTAGCAGCGAACAGTGAAAGGATGTGACATTTAAAGTTGTTTCTATTTTCAGGTGTTGGGACATGGAGGATCTATATCAAACAGGCATGGGAACAAGCACACTAGGATTCGATTACAAGATGTTCAGCCTGAATATTGACATTTCCCATAAACTCAGCGACAGTCTAAACAGCTGTTTTCCTCCTCACTTCTCAAGGTACATAGACAAATGGTAATAAGAGTCTGAATCTTGAGTTTCAGCTGCCTAACTCCACTTTTTTTCATTGATGTATATATTTTCTCACAATTTAACAACAGCAAAAAATCTGTGTCAGATTCTGTGTTCCAATATGGTAGCTTTCATTTATAAAGCTGTCTAAAAGCCATTGTGTTAAAGCAGACTTAGAATTTGGCAGTTTATGGCAATAGAATTTTGGGGTGAAACTGCTGGGGAGTGAGAAGGGAGCATAGCTGGGGAGCCCCACAGGTGCTCCCTGCTGTACAGGAAACTTCTGTTGCATTTCAGAGAGAAAATTCATGCATGATTTGAATTCAGAAATGTACTGAATTCAGAATTCATTATAGACCTGACGCTTTTGAGAAAACAGAAAAACACCTACAGTGTCCATTTCATGGTAGGATTAACGTTTGGGGAATTTAGAGAAATATACATAAAAAATTATAATGTCATTTCCCCATGATTCTGTCAGGGAATATATGGTTTGGGAACCGTATTGGAAATCATCCATTTCAAAACCAACTAACATGGAGCTACACAAAAATCTAGAAGAAAGAAACCCTCAAAATCCAACAAAAATGGAGCAGGAAAATACTAATTTAAACCTGAAGCAAAACTTTGGGGTAGGTGTTTGCAGTCTCAGTTTATCCACAGAAATGATATGACCATTATTACATATTTTACTAATCTCCCCAGATTAACTACTGTGTGTGAAAGTCAAATCTCTGAAGTGCCACTAACTTCAAGTAAGGTCTGTCCTGAGCTATTAGAACATGATCACAAAGATAAAACTAGTAATATTTAACTTTTGGTATCACAACAAAATGAAAAACAGGAGGGATGATTATGTGATCAAGACTATAAGTCATTTAATACTATAAAGCCTCAATCCCCCATTGTTGTTTTCTGTCACCCTTACTCTGTCTCAAACATTTGTATTCTCAGGAGTAAAGGTAACTGTCTTTTGGTACATGCATTCACATATTGCACCAAGAGAGTTTGCCTGTAATGGTCAATATGTATCTGGTGATACTAGATAATTATTTACTATATTTTTTCAGTATACAAATCCTTATTTAGTTTTTGAAAGCCCTGTTTTCAAAAGTAAATATGAAATTAATTATTATTCATGCAGGTTTGTTCTTGCAATTTGGACTGAGTCTGATAACTACCAATTACACCTCATTTTAAGCGTTCCATGTCCAAAAATTTAATTTCTCTTTAAGGACATATCCTATGCAATTCCCCAGTAAATATATCTGATCTAATGAGCTTTTACTACCTGATCAACAGTAAGGTACAAAATATTTGTTTCCAAAGTGAATGAAGAATAGCGGTTTCACATCGTTTAATGGTATGCATTAAAACATTAATCTCTTGTAGACATAGAGTAAGAACATCACAGATGTGATGCAGAATCTTCAGTATTTTACTGCAAAATTGAAAGTCATTATTAATTCATTCTATATTAATTATGATAGCCATTAATCACAATGATCTTGTTCAGCATTCAGATCACTAGAAAGAATATAATCACTTGGAAATTCAATGCTTTATTCCAGAAGGACTGAGTCACTTAAGGTGACTCAAAAACATTATTTTCATAGCGATATAATGTCCAGTTATCAACTTGATTAATAGTTTATAACTTGAGCCATTTACTAGGTTTTCACTTTGGTTCATGGAAAAATGCAGTTTTTGGAAATTTTTTTCCTTATGAATATTTCAGCCCAATGGGGAAAAGCAGTGCCTTTTCAAAACTGAGCACATCAAATCACAATGAGGCAAAACTTGTATGTGTTTTGTCTGAGTATCCCAGCCAGAATACCCATTACATAATAGCAAACATTTTACCTGGATTTTTTTCGAATACATCTAGGGCACATAGTTAAAAAGAATTCTGAAGACTAGTCCCAGCCTGTTGTATGACAGGTAATGACCTATCTATTGCACATGCACATCCAAGCAGAGGCCACATCTTGCTCATTTCAGCTTAAATTCTCTGCAGATACTTCCCCACAAATGAAACTGTAAAGCTTGTCATTCACTATCATAACAAGAAATGCTTTTCTGTGTCCAAAAATATATTGGCAAAGAATTAGAAGTGTCTTATGTGACAGGTGTGGATGATACTCAGTATAACAAGACTTGACACCTCAAATGGCACCCCAAACACTTGAGAGCATAAACACTTATGCTATCTCTTTATTTCAATGACAATTCTAGTACAGTTCTTACCTTTCTTCATTGCACACAGAAACTTAACAGGTGGAATAGCCTTATTACAGTTCATGCACAAAATTCAAATCCTGAATTTCTAAAGTTTCTTTTTCATCACTAACACAAGCCTAGCTGTTCCCATTGTGTCATGTGGACAATGACACCCTTCATCACACAATCATCCATGATGAATTTGTGCCTCCATGTTGTCCTGCTCAAGTCAATGTGATTTTTCTTATCTGCACAACTAAGCACGCAAATTTGTAGTACTGTGGCCTGCTAGAACAAAATCCTTCTTGACACAAGTGTTAAAAGTCAAGCTGACACATCTTATTTGCTGCTATAAAATTTGGTATCAAATCACTCTTATCAGAATTAGTGATTTCAAAATTGTTGGAAATGAAAAGTGAAGCTGAAAAACAGCAGAACCAAGGTGGCATTTGAACCCCAGAGAAATCTGTGTCAAAATCCTTGTTGGTTTCAGTGGAACAGCAGTTCCTTCACGCACTATAGCAAATCAGTAAGACTTACTGTGAACTTCAGGTATCCTACAGCTTTGCAGAACACTCTGAAGTCTTTCATAAAATCCCCCAAAGCACCTGAGAAAAGGTATTGAGAAATGACTGAAAAGGTCAAAAGTAAAAAGACAAATGAGAGAAGGGGAAAAAAAGACAAGCTCAGCCAGAAGAGCAGATGCAAGGGTTGAAAACAGGTGAGGTGCACTGACGATTATAGGAAGAGAGAGATCTTGCTTAGTCAGAGCTCTTTTTCCCTGTGAATGAGCAGTAAAGAGAAAATGACTGAGTAGCCTATCTTCACTTTTATTTGTGTTGCTCCTGAGCTATAACAATATGGTTCAGCTTTTGTACATAAGTTAAATTAGTATGGTGGAAAATGGAAGTGTCTGTAGTCTGAATGAAAGTCACAGGCATCAAACTTCTTATGTTGCAAGCTTCTAAAGCTTAAAATCATGTAAACTGTCAGAAAAAATGCTGACGAGTACAGGAAGCCTCATCCCTTGTAAATCAGATTTAGACTGGACAAAGGCACCACAAAATATGCTAAACAGTGCAAGATTGCACTGCTGAGAGGTTGCACAGGATGACCTACTTGGCTTTTGCTGTCTTTAAATTATGTAATTCTCCTTAACACTGTATTAAGATTTTGAGGCAAAGCCAAAGTCTCCTAAAACCATTTGCCAATCCTTTTAAGAGAGAAAGCTAAATAAACCCTCAAAGATTCCCCCAGAACATCTCCATGGCTGGTAGAGGAGAGAGGGGTCCTACAGGGATGGCTTTCTTTTCTCCTCTTTTTCCTGAACGTTTCCTCTGAAATGCATCTAGGGCAATATTTTATAAATGCAAGCTCTCTGTGGAATGTTGAAATCCCTGCCAGAATGAGAGCCACAGCTGCTGCTGGGAGGACGTGAGTGGAGACTAGCTGAAGGGTACAAGCAGATGCCTGCAGCAGTGGTGGCTTGATGTGGCAGCAGCTACCCCCACAGGGTGCAGGCACTGCAGAGGTAGAGGAGCACAGCAGCCTCTATGCCAAAAGCTGTGCCTCCTGGAGACAAATATGGGTAGGAAGAGGTGGTGGGGAAGTGTCAGGAAACATGAACCTGGGCTGTTAAGTCAGGAAGGGATTTGGGAATAGTTGGGCAGAGGGCAGGGAAGGCTTCAAGATGGGAAGACTTGAGTGATGGGAGGCAAGGGAATGGGCTAAAAGGGCTCAGAGCAGTTCTGAGAGAGGAAAGATGAGGGACGGGAGTCCTGAGGCAACTGAAGGAAAGATGGGAGGCCTCTGCATTAGCAAGGGTCATGGGGCTCAGGGCAGCAAGCACTGAGAAATTGCCACAGGACTCTCCCTCATCCAGGAACCTGAACTCTCATTTGGTGGCAAGAAAATTAGAGCAAGACTGTACAGACCTTCCACTTTCCCCAGATCTGCAATTTACCTTCACTTTTGCTTTCAGAAATATAGACAGCTTGAAAATAAGGGCTAAACTTTGTGACTATTAACTGTAATGTCAGATCTGAAGGTAATTTGGAACTGAAAACTTCTTTGCTTCACATCTACCCCCTTCCTTACACAGTTACCCCATAGAAGCTTTCCTTTTGGCAAGCTGGAGTTTTAACTTGGCTATTCTCATTTTCACTGGTTCTGTCTCCACTGCTCTTTTCAGCCACTCTAAAGACCATGCCAGCAAGAGCACCTCAGACTCATACTTGCTTGTGTCACAAGCTATCATAAATGAGGTTGGAAAAGTGGAAAAGTAAAAGTCGTAGAAGGCACCATGCAACAAGAGAACAAGGCATATTGTTGTGAGGGGCTGCACTGCCATACACTCTACAGGGCATATCTCCGGGAACATGACCTAGTGGTGTGTCAAGAGCAACAGCAGATGAATCTAAGGATTCTGGGACCCACCCCAGAAAGAGGTTGCCCAAAAAGGGCAGTTCGTCTTTTCCTTACTGGATGTGCTAGTTGTGGCTGGACCCAGATGGAGACTTGCGACCTGTTTCCAAGGTAAGTGGCTGTTTTTCAGCCCTGGGGATGGGCGAATGGTTGAGGGGAGGCCTGGATACTCGATGAGAAGCTTGCGCTTGCACTGTTTACAGAGAGACCACATTTGTAGTGCCTTTGTCACATCAAGGCGGTGGTCTCTTACATGTCTTTTACTCCTAATAGAGGGCTGACCTGGGCTACATGGCATGCAGGTATGTCCTTATGATACAAGACTGCCACATGATACTAGAGATTAATCTGTGACAAGAAGAGCCTGAAAGTATATGGATTTGCTGAATGGCTCACGGGTGTTCCTTATGCAGATCCATGCAATGGGATGCTGTGTGTGCAGCTCCTCCCTTTTCTCTTTCTCAGGTGGGACGTGTGCTGGGGGTTGCTGGGCATCTGGCATGCTCCATGTCAGGGTGATTCACAGTGTGCCTAAGGATGTTCTGGCAGGCACTGAAAGGGCAGCTTCTCCCTGCCAGTTTCCTCCAGCCAGATTGTGCTCAGGATGTCCTGGAGGGCATTCCTGGAGTCAGACACTGTGGACACTCAGAGGATTCGCTTTGAAAGCCACATGAAAACGCCAGAAGTACTATAGCTGTGCAACATGGACAAAACCAGAAGCTCCTCTGTTGCTGTTATATCCAAACATGAGCTCAACACAGACCCACCGTGTCTGCTGTATCTGTGTCATGCAGAAATCCTTTAAAACTCCCGAGAATTGCACTGCTTTCAATTTGAGAAATGCAGCATAAATAATGGATGCCTCATCTTGAAAACAAGGGAATATATTTCAAGTGAGACTTAATATATATTAAAATGTCACTGATATCTTCAAAAAGGAACATATAGCAAACTTCCTTTCTGTGTTTAATAACTTTTGTACTGTTTTCTCCAGAGAAAGGGAAATGTTGAAAGTAGGTCCTGGAATGAGGGCAGTTATTGGATGGAAAGAGGGATGATATTTTCTATTCAAACACATATAAATAAATATTTTCTATGTAAAAGTTGATGTAATAACATTAATTTCATTACCCTTACAACTGTTTGCATGTTAGCTGGAGAAACGATAAAATGTATATATTCTCTGCATGTTTCTGCAACTGGATAAGCAGCTGCATCCCAAACGAGCCTTTCACAATTCCTGCATTGTAGTCTGTGGCTTCATTAAAGCAGTGTGCACCACTCTTCCATAATGAGGTGTGTGTTCTGTTGTGAGTAATAGAATAATTTTCTCTGTTGAGCAGACTGTTATGTAAATCAGGAGAACTTAAATTCAAGGAGACTTGTTTTCTTTGCCTCTTTGTTACCCCAACACTACATTCCTCTTGGTCACCGTGCTAAACCTGAAAAGGAAGACTTCTATTAATAAAAAATGGAATTGGAGAAAATATATTACACCATCTCTATGCCTGTTAAATTAATAATAAACAAGTGATGAACAAAAATTGTGATTCATTATGCATTCTATGACAAAAAGAATAATTTATAAATTCCAAGTAATGTTATTTCTTCTGTAATAGCAAAATGAATCATCAGCTTTTAATTTTCTTCCATAACTATCTAAACCTTTTTAATAGGAGGTTTGTCTGTCTCTTGAGGTGTCTAGCAATGTCTGATGGAAGTTCTTGAATTTTAGAGTTATGTCAGTAATGTATCAGCTAAAAAAATTGCACCAGATTAATTGCTTTCAAATTCAATTATCTCTTAATTCATTACAGTTATTGTTATATTACTCCCTGAAGTTTCATCTTAGATGTTACTCTATGTCCAACTATATTTCAGCTACTGGATTTAACAGTGTATGCCTCACAGAAACAAGTAATTTACAGCATTTTTCTAGTTGAAAATAAATAAATTAATTGTCACCAACCCCAACATTCAGGTATGTTTGAAAATTTGACACTGTGCTAAAGCTTGTTAAAAAGTAAACTAGTATTAAGTAAATTTTGTATTGCAACCTATTATGTGTTCTGGATGACCTGCTGCTTGTTTTATAATGCTGCATCTTTAATGTTTTTAGTTCCTATAGATGTCATTGGAATTTTAAAGACTAGTTAATACAGTGCAGTTATTATAACTCAGTCACTGATATGGAAGAATTTGTAACATTTTCCCATCAAAGTCTGGCATGCCCTGCATACATCGACTGTGTTATCTACCATGGCCACTGTTTTGTGTGGGATATTAAACAGGATTTGATGCATCTGTATTTTTTGTGTGTCACACAGAAAGGAGGAAGCAAAGTTGGCCAGAGACAAATGATATGACCTGTCTTATAAGAAAAAACACCCAATATTGCAGAGATTTTGTCCATTGTCATGAACTTCTGCATCTTCTGTGATAGCTTGCACGGTGATTATACGAGTACAACTTGAAGGGAAAAGAAGACAAGTCATACTGGATGGATAGTGGATCTGGGATATGTACCCTGAAATTCATAAGATTTTATCTGGTTTTAGCCTTGGATCTTTAAACTAAATCTCTTAGAAAATGATGCTTCCACATACTGTAATTAAAGTGGGACACTGTAGCCCGCCTATAACACAGAAACCTTTATCTTACCACTTGATACATGTAAGATAGGAGTATGCTTACAAATGCTTTTGAATTCTTAAAACATGCAGTTTGTTAAATATTTTCAGCTTGTGATGGAAGTTAGACATTTTATTGTGGGGAAGCTTGATGAATAAGGCATCCTTAAGAATCAGAGAAGATACCAATACAATGTATTAACATTTTTTTCATTTCTAATGTATTCTCTACTTGTGTTAGAAAGCTCATTACTGAATTATGACTGAGATCATAGTTTTGTAGCAGACCAGCGTGGGAAGATACTCCTGCTCTGGTAGAACTATTAGTATCTTTGACAGTGGGGAATGAATAAGCTCCCTAGGGCATGGCATGTTCCCTTGTTCTGTGTTTGTGTTGTGCATCGCATACTAAGAGCTCGGCTGAAGACCCAAGGATCTTCAGTGCACCCCTGGCACAAGCCATGCAGGTAATCCCATTATCTTCCACCTCACAGTCTTTTTCATGTTTCTGTCTTCATGGAGAAGTATTTAACATAAGATGGAATTTGTCTTGCCTAATTTTAGCTATCTAAATGTTAGGAATCAAGTATAAGCTGATTGCTCAAGACAGACTGTAGTCAGAGGAGAAAGACAGGCTTCTCCAAACAGCAATTCCTCCCACCCTACTGTAGCAATCTGAGTGAACTGCCATGCTCTGGCAATTTCCATCTCTCTTTCCCTCCCTTGAAACAGGAGACCAAATGCCTAAGTTCAAAGTGACTGCTGTAAAATATATGCATTCCCCTAAAACTTTATTTTTAAAACTTCTAAAATGATAAAGGAACTGTGTTCCTGTATCTTTATCTTCCATATCTACTAGGTTTAGAAATAAATTAAGCTTCTTAAAACAGATTTCTTTTTCCCTTTGTATGGCTTTTGCATTTGATAATATAACTCCAATTCTGTTCTCCATCCCTAGAATAGCTGAATAGGAATTTTTAATTTAGAATCCTTCTTCTCCATGTGCCCATGTTCATAATGTTTAAAATGGGCTCTTCCAAACATGAAAGAGCTTTATTAGTAATTGTCTCCTGAAATCTAAAGCTAGGCTTTAGTTTCAGCTAGTTATTATGAAAGTTAAATATTATGGATGAAGGAAAGGCTATGAATGTTGTCTACCTGGACTTTAGTAAGGCCTGTGATATCGTTTCCCACAGCATTCTCCTGGACAATCTGGCTGCACATGGCTTGCACGAGTATACTCTTCGCTGTGTAAAAAACTGGCTGGATGGCCAGGCCCAAAGCCCAAAATCTATTTATTCTGTCATAAAATCATTTAGGTTGGAAAAGACCCTTAAGATCATCAGGTCCAAGTGTAAGCCTAGCACTGCCAAGTCCACCACTAAACCATGTCCCTAAGCGTCACGCCCACATATCTTTTAAATACCTCCAGGGATGGGGATTCAACCACTTCCCTGGGAAGCCTGTTCCAGTGCCTGATTACCATTTCAGTGAAGAAGTTTTTCCTAATATCCAATCTGAACCTCCCCTCGTGCAACTTGACGCTGTTTCCTCTCGTCCTATCACTTCTTACCTGGGAGAAGAGACTGACCCCCACCTGGCTGCAACCTCCTTTCAGGTAGTTGTAGAGAACGATAAGGTCTCCCCTCAGCTTCCTCTTCTCCAGGCTAAACAGCTCTAGCTCCCTCAGCTGCTCCTCATAAGACTTGTTCTCTAGACCCTTCACCAGCCTCGTTGCCCTTCTTTGGACGCTCTCCAGCATCTCAATGTCTTTCTTGTAGTGAGGGGCCCAAAACTGAACACAGCATTCAAAGTGCGGCCTCACCAGTGCCAAGTAAAGGGGGACGATCACTCTCCTAGTCCTGCTGGCCACACTATTCCTGATACAAGCCAGGATGCTATTGGCCCTCTTGGCCACCTGAGCACACTGCTGGCTCATATTCAGCCGGCCGTCGACCAACAGCCCCAGGTCCTTTTCCACCAGGCAGCTCTTCAGCCCCTCTTCCCCAGCCTGTAGCGTTGCATGGGGTTGTTGTGACTCACGTGCAGGACCCAGCACTTGGCCTTGTTGAACCTCATGCAAGTTGGCCTCGGCCCATCAATCCAGCCTGTCCAGATCCCTTTGTAGAGCCTTCCTACCCTCCAGCAGATCAACACTCCCACCCAGCTTGGTGTCATCTGCAAACTTACTGAGGGTACACTCGATCCCCTCGTCCACGTCATTGATAAAGATATTAAACAGAACTGGCTCCGGTACTGAGCCCTGGGGAACACCACTTGTGACTGGCTGCCAGCTGCATTTAACTCCGTTCACAGCAATGCTTTGGGCCCTGCCATCCAGCCAGTTTTTTACCGAGCGAAGCATATGCCAGGCCAAGCCATGAGCAGGCAGTTTCTCCAGGAGAATGCTGTGGGAAACAGTGTCAAAGGCTTTACTAAAGTCCAGGCAGACAACACCCACAGCCTTTCCCTCATCTGCTAAGTGGGTCACCTTGTCATAGAAGGAGACCAGGTCAGTCAAGTAGGACCTGCTTTTCACAAATGCATGCTGATTGGGCCTGATCCCCTGGTTGTCCCGTACATGCCGTGTGATGGCACTCAGGATGATCTGCTCCATAAACTTCCCTGGCATTGAGGTCAGGCTGACTGGCCTGTAGTTCTCCAGATCCTCCTTCTGACCCTTCTTGTAGATGGGTGTCACATTTGCTAACCTCCAGTCAGCTGGGACCTCCCCGGTTAGGCAGGATTGCTGATAGATGATGGAAAGTGGCTTGGTGAGCACTTCTGCCATCTCCCTCAATATCCTTGATTGCATCTCAGCTTTGTGAAGCTGTGCTAGGATTGGCAGTTCCCACAGTTTTGTCGTTTGTCTACTATCTAGCAGATTTCTTAGATTTCACTTCTTGTAACTGAAAGGTGACTTTCATTAAACAACAGCAACAATTAAAACAACAACTACAACAGCTGTCGTCTTTTCCCAACTCATTTTTTTAATGAAGAGCCTGAAAAAATTACCTAAATATATGTCAAGTGTATAAAAACCAGGAGATAAATAAGAATCCAAAATGTATTAAGATATTTGTTGTTGCAAGGCAACAATATACTACGTAGCATAATGCTTGCATTTTGAATATTATGGCTGGGAATACTATTAACCTGAATTCTCCTCTGGAGTCAATGACAATTCATTGTTAGGAGCTTTTTTAGTGGTAACGAAAGAAGAGCAGTAAAATTCTAAAGAAAGAACATCATTGATCTCCAAGAGCTAAACAAGAGCTTTCCAAACACCTAGGTATACCATTGCAAGCTTTCTTCAAAACTCTCTTAATTATAGAAGGCATAATGATCTGTTTTATTCAAAGTGAATCCCTTTGTTTTGATGGTACTAATGCACTACAGTAAGTGTATGATGATAAGGTCTATGATAATAGTATAATAATAAAGGCTCAAAAAAGGAAATAAATGCTTTCACATTGGAGAGTGAAATATTGTCATTTTTCTTGTGATTTATGGTCTGTCGTGAAAGGCCTCGTCCCATTGAGCCGAGTAAAGAGTACACAAGGGTTTCTTTACTTCTCATTATACTACTGATGTAATCAGATCTGACCTTGATACTTGACAGTGTAAGAAAATTATGGAATGGTCTTTCACAGATATTAATTTAAGTTTGACACCTTACTGGCACTTTGTAGATTGTAAAAAATACATTAGGTGCTTATATTTCAGTTACAAGAAAAACTGTAATTGCTTGACCCAAGTTACTTGGTAAAGGCACCTAGTAAATGAATACATATACAGTGAAAAGAAAAAAACAGTAAATATTGCATGTAAAAGGAGGACACATAGTGATTTACTTTTTTGTAAAGAAGTCAAGAGAAACAGCACTTGGTGAATACTTATTAAGTCATGATATATGTTCACAGACAGAATATCTGTAATAATACTTGGAAGCTGAAAGGTATTTGAAGGCTTTAGATTCCACTATTTTTTTACTTTCCTGGTTTCAGTGGCAACTGGGGATATGAGCTGCTTTTGTCCTCAACTTTTTTACTTATAGAAGCACATTTTTAAAGTGAGCGTTACTTACTCTTACAATAATCACTCATATGTTTTAAAAAGTGAATGAATAAAACCGGGCATGTAAAACTCTTGACAAATTTGCAGGCCTACAGGTAAAACACAACTCTGAAAAGAAAACAATTCCAGTTAATTATTGTGGAAGTTGAGTCTGGCCCTTGCTTAAGCAATTTTTAAGCAAAAATAAGAATTGTTTATAATACCAGGATCTACCTCTTGTCCTTTGCTCCTGTCTTTCTTGCCAGAGCATATCTGCATTTGTGAAAAAACAAGATTAAGAACAGGTCCTCTCTCTTAGAGGACACGTGTTAAATTTATGTTGATATTTCCACTTCAAGTAAAAGCAGTGCTCAGTGATGCTAATTTGGATCATCTCCAATGAAAGGAAAAGTTTCCACTCATTCCCATGTTTTTCCTTGCCCAAAGTGAAGGATGTGTTACAAGGCTTCCTTTGGGAGCATTCGGGAAGTGCTTTGAGATCACTGGTGAATGCCGTTCTGGCAGTGTAAACTACTCTTAGGATACATTGAAAATCTACCACTGGAACTATTCCTTGGCACAATAAGCCAATTACACCAGACTAAAATACTACATGATCCTATATTGATTCTGTCAAATTTATCGAAGGAATTCAGTGATTAAGACAAGCTGTTTCCTTCTCTGCCTGGTTTCTTATCTGCCTGCTTGCCAGAGTGCCTGAACGGAGTGCCAGCCTGCCATATTCTTTCAGCTACTGAATTTCCACTTTCCTGTGGAGTTATGCTGTTGACTCCTCAGGGACTTAGGAAGATGGGATGCATCTAGCTAAAGAGAAAGCTGAAAATGCAATGATTTTCTGTTTGTGGTTCCTTTTCTTTTTAAATGGATTTTTTTAATCACAATTCCTCTTTCACACAAAAAATAAATCCAAATTTTTAACTTTTCATCTCCATTCAAGAATATTATTACTTAAAGTTAAATTTCTTGCCAGATTTCTGGTAAACTCTAGGTAAAACAGTATCTTTTTTCTTTCTTGGTCCCTGATCATGGGGGAGCATATCTGGAGGCCAATAGAACAGTCAATCACTTAACACAAAATCTTATGTAAAAGTCATTTGAGTATCTTGTTCTATATTTTTCTGCCAAAATTTAAACCAACCGAAACATAGGAACTTGAAATTTATTCCAGATATCCACCTCAGTGTTGGTCTTCGATGGTACTACTTTCAAAGTACCTATTTTTGTCAGGTTTACATGACAACATGAGTCTCGTTTATATTCTACTTAGAAATGGTTTTTGTATAAGAAAACATTGAAGGCTGACACAAACGGGTTAAGTTCCCACCAGCTAATATTTTTAAAACCATCCTTCCAGCAGCAATCTCACTTTTCAATGCAGGTCCACATTTAATTCTGTTTAGATTCCCATACAGGCAATATAGGTCTATGGACCGGGTATGCTTGTCTTTCCTGCATCTTCCAGAATTTGAAAGCACCAGGGAACTGTGAAAAGCAGCAATAACTCAGCATGAGACCTAACAGAATGCGTTTTCCAATTTAGGTTCAATTGTTCCCATATTTTACCTCGACTGCTGTTTAAGTCACTACAGCAGTATTCTATGAAAAAAAGATTTTAAAATATGGTCTTGTAGAAGGAAGTGAAAAAGTGAAGAGGGCAGCAACTTTTAAAGAAATTGATATCTTTCACAGACTAAACATTTCATGTAATCATTGTAGTGTATAAAAGTATATAACGAAGACTACCTAATCAAATGTATTACAAGAAAAGAGCGGAAAGTTAAGTATTTCACAGAAGAATGTCACGCACAGCAATATGAATGGTAGGTAACTTGCATTGAAAAGCACAGTAAAAGACAACAAGGAGTGATTCAGGAAAAGGAGAGTGAATGAGAAGGTGGCACCACTTTTCAAATCCTACCCGTAGTTATTAACTCCTTTTACCTCCTCTTTTTTATGTGGATGCCTATATTAAGAGTGTATTTTAGGTGCTCATTGCCAAAAAATATTGAAAATACTGATGATAGCAACTCTGAAAATGAGGTTACAGGTATCTACATTTGAATGCCAAAAGAAGGAAATAGCAAAAGTTGGGATTGTTTTTGAAAATACATAAGTAGCAAAAACACACAGTGTTGTCCTATTAGAGTGTCAAGATTGGGATATTTCTACAGGAATACATTTCACAGGAAAGACAAAATAATCAGGGCAGCACATAAAGATGCCATGGCAGAGTGGAAGATTTAGTTGTACAATCATGTCAGATACAAGAAAATGTGCCGACTCCCTACTACCTTTCCTAAAGGAATTAAGAAGCCAGCTTGCCCAGAATAGTACATGGCTGGCTTTCATTCTTCTTACTTTCTTAAAAACTGAGGTAAATATGCTCTTGTGGTTTTCCTGAGCTTTCAAGATTAGCTAAATTTCACCAATACAACCCACCTAACCCAAACTGGAAACTGAAATCACGTTACAAAACATGCTATAATATTAAAACATTTTTGACAACCTTCTAGTTAAAGCCACTTCAGAGCCCATCTGAAAACTAGCACAAACTTCTATGCGTCTACATCTTCACAAAATTTCCTAAGTTCAAAGAGAGAGTTATTTAAGCATTTTATCTTTTTTGAGAAATATTTTATGGGACAGGCCACCAGAGGGAAGTACTGAACGGTCTTAAGAGACACAGCATTTGAGCAAGTTTTCAGTCTTGAATGAAATGCCATATGGCTGGGGGTTTTGGATTTGCCTCTCTGAGGAAGCTGTGACAAGTGGCAAAGTTTATTTTTCATCTTAATCTTTCTATGGCTCCAATTCTTAAGGCAGACTTTTCTCCTGAAGAACAATTTTAGATTTTCATTGCCAAAAAGGAGATTCAATGCTGCTTGTGAACACCTCTGCTCATTGTGCCTGGACTCTCTGTATTTCTAGATCAACAAGAAAATAACCTGTTGGTCTAAATAGGCTTTTTTTTAAGAAAATCAACAATATTTTACAGAAGCCTGTCAAGAAACTATTTTTTCATTTATGACCAAAAAAATAAAGAGATTGCACAGATGGGTCAGCCAGGAAGATTAAGCAATGATATGAATTAAAGGAGAACACAGTATAGTGGGGTCTATGTGTTCAAAGATAGGAAGAAACACCTCCGCTCTTCCTACATTTTAAAAATGTGCTTTGCCTGTTAGTGCAACTTAATCAGCAAGTCTTTGAAGGGCACAACAACTTTATTGATCCTAAAAAATTAACAGAAACAACACTATTTAGTTTCACATGACAGCAGATGGCACTCTATAACTATTGGCATGTACATGTATGACTGCACATGTGTATACATACACACATAATCAAAAAACCATATTGCTTTCCAAATAATGAGACCTCAAAAAAGTCTAGGGTCTAAGACTATGATGCTGTTTTCTCTCAAAATACATTTGAAATACAAAATGTCTCTATGCAAGATTTTAGAAAGGTTTTCACAATGGAAGATCTTATACAGAAGAGAAATAAAGTCTCTTTCTATTATATTTTTTTTGTCTCTTGCTGCCTTTCCTTGTCATAGAAGTCACCTTCCTTCAAAATATGTGTATTGCTCTTTATAGATGAAAAGAAGATGTACATAGGGATGGGGTTTTTTGCAAACACCACACTGGAGTATCTGCTCAATATTTACCAGAGATCCCAAAAAGTACTTAACATGTTAAGACTGTGTTAAGAAGAGGAAAGAGAGGAAATATGACATTATCCATTGCAGTCTTATTAGCATATGCAAGAAATATGATAATAACATTATATGAATGCTATGTTCTCATCTTGAGTTTTATTCTCTTATTAGATGGAGAAATAAAATTAATGAATAAAGCTGGAGAAAGCTGAGAAGAATAATTATCTAAGAAAGAAGCAACAGTGGTGGTAGGAGAATAATGTCAGCTGAGAATAGATTGTTATTGCATGCCAAATTACACTATTATTTTTGACCGTAGTGGGTGGTTTTGCTTGAATAAGGACTATAGTGTTAAAACCAAATATGCATACAATACATATGTTTGAGCAAGGAAAACACTTGAGAGTTTGGAGCATGGTCTGTAATTTGAGGATCAGGCCTAGCTTTCTTTGTAATGTAAATAGTCCTGCATTTCTACCAGCCAAGAGAACAGCCCAGTTCTTATAGTAGCTGTGTCAATGCCAAAAAAAAAAGTAACATCAGTGGTGACTAGGAGAAAAATTTTTCTGGTTATTACTGTTTTTAAGAATCTCCCACTAACCAAAGAAGCCAGAGCAGCCTGTCCTGAAGTACTGAAGACCAAATTCATCAAGATTATATTCAACAATGGGACTCAGACCAGTTTGGACTCACATCTAGAGGTGTAAGGACGCATGCTTGCATTTAGGTACAGGTTTTGTTTGATCCGTAGTTAGGGGAGAACACTTGAGACTGTGCTACCTCTTATTAAAGACTCAAGTGTGACCCCATGGACGGGCTAGATCAGACCATTATATATACACCAGATCCTTTTGGGGTGATATTGCAGAACCAGCAGTGACTAAAGGCTCTGTGCACACGAGATGGATCCTGATATTACCTGTTAGGTTGGGAACCATCTGCAGTCAGATCTCCGTCTCACTCCACACTGCTAAGTAATCCTAGGATTACTAGGTCACTAGACTTTATTCTGCTTCCTGACCTGATGCTCTGATGGAGGCATACACATATTTAGTTAATTTAGGACCAGACCTAATAGAGGGTTTAAGCATTTAAAATGTGAGCTGGGAGCTTAAATTCTTCTGTAGTCCCAAACGATGACTCTGGATACACGAGTTTAGTTTCTCTCTAATCCCAGTGGTGCCCAGTTGATAGAGGTGTAGCTCTTCCTCAGTGTTGACTTAGGTGAGAAGTTTGATGCATAAGGCATGGCTGGGCCTGGCACTCCTCCATCTCCCTATCTAGAAGGATATGGCTTGGCAAGCATTCTCCCAGCACACCTAAGCACACCCCAATAGGGACAACAACAAGACAAGTGTAATTATTGCTACTGTCTTCTAAAATGTAGCTCCTGCTCTCATTTTATGACTGTGAAATTGCTAGAATATTCATAACAAAATAGGACACTTTTTTTTTGAGCAAAAAAAAAAAACACACTAGGAAAAGATTTTAACCATCATGCTACATGTAACTTCCTATAAAAAGGTCTTTGTGCAGCTGGAAAGGTATTCAGGGAGAAATAGAGAAATTCTGGACCCTGTCCTGATGAAACTAAGCTATAGAGTAAAAAAATCAGGATCGATTGGATTGAAAAATGAACAAATAATGAAGCAGAATATATGAACTTGGTTCATAGCTTAATGGTTAAGGCACTGGCAATAGGATATCCGGATCCTAATCCTTTTCCAAACAGCCTTTACACATTTTTTGCACAGTGAATGTTCCTTAAATCCTTATAAAGCCTCTGATCAGGACAAGAAGCCTAGATGACTGCCTCTAAGCTAGAATACAGAAAAAGCAGTCTTGCTTTGTGTTGTGTCTTGCTCGCTTTATAGAACAATAAATCTTGCATTCTTTTGCACAGTAACACTGCTTCAACAGGAAGAGCTGGAAACGTCCCCCCTTTCTCCCACAGTGCATTAAAGTGTCTATAATGGTTAGGAAGCAGCAGAAAATACAGGTGTGCATCCTGTTGGGTAGATGAGAGCATGAAATAAGCCTTTCCCTGCTTCTAGGATGAGTGCTCAAATTGTATCCCCAGGAGAAATTGCTTATCTAGCTGTCTTTTAGGAAAGTCAGCTTTGTAATTTTTTTCAGGAATCTGTTCCAGTTGCATGTTGGATGCTCTGTATGATGGCTTGTGAAATAGCCACTGAACTGTTCAGCCCTGAGAAGACAGAGCTACCCAGGGAGGCAGGAGGAGGACTGTGCCTGGGCAGTCAGGGATGTGCTACTACTGTCTGGCAGCCCCTGAGCTGGGCAGGACTTGATTTCAGTTTGGGACATAGGCACCAAACTTCATGTTGCACTTGAGTGCACTCTTTTATGTCTTTCACTAATATATGAGGCCTTAAATGCAGTATGTTGGGAGTCTGAGGGCCTGGTCCGAACCTTTGGTGGGCAAAAGGCATTGACAGCAATGAGCTTTTGATTCAGCTCAAGCCACTACACCTCTTTAGAATATTTTCCATAGTATGTGAAGCATTTTGAAAGCTGGTTAAGAGGAAACCACAATGGAGAAATCCATGTTTGATTTCCTCTCCTGCAATTATTCCCAAGTCCTATTTTCAATCTGCATTCTGCTTATTTTCAGCAATTCCCCCTAGTGTGCGATTCATCTGGCTTGGCAGCTGCTCTGTGTGCAGTACATTTCAAGAAGCAAGGGGACAGAAGCACAGGCATGTTTCCAAGAAAACAGATAAACTGCTTTGGTGTCACTGACTTAGAAAGTGGGTTAGTCATGCTCTAAAAGACTGGTATCCCTGATTATTTTTACTCGTCCAGACCAACACATGTCTGTACTAGCCCACCTCTCAGAATATAATTCAGCAGGTCTTCTCCTCCCCTGGGAGTATAGCAATGAATTTGTAATATGTTTTGGAGTTTACTATTTAAATGATGCAAAGTATTCCACTGTTTTAAGGCAGCATGAAAAGCTGATTTAGGGATCACTGTTATGTTGCTTCTCTTTTTTTAGATACACTGAGTATTTATCTATACATTTAAACCTTTATCCAGACAGAGAATAGGTAGGCAGATTAGATTATAGTAAACTAACAATTTTCTCTGTTCCAAGGAGAAAAAGCAGCATTATTCAGCTGACAGATTAAGAGGAAGCTAGTAAGCTTGTGGTATGAAAAAGTCAACTGGAAATTGAAATTTTTTATGATTTACATTTGATAAAAAAAAATTAACATCATATAATCAAAACAAAAGATGGCAGGTTTATAAGATCATGATATGAAATGTGTATAGCTGTGTGTTGCAGAGAAAAGGAGGAACATGAATTTTAATATTTGGTGGGCCTGAAAATAAGAGGAAGTATATCCTGTTCGCTAATTATTATTCAGACATGTGCTTAGCACTTACCTGATGAAAGCAAGTAATTTCTTTGTCCAAAGAAACACAAGAAAATAAAAAACAGAGTAAAAAAATTGATATGATTTACAGTAATAGAATCACATACTTACTAAACTAGGGTGTGTATAATGATTCTATTTAACTTCTCTTTTTCTCTCTCTTCCTCCCACTTCTGACTGAGATTGATTGGTGCAAGCTTACATTGAGAAACTAATTACTCAAGGAATTACAGTACTAGGTCTTGAAGCCATCTCATTTGCATTATTTTTATATTGTAGTAACTGCATCAACTTCAGTGAAGATACTTCCGATTTACACTGGTGCAATGAAGTTGATATTTTGGTCCAGGAATCTGCCCATGTGGAATATGCATATTCCATTCTCCAATACTTAAATAGTCCTGGTTGAATAAGTGTTGCTGCAATGATGGAAAAACAAGACCTGTTTGAGAATGTAAAAAGAAAGTCTAGTAAATTTGAGGAAGAAGATCAGCAGACACAAGAAAAGGAAACAGCTAAGAAATTCTAAAGCAAAGGAAGAAAATTAATTTAAGAGTCTACTTTTTTCTTTCTCTAAGAAGCAGTTCACCCAGAATGAGTGTACATCAAGCTCTACTGGAAGCTATGGCAGACCGGTCACTGACTGTGGGATATGAGTTATTACATTGTAAATTATTAATGGATGCCATAACCAGTTTGAGCTATGCACAGTTATAGAACTGTTTGAGATCAGTGGATATGCTGAATAAGTGAAAAAGAATCAGTAGCTGTATTCACACTGTCCTGCCAGAGTGCCTTCAACTCTCCTCTCAAAGCCAAATTCCTGAAGAGCCTGTGCTATCTAACCATGGGAGGGAATGTCACAGACTATGCTACCTGATAAATCCAAGAAGAGCCACAGGATTTTCTGCTTGTGTGAGTGGTCTACAGGATACAAACTCAGGCCTTTGGTGAGAACATCCTTGCATCTGCCACTACAACCTGAAGCACAACACCCTTGCATCTTACCACCACACTCTCAAGCCACACTGCACAGTATTGCTCAGTGGGTTGGTGCCCTGGTTTCAGCTGGGATAGAGTTAATTTTCTTCTTAGTAGCTGGTAGAGTGCTGTGTTTTGGATTTAGGATAAGAATAATGTTGATAAGACACTGATGTTTTGGTTCTTGCTGAGTAGAGTTTACACTAGTCAAGGACTTTTCAGCTTCTTGTGCTCTGCCAGGTGCATAAGAAGCTGGGAGGGAGCATAGCTAGGACAGCTGACCCAGACTGGCCAAAGGGCTATTCCATATCATATGACATCATGCTCAGTATATGAGCTGGGGGAAGAAGAAGGAAGGGGGGACATTAGGCGCGATGGCGTTTGTCTTCCCAAGTAACCGTTACGTGTGATGGAGCCCTGCTTTCCTGGAGATGGCTGAACACCTTCCTGCCAATGTGAAGTAGTGAATGAATTCCTTACTTTGCTTTGTTCGCACACGCAGCTTTTGCTGTACCTATTAAACTGTCTTTATCTCAACCCTTGAGTTTTCTCACTGTTACTCTTCTGATTCTCTCCCCCATCCCACCGGGGCGGGGGAGTGAGCAAGTGGCTGTGTGGTGCTTAGTTGCCGGCTGAGGTTAAACCACGACAGTTGGCTAACACACACAGGCTTTTACAGGATCCCCTCCACCTGCTCAGCTAAGCTGGCAGCCTCAGGAGTGTGCAGTCTGCCTGGGCACATCTCAGTAGCAGCAGCACACTCCCTTTTCTATCCAGGTAGGAAGGAGTGTACCCTACACAAAAATTTTGGAAAGATGACTCAAAACCACAATCTTTTTTTTATTTCTGTAGAACAGAATATTGCCACTGAGGCACCTTCTGCCATATCAAGACTCTTCACTTGCCTTGGCAGGATTATTCACCTGACAGAGGCATCTACCTGCAATAAGCAACCCATTTGCCTACCTAGAAATTCTGTAGAAAACTGCCACCCCTCATGTGTATTCATCCAGCAACATGCTTGTGGATCTAAGAGTGTGTCCCTGGCCTCTTCAAAGGAGCTGTATTTATACCAGGTAAGAAGAAGAGCACTTGCGAATCTATTTTGGGACAGCCTGATTATAAGGGGAAGGAGGAAAGCAAGGTGAGTCCCTTAACTGGGATGTAGAGCACATTTCTGAACCTCTGGTTATCGAAGGAGAGGCAACTGAAATAGTGCATTCCTGGGATTGGTCCTGGCCCTGGATTTCATATCAGCAGTTTTCCTCCTTCTTTTGGCCCTGAGATAAGGTACTTCTTCATTGCACATGTACCTTGGGCATGGAAGGTGGGCTGGATGGTCAAAGTACATCTGCTCAGCAGCTGCTCATCTATAAGGCTGACATGTGCCACTTGGAGGACACAAGTGACTTCAGGAAAGAATGACAGCTAAGTACTGATTTCCCCTACAATGTCTTCAAAAATCAAAGCCTTAAACCTGCGTGACATATTCTTATCCTGACAAGTCTCTGACAGAGGATCAAGAAATAGAAACCACAAGAAGCCTGCAAAGGTCCCTGTAGAAGGATTCCCGGGACACATTAAAGATGAACGGACACAACTGTAATGTAGGCATGTGCAGATGACAGAACAGCATGAGAAGAAACGCAAGGCATTCTTATCAGTAGGTTTTTAAGAATCATTATTCTCCCAAACAGCATGTTGGCTTTGATACATGCAACTATACCACTTTATCTATGTGAAGGGGAGGATTTCACAGACTGGCTTACAGGCTAGTGCCTTGGGTTCTTCGAAGAAAGGAAGTGAAAAGATTAGCCAAGTGGCCACATCTTCTGGGATCAACCTGAGAGTGCATTTGTGATGCATTCTGAATTGACTGTAAGCACTCCTGGTCGATGAGTTCAACTCAATAGTGATGTGGCAACAGGTGGCCCACTTGATTCATACTTATTTAAAGGGTTTATTTATACACTAATAAACATGTAAGAAAACACAGTACCTGTTGAATGAAAACTACTCAACTCATAATCTCTGCCCTTTAATGGGATACATGAATGAAGGTTGTTAACTCATGCAAAGTCTTATTAAAGCTCTGTTAAAGAGATATTGGAGAGATATAGCTATTCAGATTAGTGGATTATAAATGTAGCTATGCTTATAGTAATCTTAAACTACACTCATATTTACTACTGCAATTTCTTATGGAAGTGGCTAGAAAAATGGTGTTATCTATGAGTACATTCATAGTTTTACCAACTACTGTTTTCTTAGAAATACTTCTTCTGTACATGATGAGCTTACACTGAAGGGGAAAATACAGGTATGATTTTATGGCAGCCAAGAGGCAGTGCCTACTGCAAAAGTCATTAGCAAAAGGTCATAACTCTGCATTCACTTTAAATGCCTGCTTTTGAAATATTCTGGAATTCTGCTTACCTTCTTGAAGAACCTGGCACTATGTAGTTTCAGCAATCAGATATTATGCCTACCACTGTGTTTACTTATTTACATTTCAAATTATAGCAAATTTCCATCCAAAACAGCAGAGTGTCTCTGTAACTATTTGTGTCTCCAACAACAGGAACTACTCTAAGGGAAACGTGGAAGATATCTTAAGTCTCCAGGATATTTTCTCAATTGTGACCATAAACCTAATCCTGAGGACAAAAAGTGTAAAGCATGAACAGGAAAACAAAGAGAAAACAATACAGCTCCTCTTGCGTAATGGAGATACTAGGCCCAGATAAATGCTGTGGTTAAGAGTGATTTTGATTTGTTTCTAAGTTGACACTACTTACGTTCCTTAAGGAACAGCAAGTTCCATGTGTAGCTGAATTAGCAAAGAACTTTCTGAAGACAGTGGTTATTTTTAACAGTAGTTAATAGCTTGTGGCTTTGTTCAGATTTTCTACAAATTCTTACTGAGAGGCTTTGTTAAGCTAGGAAAAAAAAAAGTTATAGCACAGTACCAGGAAATTTGTTTGAAGACTATTTTCAAATGGCTATTTGAACTTGTCACATATATATACTTAAAGAGCACATAACCCAATTTTCTTTTCTTTTAACAGGTAACCTTTGTTTCTTTATGATAAAGACACAGTGAAAGAGCTTTTGCTTTTCCCTTCTAAAGGCTTTCATTCTCTGCTATTGTTAAACCATAAAAATATCTGTAATGTCATGTCAGTTTTGTGGAAAGATTCATTAACAATTTTTTTTTCCTACATTCACATCTCTCTGCTGATTAAAGCTGAAAGAGAGAGAACAAGGGATGTCATTAGAGATGTTCAGACACCCTTTTTTCCAAGTATTTATGTGTACATAGGTGCTAAAAGGAAATAATCACACAAGATTGTTTTCATCAATGCAAAGAAAAATCACACATGCCTGTCTTAGATGAATTGAATTTTTGAAAACTCTGGAAAAAGACATATGCAGAAACAAACTCTGAATTTTTCATTATAAAAAAGCCAAACACTTCTCATTGCCCCTTGCCTTCCCTAAACCTGTTTTGTTAATATGTAACAAGAGAATGAGTCCCTTTTTTCTGTATCATTGTTCAGATCACTTCTATGTATTATAAAGAAAGCAAAAAAGGTTAGACCCCTTATTTTCAGTGTCTTTGTAGATTGCCTTTACAAATGTATGGTAAATTAAACTTTTTACCCTGTAGTTCTACAGTATTTTATCATAGTGGTCCACTTCTTTCTTAATAATTTAAAAAAAAATGGGAAATACGGATTGCCCTTTTTCATTTATCATTTGTTCCAGACACATGGTGTGGATGATGGTTTTATGGTGTATGTGAAACAGTAACCTGATTTTCACTACCATAGGCTACATTGCATCTCTTAGGTATGAGAGGCAGCAACAGGCAACATGAGGTTCACTATCCCATGTGGGTCTAGAGGGGAGACAGATCTTCCCTGGGAGACAAGTACAGTCATAAAGGGAACCGTCTTGAATCAGTCCACCTGGTTTACCTCACCTGCTCTGCAAGATTGGTGTTGGTAAAAGAATTTTGGAATAAGTTCATAATATGTATAAAAACAAATCAGCAGGACCAAATGACGTTCCCCTAAGGGGTCCAAAGAAGCCCAGTATAAAATTGCGGAATTATATGTTTCACAGTTTCTTTTACCATTATCTAGTCTTATGCCATCTACTGCAGAGGGAAGGGAACAAAGATAACACAAATTAAAAAAAAAAAAAAAAAAAGACAACTTCAAAGAGGAATGAAGAGGATCACAAACCAGTGAATATGGCTTTCAGTCCAGGCCTATTAGCAGAAATTATATTAGTA
This sequence comes from Platalea leucorodia, assembly GCF_965183815.1. Taxonomy (NCBI): domain Eukaryota; kingdom Metazoa; phylum Chordata; class Aves; order Pelecaniformes; family Threskiornithidae; genus Platalea; species Platalea leucorodia. The sequence goes on from NC_138826.1 coordinate 78,919,596, forward strand.
ATCAAATAAATAAACATAATATAATTGAGAAGATTTAACATCTGAAGAGCAAATTTATGCCTCCTAAATTTGAGAGGCATGAGTTCTTTCAAGAAGCCAATAATCACGTGGAGAAGGTTTCCTATCTAACCCATCTTGGATTTCCAAAAACTGGTACAATGTTTTTTAAAGAAACTAAGCTGTCATGTGAAAAAGTGGGAAGTTGTCTTGTGAATCAGTGCTCGGTTGAAAAATAAGTAACAAATTACAGCAATAAATGCTCATTCTCAAAAAAGGGAGAGGATTGTCAGGGGAGTCCCATATGGAACTGTCTTAGGCACCGAGCATATTCTTACACAGTCTGAAAAAGAGACTGAACAGTTACATGAAAAAATATGCAAATAATACAATAGCCTCAGTGGCCAAAATTAAAATTGACCATAGTGTTCTGCAAAAACATTTTGTAATACTGAGTGGCAGACCAATAAAATGGAAAATAAAATTCATTGTCAGTAATTTGCATAATGCATATGGTAAAAACAACCCCAACTATACATACAAATGATGAACTCTGAATGAACTTCTACCACTGAAGGAAGAGATCTATAAGTCACAGGTTTTTGAAATCTCCATCTCAGTGCTTACTCAGAAGGAAAATTGAATGCTAGGAATTAGTAGGAAGAGAACAGAAAATGAAACAGGACACTGCTATATTGCTGTACAAATTCCTGATGCAAACTGCTTTTAATTATTGTGCCTTGTTCTGGTCATTCCACCTCAAAAAAGATACAGTAGAGGAAGAAAAGAAATGATAGAAAAGGCAATAGAAGGGATCAAAGAAAATGGAGAGGCTTCTTTCTACACAAGCAGAGCCTAAACGCACTAAAACTTAGCCTAGAAAACAGAAAGTGAAAGAAACACATGACAGAAGCATGGCAAAGAAGGTAAAGGATGAAGAATTTTTCATTGTTTTTCATAATACCAGAACTGGGGGCAACTAAATAAAATCACAAGGCATCAAGTTAAAAGCAAAGAGTGGAAGTACTTTTTTTCACACTCTGTGTAAAGGAGCTGGGGAACTTGCTGCCTCTGGATGTTTTGTCATCAGTACAAATGGGATTGAACAAGATGAAACAAATATGTATAAGAAAGGTACACTGATGGCTAATAAACACAGTGGTGAATAGGCAGCCTCCGCAAGACTCGTCGCACAGCTTGCACCATGAGGAAAATATCACTCTGAATTTTCCTTTCCTTATCCTCTTTCCTAAACTAGACATGATAGTGGATGTTAGAGAATGGATGCAAGGCTGTAGAAACCCTTTGTTTGGTACCAGTGTGCTCATTTTTACAGAGAAGGAACAGTGTGTTAATTTCTCTGTCCTGGCTCCTCTGGAGCCATCAGTGCCCTCAGGTCATACATAAGAACAGAGACACTCTCCCTGCTTTGTAATAAGCATGGTGAAAGAAAGCTGCTTGAGTTTTCCCTTGTAACCCATGCTACATTCAAGGTCAGTCCAAACCTGTAAGTTCTTCCCAATAGGATTTAACGGGAATAAAATCACTGTATTAGAAGTCAAGAGCATCTGGCCATATGCTCGGTGCCACAGGTCTTACCTTTATGACTAGTGAACTACAGAGTAGATACATAAATATTCAGAAGAACACCTTGCAGAAAGTTCTCAGCCTTTCAGAAGGTTATGCCAATAGCTAATTTAAGATCAAGTCTGGGTTTACTGGCAATTTATTTGACTTCAGAAATGTCTTTAGAGACCTGTGTGGGTAACACTATATATAGTTCTTCCTAATCTTATTTTTTAGGTAACTATCTTGAATTCAAGCATTTGTTGAAAAGAAAGACTGTTCTCTGCTATTGTAAGGAGCATGTCATTGTCAAGGGATAGGGGTCAGCTCTAGCCATTAATCCACATTTCAAAACTCTCATTATCAAGAAGTAGGAGTTCTGAAGACAGAATTATGACAGAATTGGGTCTCTAACAAAACTTTGCTAGGAATTTTGTGGATTTATCTTAGAACACATAAATATAAAAAGTGCAAGGCAGTATCTTCGAAGATTTGGAGAATTTTACCTGACCTCATCTGATAGGTTTTGTATCACAGTCAAAAAATCACATCAGAATAATAGGGAGTTAGAAAAAAAAAAATCACTGTACAACAAGACCAAGATAGAAGGCAGACGGTATGTCAATAGCTGCAGCCTTTACCAGTCAGATTCCCTGAGCTCCTCTGAGCTCTGCAAACACTGCAGCACAGAATTTCAGCTGTGGCTGCAAAAGCAGTACTGCATTGGAAAACCAGGCAGAAATGGTCTGCAAGTTCTCATTTGAAAAACAAACAACTTTTATTTTTGTTATTGTAGACACACCCAACTTTCCAGTTGAACTTTACAGATTTAAATGGGGTTATCACTCAGGACTGACTTTTAGAAATGCTGAACTTCCCCATCTGTCAATGGAAGCTGGACACCTGTGAGAACCAGATTTACACTTACCTGCCTTAGAGTTGTCATTTTTGTGCCTCTGATGAAATCTGGTTCCAGTTAAATCAGGGACAAATGTCACTTTTGTCTCAGTAGGACCAGCATTCTTCAGAGAGAGAAAAACTCCTTCAGTCCCCAGGTGGTTTATTTTTCAGCTGGCACTATTTAAACCTTTCATTCACATGTTCATTCTCACCTATTTAAAGGAAAGAGGCACAGTTTTAAAATTTGATCATACTAAGTCAGATAAACTGAAGTTAAATAACTACAGAATGGCTCACTGGTCATCTCCCTGGTGTATTAAAGGACTAATTGACGTTTGGGGAAAGAGAATATATTTCCACATATGACTTTTCATGTATGTGCGTGTAGCACTCTTCTAGTCTGTGACAGTAGATACTCCCCTGGACATCATGGGTAGGATTTTTCATATCTAACTCTAGCTATCTCAAAGTAGTTGTTTATTCTAATAATTTAAGTAAGAATAACCTTCCGGAATATAACTTGTAATAGTAACATTTAAGGTTGACATACTAGTCCTCTAAAAGCTGCTTTAAATGTCATTTCATACAACTGACCATTATCTCTGAGTCAGCACTGCAGACCTTTAAAAGTGCTTAAAAATAAATTACATAGCATACATTTTTTATAACGAAAATTACCTGTGGCGATGATTTCAGTGAATCACAGGATAGTGGATTTCTTCCAGAAAAATAAAAAATTCAAAGCTTTTTGAAGTTGGAAACAGGTATTAAATCTTAAATGGTGAAAAATCTATTGCAAAGGCTCCTTTGAAAATGTTAGAAAACATCCTAAAAGTGTATCATAGAGGGTTTACAGTAAATCCCCTAGAAGGTGGGTGCCATTGGTTATTGCTACAGTAACAATTTGTCATTTTTTGGTTAGAGAAATATATGAATTTTGCAGCTTTATCTGTACCTTTTTAGTTGCAATGTTAAATAAAATTAGGTTTTGCCATATCAATACTATCTCCATTTAAACATTGGCTTCACTATGCATACAAATAGTAGAATTAAGAATATAATTTAATGGTAGAAGAGACATGATATGAACAAATAAGACCGCACAAACATTACAATTCTGTAACAAATCAAAACACCTAATTTACTTTTCATTCTATTTATTTGTTAATATTAATCACCTAAGTAATTCAGGGCTGGGACCAATAATAACTGAAAAATCCAGGGATTTAAGATTTCAGGTAAAGCAGGATTAAAAGTTTCAAAGATATCAGGTACTGAAAATTCTGTGATATAAACAGTTTGTGATGCAATGTAGTGGAAAACTTTAAAAAGGAAGGGAAATGAAACAATAAGTTTGACTGTATTTTTATTGTACTGAAGAAGTACAAATTCTATGTCTTGGAGACAACAGACTGTCAGTAGCTGTAGATCAGGTATGTTTTCATTCAAATGTAATTTTTAAATAAAAAGAATAGTTTTACTAACCGCTATGCAGAAGGACAAACCTAAATCCAGTGAGGTTCTTTCCATTGTACGTATTATTATCTTCCATGACAAAAGTGAACAATTGATTTTGGGGAGATAACAATTTTGTGCATGAATGAGCTAAAACCGAATATGGATAAAACCCAGATGCATTAAACTCAAATATGATTAGACAAGTGTCTTCAGAACATGCATTTTCAGCTCCCCTTCCTCTCACCTGGCCCACAGGGTGGCTGTAGGGTGTAGGCACTTCAGTTTTCAATGTCAATGTTCCCCGGGTGATTAAATCCCTCATTGTGGCCACCAACAGAAACACCACAGCCATTACACAGCTGATCACCTAAGCACATAAATGTAGGCCATCCTTCTCCATCAGTCCCTAACCCAGCGGTTGTTTCCAAGCACATCTACAGTTGTATGCTCTGCAAAAGGATAGCGGTATCGTAAGCTTTCTTTACACCATGTGCCTGATAAGAGAAAAAAACCTGCTCAATAGCCTATGGGTTTAGCTGTAGTAGAAAGATTTAGGAATCAGTCCTAGACTATGGATAGAGACAGTTTCTTTCTTCCTAGTGTAGGGACTACTTAATGTAAAATGCATGGGCAACCCTGAAATCAAGAACTGGAGACTTCTGACTATGAAAGAAAGACCTTGTCACAAAACTGTAATATTGCTGCCATGATGTTCTTTACATCTGCTGGGATACAACAACCCAGCTTCAAGAAAATGAGTGGAGAACACTACCCACCATCCAGTCTATGTCTTGGGTATGTTTCCATGGCTTGGGGTTTGAATCTTCTTGCAGAGAAAAAGAGGCACTCTGAGCTGGAGAAGGATAGAGTTAATAGCAGGGATAAGGCACATTTTTCTCTGATGGCCTCCATGTTAGAGAGCAATCCTAAGCACATCTAATTCACTGGTCTAGAAGCAGCCACTGTGCAGCATGTGTCACTAATCCACCTGAAGCTTCCCTGAAGCACAGGGCTCAGCGTGGAGAAGAAATGCAGAGCGGATCTGACCAGAGAGCTGCACGTCCAGAAATCTCAGCCGAACCCACAACAGGAGAGCATATCTGAGACCTCTGGTCATACAGCTGCTGGGTGGGAAGCATCAAGGCTGCCAGTACCACAAGAGGTCTTGAAATTCCAGGCGTGTTCTTCAAAATCCCTGTGATCAAGGTTTCTGTTAGAAAGAGGATTCTGTTAGAAATTTAGGTCTACAGTAGCCCCATTTTTTTAATATGTATTAATTACTTACATATTTAAAGTCCACCTTGGTCCTGCTAAAACACTTCAGTCAGTATTTGGCTCTGGCTACTTGCTGCTCCATGTGGATGCGTTGGCTCAGCAGTGTTAACAGGAGTAGAAAGCAATAAAAGTTTGTTTTTGTTTTAAACAGTGTAAGCCAATCTGCCCCAGAATACACACAGAAAGTTGTTACACTATTTAACAAGGTTCCATTTTTACATGGTCACTTTTTTAATAATAACTACATTATGCTGCTAGATGTGCCAACTCACATAAGTTTTCTTTCCTCTAACCAAAGATCACACTGTGAGGACTTTCTCTGCCAGAAAATGGGATTATTTATATCTAGTAAGAACTTCTATGAACTAGTTAGTGTTGCCAAGCGCTTACTCTTTTGCTGCAGATGGTTATGTTAGGGCAGAGTTACTCTTTTTAAAGTTACTTCTATACTTGAAAATATACATTGACAAGAGAATACAAATTAGAAATAAACCGCAAATGTAGTTCCAGTGCTGTGGTCATCCAATTCGTGAGGGAAATATAAAGGCTTATTCAGACTTGCATGAATGATTCCGCAACAGAATTAGAGTGCTCATTTCATTAAAGACAAAACCAAAAACATGAAGACTACTAATTAAGGGATCAGCTTTTTAAAATTGCAAGATCTAAGACTAATGCTAAACAACTGACAGCCGATTAAGTACCCCTCTGTTGCTGGTACTGACTGATTCCTTGCTCAGATATATGGAGAAAATTGCATTCGTGTTTGAACCAGCAGAGAGGAACAAAACAGTATCATTGACAAATGTGCTCTTATTGCAAGTGAGAGGCTGCACAGGCATCTAATATATGTGCCTATACCAGACTCTCCCAAACAGGGAAATCTGTTTAATTTGGAGGGGAGAAGAAAGAATGGGTTGAAGAACAACTTGTAGTGTGGCAGTAGGAGGATACACCTATTACTAGCATTACAGCACTCAAAAAGCGCTCCTCCAAGGACAGAGGAAACTTGCGTGGCTGAGGAATGCCAATGTCTGTAGCCAACAGCACATAAGGCAAGCATTGTATCCAGCTGCTTTCAATTCCCCAGCTCAAATGACCAAAACCTCGTTCATTACAGGGGCAGCCTATAGCATGAATCCAGGGTAAGGTGTAATCTCAGACCTCTACTTTTGCATGCAGCAAGAAGCTTTTCACCACTCTGCTGTTAGGCGAAAGCTCTGTTTAGCATCATGGGGGAAAGCATGATTGCAAGAACTATGTGCCATCTTTGTTATAGGTGATGGCAAAATGGAGGCACACATTGAACATAAAATTAGCAGTGTAAATAGGCATGTTTGTGTGATTCTCCCCTTTAAGATGTCGACCAGTTTAATTCTGTTACTGCTTCTCTAACAGTAGAGTCTATGAGAAGTGTAGCTGAATGCATGGGACTTGTCTTCTGGCACTGAAACTGTCTTTAATAAAGGGACTTTTTAACTTCTGTTATAAATGATGAGAATTGATAGGCATTTCTGAAGGAAAATAACTGAGGCTCAAACTGGACATTAGGAAAAACCTGTCCTGGGAGGAGAGTGTAACACTGGCAATCACAGAGGTTGTGGGATCTCCATCCCTGGAGGTTTCCTGAAAATTTTGGGGGATTTCCAAGATTCACCTAGACAAAGTCAAGGCTGCTCTGATCTAGTTTTGGCAATAGCCCTGCTGTGATTAGGCAGTTGTGACTTACTTTATCTGAAAACTTTAATAACTGAATAGCTAGTAAATGTAATATTTGCTTTAAGCATTTTTTCAGAGACCCTGGAGCATGGAATACATGCTTGGAATAAGTCTCAACAAATAAATGCCTAATGAGGGCTGATTTCTCTGCAAGTGAGTAGAAGCAACAGTTTCCTAATGTTCTTGGCTGTCCATGGTAAGAATGCTCAGCACACAGAGTACAGCCTGTAGAGGCTATCAAATTGAGTTTTGAAAACCAAAAAATACCTTGTCTCCCTATCTATCTGTGATGTTTTGATTCTGTTAATAATCTTATCCTCTCTTTGACTGCTTTTTGTAGATTCTCCATCTTAACTGATCTTTTGCATGCAGTACAGTATCATTTCCTCTCTGAATCCTTTGATCAGCTCCACTTATCCTTTGACATCACATTCAAGCTGCTTATACTTGCCCTTACTTATACTATGCTATCCATACTGATCTCTTATTTCCTCCTTTTCTCTTAAATATTCCTTACTATTCCAAAGGCATTTTTTTCTCTCCCTCCTGCTGTTCCTATCAGTTAAAAATAAGCAAGAATGTTCATTATTTGTTTTATGCTTTTGCCTTCTTTCCTACTGCATATTTGTTTCATCTCTACATTTTTTTTTCTCTCACTATGTAGGTAAATTCTTCAGAGAAGGAATTACTTTGAAAAAATGTTTGGGTTTTTTCCTATTTGTGACTCAGGGTTAGCACAGTAGAGCCTATAAGGCCAGCAATAATCATTAGAATCCTCCTTCATCTGCTATTCTCACTGAAACATAATCCATTGTCCGCCAGTAGCTAGAACTTTTCCCTATACTCATGTTCCAAGTATCTCCTCTAAAACATTTTTATGTAAATCTGGCTATGACTTTTATGTTTGCCTTAACAATAATTTAGTGCACTATGTTTAGACCTGAATGTCATATTAAAAAAAATCTGTACTATTTGGATATTTTACTTTAATCTAACATGTTGGATATAAATGTAATTGTTTGTTTCAGATTTTAAGCATTTTGGCAAATACATTGTATTGCCACATCTTTTAGACAAACATGGCTTACACTGGTGATACTATACAAATTTAAAAAATTATTTCAGCTTTGTTAGCACCTGTCCTTCAATCTTTTCTATTCTTGGATTTGGAGGGAGAGAAGCATACAGTACACTTAGACTGCTGGGGTACCATGCTTGAAAAATACAAGCCTTTAAGAACAAAATCCACCTCAGTTTAAGCAGCATTCTTAAATCTGCCAACTGTTTACTGATTGTTTGGATCACACCCAAATTTTTCAACCAGTCGTCTTTTAGCTAGAAATTATTAGTTCTCTAAAGGCCACCTTCTCACTGAAAATAATAAACTCTCCAGTCAGCAGTCAGCCGTAAGCCATCAGCTCATTGCACAGTAGAAGATGACTATAGACTCTACCTTTCGGTTTAGGCAGTTTCATGTCTCCATGATGCTGGGTAATTCCAGTAGGGTTTCTTCATCTAAACTCATCTCCTCTGGAGGAGACACATTTTCTGGGACTTCCCGGGTATACGGTCAATATGTCTTGAACCATAGAAAACATTTCTTTTATATATCCAGTCAATTTCATCTGGATAGAGTTTCTTTGCTGCTAGAATCAGTTATGTGTTGTAGATAATTTTCTGACTATTCATTCAGTTTTATTAATAGGGAGCTGTTTGAAGCTGGGCACATGCTTTAATGCTTCTTCGAGCAGAAGATTTTCTCTTGAACAAAGGCAAAAGCTGATGTGAAATCATGGGGCAGCGTCAGAAGAACATAAACATCTTTTCCCATGTTCCTTTCACTATGCAAATCAAGGAACCCAAATAATTTCTGCATCTTTCCTAAACACTAAGTGGAAAAATGCGTTCAGAGACAGATGGGCTTCTCTGTCCACATGGACTTTTTGTCTCATCTCAGCTGCAAGCTGTTCAAGCCACTTTCCAGTAAGACCATTAGACCTCTCAGCTGGCACTGCTTTCACTTATCTTCTACATCCTCTAGTCCTGTTCCAGTGTCTCTGGTCTATTATTTAATTTGGCAGACAAACACACTCAACTGGCCCAAATACGTTTTCTGGCCTCCCAAGCTTTATTGGCTGCCAGAATGTGAGTATATCCCTCACCAAAGGAAATAAGAAGGACTTGTTGTATTAATGTATCTCATTCATTAATCTACTGAGGAAAGTTTTCTTATTTCTTTCTTAAATAGTGAATTGTGACTCATTGAGATGTTCCATGTCCTAAAATAACACTCATATTTCTTCTCTTAAAAAGCTGACTTAAGAGATTATGGCATACTGCTTTATGGCACGTTTAGGAAGTGGCAGCTCCCAGGAAAAAGAAGGCATTTCTAGAATACAGAAGCAAGGACTTTATCAATGACTCCCAAAATGGCATATAACAGTATTTTTGTTGTCTTAGTTGTGCTAAGATATTGGAGCACATATAGTATTTTGCAGCCATACAATGGCCAAAATATCTCCTTCTGCATTTCCACCAGGCTTCCATGCAAAGGTGGTCTAAACTGACAATATCTCAAAAAAGGAAAGAATTTACTTGAAAACATTTCACTGAAAAACATCCTCAAACAATACCTTTTCAGTCAGCCCAAATGATAAGCAATACTAAACTTTGCATCAGACCTCCTTTTTTGTTACATGAATATAAGGAAGTACATAATGTAAATACTAATTGCCTTCAGAAGATTTCAGGGATTGTAAATGGTATACTCACAGCCATTTTCTCACCCCCTGTAAAGCTACAGAATAACAACAGGTATGCATACATTAATTCATGCATGACATTTTGCATTTGTGGAGATACTTCCTATGGAAATTTTTTGTACATATATTTTGGCTGGAATTTTTAACATTTGGAATTATTTTTAAAAAATCATTTGGGCAGACTACTTCATTTACAGTGCTTATTAAATTGCTTGTGTTTGCGTGCAGCTGACTTTTGTGTAAAACTAATGCATTAAAAACACGGCACTTTAAAAATTGCAGACTGTTATTCAAGCAGAGCTAGAGGTCTCTATCAACTTTTTTCAATATGGTGACTGAATATGGAAATATATATTTATGAGACAAACATCTTTTGACTCTGAACTGTGGGTTGTCACTATCGAGCATACTGCTCCATATATATTTTAATACTAGACAGGAGAAGAAAGTATTCTGACATCTGATAAAATCACAATACCAGTGAATCACATCTAGGAAGAGAGGTGCAGTTCTTCTGCCAAGGCAATATCAAAATCTGTTGCGACATTTCTAGGGGTAATAGTCACTCACATTGTGAGAGAAAAGAGCATCTCACATGGCTTTATGGAACAAAGAAATGATTGATAATCAACAAAGTGACAAAAATAACACTTTGATTTGCAAAAGGTGTCTAATGTTAACTTTTTAACTACCTACAGTCCTTGTTCCGAACCATAATTAGAGAGTCTCATCAGAAGCTCTGTAAATTATCACTGAAACTAATTTGGTCACATGGCCTAATAATGCCCGGAGACTGGTTTAGACCAGTAAAGCACCCTGGCAACGAGCAATCTGTCCTCACTATCCTGATGCATTGCAAGGTCCATTCTTCCTGCTTTCACATATGAAGATGAAATCAGTTTTTGCTGGTTTAATAGACATTTAATTGTGAAGATTTTCCCTACAAACTCATTTGCCACTAGATGCCACTAAAGGTCAAACAGGCTGCACAGGAGCCTGAGAGCCACCCATTGACAGTGTTGTACTAACAATCACTTTCTTTGATGTCCAGAAGATGCATGTCTCCAAAGCGGAGGGGAGGCGAGCAGAAGTCACACTTCTGTTGTACTTGGCTATGAAAAGGATGGAGCTGACTACATCATCAGATGCTTAATAAGAAATGCCACAGTATCTGGACTTGATTTAGTGATTTATCTAATTCCTCTAAGCTATACAAAAATGAATTAAGGGAAACATATCGGGGAATTCTTGCAGGACCACAGCTTGTGCAGGAAGCACAAGAGAGGTATAACAGAGACAGCAGCTAACTCCTCTGTAGCCTGTTTTAGGCCACAAAGGGGTAAAAATATATGTAAAAGATGGGTGTGTAAAAATTCCCAGCATAGTAAGATCAAGGACAGTTTTAAGGAGATGCTTTAAAGTCCTGATATGGGTCTGCAGGTCTGCTGGGAAAAACTTCTGCTGGCTTTGAGGTGAGGGAGAATTGACAGGAGAGAAGAATAGAGCTACTTTATATTCTGGGTTTTCTTTGTCCCCCAAAGCTCCTGCTTTCTCACTCTTTATTTTAATGGGAACCATTTATACTGTCTTAAAATTGGATTGTACTTAGCACTCTTAACCCTCATGCATAGGGTGATATCAAACTACATTGTCCAAGGAGAGCTTAGAGGGCCCCTATCTTTGGGAGGTACAATCCCATCAGTGAAACTTCCTTTGATTAAGCCTTGATGTTCTTCAGAAACACATGGTTTGTTGTTTCTGGTATGTCTGATGCACCAAGAAGAGCTTTGGCTGGGTATGGGCATCTTGCTGCTCCCCAGCAATGGTTAGAGCCACCCTCAGTGAAAGGAATCTGTGCCCAATGTTTTTTTCTGTGTGCCCAAGCCTTCAGTTTTCTTTGACCCATGCACGGGGTACTTTTGTGGGAAATTGTTTTTTGCTGGAATTTGGGATTTAGGACATTGCTTTTGTAGTCTAATCTAGCTCAAAGGCTAAGACATTTAATGTTAATGACATCAGTGATCTTTTATATGTTCAAACTTGTAAATAATTTGGGGATGTTTACATGCAAAGGCAGCAGGCAGAGACTGGAAGTCTCACAAATGTTTATCAAATGTTTGAGTGTACCACCGTTTTGAACAAACCTAAGAAATTCTGTATCCATGAATTCTTCTCAACTAAGCTGGCTTAAATACAGCAAATCCTTTTTTAGGATATATTATTTATGAAATATAAAACTCTGTGTTTGCTAATGATTCTTTGTATGGACAGTAAAGCACCACAAAGCAGTATTCGGTATTATTAGCTACTACTTTATTGATTGGCTTCCATTTCAGCGAAGAAGATTTACCGTCGTAAAAATTACTGTGATTGGTGTCAGTTGTCATGCTTTGTGGGTGTTGGCTTGGCAAATAATTTAAATATGGAGTAAATGAGCCAATTCATTTTAGCAATGTGGAAAAAGGGATTCATAGGGATATACTTTGTGTTATTTGTGTCAGAGACAAATATGCAGGTTATTTCCTCAGCTTCCTCTGTAAATGTGAAGTAATTTTAGGACACACTTGAATAAACTCTCAGTATAAGTCAAAAGAGCAACTGATCAAATATGAATGTGTCTATAGTTTGCAGTGGTGACAGTTAAGATTTTCTTTTACAGGCTAGCATAATCTCCAGCGCTATGGCAATCCACTGCACTCATGTAAACTTCCTGTCTGCAAGTTGATTCATGCAGACTGTTTTGCCTCCCTGCCCTTTAGGTGATGAAATTACATCCTGGAACTACTGGTCAGGCAGAGCCCAGAAAAACTTTGCTTTGTGGTCTGACAAGACCAGTGGTTGTGACTTAAAATGAAGAGACGGGAATAAACTTCTCATGGAGGCACCCAAAATCATCACTCACCTGACCGCACATGTAGAAAGAAGGAGAGGAAACGGGTACAAAAGATATCTGAATAATGGTACCAATCACACAGACCAAAGAGGACGAAAGAAAGATTCAGCACATCCAGAATTGGAAAGTGAGCTGTGGCAGGGAACATCTGCAAGGAACAAGTGTTTCAATGAGAAGCTACCCTCCTTACTGTTATATAAGGTAAGAGACACTGTTAATCCAGAAGTGAATTGTATTTATTTGCTGAAAAATCATTTCACCCAGCAGTGTTGTAGGGAACTGGGGAGGGAAATACCCTGGGAAAATAAAACTAAAAAGTAGAAAGTAATCAAGACTTACATCCTTTGATTGAGGACTATTTTGTGTTGTTTTTAAGATTTTGTTTTCAAAGATGGGAAAGTTTGAAAAATACACCAATCTCTCAAAAAACATTTTAGTTTGGGGAAAAAGAAGGAGACAAAAGATCTTTTTCTTCTGTCCAAGTGGGACTAAAGATACAAATTGTCTCCGTGCACAAATCAGTCTTTTATTACAGTGCTTTGGCACAGGACTTTATATGTAATATGGATTATTTGGAGCTTTTATGGCATTTGACCTTGTTGCATGTAGCAGAGATATCAAGAACACACCTGTTGTTTATGTCTGTTCAACAAATTACTTGCCTTTGGCAAAGAGAAGAGTAAACACAGCTAAACAAATTTCATATTCAGCACCTAAAAGGTGTCTTTTTCATCTTTGTGAGGGGAAAAGGGTATATACTGCTGTTGCTTCTCATCATGGTCCACCTGTTAGGAGACATCAGCATGGCAATCTACAGTGGAATAAGGGCTCCTGGCATGTCTAACCAGTTTTACTAAACCTACCTGCAAAGCCTGTCACTGCAGACACATACACTGTCTGTATCTGTGCCACTTCCAGTCACATGCCACCACAGTCATGTGTGGTCACTATTAGGATTTCTTCAGCTGAGGGGCTTGTGCTGTTTTGTGTTTTTTCAACCACTGCTCCAATTGCTGACATATCACAGAGCCATATCAGGTAGATGCTCTGTTCTTGTTTGTATCTGCATTATTATTGCAGCAGATTGCAGGCAGGGATTTGGGGCCACATTTCAAGCTGTGTGCTTGCTCCCTTAAGTCAGAGTTGGATACCAGGAATGAGACAGTGTATGCTAGCACCCTGAATAGCAAAGTGGAAAAATCTCTTCCATGTTGCAGTCTCTGCAGATTCCCTCTCTTGGTGCATGACAATTATCTCAGTCTGAAGGGCTGACATCACCACTCAGTCAACTGAAAGCAGCTCAAAGAGTGTCAACTTAAGGAAGCGTGAGACCTGTAAAGAACTTGCCACAGCCCTCCAGCACCAGATCAGGCAAATAAGGATTCTCAAACAACCTCTGAATTATACAGCTGTTTCTCACAGGGATCTTTTCAAACACAAAGAAATACATTTACTCCGTATAAAATAGCATCAATGAGATACCAATATCTATTACTAGATTAAGGAACCATGTGTGCTCTTTTCTTCCCAGTGTAATGAGGTTATACCTTCCTTGCAGAGAGTTTGGCAGATATCTATACAATTGCATCTATGACAATTACAAGCAAAATAGAGCCTAAGGTGGTACTGCCTTCAAAGCACCTCGACAATGTCCTTAGGTTAGCAGAGGTAAAAGATCTCATTGAAAAAATGAAAGAATAGATTATTTTACATCTCTGGAAAGAAATAACAATTCACCTTCACATTTTCATTTTAGATTTTGTGATTATAGCAAAGTCATGAGTTGATATTGTATAATGGTTGTCCTTTACTTTTTAACTCTCATAAAGAGTCCAGGGGTGTGCAATGAGAATGAACTGCAATCTAAAGAATAAGACCTATACAGAAGGACCAGAGGAATTATGTTCGTTTTGTCTATAAAAGAGATTACTGAGGTGTAGGAGGAAAGATGGGCTAACAGTCTTCACATATTTTAAAGGTAACTGCCAAAGAAGAAAAACATAAACTACACTCCTCTCAGAACAGAACTAGAGGTAATAAGCATAAATTGTAGCAAGGAAGATTTATATTAGACATTATAAAAAAGCAATACCAACTGTCTGATGGTTATTTACTAGAATAATTTACTGTGGGATTGTGGAATTACTATCACTGCTTCGTTTTAGGAACCAGTAAGATGATCATCTTTCAGGAATGGTTCAGAAGCAGCTGATCTTGTCTTTGGGTAGAGGGATAAACTACATGACTTGCAATGTCATGTCTAGCCGTATTTCTATAATTCCACAGTTGGCCTGGTCAGAAGCTGCAGAAGCTGGTGTAGCGTATGCTGTCAGAAGCTGGCATGGTATGCCTGCCAGCATAGTGTATCTGATGTAGGATAGCTGGCATATAATATATCTGGCGAGTACTGCTGGCTCAGTGTATCTGTCAGCTCCCATATATACTATGGCAAGAATTTAATATTTAATTCATTTGCAAAAATATTGTACAAGAGGCAGAGAGAGAGCAGAAATAAACTCTAAGAGGACAGGCAAAGGTCTTCATGAAAACGTGGGGTCCTGCTAACGTTATTTCAGTTTGGGGAAACTTTGACAGTCGATTCTCTGGAGTTCTCTGACAGGAGAAGGGATTGGGTTTTCCAGCTGAGGAGTTTATTCCTGTCTATCTGAGTACAGAAAAACTTCCACTGTTTTCTGGCTTGTCAGTAAATCCAGTAGTGGAAAGGGTTAATATAGGGTAGCCGCTGGCAGTTTGTCCTGTCCAGCAGCCTCCTCAGTGACCACCTTCAGTATGAGAAACTCTCATACCTCACATGTCCGGAACGGGGAGGACCTTAACTGAACTTGAGCTAGAGGCTGAATTAGGATGCAGGGGCTTGCTGTCAGCAGAACTGGTTCATCCCTCCACATCTTGCACAGCTTGGACAGCCTGCTGTGACTACAATATCCCAAGAGACACACTTCTGCCATTTCAAAGGAGCTTTTTCTTTTAGTTCTGCTACTGTGGTGTGTAACCCAGCCTCAGTGGGCAATCGCCTTGTTGACACTAACAGTATCATTCTCATATCTTGATACAGACAGTACTGTAAATTGAGATATGCGCTCATGCATATTCAAGTGATTAACTGTGTTTCTACTCAGTTATCTATTTATTTGTAAACAACTAACACAAACACAATAAAAATAAAACATTAATTTAACATTTAAATTTTTATCCCCGCCTGATCACCATCTTGCATTTCATGCCAACGAAGTGGAAACAGAAGTCTCTGTGTCAGCAAAAGCTGGAGGTGTAACAGCACCAGTGCTCCCCAGAGGGGAAAAGATTCAGCTGCTGCTGTTAGAGACGTTTGGGAAAGCATCTGACAGAGGTCTCTCCTGGCTTCTCCCTTCTCTATTTTGTTATATAAAAGCCTCACCTGAGTCATAACCTTCAAATCAGAGTGCCCTTTAAACACCACAAAAAAAACCATTACAAAGGCCACTCTAACGTATCTACAATCAGTACAGTGCTGTACTTTCATATGTATTTGGTGTATTTGGTCAAAACTGGAAAATCCAGCTTTCTTATATATATTTATATATGTGTGTGTGCATATTTATATATACATATATGTATACATATAAACAGAGAGCATGCACAACACAAGGCAAAATTTTCTAGTCATGATTAATGTAAAACTGTACATATATCTATATATACAGTTATACATATATAAATTTTATATATACACACATAAATGTAATAAAATATGGAAGCTGACACCTGTCTGAACACTATTTTTCTTCCACATTAGTGTTACTTCGAAAAATTGTTCAGTGGATCCAGCCTCAGAAAGAGCTTCACATAATTTCATGAGACTTTTTGGACCACTCACTGCAGTATGCTTCCTGGCTTTTCAAAACACTGAAATCTATACAAGGGTCTGTTCTGCTTTTCTGTCCACTTTGGGATCTTCTCCCATGCTATAAAAATCAGCTCTACCTTCAATCTAAATATTGGATCACATTGTTCATTGGGCCATCATACTAGACTATTAGAGGGACAGGACAGATGGATCATATTTTTTTCAAGTACCTTTTTCATTGAAAAGCGAACTTCTGGGACAACCAATAGTCACTGTACATTTAGGTCAGTATCTTCTTATAATTTTAGCCGAAAGGAAAACTTACAAAATCCTTTTTGAATACAGTTCACATTGGGTTGAAAGAAATAGTTCAGAAATATTGAAACCAACTGTTCCTGCCATTTCCAGCGTATTTCATTTCCAGCCACTTGTGATAAAGTGAAAGACACAAAGCAGAGTCTTAATAAAGTATGGACAGAAAGGAGGACTATTGCTTTTGAGCAATAGCTCACTGCTTAGAATAGAGAGGGTGGGAGACAAGTATTCAATTCCCTTTTTGCTTTAAATCATGCTTTTCCATGCCTGATAAGACTACATCGTAGGCTGTTTTAGAGGAAAGTGTTCTCCAGCTCTTCTGTTGATGCTATTCTGACATATATAAAATAGCGAAGTATTCATGGAGAAACATACTGGCACCTCTCAAGAGAGTCACTATATCAGCAACAGGCACGATGTCTCTCGCTGCATGACTGACTGGCTATTTAAGCAGAAGGACATGAACAGGGGAATGAGAAAGAGAGCAAGAGGTGACACACAGGGCGCTAGACCATGATGAAAAGGATACCCATACAGACCTTTGGGACTGCCTCTCTCCTGACATGTACACTGCAATGGCTGTCCATTAATGCTACCTGCCCGCCAGAGGCACTTGGAGCAGGGTGAGAGGCAATCCTGGTGGTATTCCGAGAGCTGACTGACAGCACTCTCTGTGTGTCCAGCACACAAGGTGTGTGAGTGGACACTACCATACTTTGTAGTCTCCAGCTGCCACATGTGCCCTTGCTACTAGTGGTTGCCTGCAAGGCTTCTGAGATCCTTCTAAGGCAGTTTCTGGCATTGTCTTCTACAAAGGAGCATGGTATCTGCAGGCAACCTAAGCTCCGAGTGAATGCTGACAGCTTGCAAGGACACTAGGAGCAGCCAAGGTGATTTTTGTCTGCCCAAATGTAGACATCTGTCATGTAAATGTATACATCTGAGTTGTTCATTCTAGGCTTCCATAACCAAAGGAGATAAATAGGCATATCCAGAGCACAGTTCACCTTATTTATCTCATGCTTGAGTACATGCCTGATATAATCAGATTAATTCAGCCTATCTAATGTCATTTCTCCCTGTTGACCATAAAGGAAATCTAGGTGGCTAGTGCAATACAAAATCTTTTTTGTTAAAAGCTGGAGAGATGACTCGCATCTCACTCCAAATCTGGACTGGTCTGTGGGTTTCTAGCAACCCTGGTAATAATCTGACCAAGTACCATTTAGATACCCACTTGTTAAGACTCACTTTCTCCTAACCGCCAGGCTCTGAACATTGGACACAGAAAGGCTGGGGAAAAATCTCAAATTTTCAAGTTAGTATGGCTACTTTTTGCACTGTGATTCAAACTCTAGAGGTCTTGTTTGCATCTGCTACACTTGGCCAACCACACGGTCCCAAATAATATTAGTTTAACTGAGAGACATCAGGGAAAATGGTGGATGATGCTTCTAACTTAATTCTGTTCTGACACTGGTGTTAACATGAAACATGATACGAGCTCCTCATAGAGCACTACTTTGGGATGTAGATGTTTGCTAAGGGCCTAATATTGCAAAATGGAGCCATAAATGTAGTGTAGGTTAAATCCCAGGCAGGAATAAGTAAACAGAGGGAATGTTTTTTTGTCAGCATCCTTGACCAGCCTGAGCTCTACTACTTGCTCTGTAGCTATACATATACTGCAAAGCGGATGGGGCACACCTCAGGGGGAAAACTACACTTTAACTATTTATCTGAGGAAACGAGTACGGGTTCAAAGCAGAGGCATAACACTGTTGTGAGAGGCTAATTCAGAGGGCTTGATCCAGCAAATGTGAAAGAGCTGACTGGGAAAGAGACCACTGAAACTGGGTTCAGAACAGGAAGTTGGTAATGACTTGGTAAGACTGGTAAAACTGTCAACCTTAAAAGAAAAAGCCCTCAGACATGTATCGAAGGCATGTACAAAAAAAAAAAAATGTAGAAACTATCATAATATTTTGTATTTAAACAATCTTGTTGCAGAATCCCAGTGAATTCTATTTTAACTACAGACAATCTGGCTTTTCTTCTTTTTTCCCAAATTGATTCTTTATAGGATTTGTTTTTTTTTTTTTTTTTCTTGTTTCCATGGTATTTATTATCCAGCCATTTGCTTTCTATTCTGGGTTGAGCACAGAATGAAAAGCTTGAGTGCTGGGGCTAGATTACTACTTGCTGTAAATCAGGACAGTAGTATCAACTTCAGTGAAGTCACTGTTTATTTATATCATCTGACCTTTGAAGTTTTATGATGTAGAACATTATGAAGAAACTTTGGAAAGGAAGTCCATTGGTTTGTTAGGCAACTTTGTCTTTATTTGTATTAACTTTCAAAATAAATGGATAGTATAGGGCAAAAAATGTACTACCAAAGTTTAGTCACTTAATGCATTACAAGGGAGAAGGGAAAATAAGGATGGGCTGGACAGCTCCAGGCTCGCTGAATAGATAGTAAATGCAAGAACACAATGATGATTTTTTTTTCACAGAATTTACAGATATTTTCAGCATTTTTATAGCTTTTCAGTGGAAGATGTAGCTCCTACACGTTAGGTGCTACATCACTCAGCATAGGCAGTATGTTTTGCATCTGCACAGATGCCCACACCTGTGAAAACCTACATTCAGTGATTTGCACTATTGGAGACTAGATCAATGGTTCTCTTTTTTTTACACGCCCCCCCCCCCCAAAAAAAAAAAAAAAAAAATACTCTTAGAGATTTCTTCTTTGAGACATGCTCAAATGGACAACTTGCCCACCTGTGTGCTTATTTACCACTATGTGAACTGCTTCCCATTTGTGATGTTATAACATCCCTATGGCAACTGCAGCACTTGCTTACATGGGAAAGTCATTTTAGGAAAGTATTGAATTTATTTTTAGCTTCTTTTAGTGAAATCTAGCAGCTGGAAGTGAAGTGAGCCAGCACCATGTTACTAGCCAGGGCTTTGTAGAAGAAAGAACTACTGGTTTCAGTCATACTAGTTTCATTATTACTTAATTATTTCTTTACTGTGCAGAATACTTGAGTCCCCTCTCTGCCCTTCTTCAGCCATTAAAATCAATGTAGATTTTATCAAAGGGATGATTAAAATTGAAATTTGAATTTAAGATGTCATGACACCACCATCATAATTATTTTTATTCTGGTGTTTATTATTGACCTTAATTCCAAGATATTTGATCATAACAACAATTGAAAACCATAACTGAAATTGTGATAACAATGATTAATTGCGAAAAAGATATCAGATTAAGGAAAATTGCTTGTTTTGTGAAAACAAATATAAATTTCTTCAGCTTGGATCTATCTCACAGGTTTGTATGTTTAGGATCAGCAATAATGAAGAAACGAAATCAGTTCAGATGTCACTTTTCCTCTCCTGCTTGCAGGCCAAAAACATTTGAAGCTATATTCTCTCTTCAATGTATATTGTGATAAAGGGAGAAGTAATGAAGAAAGTTAACCATAAACTTCACACGCCATCAAAAGCAGAAGGCTTTTGAACTCAGAAGTTCATGCTTTATTAATGGTAGAAGAGGAATTCCCATTTAGTCTTGCCATAATCTGAGAGAGTACCATTACTAAAATAAACAGCTTGCAAATCACAATTTTTAGCTATTTCTCTCTCCTGCCACCTGTATTAAGCCACTTATCACACATATTTGTGATTTACCTCTGTTTCCCAAATGTTGTGAACATATTTGCTGCATCCTATTTCACAGGGAAGCTTGAGAACACTACATAAACTAAACGGCTTTCCTGGAAAAGAAATTAATGTGCCTGCTTGTATATCTTCATAGACAAAAAGGCAGATACTGAACAAAAACTGTCAGACACTGTAGCAGACAGTGCTGTAATGCTTCAAAGTTAAGAGCACATTCCTAGTTGCTGAATTCGTAATGTCAAGGTAAGAGCTGAAGACGCCGTGAAGCAATCAGAGAGAGGAAGGTTAGACTATGGCATCAGGTGTCACAAGGGGTCTGAGCACTGAGACACTTTAAGCAGCCCACAAGAAGGAACAAGGAGGAGAACGTGTCTGAAACCCTTTTTCATAGATAAACCAAAAAATAACTCCTGTGGCAGCAAGTTCCAAAAGTTCGATACCTGCTGTGTAAAGAAGTACTTTCTTGTAGCTATTTTAAGCTCACCTCCTACTAGTGTCATTGAGCACCCTCTTGTTACAGTATTGTGGGATTTGGTAAACAACAGTTCTGCCTCCACCTTACCCTCTGCCTTCATGAATTTTCAACCTCAGTCTGTCATCCCTCAGCCTTTTCTGCTCTGAAGGAGAGCCCCAGCCCTTTAGTCTCTTCTCAGAAAATGGCAGTTCCATCTCCCAATCATCATGCCTTCTCACTGGCCTTTGGTTTCCAGGTCCCCTCCTTGATCCCTGAATCTTGATATTTTTGACCATTCAATGAACTAACTTCAAGAGGAAAGCTAAAAATTCATGATCCAGCCCCCAGAACCTGGTGGTTAGAGTACTGTTATGGAAGTTGTAGGCTTGGAAGGCTTCCTAAGGGCCTCCAGCTTCCTCATGGAGGTTCTCATTTGAAAGCCACATGGCAGCAACGGAAACCCACTTTTCATCTTTTTCAAGACAGATTCCAGGATGCCTGCTCTGTGCATCTTGAATCACCTTCATCAGAAGCTGAGTTGGCTTGGCAATGACAGGGGTGTTATTAAGCTATGTACAATAATACATGGAAGTTTTTGTGTCATTTTGGATGTTTAGCTTGTCTCAAACACTCAAGTTTAAATATGGCTTTTTTAGCCTTTCTCCTGAATTTAAGGACCAACATGCTCCTTTAGCAACACGCATGCTTTGTTGGGTGCTTGCTAGCATGCTCAGACCCTTGCTTATTGTGCATAAAATAACCATAATGATTTGATATACTTGAATCATAAGAATAAATATTTTTTTTTTTTTCTTCTCTAAGCCCCCTCTATGTATAGATTTAGTGTGTTTCATAATACTCTCAGCTTTCTTTTGGCAGCTGTGCTCCAGAACATTTTTGGCATGAACACTTACTTCTTGGCAGTAATACAAACTTTTATTAGACTATATATATCATTTCTTTTCAATTGTTCTGGTTTATGTGTGTGTCTCTCCCAGTTGTCTTTCAGTGGATTATAGTCAAAATGCTTAACTTCATGCATTAACAGGCAAGGAATTCCCATGCACATGTTTTTCTTGCATTCAAAGACATACACATTTGTCTACTCCAAGTGTTTTTGCTCATAAAGTGTAAGACAACCCTGAGAACAGTCATTTCTTTCTCAACTAAATTAGCCCAATAAACTCTCTCTCTCTGCCTTTGCCAACATACTCAGTCCTTTTCTGGGAATGTATATTATTGGCGGAAAAAAAGGTCTGATTTCCTCTCATCTATTGATGGGCAATTTATTTAGATAGTCTAAAAGATGCTCTATAGTGTCAGTTCTGCTGAAAGTATTGGGGAGTAGATCAGTAAATATTAGGAAATGAACAAAACCATTAATTCACATACATAAATACATTGTCAGTTTTAATGTGATTCATGTTAATATGCCACATTGTCCAATGGCAGATGTAGTTTTCTTTCTGGACACTACATATTGTATCTATGCAGTAACAGATTGCAGAAATTCAAAACTAGTTGTGCTTCTAATTAAAATAGTATGAGTCAATTTTTTTGACAAAAGCATATTGCGCATTACTCATCTTCTGTCAAATTCTATCTGCCTATACATTCTATTAGTTTATACACAGTTTGCTTAATTATTTGCCGCAGTATTTTTCAATGAATTACTTTTTAGCAGACTCTGTATAATTTTCTGAGCTCCCCTTTTAAAAGAAAAAGGTGGATCTGTTTGCCCTTTCCCCATCTTCTGAAACCTCAGTCACGCTCTACAAGATCTAAAAAATACCCACCTTTAATCCTGGGACTGCTCCATCCAGTTCCTAAAATATAGCTGGGAATTATACTTAATATTATTTCCTTAAGAAACTGTCAACTCCACTTGTTTTTGCCTCGGACTTTCTCTGAGGGGGATATTACTTTCCAGTTCCCCAGAGTTTATTGAAAACTGCCGTCTTAAGTCTACTGGGTTTACTAGACTTTTTCCTTATTTTTCTTCCTACCTCACTGATTCAGGATCACCATCGCCCAAGCTGCATTCACTCTTTGTCAGTTACTCTGTAGTGAGGAGAAGACAACATTTTTTGGTTGCATCCTTTACTTTCTCTGTCAAATCTCGAGCTCATTCCATGAACCTGCTGAATAGTTTCAAAATTCCTCTCCCAATATAGGCACATTTAATATCCCTGTAAAACCACTCAGTTCTCTGATTCAGAGAATTTTTTCCTTCTTTACAAAATCTTATATCTACTTTGGCTCGCTTGGCTGGATGGTTCACCATAATCTTAGTATGATACACTTTTTGTCTTTTGCTGTTATGTACCAGCTGTGTTTGGATCGATCCATCTACATTCTGGACTTCAGAGCAGATACATGTCTTTAAGCTAGATGGCAATACATCGTCCCTTTTCAGTTTCTGACCTTCTATGTTAATATAAATATTTGAATCATAGAATCATAGAATCATTGAGGTTGGAAAAGACTCTTAAGATCATCGAGTCCAACCGTTAACCTAACACTGCCAAGTCCACCACTAAACTATGTCCTCAAGCACCACGTCTACCCTTCTTTTAAATACCTCCAGGGATGGAGACTCAACCACTTCCCTCGGCAGACCGTTCCAATGCCTGACTACCCTTTCAGTGAAGAAGTTTTTTCTAATATCCAACGTAAACTTCCCCCGGCACAGCTTGAGGCCATTTCCGCTTGTCCTATCGCTTGTTACTTGGGAGAAGAGACCAACACCCACCTCGCTACAACCTCCTTTCAGGCAGTTACAGAGAGCAATAAGGTCTCCCCTCAGCCTCCTCTTCTCCAGGCTAAACAACCCCAGTTCCCTCAGCCGCTCCTCATAAGACTTGTGCTCTAGACCCTTCACCAACTTCATTGCCCTCCTCTGGACACGCTCCAGCACCTTGATGTCCTTCTTGTAGTGAGGGGCCCAAAACTGAACACAGTACTCAAGGTGCGGCCTCCCCAGTGCCGAGTACAGGGGCACTATCACCTCCCTGGTCCTGCTGGCCACACTCTTCCTGATACAAGCCAGGATGCCATTGGCCCTCTTGGCCACCTGAGCACACTGCTGGCTCATGTTCAGGCGGCTGTCAACAAACACCCCCAGGTCCTTTTCTGCCAGGCAGCTCTCCAGCCTCTCCTCCCCAAGCCTGTAGCGTTGCATGGGGTTGTTGTGACCCAAGTGCAGGATCCAGCACTTAGCCTTGTTGAACCTCATACAGTTGGCCCCAGCCCGGCGATCCAGCCTGTCCACGTCCCTCTGTAGGGCCTTCCTACCCTCCAGCAGATCGACACGTCCACCCAACTTGGTGTCATCTGCAAACTTACCGAGAGTGCACTCAATCCTCTCATCCAGATCATCACTGAAGATATTGAACAAGACTGGCCCCAACACTGAGTCCTGGGGAACTGATTGTATTGTTTTTATTGATATTTTTGATATTTTTTTATATTTTTGATACTTTTGATATTTTTATTGATATTTAATATTGATTGTATTGTTTCTAAATTTTGAGTGTTTAAATATTTTATATTAAATTAATGATTCCAGAAATATTAATATATTAAATTAATCCATAAATTTTAATTAAAATATTAAATTAATCCACAAATTTTAATTAATATATTAAAATTTTATTGTATTTTATTAAATTTGTTAACATTAATATCATATGAATTGTGTATTATGAACTGTGTGTATGTATTATATCATGAACTGTGTATTATGCCAAATAAGTCATACTGTTGAAGAAATAGTAAAGCTTCCAGATCTAATTATTTATATCACATATTTTTTTTCTTTAGACATCTAACATAATCAGCAAACTGAGTTTTCTGTTTTTTGGGTTTTTGTTTCGTTTTGGTTTTTTTTTGTCATGTCAAGGACAGCTATATTCCCTTCTTTTTTTTTTTTTTTTTTTTTTTGCTGAAGTCTGAACCACAGTAAATTTATACTAATGACTAGTCTTATTTTTTCAGCCTCTTCTATTAATAGTGGACATTTTTTATTCCTGGTTGGCAACTGTGTATTTAAATCTGAATTAAAACCATCCTCATTATGGGACAGCTAAACTTTTCAACTCTCCTGATCACCAACCCAATAACAACAGTGTGAAGCCAAAGGTAATACAGCAAAAAGGTGTTTTTAATAATGGTAAAATAAAAAAAGATAATCCACTACATTATCAGAAACAGAATTTGACTCATGAGAAATTAGTCATTAATTTCTTTAAAATTATTAATTTAGAAATTGAAAATATTATTTTATACAGAACTGTGTGGAATAAGTGTGGGAGATCATAAGGGGGAAAGTCAGGGGATGAAACTACAGTGCAATATATATTAGGAGGATTAATTTTAACCATTTAAAAATAATTGTGCAATCTAATCCAGCTGTGTAAACTCCTCTGATAGTTAATACAAAAGAGGAATCACCTCTACAGATGTCCTCCCAACCTGGGATATGTAAGCATCAAGAATCAATCATCTCTGAAACTGCTTATCTTTCTTTCTTTCTCAACTTCAGAATAAAAAAAAAATAGGATGAACAGCTCAGGCTGCATGCTAGCTACTAGACAGCTAAAATTAGGTGGGATTAGTCTGGCCTAGTTAACAGCATCTTGGAGCAAAGGAAAACAGAAGAGAAGACTCAGGTGTTCTGCAACAGGAGAAATGATAAGTAGGGAAAGAAATTGGAGGCTATAAGAAGAAAGTGTGATAAACAAAGCAGCGTGATAAAAATACTGCTTTCCATAGGGGAAAACAAGTGCAGATTCAGTGTCAGATGAGGAAACTGAAGTGGAAATTCAAAATCCAGGAAGTGGAGAGACCAAGACAGCTTGTACATGCTTGAAATGAAGTAAGGACATAGCAAGAAAGGTTGAGTAATCAACATGGATTGAAGCACAACAGTGGCAGGTTGGAGGCAATAACAGAGTTTTCTGTGCAAAAGTGGAAAGCAGGGACAGGAAGACTGTGTGTATGGGGACAGGAGTCCATCTGCGAGGGGACCAGAACTTGGTTTGGTTTTAAAGAAAGGATAGAAAAGATGGGAGAAGAAGTAGGAAGGAATGATAGGAAAAGAGTAGTGAGGAAGTGCAGAAGGAAGAATTTTAAAAGCTTGGAAAAATGAAACCTAAAGGAGGACTGAGGGTAGAAAAGATCACGTTGAAAGAGAGGAGGTGGCATGAAGTAGTTAGATGATTTGGACAGATGGACAATGCCATGTGCATACAGAAGGATTGAAAAATGCTGTGAGAACAGTCTGTGGCATAGACAAGAGCCATTTTGACCTTGGGCAACTGAGGAACATTGTCCTAAGGAACAAAAGATGTCCAGACTTCAGTATCAAGAGGAAATTAGTAGTTGAAGTCATCAGGAAAGAACTGCCCCCGTTTTCAGAAAAGTACAATTGCTTGTTTTTCAGCTGAGAACCAAGATATTTTAGCAAAGATGTTTTGTTTTTAAATGCTTGATCAGTTCTCACAAAATGACTACAAATTGTATTATATTTTCATTATAAAATGCAATTCATAGTGATTTACTATTGAAAAATAAGAGCAAACAGGTTGCCTCCTTATCTATTCCCATAATTTTACTTTTTATTCCTAGAGTACAATATTAATTAATTAACACTAAATCCCTCCCCCTCCTCTCCTCTTCTAAAAAATGGTAAGACAACCATGACCTAATAGTCATGTTTATGCCCTGATTTCTCTTGTATTAAATGTTTTAAGATGTATTACTGCAGTTAAGACAGAATTATGGTAACCTAAAAGACGTGGACATCAGCGATAAAGATATTATTGTTATAGGCAAAAAAGAGAAAATACAGCAGATGGAACACTATTATTTGATTCATTTTTCTTTTTCAATAAGGTGTAGGAGTTTTGCAGCATAAGTGCTGAAGCAGAATCTAAGCTCTTTTTCTTTCTATCAACAAGGCTACAGGATTATTCTGTTGAATATTAACTCTGAAGATGATCTTTATGGAGAAGATTTTTTAAAGGTACAGATTGGATTTCAGATGCTCAAGTTTTATTGCTCTTTAGTAGAAACTGAGTACAAAACCACTCTCTTTACTTTTAAAAATCTTGCCAGTTTCTGCATCCCTGTGTATGTATGTGTATATACAAATACATATATATATATACACGTGTGTATATGTGTGTGTACAAATATATACATATATGTGCTACCTTCAAATAGGTATGGGAAAATCAATATCTCAGTCAATCAGGAAAATTATTGTTCTAATTGAAGTGGAATAGAAGAATCATAATTTCTTTTTGACCTTGAGCTGAAGTAATATGGATCTAAAAGCAAGAACAAGGACATTTTGAGCCATAAACTTCAAAAGATTTAATTAATAATAATAAAAGTAATAGGTAAATGACTGCCATCTGTCATGAGCAGAAGATCTAGTTTGCTCCCCAGATCATATCCATTTGGAAAGCAACTTGGGACAGAATCAATTTAGGTTATGAGAAATTTAGCCAGATAACTACTTGTATAACTTATTTGGCATGCGTTGTTTTTGTAATTTTGTATATATTGAGACTGGATTTTCAGTACTTCTAGGCAATATGCCATTTAATTCTCTATATAATAACCCTTAATACCTGGAAAGGAAATAGAGAGAGAGATTAAAATTTTTATAGCTAGTACAATGCTGTTTCTGGGTAAGGTTTTCAAAAATCTGTCAGGGCAATTGCTCCTGTTCAGGGGGATAGGACATGAGGATATTTCCTCTCAACTTCAGCGTGTAAGAGTTCTTAATTAACATTTCTGTCTTGTCTAAAATAACATATCTTTTTCTGCCTAGCTTGTGGCTTCTATTTTAGCTATTTGGGGGTACACTGCTGGGATTTCACAATTAGTGCACTTTAAGAAGCAATCCATTTAAATAAGTGTATGAACCTTTTACACAAACATATAACATTCAGTCTAATTTTGAGTAATAAACAAAGAGCAAATAAAAAACACTGGATGCTGGAATTGGGAAGCAGAGGTTCAGACTGTGTAACATAAGTAACTTTATGTCCCTTGGCCATTGATCTCTTCAAAATGTACCAAAAGCTCATTCCTGAAAGGAAAAATGTTTCTATTGTCTGGTGTCCTACTTTTTACACAGTCTAATTGAACAAAATAGTCTAAAATGGAAACCAACTATTCCTAGAGAGCAGAGAGGAAGCATACTAGATTGCCATCAGGCGATGATTGTAATGGCTTTAAAAGAACTTTTAATGTCATGAGTAGTGATATGGTTGCAATTAAATGTTCCACACCCAATGTCCCCTCCTGTGGACTGTCAGATTTACAGATGAGTGATGACTTCAAGTTCCTGAAAAACTAGCTGTTTCCTAGCTTTTATTGCTGCGACTTACATAAGAAAGAACAGATTCAAGCTGGGTGAACTCAGTGAGTTATTTACACTGAAAGAATGTTGTTTTTATGGCATTTGTATGTGTTTTGACTGACACTTTTTTGTGCTGCTCTCTTTGGACTCTGTTACACATTGTATTCCAGAAAGCCTTGAGAATTTTGTTTCCATCATTGGCGACAGAAATCTATCTAGACTGCCTACGTTGTGTTAAATAAACCTTTGAATGATACTCAGACATTAATAAATTGTCCTTCAAGTGATCTTCTGTGCTGGTGTCAGAGAAAAAATTACTGAGGTAATGAAAATGTACTTTTCACAAGAATGCCAAAAGGTATCACTTAATGAATTTTTTAGTTGTTTGGAATACTCCTGTCCAAATGGCATGAACAATTTTGGGTAAAGACATCGAGATATATGGGTTTTCTGCTGATGAAGACTGCCAGTACTTTTGCTCAGAAAAACAGAAGCTTGGTATGATCTAGGTGGCATTGTGTAATCCCTGCTTTAAAAATAATCTCTTAGCATTGACAGATTTGTGAACTAACAAGTAGTATCAAGGTTTCTGTTCTTAAGAGAGCAATTTGGACATTTGAGGATCTAAAAGCCATGAACTTGCTTCATCCTTAACAATCCTATTCCAACCAATTACACGAGCAAAAAATTAGACAATGCAAAAAAGGGATTGTTAGGATTGGAAATTCTTCTGACCTTGGAGTGCCCAGATCCCAGGCACAGTCATGAGCTTTTTCTGTCTGTTCAGAAAAGGGTAGCAACATATAAATGACTGATGCTCATCTTTACAAGGCATTTTACCTCCTAAAACAGAATATTCCAAAGCATTTTATTAAACCAAGGGTGCCAGTATCGATGATGGAAATTCCTGAGAAATATACTATTGAGTAAAAAACAAAAAGTCATACAATACCTACTTTTCTTTAAGCCAAAACAGAGGTTCAGCAAGGAAAAAGTGTGGTGTGTGAGAGTTATACATAAGAGAAAGAAAACACTGCATTGTGAAAACTAGAAGAGAGAGAACTGGGGAAAGACAAGAGAAAGAGATTGCCTGTGTCAGGACTTCAAGCACCCCAACAGGCTCTGCAGTCTCCTCCCACTCCAAAGGGCCTGGCTGCCCATGCCCTGAGATGGTGCCTCCGAGCAGCCCTGCACCATCTCCTGGGAAAGAACAGCATGAGGATGACAGCCGGGCCGTGGCTGTCCCCAGCCACTGCCACCATCCCTGCCCTGCTCGCCTTGCGCAGGTGCTTCAGGGCTGCACCCTTGCTGGTGACACTGTGGCATTGCCTGCCCTGCCAGCCCTGACAGCTTAGGGATACACTAAGAGAGAGAAAACAAACAATCTCCATTTTAATAATTTCCAGTCCTAAAGAATAGCTTAAAATACAGATATATTAGTCTGTCTATCTATCTATCTATAAGTAAAGCCTAATATCTGCCATACCACTCAGAACTGCCTGCAGGGTAAGCACTGTATGCCATAATAAGACAGTTTTTCAACAATTCTGGCAGCATTTTTTCTTTGAAATCTCAGTATTTATTAGAATACATTTCCACATACACTAAAACAGCATAATTCTAGTTTTTTCACAAAAGTATTATTTCTTTCTCTTCAGTCTTAGTTCTTTCAAGTTCACATTCAGGTCTGCTGTTAACTTTCCTATTTGCTGCATTATTACATGCTTAATGTACTGTAATGGCAGATATGCAAAAATTTATCAGCCAGTCAGCATGCAGTACATATAATACATTTAAATTCCCTTTAAAAATAAGTTCTATTCACTAACAGAAAAACGTAAAGTACTTTCTACCAATTTATAGACTAAATTGTTAAAATGAGTTATAACAACTGCATTTGTTATAACAAGGATCTCTGTGGGAAGCTAATTCAGAGATAGAATTATGAATTATAATTTAATTTGTGGAGAAACAAAAGCATATATTAAGAGATGAACAAAGTGGGATGAACAAGGCTGCTGGCAATTGCTATTTTAAAACAAACCCATAAACTTCAGAGCTGTGGAATTTGCGAGAGCATCCTTCTGCTTTACAAAAAAAACAAACTCAAGGGCTACTTTACAACCTCATGCTCCAAAAGTAAGAATGTGAAATAACTTTTTCAGTTGGTGTTTGAAACAGAAAGCTAATTGAACTCTTAAAATGTGTATCTATGTGTGCATGATATATACAAAAGTATATGCTTAGCTAGAGGTGTGATTCCAAGATAAGAACTCGTTCTCATCCCTCTTGCTGATTTCCTTGCATTACTTTTCAGTTGAAGTTTCAGTTCTACTATTTAGTAAGTGGTGTTTCTCTATATCTAGAGAAACAAGGTTTAAATCTTTCAATCATCAAACTATCACTTTGGTTGTTCGGTCTTGTAAAAAAATGCCATTGAAAGCAAAAAACCTTTTAGAACCTACCATATTACTATTGTTGCAAACTGTTTATTAAGCACAAAAGACGGTGCTTGGCTCTGTACAGAATAAGGAGACACAAGCACCACTGCTAACGAATTTGTAGACTAATCATAATTTCTGTGAAATACATGGTATCTTAACCTAATTTTTTTCCTCCTTATAATTCCATTTGTACTTACTCAAATTTTATCATGCCTGCAACAGTTAGCTGAAGTTATTTTTCAGGTCAGTAGTTCCTGAACTTATCCTAAAACTTCAGATATAGCTGTGCTAATTGATATTTGTTCATGCTTGCTACAGCATGACTTGTTCTCTCAAAACTGCTTTTTCTTCAAAACCACTTTTTCACCTTTTTTCCATTGTTCTTTCATTGCATTCATCAGAAAAAGAACTATTTAAAAATTTTTCACTCTTTTCATCTTTTTCCTGAATGGAAAAAAAATTTAACATAAAGTCGTTTTCAGGCAACACCTAAGACAGTTCTTCTTTTCTTCCTTTTGCACCACAGCGAGCACAGCAGTGGTCTGGCACAGGGTGTGCACATCACATCACAAGTAGCCTTCTCTCTAGGTACAGTTTTGACGTCCTCAGTTACTTTCTTCCTCCTGAAAAAGCTGTGCAATTAATTGGGTAGAAAGAGGATGGGGTTTTTTTGTCTCTTGTCTTTTGCCCCGAAGCTGATTTTTCTTCCTTCAGACTTCCATATTACTTTCTGCAGAATATATTTTGCTCTATATTGCCTGCTTTCCTCAGCTTTCAGCCTTTGTCCTGCCCTGTGAATTCCTTCATTTTGAGCATCCACATTTATTCTGCCCCTTTCACTACTTACATTAGTTATTTCCAGATTATTCTTGAGGTTTAAATTTGTTTCTCTGACCAATATCTCCCCCAAAGCCTGGAGGCATAAGTTCCATGATATAGCCCTGCCAAAAATTAGGAAATTTTTAATGCTTGCAAAATTACATGTAATAACAAGTTTCCCAACATTCTCTCCTGTATTGCTCTTTGTTTTCTGGTAAACAAACTATCATCACAGACACTCTTTCAGTTTGAGGTGAGAGGTTTCTCCACTGTCCTCAGTTTGGGGCTCTAGTTCTGTTAATTATCTCATTTCATATCATATGAGTCGCCTACTTAGACTTTAAGTGCTGGTTTGTTTTGCTGCTAACCACACTCACTGGTTTTGCTGTCATTCTCACTAACTTCCTCCTTGCTGCCATGTTTCATGTATGCTGGGTAGTGACATGAAAGGGCTATGTGCTTCTAAAAAAGCTAGTCTCTTTATTACTTATTTACAAGGATGTTCTGACTACTGCTAGTGGTGCTCTGAGCAAAAAGATTGAGGCTTCCTGCAGGTACTTCATCCAAGCTTTTTTGTACAGGCTCCTTACAAACTGTTACAAACTGTCTCCACTAACCGAAAGTGGTCCTTCAGAGTTTGCTGTTCATGCTTGGCTCCACCAAAGGTTATTATGAGATAAGCGATATTGTTTTCTCTGCAGAAGTGGTGTAGTCTGAGAAGGAAACAGACAACACCTACTAACTGTATCATAAAGTCAAGGAATACATCGTAAGGTACTTCACCATCTGTGCTCCAGTTAAAGACTGCCAAAAGTGCTTGAGGTATGTATGTATTATAGTTATACATTATAAATTATTATTATATTAAATAATCTTGTAATATTATTTAAGTATATATATAAACACTTAAATAATATATAAAATAAAAATTATATACAAATATTTTTAAAATAAGTTATTATGTATAAAATGTATGTGTATATATACTACCAAAATCTGGTTTTTTTAATATTAATAAGCAAAATCCATGAAATATATGTATGTGTAGCCATCTAATTAAAGAACACTAAACCACTTTTATGCATTTCCTTCCTGTTCTTCTCAGCTCAGATGTACACATCTGACCCATTTTTATTCTTATTCACAGAAAATGGAGGCTTTACAGAATGTATGGCCAACG
Organism: Platalea leucorodia; assembly: GCF_965183815.1. Classification (NCBI taxonomy): domain Eukaryota; kingdom Metazoa; phylum Chordata; class Aves; order Pelecaniformes; family Threskiornithidae; genus Platalea; species Platalea leucorodia. Next base: position 78,952,296 of record NC_138826.1, read on the forward strand.
GTTTCAGATTTTTATTATAACTTTTGTCAGCTTTTTACTATAGTAAGTAAAATTAGACAAAATGTTCTTATACTTTCAAAAACATTTTTACGTTTTCCTTATTAGTTGAAGCAGAGATGAATCAAGAAGTAAAAATTAATTCAAATATTGGAGTTGGCATACCTTCCCAACAAATGACTGCATTCATTCAGGTTGAATTAATTTAACAAGATTTTGTCTGTTGCACTATTAAAGAACAATACACTTCAGCCCCAATTTTGGGTGTTTTAACCCCTGGCACTTCAACTACAGTGTTCTGCTTTTTTTTTGTGTACATTAAACAGGCATTAATCTCCATTGCCAATGCACACAAGTGCTAGCTGACTCACATCATGGGTACCAAGGTTATTTAAATTATCTTCCTATATTTGCTCATAACCAGGTGGATAGCTGGCCTTTGCTTAGTAGATAAAAAGTTAGGGATCTAGGAGGACGTGCCATCTGTAGTCTTCTATGATCAGAAAAGAATAGAGCTCTTTTGCATATTCTGTACTAATGACTTGCAAGACACAGTCAAGGCTACTTTTAGCTCCTAAATTTGTGAAGCTTAAAGCAAGAAGAGATCTCTAAATAATGAAGTCAGACTTGCTGCATATCTTGGGCTGTTACATTTGATGCATGTGTAGAATCCAGTGGAATCTCATGAAGCTTTAAGAGCCTTCAAAGCTCATCTCATTTAATTTCAGCATTTCTAACACAATCTAGGTTAAGAAAAATGAAAACTTTGTTCAAGCAAGAAGAATTCATTAAAAAAAACTGACTTTGATCAAGAGAGGTGTTTCAGTCTGAAACTGCATGAAGTCAGTGACAGTTTAAAGTCAGCAACTATACAGGGTCCTCAACTAGGGTAATTGAAATGAGTTTGCCTTGACTTTACTGCCTCTTATCAGGGTATATGCACAGACGGACTTTGAGTAAACAAAGACATTGTTCCATAAGCACTGGGGCTAATCAAGTGTTTCTATTCTCAGAGCTCATCGTTATCATCATTAATTTAATTCAATATCAAGAAGGGGCCAAATTTGACTGAATCCTTCCATGCATCAGGGGATTTCTGAGGGCTCTTTCCTGGTTTAATTCTTTGGTATCAGGTATAAGTTCATATGGTAATTTTCCTTTCATTAGGACACATACTCCTCTACCCAGCCAGATTTTAATGATGTACTTAAGAATTTCTTTATGAAATTTCCACCTCTGTGTCCAATTAGTCTAAAATCAGTTAACAGGTTCAAAAGTTATTAGAAGTTCGGGGACAGATGTGGCAGACAAACCTATTATGATGAGACAGGACAAATATGAAAGTCTTAAAGAAACACAAGTTTAAAAGATAATAAAGGACATTTATTCATTATTAAAGTTTCTCGGTAATGTTTTATTTTGATTTATGATTCATAAATCAGTAAATTTTCCTTATCAATATCAAATAATTATCTTTCTTGTTGCTGTAATCCAAAAATAATCTTATAACATTAGTCATAACGAGAAGTAGTTGTGATTCTAAGGAAGGTCTATTACTAGGATAAGTATGTGGTGATATGTCATATTCTGTACAGAAAAATATTTAATTAGAATGCATTTTGAGGTTTGATTGGATGCATTCTTGATGACTTCTAAAAACTTAATGAAATTTAGTGCCAAGAACTAATACTTTCAAACTTCCTTTTTGACTTTGCTTAGCTGAATGTTACAACGGATTCCTAGGCTGATGTGGGAAAAAAACGTTAATTTTGAATCAATCCTAAAAGGAAAAGAAAATGCAGGAAAACTTAAACAAGGTATCATTTTGGCCATTTATTATGTTTATTGTCAGCTACAGAGATATGTACTATCTTACTGATATCAAAACAAGAACAAAACTCTGATAATTTTAGCATATGTAATAAAGAAACATTCTTTTGTCAATCACTCTTGTGTTTATTAGTGTTTATTTGCCTTGAAAAAGAGCCAGACTGCATGACCCACATTATCACCAGATAGACGCATGGCTTTTATTTACTGTTGGACACTTCCTAAAGCGTTCAGGAACCATGCAAATATTTATCTATCAACATGAATGTGGGGAAAGAATGATTGTCCAGCGCATGTCCTATGCAGCCAAACTGTCCCAACATCTTCAGAACTGAGCTCTGAAGACTTATGCAAGTTTAATGTACCTGAACCTCAGCTCTTAGGTGGTTTACTCATGTTCACACAGAGAAATTGCTGGCAGATCTGGGAAGTAAATTCAGATTTTTTTAAGTGCAAATTAATTCCTTCTATCACTCTAACGCTCCTGCAGCAAACATTAAGGAACAGAGACCAAGAAACAAGGATACATAATGTAATGTAGGAAATGGAGTTTGCAGAGAACTACTCTTTCTGTCCTACATTGCTCATATCTATTCCAATGCTGGTTAATATTCTTTCTTAGTTTAACTGGTGGAAGAAGCATATCTATTAAAACCAGAAAATTTTAAAGTTAGTGGACATATCTTATCTTCTGTCTTACAGAAGAGCTACAAATACTTTCCCACATTAGGGATTTCTTCAGTGGCTAAACAGGCATCTCAAAGGGTAAGAAATTCAATAGCAATTTAATCCATGATATTTTTTTCAGGCAGTCCAAGACACTTTTAAGGCTCAGTTTAAATTCTCTTTATTTCTTCTTCACTTAGAGGTAAGGTAGGAAGTGCCTCGTGATGACTTTAGATCTTTACATAATGAAAACTCTTTATATCATGAAAGTATTTTTTTTGTCTTTCTTAAGTTATCACATATGTTTCTTAACAGCATCTGAAGTCTTTTGTTCCTTTTAGATGAAGAATTATAAATTTCAACTCTATTTACCTCATTGCTGTGTTGGAAAGTGGTCTTTCTAATGGTAATAATCTTGGTGAAGGAGCAGCAGGAGCTGACATTCCCATCTCATATTTTCCTCCATTTTTGTTTGGTTTTCTTTGTAAAGATAACAGCTCTCTGACAATTCACAGTTTCCTGCCAAGTATATTTTTCTCCCAGCTCTCCATTAGGGTGATTTTCAGGTAAAATGCTGAGAAAAACAGATAAACAGAAGAACCAGGACAATTAAATGTACTCGCATCAATTATTAAAGCTTTATAAAACAGGCAATCTGAAGCCCTTTTAGTCTTCTGAAAGCAAAAGAAATGGTGGGAGCTTTTGTGTGTTTGTTTGTCTTACAGCATTTTGCATAATTTAGAGATCTTTTTTAGATTTACAGTAGGACTGGTTTTGCATCATCAAACTGAATTCAAGGCTCCTTCTGGTGCCAATGTTGTACTGAATACAGTGAGACGTCAAAGAGATGACCTTTATAACACAACCATCTAAGGCAGTATTCTGCTGACTTAATTTTAGTGTGTTAAAAATTAGGCACATATCTAACCTAGTCATCTGGGCCCCCTCAGGAGGCAATAGAAAGAGAATGACATTTCTAGAGGCCAATTTATCCCACTTGTCTTAGGTATTTATCTTAGGATGAACTGAATCACCTTTGGAGATACTGTCACATTAGTTTTGCTTTGATTAAATAATGAAACCCATTGTTAAAAAACATTCTTTGTTTTTTGTTTTTTGTTTTTTTCCCAAGACACAATCTTTCTGTAAGATCATTATTTCATTGCATGTTACTGCAGCAGCCAAAGAAGAAACTGGGAAAGAGAGAGGAAAACACAGTGAAATACCTTCTCACTGTTTTCCTAGGCTTAAACATGTAAAAGTGGGCGTATTTTTGATGAGCTCTCTGTTTTAGTCAATCACACAGGGAACATTTCTACACACTGCAAAGTTCACAATCAAGTTTCATATTTTAGATTTTTAAGAAATGGCCCAAAGACACTGATCAAGACCAATGACAAGATCATTACACTGAGATCTGTCCACTTCACGCCAGACTTTGCAAGTGATCCGGTGGGGTTAAGGTGAGCCAGTATCTGCTGTGTAGTCAACGATGCACAAGGGACTGACAGGGCAGTCGCCTTTCCAGCTACCCTGAGTTACCTAATCCAGATTATCCCCTTTCTACACTGGGTCACTTGAGGACAGCCCTCACTGCTGCCCTCACTACAGGACACACGGCTCAAACCTGAGCTTCTGGATTCATAGCAAGAAGCAGAACCCACTCTGTCTTTGGCACTGCTTCTCACTTAGAGATTTCTCCAGTAACATCATTTCCTCATCAAACTATTATAGACCAGTTAATGAGATGAGTCAAATGTCTGCAACAGACACCATGGAAAAACTGTGGGCAAAAGATGAGTATTACTGTAATAAGAGCAGATGATACAAATGATAAATATGGTTGTCTCATTTCTTCACAGAGTACAATGGGAAATTGTCAAAACTCCCCAAAGTTTCTTCAGTACTGTTACGCAGTTCCTCTCTTTGGGGGCCACACTAGAGAACTGTCTACTTGGCAATTTGACTGGTTTTATGTATTCCATATACAACTCAATAAATACAGGTGTGGGATTTCTTATTGAATAACCCTTTGGAATTCTTTGGAAACATTACCCCTTGGGTAATGCCAGTAGCTTATGACAACTATTCATATGGAAGACAACGGTTTAATTAAAAAGAAAATTCTAGGTTTTTTCTTTAAGGAGGATGCCTGGCAATCACAAGTTTCTGAATATTAGCATAAGACACTTAATGTTTAATATAATACATAACAATAATGAAGGTACATCCTGTAATTGAAGAAATGAGCCACTGGCAGAGTGAGAATTAGCCTATATGAATAGCAAGAGGCAGTGAAATGAGAAACATATTTCTTACTGCTTTTATTAAATTGAACAGTCAAACACTGGCACTTTGAATGTTTGTACAATTCCTTTTAAAGATCAGCTAGCAATATCTAACTTTCATTCTTTAAATTTTCCATAATTTTCTTAGTGCCACAGTTTTATTTTATAGTACAGAAATACATGTTACAATTTCCATAGTTTTCTTATATGTGGGTTCCAAGCTCCTGCAATTTATCTGGGGCCTTCCTCTCTTTAATACATTTTCTTAAACCTCAGGTCTTGGAGATGAGGACCAAAAACATTATTCCAGTTTTTAGTTAAAAACTAAAAAAAAAGATATCTTGGCTGAAAAGAATAGTTTGAAAGTGTGCTATGAGCACACATACAGCCTCAAAACCCAAGAGGAAAATAAAAAATATAATGATGTTGGCATTTTTTAATTATTATTTTGGATGTGTTGAGGATAGACTTAATCCATGATTTTTGAATATCTGGAGTTGGGAAAACCATAGTATTACCTGTCCCTGTCAGAAGGCAGCAACCTATCAGAGCTCCTATCCCAACCAATAACTTTGGTTGCTCCATTTAACTATACTGCGGTTCTTTGAGATGAAGTTTTACTGTAATAGCATGTTGCCTCTGAAAATCATTTTTATCTTTTTATAAAAATCAATATAAGACGCAAACAAGAGAATTAACACGTCCTTTAGTACTTGGTTCATGTACTGGTGCCCACCAGTTAAGGCAGGGAAGCGTAACGAGAATAACCGAGGCAGCTATTTTGAGTATCAGTATTAAAACCCATGTAGACGAATTCATACAACAACAGACAGGAAAAGGCAGGATAACTATTATGATACATATGTAAATACATCAGACAAGTCCCAAGAGGTTGTAGTGATCTGCCTATGAATATATTATTTGGGTTTTTTTAATAATTATCTCACATCATCTTCAGATGATGGAAAGACACATCAAGGACTCTGTAGCATATTTTTAAGTGCTTTATTTTAATGTTTATTTCCCTTTTGGTTTTGCATAATGCTTTTGAAGACAACATTTCCTTCTACTGTAGATAGGATTGTTCTATTGTAACCTTGCCAGCTGATGTAAAAGCATTTCTAACAAATACTCAAAATTAGAAACCAGAGAGGAGTTGCTTGCAGACAGGGATAGTACAGCAGGAGAAAAAGCCTTCTGGACCTCAAGAAAAAATTATTTTACACAATACTTAAATGAGTGGGAATTCTGCCATCTTATCCACTGGCTGCAGACAAAGACAATGTAACAATGGAAAGAAGAATTGAGAAGTTTGTTACAGGGAAAGTGAACAAAAAGTGCCTCTCTTCAGCTCTGCTGCCATGATTTGCTATGGACAAGATCATGAACTAATCCTTTTTTCACCTGTGTTGCATTCATTTAGGAACAATTTCTTTTAAGCCGGTAGTCTTGCAGTGATTTAAACCTGTGCAAGATGAGAACAGCTCTCTTCAAGTCATTGAATCAGGAGCTTGGACCCACTCGCATTATTTTGGTGAAGCAGAGAGGCAAGAGGGCGTTCACCTGCACAGCTGGCAGTTCTCTCGACGAAGAGGCAGAGCTACATTGCTGCCTCTACATGGTTTGCTTTTCTGAGTCACTGCTATGCCCTATTACACCACTTATGTCCACCGTTATGCTCTGTTACACCATTTCTGTCCACCAGTAGAGTATTGTTTGAGATCCCTGCAACAGGGCATCTCCCATGCTGCTCTGCTAGGTACTCTTCCACAGGATCCACATAGCCTTAGGCAAAGGGGAAAGTTTAGGCAGATGGCAGCAAATACTCTCACATACATTTTCCTGTCTCAGTTTCCTCATCACTTTTTCTCAGTATATCCTACAAGGTGTTTGGGATCTCTCTCTTACCATTTGTTGTTCATTCTCCTTGGTCCTCTGGTTTTGACTTGGGTATTTCTAGGACTAAATACCCACTTCTAAAACACCATTGCCTGATCTATCCTTCTGTTGTACTGATCCTCTTTGGCTCAGTCCTTCTAAAGCAATTTGATCTAATTTGATTTTTTTTTTCCTTTCCTGCTCAAGCCTTTCCACAATCCATGTCTTTTTTTCTTTTTCTTTTTTTCTTTTCCAGAAAATTTGAGGAAAAGGCAAAACAAAAGAAAACACCTTCTCCTCATTTTAGTCAAGCCAATGTCCCAAGGTGGTTTCACCTGAATAGGGCAGTACCGAAGGACAGTTAAACTGTGTGTTGTTTGTGATCTGCCCGCTATATGACCGTACTCTGATAGATGCCCTATACTAAAGCCAGACCCTAACAGAAACCAACATGTGTTAATTGCCCCTGAATATTCACAGGACTTAGAGTCCCAAGGAGTTAGGTCTTTTCACAAGTTCAGACTCTGGCTCTTGCTGGTAAGCAGATCATACAGTTCAGGTTTAACACTCTTCTATAATCTTTGGGCATACAAGCAGTTCACATTTGGTTTAAGGAAAAAATGGCTCTTCAATGTGGTTTTCAGTTCAGGTTCAGAATCCTGATGTTTTTGAGTTTATTAGATGATAGCCTAATATAAAATATGTACATAGGCAGTGAAATTTCCACTAGTGTTTATGGTGGAACTGAAAATGAAGCAAAAATTAAAATTAAGGCAGTGAAAACTAGGAAGAGTTCACAGACTGATGGCCACTAGGTGAGTGGGTGGTCTGCTGAGTTTTGCTGCCCATTGACCAGTATATACAGGACAGTGACTGTTTCTAGAGCATCAGTTGGACTGTTAGAGAAATGCAGAATAAACCAAATATTATTTACCTATGAAGCACTCAGTATACAGTAACAAAAGGGATTGCTTGTGAATTAAAGAAATACTAATTCCTGAGCCAGGGTTACAAAAAACAACACATAAACAAAAAATGGTAAATGAACATTGTCATTATTTTTGCAGCAAAACAAATAAAGTCAAACACATATTAAAAACTTCCAGCAGTGTTACTATCTAGCAAGGTTGTGGAGGGGGGGTTCTCAGCATGTATCAACAGAAAATACTTCTGCCTATATTTCAACATTTATTGAAAACACTAAAATTTACATTTTAATATGTATTTTCAAAAACATTCCCATGTTAAGAGGAACACCAAGCCATGATTTTTTTCTGGCAAATGAAAAAAAAAGAAAGATTCATGTGGGAAGAATAAAAATGCTAACTTAGTCAGCTTCTTCTAGGGAAGAAGAAATATGAAAGACGCCATCTACCCAAACTTGTCTCTACTCTGACTTTAATACAAACTGGAGGTGAAAAGCCAGAAAAGCTTTTACTGTTTTGTGATAGAGGCAGACTTTACGTAAATATCACACATTATTTCTCCAAGTGTCCAAGCTGAGATTTTTTTAGTCATGCAAAAGATCAATCAGTGTAAGGTTCATATGCTACTCTCTCTTTTGTGGAGGAATAAAATGAGGAAAAAATATTGTATATCAACAGAAGTCTTTAATTTAAAAAAATCTTGGCATCAGTTGCTGAATAGACAGTACTGAGCTTTTAAATATCTTGGCTATCTCCAAAAGCGTGAATATGTGAAGTGAATGACCATACCTAACTTATTTATACCCTAATATCCAAGAAGCACTGGTGGAGACATAATCAAATTAATAATGATATATTTCTTTTTTTCACATGCCTTTCATAATGAGTTTTTTCTGCACAGGTGAGAATTTTGCTATAGACTGTGCATTAATATAATCACATCAAACAGAGACTGAAACTTTTAAATAAAGAAAATCATGCTGTTGTTTTCTTTTTTCAGAAATATAACATTCTTGAGGATGAAAAAAGCTAATTACCAATTTAAAATCAAGGGTTTAGACTCTGAGCCAAGATAATTATATCTAATCTCACTGTCTTTGCTCTCAGCTGAATGCATTTGTTACAATAATCTTTGCTTCACAAGAAGGTGTTAAAGACTTAATATTTTTAGCAGAAGAGCGGAGCCTCTAAAAATTTACTTGTATATGCTTATTGAAAATGCCTGCCCAATGCTGAAAACATTATTCAAACTTCAGTCAAATATTTAAACTTCATGCCCAGTTGAGACAAAAAACTCAGGAAAGGACCTTTATGTGGCTGTGTTTTGAAGTTCTGGGATCTTACAAGGGAGATGTTTTTTGTAGCATCCATTTTCCACACAACACAATGTGTCTAGGTAGAGATAGCAAACCTAGATGGGCAGGATTCACCTCACTAATTTTAGTCATCTAAAATGTGAGTCCAGTCTAAGTTAGTCATGTATTTGCCTCTGTATTTTATACAGAGGTTTGGGCACCTGTTTTGAGGGACTATTCTGGCCTTGGAGAGAGATGTAAGACAGGAGGCATCAGCTGTCCTCCAGAAATGACCAGTGACCATGGAGGCAAATTATAAGTCTGAATCTAGAAATAAATGAAGTAAGGGTAAGAAGAATCCCAGCCCAAATGATTAGCTTAGGGTGGGCTTTTAACTTTCAGATTAATAAAGGGCAAGATCACCCTCACAGCCTGGGGCTAACTACATAATGTAGGAACTGCACAGCCATGTGACTGAATTTGTTTCCTTTTAAAAGGGCATATATCCATACACACGCAAATATATGCATGAGGGTACAAGTCTGCTTCTAAATAGCAAGACAGAGGTAGCATTTTAAAATAGTATTTAACCTTACATTCAAATGTGTTCAGTTAGAAGTAAAAGAAAAGGAACTTTATTTGGACCGTAACTGCAAAAATAGTCTGTAATTCCCCCATTTTTTACCCCTTTGACCATTCTTTACTATGGGACCTTGCTAGAATAAAGGAGGTATAGCTGATGGGCCTCTGCAGTTTAGCAGGTACAAGAATGACATGATGAGACTTCAAGAAATCTGATGTAACAACTGCTCCTTATGCCATAGTCTGAACTATAGCCTTGGGTGAAACCTGTTGTCTTGGAGCTACCTTCCCACATCACTGCCACCCTTTCAGATCTCTCAAATGTCAAATCAGCTAGAGCTAAGAAGCTGTAGTTCTCTGTCTATCATTGCTTCTAATGCTCTGTCTTGTCTGTAATTATCTTAAACAGTTGCTGAAGGAGGGCTAATGTTATGAGCTTGCCAGAAAAGTACATTTAAGAGAAAGTAACTCTTCCATTTAAAAAATCAGGTGAATCATTTGAACATCATCAACAAAAAGAAAACATCAAAGTTAACGGGAAGTTTACAGACAAAATCCCCATGGGGCTTTGAAGATGGGCATACTGTGATAGCAGTTCTGCTGAATTCAATAGAATTGCTTCTATTTAGAACACTTTTAGTTTTAATGAGTGTACTATTGCTTTATGTATCTACAGGGTCCTTCCCCCGCCCCCCCCCCCCCCTTACCTGAAAACATCATTATTTAGGAGCAAACAATAAACCCATGCCCATATTAATGAATAGTGATTCTCTGGGTTGTTCACTGATCCTGGTGGAACCACATATCTAAATGACAGTAAGCCCCTGTGTAGCCATAGTTCATTAAACACAAGGAATGTGTTGGAAAAGGTTCAGGCTGGCTTTTCAGCAAGCACTCACAGCGTTAACTCTTTTAACAAGTGTGACTGTTCAAACTAGCTAATTTAATAATGGCACTGGTTTTGTGTAAAGTGCCAATGCCTCCAAAAGCTAAATACAGAGGTTATTGTTATTTACAATGACTGATATATTAAACAAAATGTTTGGCTTTGAAACGTCTTTGCTTTTCAGTCAGTATTACTTACATACATTAGATTTTTCAATCCAGTTTTCTAGTCTCATTTTTAGAGGTGCTGAGCCATAAAACGGTTCCTCCAGAGGCCAGTGAAAGCTCTGAGTACATGACACCAGTAAAGATCTGACCATGCGAGTAACTAAATAAGTTTTTATACGTTTAAGTTCTGTTGTTTGTATCTGAACATTATGGCCTAAGATTCCAACATTAGAGAGTGATTTCTCATAAAAAATTCTTCTGGTCATTAGTGAACACAGATAACTCATTACAATAATAGTTAAGAATTTCTGTTTTGCTTAGCACCTTCCATCAACATAATCTGATGCACACACAGGTGTGCATCCCACAGTTAGCTGATAGTTCTTCAAAAGAATTTTCTTAGTTTTCTGCAGAAAAAAAGTAACACAAAGTCCCTGAAGTGAAATAATTTTGTCTGATATTTATATCTGATGCAAAATTATTGCCAAAACACCTCTCCTATATACAAATGCATGATCATGGTCTGTCGCTGAAATGCCACTCTCTCCAGTCATTACAGATGCTTAAAGATACATAGAATTTCTATAGGAATAATTAGTAAACACAGGAATCACATGGCTGAAATTACAGTGAAAGTAAGTGAATGGGATGTAGCTATTTAAATGTGGATTTGTTAATAACACCACAGTGTTTTGTTTTTCATATTTTCCTCTTATTTCATAACATGACAGTTTGTATTTTACATGCAGTGCTGTTCTTGAATAAGAATGCTTTTGTAGATGAGTTTACCAAGTACGCTATGAAAAAAACACACAGCAAACTGATGCTGAAATAATTTTCATCAGGAAGCACCATTTTGACAATATTAGGTAGATAAGGATGATCCAGTTCAGAGACATTTAAAAAAATTTGTACCAGGGTGGACTTCTTTTTTTCTTAATTGAACTCAAAGAAAGACCAATTTCCCATAATTTCTCACCTTTATTGTCCTCCTAATTTGCCCTGTTGTCCTGGAATATCCTGTCTTCCTAAAGGACAACTTTCTTCTTTCATTGCTTCTACTGCCCAAACCCCCAGAGGGGAGGGTGGGAGTGAAATGTGGATCATTAGTCTGGCTAGGGAACAGTGCAAGGTATGAGAGCCCTTTTGCTCTCTTGAGGAGACTGATAATTTGTTTGGTTATTCAGCCCTCTTTCCTTCGTTGTTGCCTTATTTCACATGAAGTCATATTGAAGTGCAATATAATAGCAAAAGATTTTGTTATCTAATTTATTTTATTTTATTGTATATTGCAATTAATGTTGGAATTTCTTCTAAATAAAAACATCTTAAGTTCATACTGTGTTGAATCAATCTTTATGTGAATTTACATGCAATTCATCTCATCAAACTTTATTCATCTAAAAGTTAGACATGACATCAAATCTAGGATGGTCATCTAGGCTCCATCTGCATTTAATTGAGAGGTAGGCATCTCGAGAGGGCCATTCATCTCAGCAGCCCAAGACACTTGTTTTAAGATGGTATGGAGGTGTTTCAGCTGCAAATGGAGCCTGCTTGATTAGCTTAGATTAAATGTTTGCATATTTTATAGGTAAAACCTGGTGAGATGAATACCATCCCATGTCAAAGGCTTCAGTTTTTCCTTTATGAGAATTGATGCAGCGTATCGGATATTAGGAACTCAAAAAATGCACAGTCTAATGTGAAAAAAAAATAAAAACAAGAAAGAAAAAAATCTCTTAATAATATTTTTAGTGTGGCACCCCTTTGTTCTGGTTCAAGTAAAAGTTTTAGTATATGATATTATTTTTTGCCTTTCCCTGTTGGGAAATATTTGTTTCAAAAGACAGCTTTCAGAATGTCTAACAGCATATGCGACAACAGGAACATTTCACCTACAGCTGAAAAGCAACCTGTCAATTTATCATTCAGTTACTGCATCCAAGCCATTTCTGCTGGGATTATTTAAAATAATATTCACAGACAAATATGTCATTAAACTAAGTAGCCAATAACATGAAAAAAAATAATTGTGTGGGAATATAAACAAGTTACTTATCTCTAAAGGATGCATGTATAACATTTAAAAATGAGGCGCAAATGTTAATAGTTTTCTTTATCAAGTAGGGTTCATAAATAGCAATCTGTTAGTGGTGGGAAACTGTATACTGCATGTTACACTAGCCAAGAAGCAAAAGGAACAATTTATAAGGCATGATTTGCCATGGAAAGTGAGCATGTCCAGAGATAGATTTCATACAGATAATTGCTCTCTTCAAAACATGGACATCAGCCCCTCTTGTCTCAGTTCTTACAGTCATTTCTGCAGTTTGTCAATCACCCTTCTTATCTTCTCTCACAACTACAGCCTGACTCACTAAATCAGTGCTACCAAAAAGAGTGGAGGAAGTAAGGCAGTTTGAGCTATGTCATTATCTGGAGATTTTGGAAAGATTCATTACCTTACAGTAGAGCTTAATACACTGTTGGTCACAGTCTAACTTTTAGTCATCTGCCCTTGGAATAGCTCTGCTGCCTTGCATGACATTCAGTATTTGACATGCCTTCAGTGATACAGTCCACAGGTTTTCATACATACCAACTACAGGCTGTAGGAAAGGATGTTTCAAAGTGAAAGTGTATACAGAATTGTTATTATAAAATGCCTAAGTTATTGTGACATATACTGTATAAAATGTAGGCCAGAAAAAAAACTAACCACATTTTTATGTAATCCCCTTCATGCATTGCTTTATGAAGTGATTTCAGTGAGGTAAGAGATTAAACATGCCTCTATAGTTCTGTGTGCGAAGCAACCTGCACAGAGTGGTCACAGTTGTAACTGGTACAAAATGAAGAGTAATTCATGAATGAGTTCTATCCTTGCTGTGCAATGACTGGATAAGCCATCAAAGCAAACAGTACATGCTTTGCTTGTGTTCCTACGTGGTTTTGGAAATTACCACTGCATAGATCAACAAAAAAAAAATGTAATGTGTTAATATACTCTGGGGAAAAAAAGCCACGCAAAATAATTTCCAAGCAGAAGGCAAGAGAAGATCATATTTTCCAGAACTAGAAATAGCATATATTGCCTGATTTAATCTGAATTCAGGGAGCCACAGTACTGATTTTTTTCTGCAAATGGTGTTTATCCAGAAAAAAAGGAAACAAGCAGTACTTATGAGCTATCACAAGAACTTCTGCAAAAAAATGTGAATTCGAATCTTGTCTAGGTAATAGCAGAGAATGATACTGTTGGTTTCATCTTATTCTTTCTAAGGAAACAGTTTAACAAAGTCATTTCAGCACGCTGAGCAGAGGGGTTATGTGGAGTCCTTCAGGCTGGGGATACTGCAGCAGGGGTGTGTGGACAAGCAAGCGCTGCAATGGTTTGCATTTTACCAGGTTTAGTCTTCTGAGGTAAATGCAAAAAAAATATCTCTTTTATGACCAGTGTATCCTGGGTATATTTTAAACAACTATCTCACCTGAATAATAGACAGCAGTGAAAAAGGACAATAAGCTGAAACATGACTCATGATAATGAGGTAGGTTTTAGAGAGTGCCCATTTAATGTGTCTGTCTAGAGATGGTGGTGGGTGAAACTATGGGTAGAGAGAGACATTTGTATCTCTCTGCCCCCAAACATTTAAAACTAATGACCTGCAGTGTGTTACATGAGTTTATGCAGAGATACCCGAATCATCTGCCACTTCTATAAGGCTCTCTATAAGTGCAGCAGTCCTTTCATGTGTAACAGATTGCAGCTAAACCAGTCATAAGCAGCAGCAGAAAATGTGCAAATGAATACATAACGCCCACTTAAAGCTTATGTTAATTCAACTGCTGCTTTGAAGAAGAATTAGCAATGGGTAGTATGTGCTCTGTCTTGTTAAACAGCTAGTGCCACGCTACAGTTGTTTGAAAGCCTGCAAAAAGAAGAAACACCTGAGGTGCATATTGTGCAGTAGGCTATAATGTTAGTAATAGAAAGAACATATTATGAAACATAAATATTAATTAATTAACTTCTGGAGAAAAAATATACTTTATGCAGAAAGAAAGGAGCAATTGGGATATTCTACAGGGAAAATGCATCATTTCACAAACTTCATTGGCGCTGTGGTCTGAACAGATGTGTGTTTCAGCTCTGTTTCCTTGGCCTTCTCTGAAGTTCACTTATTCCAGACAGGTAATCAACTGCTGTTAAAATAAATTTGCCCTTGAGTGAGCCAAATGGATGGTTAGGGACTGGAAACAGTCTGTCCCTTTCCCAGCTCACAGTTTAGGTCAAGGATTATAAGCACAGCAGTGTACAGCCCATATTGAACACATGTCCTGATGATGTTGATATTCAAAGAAAGACTGTTGTCTTCCTTATTCAAGAAGCTGAAATCCACAGGAAGAAATGAGAAATGCCATGATAACTGGGTTAGTGACTTTTGTTGCTGGATCATTGCCTATTTCCACACTGTTCCACAGTACAGACAACTCACAGGTATGATCCATGCATTTTTCTGAATTCAAGAAAATACACAGAGCAAAAAAAGTAATTTCAGCCAGAAGGTAAGCCAGGACTCCTACTTTCTAGGCAAAGATGCTACAGTGAGCTAAAGCAGCTGTGTTACCTTAGGTGACTTTCTGGTAACATTCATCATCAGCACCCCTGTTTCAAGCAGCAGGAAAATCTTGGTTCACTTTACTCAGGGCTGTGGTACTTTTCTGTAGAATGAGATAACCCTTTTTTTCAGACATAAACATCAGAATTAAACCAGAATAGATTTAAGATAATATTCAGCTTTGAAACTCAAGTTGCCTGCTGTCCTATGGATATTTCTGTCCCTGCCTTGTGCTGGCATATGACTGCCTATGGTTATATACTACAGTATTGATAATACAGTATTCCACAGTAGTCTTAGGAATCTGGCAACAGGAGCACACTTTCCACAGATCAGCCATAATGCAGAGCTATAGTCTATCACCTATATATGAGAACACAAACTTCTGTGCTTCGTTTCTCAGATGAAGTCCTGAACTAGGAATGAATGGGAATTAATCAAAATGAAGAATGGAGAGATTTCCTGATTCTTTAATTTAAACTTTAAAAAGAAAAACTGATTAAAAGAATTACAGATGTTGCAACTTTCACCGTATTTTCAAAGGTAATCAACATTTTTAATTTGGAGGCATAACTGAAAATGTTATTTATAGAATCTTTCCCAGCCAATCCACCTGCACACCTATATCAAATTGGCAAAGCATACTGTTTTGGATATTTGGGCAAGAAAGAAACCAAGACATAATAATTTATGAACTTTATTGAAGGTTTTAAAGGCAGTATCCTGAATAATTTTTACTGTTACATAGCATTTTTATGTGAAACCACTTTACAAAGAAAAAGAAGGATTGTTATTTATTTATCTTAAAACAGCACCTAAAAGCTGACCTCAGGCCTAGGGAAAGTAGGTACCAAACTGGCACACAGAGCTACACCAACAAAAAGATTGCAGTATCTGCTTCCTACTTTCATTGCTGACATTCAAATTTCTAATTTTCAAAGACCCCACAAACTCTTATCAAACAGTATAGATGTCTGAATTTTGTAAATGTATCCACTTTTACAAGATAGGCTTCCTGAGTATTTAATAGTGGAATTGCTCCACTTACCCTAAAAGTGAATATAATCAAAGCTGTATGTCTAGGTTCCTACTATGAAGAGAAACAGAAAACTTCAAAGGACCACTCATCCTATCATAAGGTGTGAGCCTAAGGTATGTAGGATGAATGACCCTCTGACAGTGCCTTCATTGACTGAAGAGGAGAATTAACCAAGATCAGCCTCAATTTGACCTCAAATATCTGCTTGTCAGCATGTGCAGGACCACACAAACCATGTCTGTATGAACTAAATATCCACTGAACTAAACATCCACTGAGGATTTGGGAATTCTCAGAACATGGCTACTGGACCAGTCATCATACAGAGAAAAATTGCTGGAAGAGCTGCTGGTGCCATGTTCGCTGTTGCCCATTAGAGCACACAGGAGGGTCTCACATTCCTCATCTGCTTCACAGGTCTTGAACTCACACTTTCTGCAAGCATGGTCTAATATCTGGATGTGGCACATTTTGGACCAGAGAGTCTGCTCTACCTCTCTGACTGAAACTGCTCTACTTCATATGCACTCATTTAAATATTAATTGAGGTAAACACCGAGAATAAAACTGTCTTTTAGCTTAAGCACTTGTCTGAATATAAAGAGATGAGTATTAAACCTCTTCATCTAATTCGTATTATTTTATTCAAAGTGAAATATCTTCATCAAAAGTTGCCAAGAAGACTCTCCTTCCCACTCCCAGACTGTGCTGAAATGCAGTGATTAGAGTAGTCTTTGGGGATATAAACAATTGCTGCTCAAGTCTCCTTAGGCAGAAGAAGATAGTTATGGATTTTGTGGAAAAGGGTTAGACTTAATAACTAACTTAAGGAAAGTTCTATCCAATACCTTAACCACTTCCTTTCTCTTTTACAGAAAACCTGACAATTAATATATGCAAAATCAGCAGTCCTTTTCAAAACTATTGGCTTGAGTCACATTCTCAGATAGCAATTAGAAGCAAAGGCCCTCCTGGTTTACAATTAGGGTTTAAAATAAAAATGCAGTACTTTTACTTAGAAATCAAGCCCCTCCCACAGGCTTCAAGGATGAAACACAAAAGAAACCTTAGCTCATGTTTGGAACTGAACTTAGACTGAACCCTTCATGAGCAAAAGTACTTTGGCACCTCTGATTTCCACATGGGACTAGAGCTGGAAATGACCGTGCTCTAACAGAAAGGCTTTTCTTCTGGTATTTCCAGCTGAGATGCCAAGTGCAAGTGCTGGAATCTGATAAGAAAGCTTGCTCTCATAGATGTTTACCCAAACTCGACCCAGACTGTAAAATTTTGGATATCTGGCTATCTTTACAAACTGACACTCAAGTGAGTTAGCAGAACAGTCTTCATTATTTATACTCTAGCACACATTTGTTGTTTTAATAGAAAACTTCCAACTTTTCACAGAAATCAAAACAATGAAAGTATTAGTAGTACACGTTAATACAACGGTGAAAGATGTTACCTGACTGGCAGATACTAAAAATACAGTCACTGGATACAAGACCTTCCAATCAAAAGAAATACATTGGAAATGTCTGTCTTGCCTCCTTACTCTCTTAAATTATGGTGAGAAAAATTTTTACATTGAAGGCCTGGTGTAAAATCCCAGAAATCACTGTGGAATCACTGAGAAGTCTGTTATTGAATGGGCTCATCTTTGGAACAGGCCTCTACTGTAGAACTTGGCTAAATTTATACTGCTATCCACTGTGTTAAGCTCTTAAGAGGTACTTTAACTGAAATTGTTATGGGAAGTGAGATCTTGAACAGTTTCTCAAAGGAAGAGCACTTATTCAGTCCTCATCCTGCCCTAGCAGCACCAGATGATGATAGTCTGTAAAAACTGACAAGCTGTGCTGGCTGTTTTCTGAATGCATTGCTAAAACATTTGTGATGGATATGTGTTCCATTCAGGAAAACTAATACAGAGATTATAATGTACCCTTAACAGTGAATTAAAAAGAAAAGCACTCTCTGACCTGGTAAAACAGCTGTGTATCATTGTGTAACAGTGAAGGACTGAACCCAATAAATTATTAGAGCTAACTGCTTGTGTTTGCGTCAACTTGTGAAATAGCTTCATTCCCCTGTGCTGGGGAATGAAGTAATATTCTCTTCTCTAATAGCACAAATGACTAAAGTGAGACCTTCAGGTGACTGTGCCTGATAAATCACAATCATGCCTTACTTTCTGCACCAGACATTATATGGGCATTTTCCAGTAAACCCTTGCTTTTAATATCTACAACAGTTATGCAATTTATGCAATTATTTGATCAATTTATATGATGCACCTGTCCCAAATGTTCGGGATGAATGTATACGTTATACAAAAACTCACTTTATTGATAAAACCAAACTGACACAATTTCAAATAAATACCTCCTAACCAGCAAAAACTAGACAATTTTCCTCTAAATAAAATCCTAAGTTATTACAGCTTATATCAGTAGTATTCACTAACAATCAGCACACTAGACCAAGAACTAAATATCACACCAGGGTAGAAGTTCATCTATCCAGAACTCCAAATGTGAGGACCATGAGCATGTATTCCTCTTGTGATCTTACCTGTTGCCTTGTAAGAGACTGACCAAAGGGATGTTCCACACATCCCTTTCAGATATGGTGAACTAAAAAGCCAGTAATTAATGTGCATCCAGAATGGAAGTGGAAGTCAGGATAGCTATTAAACAGCAATGCAGTAAAAGACATGGAGTAGAAACCAAATCATATTTTGTGCTTGCTGAGGTTTCAAATGATTTTAAACCCTGGACTCTACAACCTCTTACTCTGGATAAGAAAAACAGTGGGAAGTCTGCATTTGGACATATGTTTGTAAATAAGAAAACAAAACAGAATAAAATTCCCTGGCTACTATTGTTGCCAAGGTATCAAGATGCACCTAAAGATCCCAGAAGATACTCTCAGTTCACAAGCTTGGCTAAAAGGGAGAAAATTGCTCCTTCAGTCTCAGACAGTACCTCTCTTGGACATTCTGCTAGCTTTTCTCAGATGTGCTTCAGGTAATTACCTCTCACCAAAACAATGATCTCAACCCAGGATGAAGAACACTGAGTGTCGTGGCTTAACCCTGGCTGGTAACTAAGCACCACCCAGCCGCTTGCTCACTTCCCCCCAGCGGGATGGGGGAGAGAATCGGAAGGGTAAAAGTGAGAAAACTTGTGGGTTGAGATAAAGGCACGTTAATAGGTAAAGCAAAAGCCTTGCACACAAGCAAAACAAAACAAGGAATTCATTCACTACTTCCCAGCGGCAGGCAGGTGTTCAGCCATCTCCAGGAAAGCAGGGCTCCATCATGCGTAACCGTTACTTGGGAAGACAAACACCATTGCTCTCCCCTTCCTTCTTCTTCCCTCAGTTTTATATGCTGAGCATGATGTCCTATGGTGTGGGATATCCCTTTGGTCAGCTGGAGTCAGCTGTCCTGGTTGTGTCCCCGTCCAGCTTCTTGTGCACCCCCAGCCTCCTCGCTGGTGGGGTGGTGTGAGAAGCAGAAAAGGCCTTGGCTCTGTGTAAGCACTGCTCAGCCATAACTAAAACATCCCTGTGTTATCAACACTGTTTTCAGCACAAATCCAAAACATAGCCCTATACCAGCTACTATAAAGGAAGTTAACTCTATCCCAGCCAAAACCAGCACACTGAGGAACTGTGTCATCTGGACAATATGAAGCAAAGTGGAGATAAGTGACATCGCTGTATTGATGGTTGCAGTCAGAGAGGTCACAATGTTCCCTTTAGTGACTACATATATGATTTTAAATAAGATGTATGACATAAAAGGCTACAATGCAATAAACTGTCTTCTTTGGTAAGAAGACCTTCTGAGGTTGGTCCTCTCAGAGGGAAAAGAGTGGCACTCTCGGGCATGTCTGTGCTTGCTTTTGCCAGGAACTGTAAATGTCACATAAATGATGCTCCATGTGAAAAGTCACTTGTGACAGTTCTGAAAGAATCTGCTTGGACGCAAAATGTATTTGCCAGTATCTTACGCAGCCAGAAGGTATTGATTCAAAGATCAAGAAAAGCAAATACAGTGTTGCTGACATTTTTTAAAGGGTCATATGCAAAATGTGTCTCTCAGAATTAGAGAGAGTTTCTAAAATCAATTTCTGATTTCCATCTCCCTTTGTGTGTGAGACTATCAGGAGACTGGGGATAGCCTAGCAGTGGTTTCTATCACCCCGTTTACATACACTGTCTACCTGAATTCTCAAAACGTCTGCTTTAAACCAAATCTGTTTTCACTGGTGTCGTGGTTTAACCCCAGCCAGCAACTAAGCACCACCCAGCCGCTCGCTCACTCCCCTCCCCGGTGGGATGAGGGAGAGAATCCGAAGAGTAAAAGTGAGAAAACTCATAGGTTGAGATAAAGACAGTTTAATAGGTAAAACAAAAGCCGCGCGCACAAGCAAAGCAAAGCAAGGAATTCATTCACTACTTCCCATGGGCAGGCAGGTGTTCAGCCATCCCCAGGAAAGCAGGGCTCCATCACGCATAACAGTTATTTGGGAAGAGAAATGCCATCACTCCGAATGTCCCCCTTCCTTCTTCTTCCCCCAGCTTATATACTGAGCATGACGTCATATGGTATGGAACAGCCCTTTGGCCAGTCTGGGTCAGCTGTCCTAGCTATGCTCCCTCCCAGCTTCTTGTGCACCTGGCAGAGCACAAGAAGCTGAAAAGTCCTTGACTAACTGTAAACTCTACTCAGCAAGAACCAAAACATCAGTGTGTTATCAACATTATTCTCACCCTAAATCCAAAACACAGCACTACACCAGCCACTAAGAAGAAAACTAACTCCATCCCAGCTGAAACCAGGACAATTGGTTCATACTGCAGAGCTCATGGGTTTCCCAAAAGTGCCATTCCAAACAGACAGAGACAGAGACCCTTGGGGATGAGAGGATATGCAGTGTCTCCTTTTCTTTTGCTTTTGCAGTGGTGTAAACTCGCAGTAGCTTTGGTGGACTTACAGCAGATATAAACTGTGTTTGAAAGAGATTTCTAGACTTCAATAACTAGGTTTGAAGTAGGAGCACCTATTAAGTTATTCCAGAGGGTAACTGCTTTTGAATCAGAGAATGCTTTTGGATCATCTCTACTATGAAGTGATAAGCTGTGTAAGTTCAAAGTACGGTGGAAAGCCTTAACATTATCCATGCTTATTAGTACACAGCACTTGTATCTATGGGAAATATCGTTGTGATTGTGGACACAAACCAACTCTGACTGCAAGACTGTATATGCCTGTTGTTGTTCGTTTAGAGGTTGCTACTGATTCTCTATGATATGCCACATTCTTTCAACCTGCTCTGAAGTCCGGTAACTTTTTATGTCTTATTATCCAGTGAACAAAGACATGGCAGGTTTCTCTAAAAAGTCTCAATAATGATAATAATCTATAACTGTGAGTTAAACTGCACTCCATGTTAACCTGACGATTTTCCAGAATATGCATTAGCTATCACATTCTGTCTAGACAGCAAACCAAGAGTACCAAAACTAAGATAGGTAACTCTACTGTCCACTCTGGCAAAAGTGTAAACTGACAGAAACTCCTCTCTACAATTTCTTCTGTTCCAAATCCTTCAAAAGAAGAGGACAAAACTAGGATTACTGGTGCATGCTATATTTCCTGCCTTCAGTTTTATGCTGTGAATATTGTGAAGCACAGCAACAGAGTGGACAGAACCCAGGAGCAACAACCACTTTTTAATTCTCTTTAAAGAATATTTCACGCCTAAAAGAGGGAAGTGGGTTGCAATCCATACTCCTAAGTCCAAGTAGTAAATATGATTAAGGTCTGTGCTTAAGGTCAATATGACCCCAGTTTACACTCAAAAAAAACAACCAGTAGTATATACCAGCACTTGTTTTAGAAAAGTACTAGATTCTTGACTGGCACAGTTTAAAGGCAGCTCCACTCACATTCAGAGCGTTATACTGTTTTATGCTTGCTCAGAGTCTGGACTTAAATATAATGCAACTAATAGTCTGAGGAATAAGAAAAAAGGCAAAACAGCAAACCAATAGGAATATGGGCCTACCATACACTTATTGTGTGTTTCACTGGAGAATAAAATTCATCTGAGCAGAAAGATATTCTTAAAAGTGCACCCAGCCTGAATTTAAGTAGATGTGGAAGAAAAGGAAATGACAAGGGCTCTGCTAGTTCACTGTTTATTGAAATAAAGTATAATAATATATCTCTGTTGTTGTATTCATGCTTGTGAGTATTCTCTAGCTAGCCAGGTTACATATTTAACTTTGCATTACCAACCACCTTCATGAAATTTTCAGTTCTGTGCATTAACTTTGTACTGCATAGTTTGCATAGAGTATTTTCTATATTTCACCAATTGTATTCTTTCTTATTTATGATTCTTGCATGTAAACAGGCTTTTTGAGAGTTCATCAGTTCCAGCTGGCTAATTTCCACTTGATGTCAATAATTCTTTATTCAGCCATTTATCAGATTTTTTTTCACTGCATCCAATGGGTGATGTCACCAAGAAAGAGTTATAATTGCAGGTGGGAAATGAAAAGGAGATCAAAAAGCTTTCAAGTAACAAAAATTCTCCATTTATGCAAGTGTTCTAAGAAATAAAGAAGGCAATAAGAAACGAGCAGACAACAAAGTAGCATTCAAATGGGAGCAAAACTGTGGCTAAACATACTAATCTTCAAAGTTTAACATCAGTTGTCAGCAGTTCTTTCAGAAAATCATTTTCCTGAAATTGCAACTGTAGAACCATTAGTCAGCTATATATAAATGAATATTTCCCTTTTCCAAATCAGATTTATGGAATATTTTGCCTTCTGTCAGATTATAACATATTTGCATCTAATACTTCTAATTTAGAATGCTTGAATTATAAATACGTGGTAAATGTGGCACAAATTAACATTGATACGGAAGACTAGTATGTTTTTCTTATAAGCTGCAAACCACTTGCATGTCAAAGGAAAGCTAAACTGCTCTACACTTGAGCTTTTCTGAGGTAAGAATGCATTGGTGTCTTAGAGCAGCAGCAGTGCTCTTGAATTGTGAGATGTGCTATCCAAATTTCTCTCCATGTTAACTATTACTGACCTTCAGCCATGGAAAGCAGCTAGTAGGGTGACTTAATTTGGCACCTGTTCTGGGGAATTCTGAATAGCTGAAGCCAAAAGCAATCCATATTTAGGTGGTCCAGGCTGTTCTCAGCACATACTGTATTTTACAGTGGATTTCCTTAGGAGATTGTAAGGGCGATGCTGTACCAGAATTCCTAAGTGTTGCCTTTCACTCCTTCAGATGCCAAATGTGAGGCTGTTTTCACCTATGCCTTTTCTGTGGTAAGAGTGGCATCCATAGGAGAGATTCCTCCAGTACAGTAATTGCCATGCATTTTCCAAAAATGCCAGATGGGAATGCATATTTCTTGGGAACTGGAAAGGAAGAGAAACTATTAATCAAGTGAAACTAGGCTTGAAGTGTAAATGCAATGCTATCGGGTATGCATACTGCATGGAATTTTCTTCCCATTTCTTGAGGATAATCACAGGAAGAGTGTGGGTGGATTGGCTCACATATGAAAAGACATCTCTCAGCTAAAGGAAAAACAACATTTTAAAGCATAGGGTTTCAACACAACCCTAGACGTAGGCCAAAAGCAAAGAAATAAACTGGAGTCTACTCTCACACTAGTCTATGCTGAAATTATTGTTCCACTTCCCGTAACAAAGGTAAAACACCTTTTCAATTTCTGATTCCGGAATTCTGCTACCCTGTGTATGTTTCTCAGATTCTTTAGAAATAATGATTATAAGTACTTGTAAAGGCTTTTAATTGTCCAAAATTAAAAAATAACGACACAGACCTGAACAGCTGGGTTGGATTCCAATACTCATTATGAAATAAAAAAAGAAAAAAAGTGACATCCCAGAGCTTCAGACAGAATTCCTCCATGAACAGTCTTTTACCAAGGTGCATCACATTCTTTCATGAGGACACGGTCTACTATTTTTAATTACTATAACATATAACAGCACATAGAGGATGAAAATACCTTTGTTTGTTTTCAGTTTCACAGCTATATATAGGCTATAACAATGTGTATAAAAGAAAAGATGGGCATGATCTTCAGAGGAATGAAAGGGAACAGTTTTGAAGCTTATTTCCCCCTCTCCTGTAGCATTTTTACGCTAGCGCAAAACATTCTTGAGCCAGCTGGTTGTTTTGTTCACACTGGCTTTCATTGCCTAATCTAGTGAATTCATTATAGCTCCCTGCCTGAGGGCTCAATTTTCAGCTGCGCTGAGCATGACCCATATCAGCTGTGGGAAAAAGGAGGCAAAGGCTCTGCGGGCTCCTCACACCTCCCCGTGTCCTCGGGAAGCTGGGGGGGACCCAGCCACTGTGCCAGCCCAAGCGACCATGGCGATGTGACATTGCCTTTCATGGGTCTTGGGGATTACTCTTCTAGCAAGAGTTTGCTTGTCCCAATGTGAATCCTGCAACAGGGTGTTGCAGGGTAGGAGAAACTGCCGTAAAACAAAGCTGGCTCTATGTCAGGACAGGACTCTCCCATACCAGAGGTTCCTCAATGTATTCTTCCTGGGAAGTGCTGCAGGGCTCATCTTGCAATATAAAGGGAACTTTCCAGAACCAGAATCTGGAACCAGGCGTGTTGTTTCTGAGGTAACCAGACTCTAATGTCATTGCAACAAGTAGTATAATTTTGTTTCTCGGTTACATGTTAGAGATATGGTATTACAGAGAAGCTCTGTGGCAAATGGATTCTATTTGCTCATGTGCTACAAAAGGACAAACAGTTCTCTGTTTTTAAAGCTTTTTGGATGAGATTAGTGGTTGCGGAGACAGAGCTGTGTCCATTCTGTCTTCACTAGCAAGTGGGTGGTTGCCTCCCACACTCATGTCACTGCCATATTTGGCAGCAATAACACTTTGGCAGCAATAATTTATCTAAGAGCTCCCAGCACTGTAAAGTAGTCTCACTACTCCCTAAAAATTTTCTGAGATGAGTAGTTTAGCTCTTTACTTCCAGTTCACTGAGCTATGGTCACTACGTACATGCACACACAAACACACATGTGTGTCCATCTCCTAAGCACTGCAAGGAACCTAAAACTTACAGATCAACAAGACAGAATGGTCCCGGCCAAGGAAGAAGAACAAGCAAGATGAAAACATCATAAAGACCCCATGCTGGCACAGCACACTCTGACTCATACTTTCCAGTTATAAATGTCATCCATTAGGTTAAAAAAATAATAATAAAAATCAGTGTCCATTCTGGGTTGTGGTTTTTTTTATTGCTTGTTTTAATAGCTCTGCTCTTCATCAGCTCCAGTGTTCAGCAGCTGATCCCTCTTTCCTTGGCTAAGGACGTGTGATAGTTTTGCTGAATAGCTGCAAACATGCTCTCTGCTGGGTACTAATAGCTGGCACATTAGGCTGCTTGGCGAACTGTGGCAGCCAAACAGAAATGCTTTCAACAGACTGATTTCAGTAAAGCAGTGGAGGGTTGGGATATTTTTTCTTTTTTTTTTTTTCCTTTCCCCACTCCACTTGGTGCCAGAGTTCTTAAAATAGTTCTCTCAGAGTTTTCTTGTTACCCATTTTGGAGCCCAGATGTAGGAAGCAAGCCAGCACAGCTGGTGGATCCTAAGTGTCTCACAGATAGGGAAGGCTTACATGACCTTCATTTTATTCTTAACCGTTATTATTCACTTTATTCTTACCTGTTATTGATGTTGTTGCTATTGGAGTGCCAAGAAAAAAATGCCCAGGCTTGCAGAGGTTAAAGGTCTACCAGCTGAAGACCTTTGTATCCCTCCTGTCTTCATCACCAGGCCACTGTACTTTGTTATCTTCAGGACTTCCCTCATCTTGTCTCTCATCAGGAATATAGATTTAATTAGTTGTTCCATTCTGAGCTCACACTGATACCTGTGCTGAGCTACTACAAGTGACGCACAGTGGTGCTGTGATGTGAACTCATTCTCACAGCAGGCTGGATATAAAATCAGCAGTCTCCTTATACTTAGGAGTATATGCTAGATTTCTAGCATATTTCTGAAGAGAAAAGAATATATGGAGTGGTACCAGCCTTCCTGGTAGCAAGTTAAAATGTACACAACAAATTGAAAAGAGATAATATACCAAAAAGTAGAGTTTCCTTATAGTCATCTAGTAAGTACTGGGTTGGCCAGTCTTGGAGACACAGTAACTTTCTTCCCCTAGGGATGCAAATCAGATTGCTGGAAGCCTATTTGCTTCTGTGAAATTTTTTTCTTGTTAGAGATTTGCTATCACCTGAGCACCCTCATGGGATCTTTCCTCATGCAACATGTGATAACTCCTACCAGCCTTGAGTTACTTATAATTGCATGGTTCCTACACAACGGTTTTTGAAAGCAGCCCAGTCTGGGGTATTACCGTTATAGACGGCAGAACTCCATGTTCCTAGTACATCTGTGAAAGCATTTGGGGGAACAGCAATATGGGTGGAAGCAACACTGATTCATTCTATCTTCATATGAAAACAGAGGGAACAGTTGGCCTCTCCAAACTGGAATGATACAGATACAGAGATCTGAATATGCAAAAATAGCACACCAATTTCTAGAAGACTAAATACGTCTCAGAAATGTATTGAAAAACAGCGCATTGAGGTCCACAGGGAAACATTTGAAAGGTGCAGAATGCAACAGTTGGTTACGCTAAACACTAGGTTATACTAAAAACCAGTAGGGGTCAGGTATTTAATCTTTGTTAATGCCTTTAGACCTCTGTTGTCCTCAACAGCTTGCTCTAGCAGGAAGCATATTCCCTACCATAAGCAAACCTCTGATTACAACACTTGTGAATGAATGACAGAGGCTTTTGGAGGAGATAAACAATCAAATTCTGCACCAATTTAGGGCTTTGACAAAGCATCTCTGGTGGATGTTGGGCTATTAACTTACAGCCTTCTACTGCCCACCATTTCCTTCTGCCTCCTCATGACAGAATCAGAATAATTCAGCTCGTGCCCACATCTCCCTGATGGGAACATCAGGTCCAGAATCTTAGCTGATGCCAGTAATAAAAGTGGTCTTGCATGAAGATGCAGGTCTGTGAGTGGGAGCTGCTGACGCATCCATGTTCCTTTCTACCAGCACAATTACAGGAACAGTAACCTCCAGTAAGCAAACAGCTGAGAAGGTATTTCCTTAAACAGCTTCTGCTGTTTGCACAGAGAATATGAATATAAGTCTCTGTACTCTGCACTAATTCACACATGTGACCACATTCAAGCTTATGCCTACCTCCATTCCCTCCCCTTGTGTCAGCTGCTCACTGCTTACGTTGGTTCTGAAGTTCACAGTAATTATATATAAGCAACACATGAGTAGAGAGCTTTAGATGAGGTCAGGCTTTTTCACACACAGGCTTTTTAGCACACAGGCTTTTGTTACCATATGCCTCCCTTTCTAGGGAACAGGAGCAGCCTAATGCCTGAGACTGGAGTTTTACAGGTACCTGCTGAGGTCTGTACCCAACTTGCACTAGCTGTTTGCAGGACCTGCATGTTTCTCTCTCCTTGGAGGGCTTCTCAGAGGCTTTAACCTAAGCAGAGAGATTTTTGGTTTATTCGTCAGGTGAGGTTTATGTTATCAGCCATTTGGAAGTAGCTCATCTAAGCTGCTGTTTAGGTTCTCTACATGACTTGGAGAGGCATAAGCACCTTCATATGCCAGGTCTCTCCATTGTAAGACAGGTGTATAAGATTAACAGATGAATATCCAAGCAGCATTAATAGAGAGGGCCCTGACAACTGTCTGAAATTGTATGCTAAAGCTTGTGTGACTAAATCTGTATGAGGTAAACCCTATTTTTCTGTAATTCTTCTGTCATGACTGAGCCCACCACAGAGACACCATGTTGAAGCCTCTATGTACCTTCTTTCCTGATGATTTTCTGCAAAGATCCTCATTAGCTCAGTTATCCTTAAAGCTACCCATAAGAAAAAAGATCTTGAAATAGATAACAGATGCACTTGAGAGTTACATCTTGTGATGAATGAACACAAAATCCCAGCTTCATTATAGCCAGCCCACACAGTCACATTTTTTATTGCTCATATGTAATGATCAACAATCATTTGGGACAAAAAAAAATAAACTCTAGCCAGAATTTTAATACAATCTCATAAAATAAAATAATTTTAAAAATTGAAATTATTTACAGTGTTTGAAGCACCTGGGAGAAGCACCCTGGCTTGACCCTAACTACCTGCTAATTTCTATTCTTCTGATGTTCTCAATAAGACCTCTGGTATTTTCATCTTCCAGTCTTTATTATCCCCTCCTATACCTGCTCCAAATGCCACACATGATCCTCAACAATCTAATTTTTCCTTTCACAATATCTTTAACTAGAACTGGTCTGTTCTTCACCCATGAAATTTAGATTCCAGTTCATTCCTAATTTTGTGTACAAACTGTATGATAGCCCTCAGGCCCATGGGATATTATTTCTCTTCTGTCTATTTAGATGTGCTCATTTTTTACAGCAAATATTTCTCCTCCTGTTCGCAAGTTACCTTTAAATATTCATTATTGTTCTATAAATCCTTATGTGTCCTTTGTATGGTGATCCTTCCTTTTCTCAAATTGGCACTTCCTGTACAAAGACATTTACCTGAGCCTTGAAACTGCTCTGCTACTTGCATTTCACTTGCCCTTGTGTTTGCAAGTAGACAAATTTGGGACACATCTACACAGATAGGTACAGATAGTTACATATCCATTCTGCCTGAACTCCAATCTGGCTGAATACCATGTAGTTCAAACTGGCTTATCCTGCTAAGATTAAAATGTTTATTGCATCTTAGACTCTGGGAGTGGAGTGAAGGTGCAACTATTTGAACTCATTCATCTGATCACATTATTTGCATGGCCAAAATCAGAAGTGAACTGCAGTTTATGCAGAAGCATTCACAAATATTTAGTGTATGATATTTGCCTACCCAGAGTACTTTTCAAGAAACACAGGAATTTTTTTTCTGGTCCTCTGACTCCTTTTGCACGTGCTGAAGTCATCTGAAGTGAATTTTTCCTCTCTGAGGAAGTTCAAGGCTTGTGAGGCCTGAACTGAGCACTCCGCCAGTCTAACTGCAGCATTTCGTTTTCTTGCAGAGGTAACCTATAACCAATGCAAGTGATTCCCAGCCAGGTAATGGAGAAGACAATTTTACATAGGTTTGTTCAGTCTCACAAAGAACTGTAATAAAAGACTGGTAATAAGTACTTCTTGGTATTTTTTTGATCAGATAAACTGGCTAAACTTCAACAGCACTGTCGGCTCCCCATAATGCTAGAAGTTATCTAAGTGTAAAAATAATGCATTATAATAAAGATTTTCTTTTCCTTTTTTTTGTTTCTCCTCTTTTTCGAGTTCAGTATTCCTTGCAACTTCTATATCTTGACCTTAAAAGTTGCTGAGACCAGTCAAGTCAAACTTACCAGATGTCAAATTTTGATGGTAATTATAAGAGACTTAGGTATTTTAGCTTTCATCTTTTCCAGAGATAGCATTACGCAGCAGAGACAGGTTCTTAAGTTAACCAAGTAAAAGAAGCCTATTTCAGTTTCACTGGTTAAAAACAACTATTTAAATGCCACATGGAAATGAAGAAGTGGCAGTGCCGATCACGGAGCACCGAGGTAAAGCTCTCTGCTGCTCAATAAGTGGCCAGATATACGCTCCACTAGCACGTTTCCCAGAATGTCTTGGCAGACGGTTCCCATGCAGCATATTATGTTAGATTAATTTAAAGGTAGAAAAGGCATGGACAACTATAACAAGATCTTCATCCAACAATGTAATAAGAGACACAAGATTCCAGAGGACAGTAAAGAGAAAAATGGTCAGAAGATGAAGCACTTGGCTGCAATGGCTACTTACTTAATTAGCAATATCCCTGATCTAATAAAATCATCATACTATTAATCATCTTGCCCCAGTTCATTCAACAGAGGTGTCAATTATACAATCAGTGGACATTTGTGCATTTTTTTCCCTATCTATCTACTAACATTGTTTCTTTTATTTTTTTCTCTTTTGGCCTGGGCAACCACACTTACGACAACAAGCTCTCAGTCAAATCCTTGTCTCACATGAATTAGAATACAGAATCTTCTTGGCTCCCAGTCAGTTGCATTGTTTTCATCTAATAAAAAACATCAGTGGAAAAATTCACCACTACACAAAAAGCAAATAACTTGAAGCACTTTAACGATTGTGTATTAGTGCTGGCATGCTTCAAAAATAACTGCTGAACATTGCTAAGAGGACTGCAGGGCTATATAATTATTTATGACAGGCTTTCAGCTTTTTTTCCTTCTCCTAAATGGTTGGTGTTAGTTGAAGGCCAAAGGAATACTGTGAAAATGAAGGAAGAAAAGCAGTGGGATGCTTTTTATAAGGCAACTGCCCTCCATCTTCACTCACCCATTAGCAATCACACTAAACATCTCTTGGGAGGACCATCATTCAAAGGTGTTTGGACTTCAGATTTCATAATCTGAAATCCATGGCTGTAAATAGAAAGAATGAAGAACCATGAATAGAAATTCGTAGGAAACCGTTTATTCCCATTCCAGGAATATGTTCAAGTTGAGAAACAGTTTTCCATTCCATATTGGGAAGAAATTGAGACCTTGCAACTTTTTCAAGAAAAAAAAGAGCAAGTGCAAGAGCAAGCAACTTTAGTTCTGCCCCCCCCCCCCCCATTCTGCTGCTCCCCTTCATGTCCTCCAAAAGAGCCAAGCAATTAGGGCGCCAGCCTCCAAGGAAAAGAAACTGGATCTGAAGCCCAGCCCAGCTCTGCTAGCCTGATGCATTCAGATGCCTATTCTCAGTACTTGACAATCCCATCATGCATTGCAGAAGAGTGTCCAACCTGCAGGCTAATTCTGAGGTCAGATGCAATTCATTCTTTGGACTTAAAACAGCCCATCCTAGAGCTCAGATGCATTTCCGACCATCACTTTTCTGATGCTGATGTATTCCCACTAAATCTCTCAGTCAGAGAACATTGACTCAGCTTCGGTACTCGCCCCCAGCCTCTCTCTGCCGCAGGCTTGAGCAGAACTTTCTGTTTGTTTGGGCACCCACTGCTACTAACAGGACCCCAATTCACTCCAAACACATCTACAATGCACAAGTGAAAAATGGAAGTGAGAGTGTAGAGAAAAGGGAGGCCTACATATCCCGCAGAAACGCGTATTATACCTCTGTTGTAGGATTTCTTTCAGAAAACTGAATGAAAGATGGCCAGCTTCTGAAGTATGCCTAGGAAACATGTTCTTACATCGACAATGTCATTATTAACCCACACCCCTGAGTAGCAACTCAGAGAGTAGTGTTTGTTTGGCTTTTTTCTCTCTAAATATCAGGATCGCTTTTTGCTTGCATGTGACTATCCTTGTTGGATTTCACCGAACTACCTGCATGTCTAAAATTCATCATCTGGATAAGTATTTGCAGCACTCTGGCCATTGTTTGTCATGTCTTATTCATGCTGGAATATCAGCAAATATGAAGAAATTAAAGTTTGCAATGATATGCTAGTCCTTGTATTCTGTGACTGAAGGAAAATATTCCCATGTCTAACATAAATTGTAGAATTAATTTTTTCCCCCCAGTGAGGGATTTGCTGCTCTACTTAAAGTAAGCAGTCCAATTTCTTCTCAGATGAAGGGCTGTTTGTGAATGATGGGGTTGAAATCTGGTCAGTGCTATCACACATGACAATGAGTGATACCAATAATAATAAAAAGATACTTTAGAAGCATTTGAAAGATGATCACCCTACATAATCATTAACAATCTGTCACTTGCTGGGTCTTTTTGGGCACAAAGTCTTTAATAGCAACACTAACAGCTGCTGCCACTCTGAATGTCAGGGAAGGAAAAGGTTGGAAAAAAATTCCATCCCATGTTTTTAGTTTCCCAGATTGAACCTAGGGATGTAGGTCATACCTCTGACCTTGGCATGCAGGTTTATCTGGATCTTCACTTTGCAACTGGACCCCCCCATAAGAACTTAAACAAAATAACAAAAGCTCACAATGGCACAGCATGAGATGCATCTGAATATATTTGGGTGTTGCTGGGAGAAGTTAAATTATTGCAATGCTCAGTAAAATAAGCTGTGAACACAAGTAGGTGAATCATCACTTTATCCCTGTTGCATTTCAGATCAAGCTTCTGAAACATTTTAACCCAGGCAGTAGAGACAACTGCATGAATCTGAATTCATAAACTATTTTGCTCTGATGGTAAAAGCATGTATGTAACTGAAGTAAACTGGAGCACTTACAATGCCTGCAAAATCAGACAAAAGAAAAGTGTTGCCTTTCTTCCACACCTTGCAGATGGAAAAGAAACAGGGCAAATCCACTGAGTGAAGTTCAGGACCTGAGAAAGATTTCAGATGCCCAGATCCAAATCCTCACCAAAAAGGATTTGTAGATTTGCCTTGGTGCCTAATTCCTACCGGCTTTTCACAGAGTGCCTTTACAAATCTGTTCTGTGAACTAAGATTTCATACTTTTCTGCAAGGCAGAGCCTGCTCTAAGGAAAGCATTTTGTAGCTCATGTTGCCTGATGCTAGGTTTGCTCTAAGGTGTGTTTGGAGGAGGCTGGGAGTGGGAGGAATGTATTGCAAATGTTAAGGTCCTGCTTTCAGCTGCAATGCGTTTTGCCTGTGGGAGAGTAAGGTCAGAAATGGTGAGTAGCCATTTTCTATTTAGTGCTGTTAGTGGTTTATAACTCATGCAGCAGTTTCCAGGAAGCCAGGAAAGGGTCCTGAGCATGAACATGAAGCTCTTGGTGGCCTCTAGCATGTGGATGATAGGAGCTGGCCTTTTTTGACTGCAGGATCCCCCTCTGGCTGCAATAGCCATGTAAGGCACAGTGACCAAGGCTAGGTCTGCCACTAAGAAAAAAGCTTGAAACCCTTTCTCCTCATATAAATTAGAATGCAAATATGTGTAGTCATAACAGCAATCTGGAAGGAAGGCTCTGCCAAAAGCCTCAGAAGTCCCTTGAGACTTGCACCAGATGTCCACAGTGAAAAAGACCAGTTGTTATTGAGGTCACCAGCTTTGCTGGGCCGTTACTGTATCTGGTCAGACCAGAAGGTGAAGCGGGAAAGTGCAAGGGAACATTATCCTACTGTGCCTTCAGAGAGATCTGAACCACAGAGCACTGTGACCAGTAAAGACATCATTGGTGAGAGTTTCTAGGAATTGAGAGCTTCTAGCCTTACTCCTGGACTTTCTCACACTGGGACAACAAGTAAAAGAGATGTCAGAGTACATGACCACTCAAGTAGTCTCCTGAATCATGTAATCGCAAGGTTTTACATCAAGTTCTCAGATCTTTAAAATCCGAGTTGTTATGCTCATAGCACAGTGACACTGGTAAGGTAGTAAGTACAGGCTGAAACTGAAAACTGTCAGTCCTCAGTCATGTTGAGGACATGTGTGTTAATTCCTCAGCTAGTTTCTGTTCCAGAAAAAGTGTAGAGGAATAGCCACTGCTCTGTGCTGTCACTAAGCTTACCAGCCCACTTCCATATTGTCCTTTACTTCCTAGAGTTGGGACAAAGGGTGATAATTCAACTCAGGTCAAATCAAACTGACCCCGACTTCTCCAGGTGCCTCTTTGTAATGACTCTGTGTGCATAAGTACCTGTTCTGTCACCTCTTGTCCCTGCACAGTAACAGAGCAAGGCAAGATGTAGTTATTGTTGACAGGCATTCTGCACAGCAGAGGACAGAAAAGCAGTGAGGGCTGTGCTTGCTTCTCTCTGCCCCTAGCTGGTCAGCTGTGTATGCAGATAACATTCTGAATTTCCTAAAAAGGCATCTCAACCAGCACTGTTTGCATGTGGGGACACTTAGGGAAGAACTCTTCCCAGATCCTTTCCTGGGACAATAGGTCTCTGCAATATCCCCTGTCTGTGCCTTTGCTTAATTTCCATAATAGTCTAGTGTGATTAACCAGTATTGCTCCTGCAGCCAAAGAGAAAGGGAGGGGGGCATTTTACAGTGTTTCCAAACAATACCAAATATTGCGTTGAGACTGTAGACTGTAGATTCCATTGTTGAACAGTATTTTTGTTTTAAGAACAACAGATTAGCTTTCTTTTTTTAAAAAAAAATGAGATTGATTAAAGTAGAATATGGAGTTTATTTATTTTTTTTCTCCAAGGTACAGCAGCTGTGTAAAAGAATATTTCACCATAAAGAACAGGCTGATTCACTGCATTTCTCCTGAGTGCAGATTGTTGTCTTCTCCCACACAGTCTTCATAAATTAGGAAGGAAACTTGAAAAGCACCACATTATATGTTTTTGATTGTTCCTGGCTTACAGTGGTTGAGCTAGACCTCAAATATCCAGTCTTTATCTAAAAAAATAATGATTAATAACATTTAAAAGATTAATAAAAAGCTACACACTTAGATGCCTCAAAGTAACTGTGGAGCCATGACATAATTTAAACAGGAGGTGCAGTGAGTTCAGTATCAGAGACTCACCTTCCCTTTGTAAGGCCTGAGGACTCTGAGTACCTTCAGGTCTTGGGAGGTGTTCCTCAGCTCTTACATAAAGGTACATGAAGGTGGGGCTGTGTTACACCCGCATGTTCAAATGGACTAAGCTCTGACCTGCTTTAACTCACTAGACCAACTTCACTCAAACAAGAGTTTAAATGTCCATGAAGCTGAAAACAAAGTCACCCACAAAAACACCCAACCTCCTTTGTGTAATTACCAATCTATGAGAACAAGAAAGAACAGCAGAAGGCTAGGCATCCATGCCACTAGTAGGGCTTGTTTTTCCCTTCCCAACCTTTGCTTTTTCTACACAATGTATATTTAGTGCAGGAAACCAGCTAGTAAAACTTGCCTGAAACGAGATTTGGTTCCATGTTTCAGATTACAAGTGAAATGTCAG
Organism: Platalea leucorodia; assembly: GCF_965183815.1. Classification (NCBI taxonomy): domain Eukaryota; kingdom Metazoa; phylum Chordata; class Aves; order Pelecaniformes; family Threskiornithidae; genus Platalea; species Platalea leucorodia. The sequence continues at coordinate 78,987,527 of NC_138826.1, forward strand.
AAGTAATTCATTCAGGAGGTGGCAGGATCCCTCCAGGGTGATTCAGTCCTCAGTTAGAATAATAAATAAATAATCCTAGAACCTTTTTGTTTTTTTTAACTACAGGCAACATGAGAAGGTTACCAGAAAGTTGCCACCACAGACACAAAGTGCATCCTTTCCTGGTTTCTCTATTAAATTGCAATATATCACACTGTGATTCTGTCAACAATCATTTTGAATCATTCCTTGAGACTCCTAGACATTCAAGGCTATCTCTCCCCTACAGAAAAAGTTCACAGCAAAATGCAACTCTATTAGTCACATATGGGAAGGTGGTCTGCGCTTGAGTGATCCACAGGCTCTTAACATTCAACTCCAGTGCGCTTTTCTTACTAGGGAACTGTTGAAATGTCATTAACTTTTCCAATTGTAATGGCATACATGTCAGAGCAGGGACTGAAATACTATAGACCAGCAAATGTTGAGCCAAATTCACAAACATAATCTTTGAAATCAAGGCAGCTGAGATGAAATTCCTGAACTGTTTAACAAGGAACATGGTTCAAGGTCCCATCCCATGGAACTGCAAAGATCCTAATGATCACACCCTCAGCAGCAACAGGGTCTTTAAATATTTTTAACAGTCATGGCAGCATGAACTGAGAGAGAAACTCATAGCAAGGAAAAAGTATCTCCTGTTCAGCTCTGCTTCTGCCGTGAGCTGGGGACACATGGGCAGTACAGTTTCTTTCTAGACAATAAGAGAAACAGAGATTTGGGATTACCAGGTTCAGTCCCAACAGACAGAGAAGAACATGGACCACTATTTGCCAATTTTCCTTTCCTTCTTTCCTTCCAAATTGTCAGTTCTTCGAGTCCACCTCCATGCTCTTTTCTTTAATTCTTCTCCTCTTCATACTTGTCCCAGGGAAACTTTCCTCCTGTAACCTATGTAGGAGGATTGGCAGCAAGAGGAGCGTTGGAAAGAAAGTCTCTTTGTTTGCAGTTTTAGTGCCAGGGAAGCAATGGCAGGGAAAGTTGTTTCAAGAAAGAGCGTGTACTTGTTGCTGTGTGAGAGCTGTTCAGTGACTTTGGGAGCTGGTAGAGAGCAGTCAATATAGGCAATAACCAGAGGGCACAGATGTCAAATCCTGACAAGTCTTTGCTGAAATCAGCTGCTGACCACATGCTCCGCAATGAAGCAATACCTTACTACACAGGTGTATTCCACATGATGTTAAATATGCTTTACCTCTTTCTCCTTCATAGAATCATAGAATAGCCCAGGTTGGAAGGGACCTTAAAAGATCATGTGGTCCAGTCTTTCATGGGAAGATGAGGTTATGTAGCACCCTGGCCAATTGTGTCTTGAAAACCTCCAACAATAAGGGTCTACCACATCCTTGGGGAGGTTCCAGTGATCAGCTGTTCTCACTGTAAAAAATTTCTTTCTTGTATTGAGATGAAACTTGTCCCCATGCAACCCATTCCCCCTTGTCTTCTCCACGTGGATACTTGTGAAGAGAGAGCCTCCATCCTCTTTGTAGCTGCCCTTTAAGTACTGGAATACTGTGATGAGGTCCCCCCTGACCCTTCTCTTCTCCAGGTAGAAAAGACTTAACTCCTTCAGTCTTTCCTCATAGGACAGGTTCTTCAGCCCTTTGACGAGCTTCGTCGATCTCCTTTGGACCCTATCCAGTCTGTCCACGTCTTTTTTGAATTGTGGGGACCACAGCTGTGCACAGTACTCCAGGTGTGGCCTGACAAGCACTAAGTAGAATGGGATGATCACATCTCTGTCCCTGCTAGTAATACCCCTGAAGATGCAGCCCAGGATCCTATTTGCCTTCATTACTGCAGCGGTTCACTGTTGACTTCTGTTCAGCTTGCTGTCCATCAGGACCCCCAGGTCCCTTTCAGCAAGGCTGCTCTCCCACCACACGGATCCTAGTCTGTACTGCGCTCTTTGGTTATTTCGTCCCACATGCAGGACTTTGCACTTGTCTTTGTTAAACTTCATACAGTTCTTACTAGCCCACTCTTTCAGCCCGTCCAGGTTGCTCTGTAAGATGGCTCTCCCTTCTGATGTGTCCACCTTACCACCCAGTTTAATGTCATCAACAAACTCGGTAAGGGTGTTTTCAGTCCCATCATCCAGACCATTTATGAAGATGTTGAACAGCATGGGGCCCAGTATTGATCCCTTGGGGACTCCACTTGTGACAGGTGCCAGCCTGAGTAAAAACCATTGATCACCACCCTATGAGTGCAGCCTGTGAGCCAATTTCCTACGCATCTCACAGACCACCCATCCAATTTGTATCTTGACAGTTTGTCCAGGAGAAGGCACAGGAAACAGTGTCAAATGCTTTGCTGAAGTCCAGTCTTTATTGTACCTCTGCCTTAGTGAGCACTCAAAAGTTACGACATCCCAGAAATGATGCAGCTCTTCAACATTTTTCATTTTCATCTTTCTGTCCTGCATGGAAAAAAACAGAAGCAACTGTAAAGACTGGCGCTTTCTCACCTAACTTTAGCTTAAAAGTTGAGCATCAAATCTACTTAGGTGTCTTTTATTTAATTATTAGTATAATTTTAATTTTAACTTTAACTGAATAGTGAATACACCAGAAACTTAAAGTGGAAAAATGAACTTTGTCCTAAAGACAAGTATTTTTAACTATATTTTGCACAGCTGTTTGGAAAATCTTTTAGAAAATAGGCTTCCTTGTTCCGTGATATATTCTGAGTGTAGGTGTCTCTCTTGCTCTGCACTCTGATTTTCACCCTGAAGTTGATGTTTTTGCCTTAGGTGTACAATAAATCCCCAACCTTTCTAATCATAGAATAAATGAGGTTGGAAGCGACATCTAGGGGGCATCTAGTCCAACCCAAGCTTGAAGCAGTTGAGTTAAACCAGGCTGGTCAGAGACTTGCTGAGTTTTGAACATTCCCATGGATGGAGATTCTCTGGGCTACTTCTTCCAATATTTTACCATGCTCACAGTGAAAAAGTTTTTCCTTGTGTGTAATTCATGGTCAAATATATATACTGCAGCAGCTGAACAGAAAATCCTGATTTTCACTTATATTGTAGTTTCTTCCTTTGCTACACAGTTTGCCTGGCAAAATTGATAAAGGAAAAGATCTTATAGCTCACTAGCATCTACTCCATTGAAGCAGCCATTTCAATATGTGCGTGCTTTTCCCAATCCAATACAAAGAGATTCTGCAACTGCCTTAAGCAGTTCTTCTGTCTTGCGAAATCAAACTAGCTACTTTTTGTTATGATGGAAAGAATTGACTCTTTTAACATTCAAGCATCCACACATTCACACAGATATTAGCATCACCATCTAGTCTATTGGAATTAGTCCAGGATAGCCTGTTTCAGTCATACATCTGTAGCAGCAACAGAGTAAGCTGAGTAAATACATAGCTTTGCAGAGCAAAAAGAATGAATTTGCATTTCTTATTTCCATGGGTTATGCTAAAGAACAGTATCATCATGCAGCCAGTCCACACAAAGCTGAAGTATTTAGGTTTCTTGCTCTCTAGCCATCTTAGTACCTCAAACCTTAAGATTTGTTCCAATCTCCTCAGTCTTTTTGTTTCCTTAGATGTGGAATTTAACCACAGATCACCATTGTAAACCATCCTTCACAAGGGCAGTGAGGTCTCATCTGTTTTCTCCTGCTATTGGGAAGTCCTTGTTACACTGAAGACATAATCTCATCATCCAGGAAAACTATCATTTTCCAGAGGTTCAGGAGAAGAAGTTTTGCTTCGCTTCAATTTATGCCACACTCCATCATGTCATGTCACAGCTGAGACATGTTGGGTCTTACCTTGGCTCCACTTCTTCCTTTTCGCCTTCCCTCAAAGCAGTCTATGATTTTTCTTAACCCTTTCTTAAGCTTCTCGTAAAACCTTTATCAGATTAAATAGGCCTCTCTGGAACATGGAGTCAAAACTCTTTCCATGCCTTTTTTCTATCCTGTACATACATGTAAAGTACTTTCTACCACACATAGATTTGACATCTACTGATTTGACAAGAGGAAACATAAGTCTTACTTTTGAAAAGGCTATGTCTGGTATATCATTTTAGGTCTTAACAAACTACTCTACTAGAGAAACAGGAACTTTTAAGTAGATTTGTAAAACGTCCTGGTAAAATACTCTGTATTATATACTGCATTTGTTTTTCAGATAGATAGAATACTTTTCTGAATCAACTTCAGCAGCTAAAGAAGACCAGTATTTAAAGTAAACTTGAATGCAGTCCTGTATTTGTGCACATAATTTAGTCTTGGCATTTAAAATTGCAGAAGGTTGTAAGAGTTAGCTCATTATCAATTTTGTTTATTTGCAGACTCTTCTATGGATCACATCACTGTATGGAATCTGACCACCTCTCAGGAGTAATGAATACACTCGAGGTGATGAAATGGTTGCAGAATTTATCAACTATTAAAACTGTTTTGTAGCTGGGTTCAGACCTAAAGATGCATTTTTATCACTACCTTCTGTAACATATTTCTGATAAGAGATGAGAGTGCTTTTCACAGCATAAGCACAGAAGAATCACTACAAATTATGTATGTCAGAAATGGACTCTGTTTTTCAGTAGTGCTGAATGTCTGCAGCTTCCATTAGCTTCAGCTGATGGTGAGGATGATTTTCACCTGAACATTGGGTTTTAAGACTAGAATTCCACCGATCCCATGTAGATACCTCTAAGTTGGATGATCAGTGAACACCAAAGCATGTGAGTCTCACCCTACTGTAACTCTGTGTCTATGTGACTGTAATTGGTCTGTATTGTCCTATGTGGCAACTAGAAGGTCCTTTCAAGGTCAAACTGATGAGACCCACAGCCGTTAGTTATAAGAGACAAAAAATAAAGATGAGCTGAATATAGCAAATAGGATTTATTTGGGTATCAACTATCACCTCAAAATAGTAGAAGGCATGGTTGCTGAGAGAAAGAGATACAAATATAGTTTAGAAACCTTATATAGTTTTATAAATAACCAGGTAAGTTTATATATAGAGAGCTATTAGATACGTTTGTCACTATAAGGAGCTCTCTCTGTTTCTATATAGAGAAGAATATTTTTGAAATGGCACACTAGTATGTGGTAGTCATAAAATTTTAATGGCCTATACCTGAAGCACATTTATTGCTCATTAGAGTCCTGGACATTAGTGATTTAAGTGGCCTTCCTAAGTGGGCCACACTAGCTCTCCAAGTTTTCACTGTCACAATGTGACTAAGTAGCACTTCCTATATTTGTATTTGTAGTCTGTGGTGACAATGATGTGCATTGTCTCTATTTAGCAGGGCTGCAAAGTCTGATAGGTATCCCCATTTTGTAAACACATATAGAATTTTTTGATTTCTAAAAATAAAATTAATTTTGTCTTTCTAGTTGAATGTTGTTTAAATGTAGACTTCAGCTACAGAAGCTACACAAGGGACTAGTTGGATATAATGACAGGCTTGGAATTGTACAGTTGGCATCAATGGCTGTATTTATGTAAGCGAGTAGTGTAGACAAAAAGGAACAAATGGGTGATAAAAATTAAAAGATTATTTAGCAAAAAGTTTAAGCAAAATATCTTAATGTGTATTATGTGGCATCCTGCTTTTTTGGAATTGTAATAAAGCTTACATAATTTTATACATTGTAACAATATAATACAATAATCTTCAAGGTTAGGCCTCAAAGAAGTTTGCCTTAAAATAAAAAAAAATCTCAATACTTAAAACATATTTTATTTTGCTGGAATTGTATTTAAACTGCCTAACAACATTGCCAGTGCTTTTGTTTCTTTGCTATGGAGTTCCCTTATGGTAACCATAACTACTGTAGTTGAATGTTTCAAACCATATTTACAAACATAGAAACCAATCATTCACTTTCATTCTTTCCATGTTTTGTTTATTATTTGAAAAAGTTTTTGCTTTGTAATTTTTGTTTACTCACTAGGTTTGAGTAATGGTTGCTATTTGCATTGAAATAAGTATATTTACACACCACAGTATTTGTAAGTGAATAAAAATATTTTGGTCATCTAAGCTAAATTCGTAAAAGTGTGTAACCCTACTAAAGTGAATCAAAAAGTACACGCCCTACAAATTCCTTATTTGTGACCCTTTAGAAAGCAACAGAAACAATAGAGTATGAGATGGAAGACCAGCTAAACAATGTAAGTATAGACTATGCAGTGTGATCAATTTTATATTTTGGGGGAAAAAAAAAAAAACCAACCAGGAGGCAGAATAAAACATTCACTGAAAAGCAAAGAATAAAGAAAATTAAAAGAAGCGTCTCAGAAACAAAAAGTACTAAGCCACCAGATAATCAAATGTGAACATTAACACCTTCCTTTTTATTGAATGTTCATGATGTACTTTCTATTAGGAAGAATATCATCAGACAAACGCTCTTTAAGTAAGTAATTTGTCATTTGGCTGAAGGATGAGACCAAGGAGGGATGTACTTCTCATAGAAACTTTTAGAAACTGTTTCAAATAATAAACAAAATACAGAAAGAATGAAAGTGAATGATTGATTGTTTTCTGTGTTTGTAAACATATCTGCTTACAAGCTAAACAACAAAATTTATAGCTAACTTGACTTGGTGAAAACTGAAGGTCTGGTTTGAGGAATAATTCTCTGGCCCATCATGATGCTTCTGACAAAGGATGTCTTCCTTTTTCAATCTGACTCACAGCAGACCTCACCACCTTTTGAACACACTAGTACAGCTAGTATCTCACATGCACTAATGTTCTTAATATTGCCAAAACTGGTGAAAATAAATAGTAGGAAATTTCCCAGGAGTTGCTTTAAGAAAAAATGGACTGTTCTGACAGGTGAGTGTTATTCCCCACAAAGAGAAGATATATTATGCAATTTTTCCCTATCTGGAGATGGGAAACTAGGAGCAACCAAATTTTAGGAGATTGGAGCTAAACTTTATTCTGTATTACTGTTCATTTGCATGTTACCGAAACACGAAAATCAGTAGAAGGAAGTGTATATGATAACCTGTGTCAGGACCTTTGTATGTATTATAAATCAAGAAAAGAAGGGGAGATGAAATCTTACATGATAAAAGTCACAGTAGAACCCGGCAGTAACAGAATAGGACTTTAAGAAAGACCTCACTCCTGCACATCAACAGAGCTAAGAAAAGACATGGGCAGAATATGGTTTTTTTCCTTTTTTAGTCAAAATATAGTGAATTGCTTTCAAATACAACAATTGTTTCAGATAATCCAGTCCAGATTATCCTAAAGGAAAAACAGATGCATAGACAGGAGCAGATGTCTTAAAAGTTCACCAACCTGGAGACATCCTTTAGGCTGACCCTGAGCACTACCCTTTCTGTTTTCTAGAATAGGGTCAAATAATAGCCCTGAATCTTTTGCATGGGTGACGCTTCTACTTAATTAGAGTAATCCTGAGCTGTCTGCTTGGCATTTATTAATTTGAAAGACTCCAACTTGTTTTTTGTGTAAGCATGGTGAAGATGCTGTCATTGATGGTGATGAAACCAAAGTTGCTATCTGGGACTGACTGAGTGGGATCTTGTAGAAAAGGTGATTTCTACAGCCCCTGGTGAAGGGGGGGGGGGGGGGGGGGGGGATAAACTGAAATTTAATAATGTTTATCTGTGTTATTTTGGTTTTTTTCACTTTATAAACTCATATGTACTGGCTTTGCAATTCATATCTGTATCTTGTTCATTCTCTTGCTCCAGGAAATGTTTAGAAATTACCATGCAATTTCTTCACCACTGCTATAGAAACCACAGCTGGGTGTGGCCTTCAGGGCAAATGGAAAGAAGAGGACAGAGAAGTTTGGCTTCTAAATGTTAGAGATTTCTTCCTGTTGCCTGCATTTGTAACACCGCATATTTCTGAATCAGGGGTACACAAAAACATAAGACTATATGGGAATACTAAGATTGTCCGACTGGCTCCCCATAATTGCTGGCAACTGACAGATATCAGATCCAAGGAGCTACTACCCATCCTCCTTGCCAAAGTTAAAGCCTGTAGCAGAAGACCAAATGCTCAACTTACCCTACCCCTCTAACAGAGTTCAAGAAAGTGAGACCACTACCAGTCACCTAATGCCCTAAAAATGACCCAGATTTTGTTAAATAGGGCTCCAGATGATCCTAGAAAGCAGATTTCAGATGAGAGCAGAACAAATAAATGTCTGCCTTCCTGGTCTGGTCTGGCTGTAGGGATGGGGACAGGGGAAGTATTTTGTAACTTTAAATTAGTGGGGTTATCTTTGTGCTTTTGAGCAAGGCATACTAATCAGACATGAGGGAATGTAATACCACTCAGAACAGGTGAATTACACTCTTTCTCTGGATGAAATTTCCCAATCATAAATGGAGTGAGGTGGGAGTGGAGTGTAAGTGGTTTCCTGAACCCCACAGGCAACACCAGAAGTCCTGGAGTCCTGGGTAATGCATTCATTGTAAACGCAGTACTGGTAAACTGAGATTTAAGTTGTTTTCTAGTCCCCTTAGAGAAGTGGGCCAGTATCTAAAGGCTGATATTACAAATTTAATTTCCTGTTCCCAGGAATTATTTAATCATAAAATGCTTTCCATTAAATTCAGCAAAAGGAAGAAAGGGGAAAAAAAGGAAAAAACTACACACTCTCAGTCACTGTCCTAGCCCTATGACAGATGCAGCTGTCAATCTTTCCCTTCACATTAATTTAGGAAACAGAAAAATCAGGAAAGAATATCCTGACATTTTTACATCTTAAAATATACTTTCATTTCACTTCCAAAGAGTTATGAAGTATTTCCATGTGCAGCATATGCTTTTTAAAAGTGAGGCCACAGTCTAAAATTCAAAGAAGTATTATTACGTGGGAAGCCTTACGGCTAATTTATTTAGCAAATCTCCATATCCAAAATGCTACTCAAGTCTCATTTTTGCTTCTAGAAAAAGAACAGATAATGAATATAACACATTAGAACTTGATATCATCCACAGTACATGTTAAAAGGAAGTTCAAGAGATAAGTGGATGATGCTCTCTCCTAGTAATTAATATATTATTCTTTCTCTAGTTTACTTATATAGCATAGGATCATATTAAATATTTTATAAAATAGAGTACAATCTTAAAGAAAGATATAACTCCTTTCATTGCACATCATTGAAAAAATATTCAAAGTTCTGTTGTGAATAGCCACTGAAAAAGCTCGAGCTCATGGTTGATTTAAGAGTGCTGCTTTCAATATGAAGACTTATTTATTTTCAGGTCACCTGTTTTCCAAAAAGCCTCGAGAAACATTCTATGATTGATGTTTGGGAAACTATGTTTCTGGGTAAATTGCCCCAAAAAACTCCAAGGTCTCTAATACAGTCTAATGTTTCTTTTTCTGTGCAATGATTATTCTTACTCTCTTTCCCCCACGAAGAGAAAGAAAGCTTTTCAATTAGGCTTCTGAAAACTGAAGTGATTCTTCTAGGTCACTCTATGGAGGGTATGATCTCAGTTATGTAAGGTTTGTTTTTTGTCTTGTAGGACAGAATCTCAGATTTGGAAGCATAGATGGCACGTATGAGGGGAACCTGCCACGTCTCTCACACAGTAGTAAGACAAAAAGGAATAAAAGGAAATTCCTTTTGTTAAATGGTGTGATTTGTGAAAATATTATTTTCCATGTTTAACTGTTCTCCAGTGGGATAAGGCACAAACTTTTGGGCCTTTTCACTCCTTTATTTTACTGATTACAATGCTGTTGCATTGCATGGAACAGGAAATATCCTGAGTTCACATTATGCTGGCTGATTGAGGTAGAGGTGACAGAGGAAAGGTTAGGTTCAATGAGAGATTAAAAGCCAAAAAAGCAAAGTAAATAACTGAGAGGTTAGTTCGTACTGAGCCCCATACTGCTGCCATCCCAATGATTGCAGGCCATATAGCTTAAAATTAACTTTGCTGTATCTATAGTATACACACGTTACAGCATAAGAGAGTATAGGTGACTGCTGTTTAGAATTACATTCTGGGTCAAGGAAAAGTAAATTCATTCTTTTAACAGGGAATACAATATCACCGTATGTTCAGAGCTAAGATAATGCAGGCCACTACAAAGTTTTTATCCCTTGTCAGAGCAAGAGTGGGAAATTGTAATGGATTTTTGTTCAGAGCTGATTTTATGACCTATCCCATTAAATGGCATTACATTCACATGACCTGACTTTACATAACAGTTATCATAGCACAACACAGAACCTGCATTTTGCAGTACAGACAATGTTTAGACCAACTCACTATTAACTACTCTGTGCAGATTTTAAGTTTCCCTGTTTCAGTGAAATTAAATCTATTCTTCTTTTCTTTCAAATCACATTAAAAGGATCTGATTGCTTAGTTTGTATATGCTATGCACCAAAGTGACCCCTTAATTAAGATCATGCTGAAACTGTCACATAGAACATTGTTATTATCCTTCTATTTTCAGCTGGGTTTTTTAGTAAATAGCATCTTTGAATTCATCTGTCAATACGACCTAATAACTGTCTAATTAGTTAGCCAGTTACAACAAGACATGACAAAAAGTAGAGGTCTCAAAGATATCATGTTCCTTTATATTTTGTAAAGACTGGTGGCTAGAAAGGAGAGAGGGACGAAGATCTGTACCAGCGAGGCTTAGGGATCAACTTGCCCTTATGAAGCGCCTGTCAGCTTTCCATCACTAGATAAGTCACACAGTTCATAGGTAGGTCTACACCTGCCATGGCAAGTGGTGTTCTGGCCTAATGTAACAGGTAAAGGACATGGCAAGAAATTGTTATGGTTAGGATATATTTCTCAACTAGTTTTGTTTCAAAGATTGCTTAGCTATTTCAAAAAATATCTTCCTCTTGTTCAGGACTACCAAAGAGCATTTTTTTACTGCTTTTCATTTATCACTAAATTAAAACTAGTGTCAGCTCTGAATTTTAATTAACTGTTTCTGTTTCCCCAGTTTTGTGTGACTGTTTGCTTGCACATGTAAGAGTCTTCGGGTATTTTTTCAGTTTTTTTTATTGGCAGCCATCTGGATTTCTGTGGATTACTAGTGGCCCAAGGATCACTAGTTGCAAAACACTGGTTCAGGAAACCTGGGACATGGAAGGGGAGGTATCAGAAAAGAGGCTTGCAGATGTGGAGAAAGCCCCAAATAAACTGTAGTACACAGAATATAGAGGACAGAAATACAAAAGTGGGTGAGTAAGAGATGAGGATCAGAGAACACAGGTCCATGGGAAGCCAGACTTCTTCCATCCTGCTGGACTAACTGAATCTTCTAGCATGGTTTTTAATATTAAGGTTTGCTTTAGGGAGGAATAGATTTTACTGCTTTTTTCAAAAAAGCCTCTATTTTTTTTTTTTTTTTTTTTCAGAAATTTCTCATTCAATTTTGAAATGGCCAGAGCTCTGTGGACTCTGCTCCAACTGATGCCAGTCACAGAATGTCTCTTGATGCCCATGCGAGCTGCACTAGACCAGCCTTGTATCCTTTCCACTTGCTTACTGTTTTTCAAGTTTCCTGGGCCAAAAATATTGCATCACTCTGCACATCTTTATTCTGTTAGTATAGTAAGTAAATACATGTGACTATTTAAAATTAAGGTAAGTATAAAAGGGATTTCCCTTACCTTTTTCTAGGCAATGCCAAGGCTCAGATTTCATTCTGAATATCTAAACAGTTATGTGCATGATCCATACAGTATGCTGGACAGTATATGACATTAAGTCCTTATCACTGAAGCATAACATTATTAATATGTGCTGAACATGATGTCTGACAGGGAACAGTGGCCACAGCCAGAGAGCATGAGAGTCCTTCCAGAGAGAAAACATTTTAGCAAATGACCTTACTGAACATGAAAGAATACTGAATTGAAATAAAGTCTGTGCTGTGGAGTCAGTGGGAAAGGGGCATTTTGGTGCAAAACAAGACTAGATCTACTGTTTTCCTCACATTACATGCCTAAATACATATCAGTTGGAAGTTTTGCTTATTCTGAATGTTAACATCAGTTACCAATAGCCACTTGGACTGAGTAAAATTCTTTTGCTTCTCATAGTTGGTCTTGGATTAACGTCCACTGCCAATGATAACCTCACCTAAAGCCTTGGAAAGAGCAGATCAGACAAACGGTTGCATTCATGTGCATCAGAAGTACTTCTCCCCATTGCTTAAAAAGCCCTACTAGACAACAAATAAAAAAAAAAAAAATAAACAAGGACATTGTAAAAGCTGGTCAGGTCATTTGATAATGCATGCTACAGTTTCTTTCTTTTCTATCCGTGCATGAATAATCTTGTGAATTTGGAGTTTAGATAGCACAAGTTGTCTAACAAAAGTACAGTTACTCATGAATAATTTGGATTTCAATGTGTATGTGAAGAAAATGGCTCAACACAAGGCTTTTTGTATTTAAAGCCATCTGTGACTCACAGTATCATCATGCATGATATGGGGTCATTGTGTGAAAGCAATAGTGCATGAAGGGCCATGGAAATGGCATATGAAAAGCCACTTCAGGATGCCATGCACTGTTCCTGGAAACGGTAATGATATGGGGTTTGAGGAACAGTGATGTGCTTACAAATCCTGCTGGTGCTGAAATCAGCTGTCTTTTTGATACTTAATATAGTTGCACATGAGGTTTTGGTGCATTGTAATGACGTTATTAGCACGAGTTTTTTACTTGGGTATGAGAAAGATGTGAGTCATGCAGCTTCTCCAAAAGAGAGCAGATGAAATGTTGATAGCACACTAATGTGTATTCTGTATGTGTGATAAGTATTCCAGAAAATATGTTGCTTTGCGGTATGGTAGAGAGCCCTTAACAATTATGTTGTACAGTTTTTTTCTTATCTGTGTGTGCCCATCAGTTTTTTGTAGATGAATTCTGGAGTCCATTAAAATCACCTGTAAACCTCATTGATTTCAGCAGCTCCAAATTTTATCCTGTAAGTTCCCAAGCATTGCAAAAAGGAGTTATAAACACGTTTGAAACCTGAAATAGATTTGCTGCACAAAAAGAATAATTTACATATAAATAAATATTGTCTTCTCCTCCCATAGCCTTTTACACATGAATTTGAAGAACTCTGCAAGTCTGCATAAATATATTCATGAAAGTTTGACTGCAGATTATATAAAGATTCCTCCATTTTGACATAAATCAAATTAATCCTCTTTGAATCTTCACTGAAACGATGATGCTAGGCTAAATAAATCTCTTTGAATTCTCATTAACTGTTAGTACAGATGATTCTTTGACTGGTTCATTAGCATGCTTGGTGGCATATGCTCAAAAAGAGGAAAAAAAAAAGAACCCTGCAATTTAATGCAAAATAGAACAAAGCTGTAGATTTCAGCCTTTGTCTTGTACACACTGTAAGGTACATGGAGCAATGATCTAACTTAAGCATTGCATGAGGTTCTTCTGAATTGCCATTCAAATTGTTTCCTAACTTTGACAAAGTATAAATTAATTACTCATCTGCATGTAGATTTTCACCTGTCAAACTGAGTTAAAACTATAGAGAAAAAAAGTGTTAAAATATCCACAGTATAACATTAACAAATAGATATCATCAATGAAATTTGCTACTTTGCAACAGCAAAACACACTAATTCAGCTTTAATGATTCTTAGAAAGAAAAGAAAAAGTGATGTCTTTCTCCCATGAACATCTCAGTGAGATAATTTTACATTACAATGTTCAAGAATGGGAAATTCTCATCCAATTCCTTGTCAGTCATACAGATATGCTAAAGCTATTATCTACTAAAGAAAATACATAATCTGGATAAAACACTACTATATTTAATAATCAATTATCCACTGAGAAGCTATATAACTTGGAATAAATGCTACTGTATTTGGCAGAACTCAGAAAAAAGAAATGTACAAGATCTCAAAGGAAATGGATCAATCAGCAGCCATTTTCCACGCTATGCATCAGCAACAGCAGAGCTGCACAAAGCTTTTTGCATTCCGTTTCCATGATCTAATACTGCTCCATGGAATGAGTTCAGTTCCTTGGCTCATGGCAAAGGTGGGTGGGATTTCCAAGAGGTCTCCATTTACATGAAGGCCCTGCACAGCCAAACTGAGTATCCGTGATTGAATGTGATGGGGTGCACCACATCGGGCATAGCCACAGGCATCAAACTGCCTGACTAGCCTTTTAGTAGAACAGGATACTGTATTATTTAGGCTACCATTAATATGTTCCACGTTAAGCATAATGCCTGCTGTCATGTTTCTTGACTGTCACAAGTTAATCCAAATTGCTGCTTTTTATTACATAACTGTACTGCAATGCAATCTTAGAGGCTGTTTCGTGATGTCTCTTACAGCTTCCCATTACTTATGTAACATCCCAGAAAACCACTCCAAAGACATGTCTAGAGGTAGGGAAGACCTAAGATTCATCAGCTCCTCCCAGCCCAAATAGAGGAAAACTGCTCGTAGTAGGTATATCTTCACTGTAAAGGTGAATCCCTAAAATCCACATGGCAAATAAACTTGTGTTATTCCTGTTAGTATGGAAAACAGTTACTGTTTTATGTTATTTTCCTTTTGTGATAACCAGAAGACTCCTTGTCCTCCCAGTTCACAGAGCGATGCCTGGAGAGATATCTGACAGGGATGGCATCCAGTTCCCTTTCCTTCTGGGTGCCCATGTTCTTGCCCAGCTCCCTCTGTCCACTCAGATCAGTGCTCATACCTCAAATACTTTTCATGCTAGCTACATTGCTAACTGACATGAAAAGCCTAGAGTAACAGGATAAAGGATTTATTTCACAGACTTTTCCAATCCCAACACATTCTGAAAGTTATCCGTAGAGGAGTTGACTTTCTTTTTCTCTTTCCTTTTTATCCTTACCTCAGGGAGAAGTGAGGAACAGCAGCCACACCGAAGGGAAGTGAGAGCAGTGTACCGAGCCCTGTGGAAACAGAAAGGAAGCTGTAGATCATTTCGGCGAGAGCAGTATGTCTTGGCGTCGTTCCTTGACACCACCCCCGCTATCCCAGCCTCCTCTGCCCCTCCCACACTCACACATCGAAAAAGCAGATGGAAAATATTCTGCCAGAAGACATTGAAATACAGTGTTAGAAAGTTACTCTCTTAAGGCTGGAGAAAGTGATGGAGAACTCTGGCAGGCGAATTAAATTATTCATAGTCAGTGGCATTTTGGAAGGAAAAGCGGGAAGGGAATAGGAGACTGAAAGAAGTTATAGGGATTGTACAAGAACCATCTGGGACATTGGAAACAGATGCACTTCAGCTTGCTACACTTTGGAGAGAGACCTGTGTGGCTAATAATGGGTTAAGGAGGCATTACCAGTCTTCCCAGTTCGTTTTCAGAGCTGAGCATACTCCAATGCTGCCATGAGATTATGATTATAACAGAGTCAACGCTGGCAAATCTGTGTCCCCCAAATGGATTTTACTCTCTAATGGCACTGGGCAATGATGCTCAGATCCTGAAGTCACTGTAATTTACTCATCTGCTGTGTCACTTTGTACACATACCAGTCTCATTTGGATTTTAAAGGTGTGACACAGAGAAGAGATGCTGATCGTGTCATTCTCAGTGCTTCAGTGATGAAACTTTTCTTAAAATCTTATTTTTGCCCAATTTCATGTTTCCTTATATGTCTGCGAAAGACTATGGGGCCTGTTCTCACAAGAACTAAGCTACTCTACATTCAAAATAAAAGGTGTCTTTTCTTGATATGACTCACTAAGAAAACTGCATTGCATATTGTAGAGTAATAACATTTAGAAATTAATCCAGTTCCACCCCCTAACTCTTACATGAGGAGAGAAGGGAGGAGAGGAAAAAAGAACCACGTGTGAGAGAGAACAGACACCGCAATCAGTGTTCTTAAGAACATATTGAGATACCATGGTGATGAGCACAAGAGGTCAACGGATATTTTCCTTTCTGTTATTTCTTCTGAGTTTTAGGCATATGATATTGGCAAATATCTACTGCATTTTCTGTTAATAGATCTATCCCACCATGTATGTCTTTGTACCAAAGATAATAGAAACCAGATGGAATTTGCCGACACGAATATATAGATGTGCATGGTACATACATGTACACATACAGACAGATATTAAAAAAGAGAAATTTGGTGAAAGCATCTCTTCTTTCCCTCTCATTTTCAGCATTCTGAGTTTAACTTCAATACCAATGATTTTATTAACTTCCAGAATTACATTAAGGTAGCACTGTATTTAGATTTGAATATGTATAAAATCAACTCTATACCAAACTCTTCAGAAGCATTTGCAAGCACTTTCTCCTCTCTGTTCCCCAAAACAGTACAGTACAGTCTGCTATAGGTTCTTCACTTTCTTGTCCAACCCATGGAAATGAAGAAGCTGACATATGTTGCAGAAATATTCCAGGCATTGTAATTTTATGATCCTCACAATCTCATATTGCAGGAAACCAGCTTTTTGGTTGGAATTTACAGATAAAACAGCACCTGCCACAGTAATCTAATGACCTGAAGGAACTGTTACGGAATTAATCTTTTTGAGTTTTATTGTAGAAATCAGTGAAGTGCTTCAGTATCCTGTGGCATATTAGTCTAATGTTGTTTTCAGCATGCAAATTATTTAGGCCAGAGATCATGCTTTTTGTTATAAATCACTTAGTAAATTTTGGATACAAATGGAAAAATTATAATAAAACCAATAGAAGCACCAGAAAGGAATCAGTAGGAAAAAGATAAACGGTTGTTAGTAGGAATGTTAGACATGTGTGCCCATGTGTAGATAAAAACCAAGCAGATTGCTTGTTTAAAATTTTTTTGTTTTTTTAATTTTTGCCTGAGGGGCACTGAATTTCTCTGAAGACTAATTGTAATGAATGTATTTGGCATGAGTGTGCTTGCTATTTGGGGTATCTCTTACACAGGAAAGCCATTCAAATTATCATTCCAAAATGATGTTCCATTAAAACAAATATTGAATAGTATTTTCATTGTAAGTTTGCACAAATATTTGTCAAAAGAACTCTGAGCAGAATCTCTAAAAAAGAAAATTTAGTTATTTCACAAGAATACAGTTTCTTAAAATATAAATTTCCTTTTCTTCATCCTAAAAAATATTTTTTGAGGTGAAAAAAAACCCCAAACAATATTTAACACTCAAAAATAACAAAGGAACACGTGGATTTCAAGTAAGAATAACTTCGTGATGTGAATGCAGTTAGAAAGTAATATGGATTTACGTTTCCTAATAATCTTTTTGGATGAGTACTTGGGAAATCAAAATTGGATTTTTCTTATTACCAAACTACAAAATTCTTGCCTGTCCATTCTACTAAAACTGTTTTAGCACTTACACATATAAACAGACGTATGAGGCACACAAACTCTGTTTACAGATTGAATTAAAGTTAATATTATTTGACTGGCAGAATATATTTATAAACCCTATTAATTCTTTATCTGTGTGCACATCTACTGTCCTTACTGCAATCCACGCTCAGGACCTGCAAAGCAGTCTGCCTGTTGTATCTTTATGCCAGGGCACAGCTACCATTCACTAGTGCAGAGAAGATTGCAGAGTCAATCTTTCAACATGCTAATTTTATTCTCTTGCCCTCAAAATGTAATTTTCAGCTAAATAACATAAATTGCTTACTATGTTTGCAGTAGCATTATCTTGCATAGGGGTAAACAGAAACTCCTGGGTAGATTGCCTAGCTGGATTTCTTCCACAGAAGTTAAAAATGTCATTAAAAAGGGCAAAGCTGGGCTTCTGCTTTCTGCTTGCCAAATTTAGCTCCTGGCCAAATCTTCTTCAGGTGGAATAAGAACAGCAAATTCTGCCAGGATGTGACAGAGCAATGAGCCTCCGAGGAAAGGACCATGGGAGCTGGTGGTCAAGACAAAGCAAGACAAAAAATCTGGTGAAGGTTGAAAGAAAAAGCTTGCTTGGTGAAAAAAGACAGGATAAGCAGATGGTCCTCTTGCTCAGGATGTCCACAGCAGGTGCTCGTAGTAGAGGCTGAGCAAGCGTCTCTGTGCAACCACCTCTTTTCATTTCACTCCGTGTGGTCTCATATCCACAAGGCATGGGAGCAATCTCACAGGGCAGAGAGGCTTTATGTCCTGCATGTAGTGTGGCTCCATCAGAGCAGCACTATGGGCAAGCCCAGCATCTCTGCTGGATTATACTGCCAAGACAAGAATTCCGGAACTACCCTGGCAACCTTCATTTTGATGATAGCATGTGTGCTAGAGGGGGACTAAAAGGAAGGGCATGAGAGTGAGTAGGTCAGGCTCATCTGGATGCCACTGTGCCTTGTAGGAGTGGAGTGTGGGAGAGAAGCTTTTACAGGTTTTAATCGGGAGGATTGATTCCTCTCTAATCCAAATGTGCCCTCCGCTGAAAGAACTGGCAGATGAGAACGAGCTGAGACCACAGCACGCTCCAATACTGGTTGCGGGATTGTGTTGCTACTGCTTCTTTTGGTAAAGGTTTTCTTTTGGCGTTTGGATGATATTGCGGCTTAGTGCCTGCAGCAGGATTTGGGCTTTTCCAGGTTGGGCACACAGACTGAAGCTGGTAGGGATTTTTGTCATTAAAGTGAGTGGGGCTTAGCAGCTTCCTGATGAGGGACTATAAATCTTCTGTTGCTAGGGTCAGAGGAAACTAATCATATGGAGACAATGCTGAAGGAGAAGGCAAGGACCCTGAGTCCCGGAACACCATTGCAAGAACGGATCTCAAACTAATATTGTCACGTGTAGTTCTGAGATTCATAAAGGCATAAAACTCAAAATATGATCCCTCAGCTTTTCCAGGTTAATGTATATAAATGTATAGAGTTTGAAGTAGCTTATTTGCTAAAAAAAGTATAAATCTTTAAATATTTTCTCCTAAGTATAATAAAAAAAAATACGACTTTTCACCTTGGGTTTGGTTAGGCACTCTGGCCTAAGACCAGCAGTGCTTCACGCCCTCTATGGATCAAACTCAGAATCACAAAATAATTCACGCTAGAGGGGACCACTGGAGATCTCTAGTCCAACGCCCTACTCAGAGCAGGGTCAGCTCTGAGATTACACCAGGTTGCTCAGGCCTTCATTCAGCTGGGTCTTGAAACCTCCAGTGCCAGTGCGGAGCCTCTCTGGGCCCTTGTCCCACTGCTTGACTGTCCTCCGGGGAAACAGCTTCCCCTTATATCCAGCCTGAAACTCTTCTGTTTCAATTTATGCCTCTTCTCCTCCTGCTTTGCTACACCGTGAAGAGCTTGGCTCTATCTTCTTGACAACCTCCTCATAGACACTGGGGAGATACTCTTCTCCAGGCTAACCAAGCCCCAATCCCTCAGCCTCTCCTCTGGGTTTTGGGGTTTTTTTTTGAATAAGCTAATATTTCTGAGACTTCTGTGCCCTGGCAAATGGGGTTGGAATTGGCCAATGTGCTCAGAAGTCATTAAAGGGAACTGATGAACAAACCTTCAGATGAACAGAGTGGGACAGATCCTTTTAGAAACCTAGCTTTAAGGCTAAAAGAGGGAATAAAAAGGATCTTCTCTGGCTATCATTGCAAAGCTATTCAAAATGGATGAATCAGATCAGATCTGAAGGTTCTAAAAATTCTGGGCAGTGCTTCAGCAGCACTGTGCAGAGAGAAATAAAGCAAAACAGCACGTCAAGATGCAGCTATGGGAATATAATCTGCTCGACCCTGAAGCAGTAATTTTTATAAAAGCCCAACTGAAAGAGTTCTGACAGAAGCTAACTTTAGCCTAGTGAGGCTAATCACCTCTGCAGTCACTGGAGAGAAACAGGATCCCATAATGGTCCTGCATGCTCCACTGCTTTTGTCCTGCCTATAGAGGCAGTCCGGTGACATGAGCCTGAGTGGGCTAAGTCAGCCATCGTGAATGCCCTACAAAATCCTGTCTACACAGTTATGATGTTAGGTAAGCTGCATCCACTAACGGCAGATTTTCCTGGCAGCCCAGTGGGCTGAAAACCATCGGCAGCAGAAGATTTAGCTCTAGCAGAGCTACTTCCTTTCACAAGTGTTGAGTTTGGATGCCTGTGACTGCCCCATTTCTTTTTCCCATCTCAGACATATGTGAGGTGCATTGCGGGTAGGAGAAGCTGTATTGCAGGTATCTCCTCCCACATGCAGCTATTTGGAGGAGACCGTGGAGAGAGCACAGACACCATTTTGAGATGGGGAAGAAAGAGAGCGAAAAGCAGATTGCCCAAACCTGTTATATCACACACCAGGCAAGTGAGGCAATATCCAGGTATCATCTGAGAAATCCCTGGCTCTTTGTCAGATATGCTCTTTTTTCGTGGTACTACAACTTCATATACAAGCTCTGACAGTGCAGGCAAAGCAACTTGATGTCAAATAAAAACTAAATGGACTTGCAGCAGCACAAACAGCAGGTCTTTCATCAGTGTCAGTGTACAACCCCTACTTTAATGAGTTCAGACATATCTTGGCTTTGCTACAGCAATATTGACTGAGCCTTTCCTTTAATTGAATACATGCAATATACAGAGAGAATTAACTTTGTGTAAAACCCTTGAAGAAATACCAAAAAAAATCCTCCTACCCTAGCTCCCATAATCACTCTGATAAACTAGCTGTTCCTTTCTTATAAAATAGACAAAGTGTGCAAACAGTGAACAGTCATTCTTTATTTAGTGGCAAAAGATTTCACGTGCCACCTTTACCTCAATGCCGATAATACAGTACAGTCAATCTTATTCACTGGCTTTGATATTTAGTCACATTTTCCTAGCTGTATTTGGAAGACCGGGATGTACGCATAGGTAGGTAGACAGGTGCATATAGATACGTAGATAGGTACCAACAGCAGAAGAGATTAGGCAAAGGATAGCAATTTTTTACAGTGGAAAGGAATATTAGCCATTATAAAAGAAAATACACATGTATACACCTGAGCATGAGATGAGCATAGTAGATTCGATTCAGGTGCTGTCCTGTTCTTTAAATGTTTCCTTTCCAATGGGTCACTTGCAACTGTTTATATGCCTAAAACACTCTTGCAATTTGCTTGTTTTCTTATCAAGTGCACTTGGGACATATATGGATTTTTGCACAGCAGCACTGGTATAGCATCCATCAGCTGAATCAGTCCATACCCGTGGAGGTCTTTGCTGGTTCACTTATACACACTGCTCTTCCTGAGTTGCTTAGTTGTGTGACGTCAACTCCCTGGAGGCTAACAATGTCATTATCATTACCAGACAAAGACAGTTAGGTAATTTTGTCTGATGGGAGTGCAGATATCGACCTGAACTAATGTATTCTTATTTCCCAGAGAGATGCTGATTGTAGCAATGCAACATAGTAAGGTCTGCTAATACTAATCTAAAGGCTGTGTTCTTTTTTAGCAGAGAAAAGCTTTTACATTCACATTCAATTTCATCACTTGACATGTCTTTAGTCTACTTGCTAGACTTGAGATTCTTTGGCTGTTTAAAGACACGTACAAGGTCTTAGTCTGTGTGTGCCTGTGAACTATTTTTGGCAACCTCTAATTTGCACATCTTCTGACCCTGCAGAGAAAATTACCAAGCCTATTCAATAGGTTTTCTTTCTTCAGGACAGCCTAAGAAGAAATACCTATAGGGAAAGGAGACTTGTAGCAGTGATCACATCTGATGCATCTTGTGACAACACGCTATATGTATCTTACTCTGTTTTTTCATTGCTGACTGCTGGCAATGCACTTGGAATAAAAAGTCCTTGCCTTAAAGCGATTACAATTTGCACATTTTATTGCAAATTTCCTTGAAAAGCAGATATATGCTGTGCGTATAATAAGCATTACATAAACAGATTGTGGAAACATGCAAGTTTAATAGTCCTTCTGGAACATTCTGTGATTATTATAACAAATACACATATATGCCAGAAGTACAACTCCTCCTTATGAATGTATGATAAAATTGCTGTCAGTAGAAAAATGGTTAATAAATACTATAGTGTAACTGTTTAATGGTGCAGTCTGGGATTTTGTGCAATATCCTAAAATCTAAACTTTGGTACCTAAATACAAATTACTACATGCACATTGCAATAAATCTGATTTATGCTGAAGCCGGAATCATATAACACTCCCTCCAGATGTTAAGAAAGCAAAACTAGCCAGCCCTGAAAAGGCAATCAGGCTTCACTGAGACATATAGCTTAGACAGTGCTATCATCCTCTACTAGCTATGGTGGAAAAATAACCACGGAGACTGCTCAACTGAGAAATCCAGACAAGCAGCCATTGCCATCAGTGGAAAACACTCGTTTCCAAACACCGATAAACTTGTTATGATTCCATGACAGCCTTCCATAGCAAAACCTTTTAGTTGTAATGTCATGTTCTCCATTTGCAGCGTGAAGCCTTAAAAAAGCCAAGGTTTTAAGAAAAAGCTCAAAACATTTTATTTCTGTTTCAGCCACTACCAATCTGTATAAATGTATGGAGGATGTAGTCTGACAGTAAGCATTACAGGCAGAAGATAATTAAAAATAAACTATCTGTAAATAGGATATTGCCTCAAGTCAACGAGCTCTATTTCTTTTATTGAAATGCTGTGTAATGAAAGGTACATGCAAAGTACATTTTCAAAAGAAGGGATACTGGTTTTATTTTTCTTTGTCCAGAAAACTGAAGAAGTAAAGCTGTAAATCAATGGGTGACCTAATATTTACAAGGAACTTGGCATATCCCCCAGAGGCTAGACCACTAACTTCTTTTCACCCCAAGCATAGCAATAAAAATCACAAAGCTGTGGTCACTTGTGGCTTTGTCTGAACCTCCCTGCTGGCCAAAAAGCAAGCCTTATCTTAGCAAAAAGGTAGCTGGACAACTACTACCTTGCTGAATAACACCAGTTCCCCACTGCTGTGCTACCTCTACTTCAGAGCCCCAATCTCATTTTTGCACACAAGATTTCTTAATAAAAAGGTGTAATTTCTTCTTCGTTGCTCTCAAGGGATCTGAGGATTTTTCTTTTCAAGCTGCTTTCTTCAATTTAACAAAAAGGATATTTTGTGTAACAGAGGGGACTCCCTTGGATTTTTAGCAGATAAAGTAATGCTTGTTGCAGTTGCTTTCATATAGGTTATCATAGGTTCACATCTCCAAATTGATTCAGATCAAGTGGTCTGTTATGTTCAATAATCAAACCTTGGATCAGAACATTACTCTAGTTTTGGAAGATTATTTTTTTTTAAGGTTTTACAGTCATGATGTTTTCATGTTACCTGCACAGTGTACAATTCTGGTTTCCTGAACAACTATGTCTTTGAACACTGCTGTAAAGTTTAATACAGCATTTCATGCTACTATATTCCACAATCTTTTGCCTTACTTTTTCCCAGTTGTAACAACACTGTACTTATTGTAACCAACAACAATGACTGTATGGGTAATCATGCCAACAGCAATGAATCTTCAGTACATTTATCAGCCTCGTGCAGGCTTAACTTGACATTTGAAACTAGGAAAGGTTTTACCAAATTTTTTTCTTTGTAGTTAATACAGAAACCATAATTAATGATTATGTAGCTCAGCCTCTGTAGCATCTTACAACTGATCCTCTATTACACTGGCAAAATAAAAGGATAATGTCGCCAGCATTTACAGAGTTGGCAGTAAAATACTTGGCACTTCATCCCACTTGGGCTTCATTTGACAGAATTTGCTGAAATGGCCTTGTTTAGGGCATAAGCTGGTAGAGTGGTTTGGCTTAATTAAAACAAATTCACACTTTGTTCCTTAGCTTTTAATATGGTTAGAGATAATTATATTGCTCCTTTTCTGTTGCTCCCAGATTTCATGAAACCCCACAAGCTAACAATTTTACATACCTAAAGAACAATGCAGAAAAGTAATATGTGCTGTAGCTAGCCTTCCCATCCTAGTAACTGATAGGACAAAATTGTCATTGAGCAAAAGGAAACTCTTTCACTGCTGTGAAATTGATAGACTATTTTATTCAGGTTTTTTAGAGGTAGAATAAGAAAAGGAGATGTCAGTACATCATAATTTCTTTAGGGATAGTTTTTCAATAATTTTCAACCTAAGATTAGCGAACATATGCATACATGCACATGTATACTCACTCAATAAACCCTGCTAGTCTTTGACCAAAAATACTATTCACATAGAATTGGAGTCTCCAAAGATATAGTGTATGAATCAGATTAAACATCCATAAACCATGCAATAAAAAGTGAAGCTAGTGTTAGCTTGCATTTTTGAAATCTATGTATACTAACGCTTCCCTGAAGATGGAATTTGTCACCAAAATTTGTAGATTTGGAGTTGTAAAACCTCTAACAGTGCTCTGCTGGAGTGGCAGACCCTTTCTTGGGGAGTTGGTTCAGGCTACCTCCATCTGTTACCTCTCAGCAACCTTTGGGTCTGTGGACCCCAGCTGAAAACTGCAGTTTGATGTGCGTACATTTCGATAAAGGTAGCAATATGACAGAAGGAGTCACAGAAGCAATTTTGCAGGGCTATAACTATGATAAGAGGAAAGGGGAGTATATCTACAGGACCTTTTGCAGGCTGAAGCTTACTACCCTTGTGCTGGCTGGCTGGCTGGGTACCAGCTGTTTTCCAAAAGCCACACATCCGTGGTTGCTGCTGGAGCCAAGGAGACCAACAGCTTTGTGGGATCTTAGTACAGGTACAGGACGCTATGGATGCTACTACACACCACGTGGGCTTTACTTTAGGGCTGGCTAAAAATATGAGCCAGGTGAATGACCAGGTTTGTTGCTGTATGTGCTGTGCTCTGCAGGCTGTGTTGCAAGTGGAGAGCGAGACTCCCTGGCTGTGGAAGCCAGTCGGTAGGAAGGCAGGGGTGAGCAGCTTCTGGCAAGTTAAATGGTGACCTGTGAACTGGTTGGGAAAAGCGGTCCTTGACTTGTTCTTGTGGAGTAGCTGAGCGACCTGCATGCAGGGAGAGTGGAGGCTTTGTTGTTCAAGACAACTCACATAAATACAGGTCGTGCCTCAGCAAGATGAATGCTGTGACCTTATTTTGCTGTGGACACACACTTTGCTTCCTACCATAGCAAGTGCTAGTACATATTTTACAGGTGCCATGGCTCACAGTGCCACGGCTGTGTTAGCATGCAGACTGTAGCACTCCTAAGTGCCTCAGGGTTTCAATGTGCACTTTCT
Source organism: Platalea leucorodia (assembly GCF_965183815.1). NCBI lineage: Eukaryota > Metazoa > Chordata > Aves > Pelecaniformes > Threskiornithidae > Platalea > Platalea leucorodia. The sequence goes on from NC_138826.1 coordinate 79,012,794, forward strand.
GGAAGGGTATGAGCAATCCCTTCTCTGCAACAGCAAGTCAGTGCCAATGCAGCCTTGGGGCACTGAATTTCCTCTTATTTCTAAACAAAGCATTTTTGACACATACCAGTTATCCACGTTTACCGCTTCTGGTTCCCTACTAGCATCTGCCACAGTTGTACAACACCCTGGCTGCGTATTAGCCCAGCTTTCCCCACTGACCACCTCTGTGCAGCTCCCAGCTGCTTTTACTAAGCTCCCTTCCCCAGCTGACTTCTTTCCTGAGGAACAAATACCAATGTGGCACCTACAAATGAAAGAGCAGGGGCAGAGAAAGGAAGACCAAAACAGCGGCTAAGTGAAGTTAGTGGAAACCTTTCCTGAGGATGAAGGGAATAAGAGGAGTAAGCGTGGGGAATCATGAAGAAACCCGGTGGTCTGTGATGCAGGATTAGGACACCTCTGTGTTACCTTTCTGCTCAGCTACAGAGTTTCTGAGTGATCTTGAACAAATTGTTCAGCCTCTTGGGGCATCATAGTTATTCTCTATTTTACAAGAGTTTTGAAAAGATAATTGTATTAAAGACTGTGACGTGCTCAAATAAATAGTACAGTGATAGGACCCGCCTAAGAGATTACTGTGGGTGTTTAAGAAGGATGAACATCTAACAGAAATGTCCCAGATCCTCCTCTGCACAGGTCTGATCTCCTTCCCTCTGCCCTGTATCCCCTTATAGTGTTGAAAACATCCTTTTTGCTATTGTCCAAGTCCTCTTTTTTTTTTTCAGCTGCTTAGAGTTCCCTGCCAGTCCTCGAAGACCAGTACATCTGCCTTCTGACCTGGTTTCCCAAGATATACACACACTCCTCCATTGTTTGGATCCTTCTCTCCCGGTTACAGAGTCACACATGTTGCCCCTCACCTTGTCATTGTTCATGCTCTGCTCTAATGATCTTCCAAACTTGGAAAAGTACCATGTCTAGCAATCAAACCTGTAGAGTTGCTTCTAAATCAGGAAACACTGTTTTTTAACATCAAAAAATACATAAGCTCTTAGCAGAGGTGGACAGGAGCAAGAAGACTCTGGATCCTTCAGATATCTAACACAGGTTGAGTTTCAGAGTGTCTGAGGCAATATAGCATCAATCTCAAGGATGCGCCCCCTGCATCCACCAAATTACTGTAATGAAGGCTTCCATTACTCTTCCCTCATGTGTCAGACCTTGCACTGTTCAGGCTCTTTGCAAGGGTATGTTTCCTTCAGTGACTTTTTTTTTACATTGGTTCCTCCACAGAGCTGTCGGTACCAGGGCTTTGGTGCATGAACTAACCCAAACCTTCAAAAGGCCATACAGAGCCTATGCCCTGACCTCAGCTCAAGCACTTTGGACCCAGTGCTGCAGGCTGTGCATTACTGCAGCTGAAGGACAGGCAGGAGACACTTTCCAACAATTCTCTCCAGCACTAGAGTAAAAAAAAAAAAAAAAAAAAAAAGGAGGGAGAGCATCTGAGGTAGGTGAGGTCTTAAACCACCATAGAATGGTCAATTGTAATCTAAAGTCTTAAAAATCAGTGATCCTGAAACGTTTTCAAACTGGTCAAGAACTTTCTTCCAAAATTCTTGGCTTCCCCCTTGCTTTTCATTATTCATTTACATTACAGAATTTGTTTGATGTTCCCATCTTCCAAAACCACACATTTAAATCTACATTCACATTTTTATTCTTGGATTATTTCCTTATCTCCCTAGATGTTCTACTTTGTTTATTTCCATGCAGTGTGGTTGCATGGAGATTTCTTTAATTAATTTTTATTTGTTTTCCTTTTCTTTTTGTTGGATTCCCCATTTTGCTGCTTCACTGCATTTTTCATCTTTGAGTCTTCTAATTTCCTTCCACTCCCATTTATTTTTGTTTTCTGTATTTCTCCATTCACTTTCACTGTTATTACTTCTTTTATTATTATTCCTCTTTATTCTGTATCTTTATGTATGTGTTTGTTTTCCATTTTCTTGCCTTTCCTGTCTTTTTTTTCATGCTGGCAACAGGAATAGTTTATTCATAGCATACTTCCATTAAAATGCTGTAGAAAGTCACCTGCAGTATTTTGTCTGATCAAAGTGTCAAAACATTAAAAAGAAGCACTCTGGATTGTATTAGGTGCTTAAGTAAGATCCACTCCTTTTATAGCTGAAGGTTGATTTTTTAAAAACAAAACATTCCTTTCCTAACTTACAGTATCAACTATGTGGGGAAGAAGGACTTGGAAAAGCTTGTTTGGTTTCATTTTATATGTTTCAGGACAGCAGTCAATCCTTGGTTCATTTTTAATTTTGGTTTCTTGCAAGAAGCTGATACAGGAGAGAGGTGGAGTTTGCCAGGAGTATGAGAACTGGATGAATGAAGGGGATTTAGCACGTTTGGGGAACCAGGAACACTGAATCTGGAATTTCAGCTCTGCCTTAAAATACTGCTACAGTCGCAGAGGAATCCAAAGACAAGAGGTCAGGTAACCTCACTGTTTGGAATAAACTTTTCCATTTGATGTTGAAATGACATATGATTTGTGCTTGAGCTTAGCATGCAGGTCGGATTGCTATTCCTTTAGGATATAAACTTATTCTTGTGTATACGGAAAGTCAATATTCACTCTGAGTAAATCAACCACAATATTTACAACAGTGTAGCCCTTTGACCAGCTCTAATTTAGACACATGAGGTTTTCAGTTACTGAATCTGATTCTTTTATTATTGTGTTGGCTTTGGTACATCGTGATGCTGTCATCTGAAGTTATAAATGAGTTATAGAAGAGTTTCTGCTTCCTGGGAAACTCATCTTTTCAGTATTGGATCATAACCTACCAGAAAGAAAGCAGACAATTTCAAACTGTCTTGAAAGCACTGTTTATTCTTTTTCCTTAGTTTATGATTAATCACAATATTTTGTCTCACATTTGATTTTTTTCTACAGTTTTTATACTGTAATTTGGTCTGAGTGTAACGGTGACACTATTATGAGGAGAAGACTGGATTAAGTTCCTTCCAACCTGAATTTTTCTGTGATTCTTTGATTTGATGCATTTTTAAAATTCAAAAGCCATTTCATAATGAAAAATCAAAATGTTACAGACCTGGAAAGAGAATATTTTGAATGTATGAATTTTTTTTAATACAAAAGCCCTCCTCCTTCCCCCCCACCCCTCAGGTTTCAGTGAAATTGGTACATTCATCTAACCATTTTTGCTTTCATTAAAATTGTATTTTCCAATAGGAGGATATCCCTAGGAGCAAACACTTATACTATTAACCATAGCACTTCAGATTTATCCCAGCGGAAGTAATCTGAGAAGCTGGAACCATTACTTCTTCTTACAGTTCAGGAATTGTAATTCTTCCTAAAATTTATGCTGTCTTTTCATATTCATACTTCGTAGCAGTTTTGCCTGTCCCTAACACATCTGCCAGGTAAGGATATGTGTGTGCAGCAACTAATACTCATGAATAAATACTCATTTCAGGACTTATTCTGCATCTACTGACTTCACTAGAAGCAAAATCAGACACTTCCGTTAGCATTTCATATAAAATGTCAGATGCGTATCATGTATGCATAGTTTGATCTAAATGCAGCTCCCGTGGGATTTACCTCACTAGAACAAGGGCTAGCTAAGAGGTAGCAATATAATAAACTGTAGTGTGAAAAAAGTAGCAAAACCAATGAACCAGATTTATAGAAATTTATTTTTACATACATTGTTAAAAAGCCAGAACCAATATAATCAGTGATGGTGAAACTTCAAAAATTAGAAGCCTATTCTAATCCACAGATCAGCTGAGTGTGTCATATAAATGATTTTGTAAATATCTCATTCTGGTTTTCTTAAGAAATTGCCACATTTCTGCAAAACAGAGATTTAGTATTTCTAAAGACTATTTTCTTAATATCGAGATTAATTGGGTTCCTGTTTGGGTGAAAGTTCAGCTCAGTGTTTATCTTATTCAAAATGCCTCACTCATATCCTGATAAATTAAAATCATCGTGCATGAAACAAATCTCTGCTGCAAGGAAAAAGTAATAAAAAAGAGAGATGTTGCTCAGCATTTGCACAATCTCTAGGCTTATAATTTATCTGAGTGACATAGAGGGTGAGCTGAAGATTAGCAAATTCATGACAGATTCAAAAGAAAGCTGAACGTATTTCAGAGTGTGGTTGATGTGTACATTGTTGATGAGGAGACCTCAGGTCAAAATGATCTATGACTAATACTTGTTCCACTGACAAATCTTAAATGGAAAGCCAGGAAAGAAATTGTATCATCTCTGAAGAAATTCGACTAAAGTGTCCCATGCAATAAAAAACAAAAAACAAAAAAAAAAAAACAACCAACAAAAAACTAATATTGAAGATTAAGTGATAAACCCACATTGCCTTTAAATTTCTAGTCCATATAAGCTTTTCAATCGGTTTAATGGAAGGATATTCTGGAGGGCATGGAATTATGCCAGAATAGGGTCTGTGACATTATGTGAAATTTCCCTGCAATATTTTTCCTTAATTTTATTTTTTATAAGAACTAAACCAAACTGAAATTACCCTACACCTAAGTCACCAGTGTTCTGCTGTAGTGTCATGCTGATGTTCAGGTTTACAAACATGTCAGACTGGACTGCCATGACATTAAGTGAAGCCTTGGGGCTCCACAGGGGACAAACTGAACCATCCAGAGTGCTGCTAGTGAAGACAGAAGTAAAGGGAAAGCTTCTACTTGTTTATTTAGGGTTCAGAGGGCAGAAGAACTCCAAAGTTAAATCTGCCAGGCTTCAAAGAATCATATACATGCTTCTTCAGTAAGGCTTTAGTAACTACAGGAATTGAAACTTCCAATCCCAAATTAGAAGGTGGCATCCTCCCCCCTCCTCCTGTCACCTAAACTTCGAGGCATCTGAACTTCATTGGATACTTCTTAATTACAATTTCTTTTAGCTACCTGTGCCTTCTGCATAAGCCCATTGTGTGTACGCAGATGGCTAGCACACACCCCACACTTGCTCAAGATCCTACTCCATCAGAGGTATTCAACACACTTCCAAAGTAATGAAGGGATCCATTTCTCTACAGTTGAGGCAGCAGAAGTAGATGTTTTTCGGTGGCAGAACAGCTGGGAAATGTAGACTGAAATTCTGCTGACTCTGCAACTTCAGCAAAGTCCAACTCACATATCCAAAAGAGTAGCATAACCCTGATGGGATGAACAGCCTTGGGACATGCTGTCTTTCCTGCACTGCATAGCAAAAAACTCAAGTGACATAGAAAAGAATATCCAGCAGGGACTCAGGGGGTGGTGTCTTTTGGGAATCCTGGGCAGAAATTCTCATTTTCTCACACTCTTATTAGCCAATGGACTAAAAACCCTCGAAAAGATTTCACTGCAGGATCTGGCACCAGAAATGTGCTTTTCAAGTTGAATACCTTATTTTCAGCACCCAAAACCATTTCCTTATATACTCTTTCTCTCTGGTTTTTGTCATCTTGTATTTATTGGTACAGAATGGCTTAGCTTCACTGTAGCTTAAAGTCTGGCCTTGCCTGAGCAGTAGGCTGATGCTCAAGGCATTGTCTAGGGAGGGGGAAGCTGAAGCCAAAGAAGGCTCTGAGTTCCTGGGGTTTTTAACCAAGCTAATACAAAGAGGCTGCTACCAGGTACGGTTCTGACAGTGAGCTCTGCTTCTTTTAAAAGAAAGGCTGGATAAATATATTCTCAGGAAAACAAAAACTTGTCTGTGGATTCAGAATTGATCAAAACATCCTGAAGGTCTGAATCTGAGGCCTGAACCACAAGGATGATCAGTATTTTAGACATTTCCCTTAAAACTTTGATGAGTTTATTCTAGGCACTCACAGGTTCCTTGCTGCAAAGCAAACAGAAGCACCTGAGTCTCCCATGAAGTCTGTAGAGACCTTAGTCTCCTCCATCAAGGTTTAGGGTCCTTTTAAGAGGATGGTAGGGCTGACACCTGAAAACTAGGCAATATCCTAACTCATATTTAGACATTTGTATCATCTAGTGGATCTCTCTCTTTTAGGATTTCTGCTAAAGTAATTGAAATTTGGTGCCTACATTCCTTAGGTGCTTTGCAAATCCTGCTAGGCTTATCTATCAGCACCAAAGATGCCTTTGCAACTCTGATAATGGATCTGTATCGGAGGATGAAATCTTTGTTAATGTCCAGACCCAGTGAAATAGCTTGAAAATCAAAATTGCTCGTACTAAGTCCCAGTTAGATTCACTAAGGAAGGTTCACCTGTGTTTGTTATTTTTATTGTGTTGAAAACACAAAGTGTCTCTTCTTCCTGAAAAATGCATAAGAATCTCCATAGAAATAAACATAGCATCTGGTGACGCTGACTTTCTGCCGTGCTTTTATACCATCCTGCAGCTAGCATTGGCCTGGAAAAGGAAGGATGCCTGGGACTTCCTTTCCAGAAATCTCTGCTTGGCTGTTGCATCTTCCCACTAGCAGTTACCTTAATTTAAAGAGGCCTTCAAGGTTTTGAGACTGCCCTATTTTCCCATGAAACACAACAGCTTCCTGAGAGAAGACCTAAGGCACAACAAGAGGGGCAAATGACATAAAATCACTCCAGCAGCTTGCAGTATGTGGGCCATAGGGTATTCTCTCAGGGTATCTATGGTCTGAATTGATGGCTGCTTTGTGCCATAAGGTGGCATAAATAGGAAGAGCTATGTGTCCCCTAGGAGCTGTAACCACTTATGCATGAGTATGAAGTGTCCTGTCTGTGAATGTTTGTGTCAATAAAGGAGATCTCTGAAAAATCTACAGAGACTGAACTTCAAGATGATGTAAGCAGGACCAGATAAACATTTAAATGAAGGTAACCAAGAATATCTGATGCTTCTGTTGTCATCTCTTTACTTCAAAAAATTCTGCAACTGAAAGGGGGGATTTATCCTAACTCAGTGAAAATACAGAGCTACATGTCTCTGACCTTGTTTTATCCATGCTAATATTGAAATCCTGTGTGTTTCACTCATCTGGGCTATAACAGAGTTTTGAGTTTGGCTGCTTGGGGGTTTTTGTTTGGGTTTTTTGGGGGGAGTAAGAGGGAAGTTTGTGGGTTGGGTTGTTTTGCTTTAATGACAAGTTCTGCCTCTTAGCCTTCTCTGCTATCCTCTGTGGGTTTGCTGTTTCAGTAATTTCTCTCCTCTGTCATTTTGCAGGTTCACCAGTGCAGGATTGATGTCATAAAATTTAAGGGCACTAGTTCACTTGCTTAGCTGGAGCATGGATTTTAGAGGAAGAGTAAAGCTAGTACAGATATCTAAGAGCCGAATGATAAAATGTCCCTTCATCTGTGTAGTTAATTAGCTGCTTTCCTCATGATTACAAAGATCAGTACCCAGGAAGAGAGGAGCTTTTAGGTCTCAGCAGGTTAACCCCACACCAGAGGATTAGACAGGACCCAAACTGTGATGCTTAGTGTTCTCATTTCCAGGACAGTGCTGGCATCCAGCACTCATCTATTCTGCTCTGCAGTGAGGTGAAATATTCGTGGGACTGAAAGCTCTGAGTTAATCCAAAAAAAGAGTCATTTTGGATAGATTTTGGCAGGTTGCTGCATTAAAGAAAAAGGCAAATATGAATATGTAATAAATGATAAATTCTTTCCTCCTCCTGTGTTATCAGTGGCGACTATATTGCTTTGTCATACAACTGCTGCAAAGGCTAATCCTCCACACTTGCAAAATCTTCTTATTCTAACTGCCACCGCCCTGCTGAAGCCATGGCTTATGTCCCTAAAAATAGGAGCAGGATTACTTGGGTTGCAGTCCACTGAAGTAGTTTAAAGGTTTTCAGATGCGGAGTGAGGAGAGAAAAAAATTGTTATTCTAAACTATCAGAGCTCAAAATTACCATTTTAATCAACTTTAATTAAAGACTTCATACATTCCCAGTACAAAGGCTTCCAGCATGAATGAATGCCTACCCCCTTATGAAAATGAACCACCAATAAGGCACTTTTTTTAACTCCTTACTTCACACTTTGCATATCTGCCTCAGAACGTCCTGGCTTTAGTTTATTGATTTCAACCTTACAGCAGCTGAGTAGAAGCTTTAAGGAGGACTTAGGCACTTGCAGCCGTAATTGCAATCCTGACAATCCCTACTCATGTACGGTCTAACCCAGGGCCTTTTGGGGAAAATCAGGCCACAGTGAGCTTAAGTGCAGCCAAAGCTGAAGGCTCACCTTCCTTCTGAGCAGGCAGTCAGGAATCTGGGTCTCACTGAATTCAAGGAGCAAATAACAAAGAACAAAGCAGAGGCAGAATTGAGACCAAAGGTTCAATAGAAGGTATCTGGGTATGAAAACAGAGCAAAGCAGCCCAGACAGTGGTTCCTAGCATTTGGAAATGTTTAAGCAGTTAAAAGTTGTTACTGGGCATAATGCTACTTTGAGAACTGAAGGAGGAAGAGAATAAAATTTGTGCAAGTCTAAAACACTCTCAGGCTTAGCAGGTCTCTGCAGCTCATGCCTAAGCCCTGTTTAGGTTCAAAATCTGGGCCTTCCTCTACTTAGTGTGCTTCCTCTACTTAATATTCACTATTTAACATGAGGTCTATTCTGAGAGGCTCGGTTGGAGTGTTAGTAAAACAATCTAATGGGAAAAATCTCCTTCCAAGAAATAGTGGGAGCCACTCTTTCTTGCACAAGATACAGGAGTACAAATGTCCCTTTGTTTAATAGCCTCACACCAGGAGATTTTCACCCAGGCAGAAGGACCTGTGGTTCAATTCAGTTTTCAGATCCAGGGAAGCTGTATCTGAGAATAATGCATCAACTGTGGGAGCACGGTTTGCTGCAGAAAGAAAATTATAATCTTTGGCTCTGACCCTTCTCTCCATCTTCTCTCTCCCATTTCTCTCCATCCAAGGTGTGCCACTGTATAGAAGGGGTTTGCTGAGTGAGAAGGAGAAGAAGAGAAAACAAGAGGAGAAAGAAAATGTTCTAGTCTAATGTTAAGACAGTTGCTTAGGATGAGGAAATCTAGAGGTTTTCTGTCTCTGATGCTGGGACAGTTTTTCTTTAATATAAAAACCAGAAATTGTTCTTTGGCACAGAAGATTGTAGCCCAGGACATCACCTTTCTAAACTGAGACCTGAACCTGGGTGTTCAAATCATGCTCTACATGATCCTCTTCATCCCTCTTTTTCCCACAGTAAACCTTGAATTTGGTTTCACTTACCAGTATGTTTCAGCTAAGGATGTGAAGGGTGTCTCTTCCCCTTCACACCTCAGTGTTCAGGAAACTTACCTCTGAGATGGGAAATATGATTCTGAATCAAAGAAGATGCAATGAAAACTTCTCTTTCCTTAGTGAGTGCCCTGACTGTGAAGTTCTTACATGAAAGACAGGTTCTGCCAAATCTTCTTGGCTTTGGATGTGGATGAGGACAAGGGTAGCACCCAACTTCCAGCCCCCTGGGGCAGAGTCGGGAAACCCATGTGTGCAGCCTCATGCTCCCTCCACAGTTTAGTGCAGTTAGGACCTGAAAACAGGACAGAGACATGCTTTCTCCTCCCCAGAAGTCCCAGCTGCCCTGAGAGGATGTGCTGGCATGGCCAGTGCCTTCCACTCAGCTGGTGAGCCTACTCACTTCTCTACTTTCCTTCTCTTTTTCTTTTCTGTCCCCTTTCAGATATTTATTACATAATTGCACATCAGTAGGAGTGACATAAAATGCCATTCCCTGTCTCTAGCCTTGTGGCAAAGGCACTCTTCCTGCAGCAAAAATTGTTGAAGTTCTGTCACATTCCCTCTCTTTAACCCTCAGCACAGGTAACAGTACCTGAAAAATATTCCAATGTATAATGATTTGACTTTTTTTTTTTTTATGTTTGGCAGTCGGTTCAGGGTTCTGGAGGGCCTCAAGAGGGACGGTCAGAGGCAGGAATGAGTAGGACTTCTGAGTCTCCTTTTTTGTTTGCCTTTGTCAAACACCAATGTAGATTTTATCCGAGAGAAGCCTTTGGTGGCAAGCAGTAGTGGATAGGGATACCTCTGCTGAGTGAAGAGTTGCAAGTAGGTTTGTTCAGGAGATTTTTTCCCACTGGCCAAGAAGAGTGAAGGCACTGTGCTCTAACCATGATATGGAATTTTATTGTCCTTTGCAGATGTACCCCGTCAACCAAAGTCATTCCTAAACCTGAGCTCCCTTTGAGGTTGACTCCCCTGGAGTCCCTCCAGCTGGACAGTCCCTTCCACAGCCAATGTTTCCACCTTCCTCTCCACTGCTCTCAATCTTTCTGCCATGTTTGTGTAATTTGATTCCTACCATAACTGACAGAGCAATTGGGAAGGTCTCAGTCACAGTGGAGACTGGGTGGAAAATGCAACCCATGGATTGGCAGCCAGGCAGGAATTCTCAACTGGGAACCCAGTAGGCATCAAGATATAAATAGCCCCATGCTCCCGTCCAGGTCAGATCTGCTTCTGGAACCTTATACTTGAACAGTGAAGAAGCACATAACTTTGGTTTCCACAACTTTCTGTGCCTTGTAACTGCCTATAGAGCAAACTCAAATATAAATTACCAGAGATAAAGCTAACAGGTCTGGGAAAACTATATAAGGCACCAGTGTAAATAAAAAATGTTAAGTATAATAGGAAATAAGCTCTCTCCCATAATTTTAACCAATTCCAGGAATGTTTTTCTTTCAGGTAGAGATTTCTAAAAATGATATTCATTGTTCTAATTTCCTTAGATAAATAATACTAAAGAACTGAAGCCAATTTCCAATAAATTAGTGGCATAACAATAAAGTAAACATCAGCCAGATTTCTTAAAAATAAACCTTCATATTTGGAGCCTATGTACACTCATTTACCTGCAAACAAAACATTTTACAAGGTAGACAATGGATAGTGAAACATATTTCTATTACAATTTGAGGAAACATGCCTTCAGCATATCTAAAAACTCCATTAGATGAATGAAATTTTTTTTAATTACTTTTTCATTTAATCCATAAACTTAGTGTATATTGTGGATTTTATTATTTGATTTTTCTAATACTGAATGGAAGTGAAAAAAAAATTAATTTTTATTTATTTAATTCACAAAATATAAGAGGCATGTTTCATCTTTTTCCTATTCCAGCTACTTCATATGGAGCTCTTCATGTCTTCACCAAGCAGATTATGTTGGTTTGACTACATGCAAAAATCCTTGGCTAATATTTGCAACCTGTTGTGTGACTACAGGAAGGACCTTAGGTCTTGTTGCTTTTCCCTGTTCTCCATGTGGTCTTTCTTTTATTTTTATCATTTAATATTGTTCCCAGTTGTGTCAGGCAAGCTAAGTCTTCTGGGATCTGTTGATATCATGATGGTGATTTATGACCTCGTAGAATGACAAATTATGGATTCACATGGGATGTCCAAGTGCCCACAATTTAATCTTATGAAGTTTTTCACTTCAAAAATTACCTTCTAAATCTTCAGATCTTCATTTTCTTCCTGACAAACCTCCCAAGTCGCGAATGCAGTTCCTTCAGTATTCTGCACTGTCTAGAGACTGTACTTAAGACATTTGATACAGAAATCTCCCCTCTGTATCTATTAAGCCATCACCAGAATTTTTTTTTCTCTCCAGTAGCCTTCTACTTCACTTACTCACTTTTTTCTCAGCAACAAACGGCATTGTTGATACTATTCTGAAAAATGTACTAGATAACCAAGCATTACATAAGGAGTAACTCAGTTTCAGATTCATATAACAGAGTATGCAAACAAACATACAAATGTACAATCACTCTTGATGATTCCTAAATGGTTTATAAGCAGAAGTCATGGGCCTGCCATTGGATCCCTTCAAGAGATCTCTTGCAACTTGTAGATCTGGATGTAGAATTACTGTCTGCTTACAATTAAAATAATTATACACATACAGAAGGATCTTTGGCAGCAATGCACTCAGTTCTCACATTTACCATAGGTTTCCTGCGTGATTTTTAAGCAATGTGTGTACTCTTTCTCTGCATTAGTTTCTACAAATATAAAACCAAAACAAAACAAAAAACCCCCAAAACCCCCTCACAAACTAGGAATGTCTTTCCTGGCTTTTCTTATTGGAATTTGAACTCTGTGGGAAATGCATTGCTTCTGAGTGTTGCAGGTATGCGTTTACATTCAAAAGGCCAAAACTACTTTAGAGTCTCCAGGTGCTGCTGTAGCACAGACAGTAATTTCTAATGCGTATAAAGGATTTTGAACTTCTAAAATGTTATAGAATTCTCAGTGTTCAAAGGCTGATAGAGGAGGGGTGAAAAACAAATGTTCTAACAAATTTTCCAGCTTTTTCTGATTATTGTTATTTTTCACTTCTAAGACCTTAGCAACATGGTAAATACCATGTGGCTCTTTTCGTCTTCAAACTATCGACAAGAATGGCAAAAATGATGTTTCTGCACACTTAAAATTTCTTTCATCTCACCCCAAATGAGCAGCTAAAATGTGTTCTTTCACCATTTTTTAATCTCTGTGAGGCATCTCAGGCTACGTGATGGGATAAAGAGTTCTTTCTTGGATTCTCAGATGATAGAATGTCTTACGTTCTTAACCTATTCATCATATTCCCCATAAGGTTTTATTCAGCATCCACCTATAAATACGCTTACCTTTTTCTTTTCTTCCATACCCCCTGCCATTCTGCTGAGAAGTGACCATCTGGTCAATAGGGTCAATCTACAGCCTGATTCAGAATCTCCATGTGCCAGAAATCATATTATATGCTCTTTTTCAAGAAACATGATCTAATCATGGAATTGCAAGTGGTGCTAGGGGCTATCTAATTCATCACTCCGTCCAAAAGTAGGATTAATTTGTTTTATGATGCTCAAAATAGATGTTTGTCTAGGAAGTTCTAAGAGATCTCCAATGATGGAGCTGCTACAATCTTGCCAAGAAATCTATCCTGCTGTTTTAATGGATACTAATGAAAAATGTAAAGCAAAGCTCTAACCCAATGATTTCTAAGAGAATGATTAGGTTGTCAGATGGTTGTATATAAATTCCAGTCCTCTCTGAAAGCGTGAAAATGTGCTTGTGTTTCACAGCAGGTGTGCAGACCCACAGCACAATAACACTGAAGATACAGAGGCCATGCAGGTGCGTTTGAGAGAAATCTAGAAGAAACACTAAAACACGCATCAAACTGATGAGATATAGATCATCCTTTGGACTTATAACAGCTGTGCAAAGAAAAAAAGGTAGAAATTTATCCTTTTGTGTTTTTTCACAATACCAAAATATCTGTTTATCTATTTGAGCTAAAGACCACGTGCAGCAATATAATGATGTTTTTACATGAAATAAATATATTAAAATACATGGCTGGATGTAGTACAGCTTTCATGCTGTTCATGGAGGACAGATCAGGTTATGACAATGAAACAGCAGTGAAAAACAACATTTATCACTATATGAATTTTTAATAGAATCATAGAATCATAGAATCATTAAGGTTGAAAAAGACCCTTAAGATCATTGAGTCCAGCTGTTAACCTATCATCACTGCCAAGCCCACCACTAAACCATGTCCCCAAGCGCCACATCTACACGTCTTTTAAATACCTCCAGCGATGGACACTCAACCACTTCCCTGGGCAGACCGTTCCAATGCCTGACTACCATTTCGGTGAAGAAGTTTTTCCTAATATCCAACCTAAACTTCCCCTGGCGCAGCTTGAGGCCATTTCCTCTTGTCCTATCACTCGTTACTTGGGAGAAGAGGCTGACCCCGACCTCACTGCAACCTCCTTTCAGGTAGTTGTAGAGAGCAATAAGGTCTCCCCTCAGCCTCCTCTTCTCCAGACTAAACAACCCCAGTTCCCTCAGCCGCTCCTCATAAGACTTGTTCTCTAGACCCTTCACCAGCTTCGTTGCCCTTCTTTGGACATGCTCTAGTACCTCAATGTCTTCCTTGTAGTGAGGGGCCCAAAACTGAACACAGTATTCAAGGTGTGGCCTCACCAGTGCCGAGTACAGGGAGGCCATCACTTCCCTAGTCCCGCTGGCCACACTATTTCTGATGCAACCCAGGATGCTATTGGCCTTTTGGCCACCTGGGCACACTGCTGGCTCATATTCAGCTGGCTGTCGATCAACACCCCCAGGTCCTTTTCTGCCAGGGAGCTCTCCAGCCACTCCTCCTCAAGCCTGTAGCGTTGCATGGGGTTGTTGTGACCCAAGTGCAGGACCCGGCACTTGGCCTTGTTGAACCTCATACAGTTGGCCCCAGCCCGGCGATCCAGCCTGTCCAGGTCCCTCTGTAGGGCCTTTCTACCCTCCAGCAGATCGACACTTCCACCCAACTTGGTGTCATCTGCAAACTTAATGAGGGTGCACTCAATCCTCTCATCCAGATCATCATGAAGATATTGAACAGGACTGGCCCCAACACTGAGCCCTGGGGAACACCACTCGTGACCAGCCGCCAACTGGATTTGACTCCATTTACCACCACTCTCTGGGCTCGGACATCCAGCCAGTTTTTAACCCAGCATAGAGTGCACCCATCCAAGCCGTGAGCAGCCAGTTTCTTCAGGAGAATGCTGTGGGAGACAGTGTCAAAGGCCTTACTAAAGTCCAAGTAGACAACATCCACAGTCTTCTCCTCCTCCACTAAGCAGGCCACCTTGTCATAGAAGGAGACCAGGTTAGTGAAGCAGGACCTGCCTTTCATGAACCCATGCTGGCTGAGCCTCATCCCCTGGTTGTCCCACACGTGCTGCGTAATGGCACTCGATGATTTGTTCCATGACCTTCCCCGGCACCGAGGTCAGGCTGACAGGCCATTAGTTCCCCAGATCCTCCTTCTGACCCTTCTTGTAGAGGGGTGTCACATTTGCTAGCTTCCAGTCATCTGGGACCTCCCGAATTGACCAGGACTGCTGATAAATGATGGAGATAATAATAATAATTATTAATAATAAATATATACTAAATAAAATAATAAATATAAATAATAAAATAATATTAAAATAGTAATATAATAAATATTAAATAATAATAAATGTTAAAATAAAATTAAAATAATAAAAATAAAAATAAATAAAAATATAAATAATAAATAAGCCTCATGAAATCAACACTATAATAAAAGCATCTTATATGTATGGAACATGCCAACTCTGTTATTTTGCTTTGCCTAAAGCAGCTTTAAACCTGAAAGAAGAAGAAATCAAGCAAAGCAAGAAATCACACAGAGAGGTAGCAGTCACATGGTATCATTACTATTCTGGCAGTGGTTTAACAATAATGAAGCATCTGCTGGTCAGTTCCATGAACACCTATTTTTAGAACAGAAGGACAGTTGGGGAAAATTCTCGTAATCACACACATTAAAAAAGACCAGGGAGTATAAATTCTTCTCTGAGGGTCAATCAATTTTTCATTTACATCTCCTACCCTCGGTATACCCATATATTACGATATGTGTTGATAGAAGCATCTCAACATGTCCTCACAGTCACAATACTGTGCAGTAGAAGCTTAATATGCTTTGAAGAGCAATGTAATTTGGCATTTCAAGTTTTATGGTTTGCATACTGATGTCAAGCCTAACAAGCATATGTCAGTAAGGCTGCAAAAATAAAAGTGAATGACTTATGAATATAAACAATTCAAGAATAAATGTTTATGCAGAAAAGCTTTTTCTAGTCATTTGAAAATTTAACGTACAGTAAGCTACTTCTCTTATTTCTTATTCTTTTACTTTGTTCAGAAGGTTTTTAATTGTTTTTCTTCTCTAATTATCTGCATTTCATTTGAAATATAATAATATGTCTTCAAATCTGAAGTCATAAAACTGAAGATAGTATTTGCACAACTAGGCACTTTTTTATAGTAAGAGCTATCTGTCTTCTCACATCTTTAGGTGAGATTGACTTAATGCAGTACTCCGAAAAGTGTACATATGTTCTGAAAATAGCCATTCTTTGTAAAACTCATCTAGAAGATTGTTTTTGAATTTGAAAAACATTTTTAGAATACTTTTGTGGGCAGAAGGAGTTTAGTAGAAAGCAATAAAAATACTACATTGATTTAAGAAATACGCTTAGAAAGCTGCAGAGTAAGACTGATAAAGAAAGAGTGGAGTAGATCCACTTTTAGAAAGAAAAGTACAGTGTTCTTTTATGATAAAAATGTAAATTAGTTAAGACTTTTGAGAGCAGTAAATGCTAATAATAGGGCAGTTAGAGATAGCAGCTGCTTGTAATAACCACTGTTTTGTATGTGGTATCCCAAGTACAAGGAACAATAAACTCACTGAAGGAAAAAACTTGTCATTTATTTCTGGTGCATTTAATACTTTAGTTCCTTTCCTCTTGCTTTAAGTTATGGTTCAGTGGCAGTAATTTATTTTTCATCAGCTCTTTAAACTTTCCCTGAGTAAAAATCTTGTTGCTATTGCAAACTCTAAAACTCAGTTTATAAATCCTGAACATTGTCAAATTATTCTGGTGGTCTGATAAAAACTTGAATATTTTGGACACTGCAGAAAGAAAAAATGTTGAAATTTGGTACTTTTGGTAAATTTTTAATAAATTTTGTCTGTCTTCTTTTTTCTTCTCTAGAACATGCTAAAAGTATCTGCTTACTGTTCTTGAACCACATTGTTTTTCCTCTTGTGCTTATACAGTGGTAGAGCTTGGCTACTTCAATCTGTATACATTTTTAGAAAACATTGCCCAGGCCAAAACTTGTGCCTATTCCTCACATTTCTTCTGAAAACTTTTAGAATTAATTTTCCATATCACTGACTGAACTCATGAACCTCAAGAAAGAAAGGCTGGAGAAAATCAGAACTTTTTAAATTAACTTAGAGAAGATCCTGCCCATGGCTTCCCTGTTACTGCATACCATCTCCAGATCACATTTAACTCTTTGTAATCTTACCTAGTACCTGACAGTGTCTTATGGGGTGACTAAACTGTTCTAGATATCCTTATATTTTTAAACTATTCTCTTCCTCATATCCAGCCCCTAACCTTGACCCAGGAATAGACTCCAGGGCTCATCACTGCTCAAATGGTTGATAAGTATGCAGTTGTGTAACACACTGCAGCAGTGAGACTCAAATCCTCCTCCAGCAGTTGAACTGTGCAGGGATAGGCTGCAGATAGTTTGGTAGGTTAGTAGACCTTGCAGTTAGAAACACCTCGAGTGCATAACCACACCATTCACACTCAGTTTGGTGTGTGGGTCGTTCTTCCTCCCACCATTCCTCTCATCCTTTGCTTTCAAGTTCAAGTCAAGAGATCTTGCTCTGTCCCCATGCTCCAAACCTCAAACCTAATCTGAACATTCAGGGACAACACGCTGCTAGAGCTGTGAATCAGCTGAAAATCATATCTGTAAGCAAAAGCTTCTACCACTGCATTTAAGGCTCTAAGCCTCCAGGATCCAAAAATCAAGAAATTAAAGAAGACTAGTTGAAACATTTCCCTTGGAAAAAGCTATGTGTTCAGTTTTCTGCAGGAGTATGCAGTTCTGTCAAATCTTTTGACCAAAACAAGGCAGCCTAGGAGAAGATCTGTCCTACTCACCCATCTCTCTGCCTCTCTCTGCTTGCTTCCCTGAGTGGCCCAGCTGGATGTCAGGGACTTCTAGGCCCTGGATGCCCTGCCATTTTTTCCCCTGCATTGCCCATCTGACTTCTTCTTGCAACAGTGGCACTTCAAGGTTTCTGGCTCCCTACTCTCCCCAAGAATGGCTCTGAAAGGAGGCTGGGCCCCTGTTTCCTCTAGTTAGCTGCTCCTCACGCAGCCAGGCCCCACCACCCCAGCACAGGCTGGGGCAACCCAAGAACTGCCTGGCCAAATGAGTTATCCATGCTGGACAGCAAGCCTGAATGTTTGCATTTAGGGGTGCCTGAATTCAAGTTCTGGAGCTTTGGTTCCCTTGAAAGTATTATGTTAAACAGAATATATTCCGTAATTCAAAATGAGCAGAGAAGTTAAGATATATTCTTTTTCCTGACCAGTTGTAGTTTAGTCTCTGTTGCTAATCTAGAGGGAGGACTGGTTTAGTGATTCATACTAGGAGACTAACTCTTTGAAGTACATTTTGTACTGAAAAGAATTAAGATAACCTTTATATTATAGTATGAATCACCAAAAGACATACTTAACAGTTAATGCATCATACTTCCACTGTGTGATCCACTGGACTGGAGGTGTGCCTTGTGCCTTTCTCCATCAGTAGCTCTGCATCTACGATGGCACTCTGTGATTCCTATGCTCACACTGGAACTGACCCACTCCTCTCATCTGAGAGCCACCGAGTTGCTGCCTCATGGTGGAGGAGGCTGTCCACCTTGCTCCGGGCCACCTAAGCGAAGAAGCTGCACTGGACACCTCCCATCTTGAGACTGTTCCAGTCTGCGCAGTGCAGTGAAATGTCCGATCGGGCAAGGACTGAAGCAGGAGCCATCCCCCAGCTGTTTGGAGCCTTCACTAGGGAGAAGGAAATCCTGGTTCAGGCGTTGTGTTGGTGGGACAAGCCAGCCTCCTCTACGTACCCAAGTCTGAGGCTCAAGTGGGTTTTAAACAACTCCAAAGATAGGTGACAGCTGAAAAAAAAAAAAGGATGTGAGGATCATAGATTCACAAGCTGGCCCCTAAAAGTCGGAGTTAGTGGAGGTTTCACTCCCTTGTGGATCTAACCCGGAGGGATCGCTGAACAGCACACCTGTTACAACAGCTGCTCTTGGCTATATCCAGTTTCCAGAAGTCCTTGAAAGTCTCTGAAGTGTTTTGAGAAGTGAGTGATGACATGGGCTTCTTCGGGGAAGTCCCCTCCAGCTGGTAGGTTATGTCATCACCAGGCCTGACTTTGCACGGTGTGACTTGTGCAGCCACACCAGCCCTGGACTTAAAGGACCCCTACAAGGGGCATCTCATTTCACCAGACAGTCTGGGAATGAAAGATTTTTTTCCTGTATTTGGTTAGCATGCTTTTCAATCCACAAATGTGTATGAGTGATTTTTATTTTTTTTTCAATCGTATCTTTCCCTGGGATCCTTCTCCAACAAGCAGAACATACCCTTGCTGTGCCTTGCTCTTCTTTCCATGTAGGGTTACAGTGCAGCTAGAGTACCAGGACCTCTCTTTATTCTTGCTTAGTTTTATCTGTGGCAAATCTGTTGAATTTTTATACAAATGACATCACCAAACAGCTCATTTTTGTTAATTTTAAATTCTTGTAAATGGAGATAAAATATGATTGATAGATAAATAGGGAAAGAACTTAATTAAAAAATATTGTAGCTTTATTAGGTAATCTGTTCATTGCTATGCATCATATCCTCCCCTATAGCACAAAGCAAAGGCTGAGCAGGCCTTCTGGTTTATAAGGGCATGAAATACTGCCGCTTGCCCGGTTTTGCTTGCTTGATGCACTCATTCTTCTACTCACTAGTCCTGTAGCTTTAGCCTACTTGCCTAGCAGCTGCACCATGTTCTTCAAAGTGTTACATGACACTTGTGGAAAAAAACAAGCTTGAATCATGAGTTTTCCAAGCTTTGAGGCTGCAAGAATTTCATTCATTACAGGATGCAGAGAGAAGAGGGGAGGATTTTGCAGTGTCACTGATATATTGATTCAGCTTCTATTACTTAAGTGTTGCCACAGTTCTGAGGCAGTTTTAAATACATTTTTGTTTTATTTATTTGCTCTCAAAGAGACTAAGCAACCAACCTTCAACATTTCCAAAGTTCTGCCTTCTCCACACAACACAGTGGCAGCATGGCCACACTATCTCCTGCCATAAAGCAAGACAAACTCTACACTTATCAAAATCACAGCAAGCCAATTGGCAGTTTATGTGTTCCCATTCCCTCTTCACAGTATCCAGAATAGCATACTGCAGAGATAACTGCTTGTTACACACCTTTGGGAAGTCATTCTTCAAGTATAGTAAGTTAAAAATGGTCAAAAATGTAAATGAAATTGGCCTTTTATTGCCAGCACTCCTAACTAAACGAAGTTTAACAGCACTGAGGACTACCCACTGTTATCCGCAATTTCAGCCCTAAGACTAGCACTACTGGAACAGGGAAATAATTGACCTAAATCTTCCATGAGTCCTGTATTCTTCCCCAGCACAAGCCTTTTAGCTGGCCCTTTAGTGTTCCAGATAAAACTGTGTGGTTTTTGTTCCTGTGGACAGTGTATAACACTCCTAGCAGAACAGTTGCATGCTCACTTCAAAATTGTTTTGGTGATGTTTGTTTGCAACAGTCCAGCGGCAGTAGGAGCGAACATACTCGAGGTGATGCAGGAGTCCAAGAGAGTTGAAAAGGAAAGAAAATATTGCATGAATAAACAGCTAGAATATGATCAACATCTAAGTTTGACACAACTTTCTGATCTGAATCTGAATTCTCTCAGTGCCAGGAGGCACACAAGGCGCGAACATCGTTCTTCCACTTCGATCGGTCCGCGGCTGCGTGCTCTGGAGTCAAGGGCCACAGCGCAGTCTTCCGTCGGTTTCCCCCTCAGGACATGACCGATCCAACTCCATCTCCTCCTCCTCACTTCATTACCAATTTTCTCCATCATTCCTGATGCTCGTCGTTTCTGCAACTTTTTTTTTTTTTTTTTTTTTTTTTTTCCAGGAGGAGGTAGTTGGCCTCCTGCCCAACCCCCATGACTTGGAGGGCCAGTGGTTTTTCTGTCAGGGTGGCCTTCCCTTAGGCTGCGTTGGTTCGCGGCACCTTCTTCAATTTTATCCGGTGCACCCTCCAGAGAGGGATCCCCTATCCACCACCCAGGGGACGCGCCTTCTAGCCGTGCAGCCCCAGCCGAAGGCTGACACAACTTTGGGACTGGTAAATTCAGATGGTATTTATAAGGGGTTTACATGCAAGAATCTACATAAAAATTTTTGATTGCCAAATTTTGCCCTTCATACAAATTCATAAAGCATCTTACACTATGGTACAATCTCGGTCTGTTCCCTTTCTCAGTAAGATATCAAAGGCTTATTTCTGAACAAGTCTAGGGAAGAGAGGAAACTAAGTAGCCAGAATTCCCACCATAAACTCAAATAATCTTAAGGTAGTATTCAGTTGTGTCAACTTGACAACAGTTCCCTTGAATTCGTTGCAGCAGCAAGAACTAACCATAGTGGGTGTTTGCAGCTCTCCTTCAGCCATGCCAGGATGGCTTAGAAATGCTGAGTTGGAGCAGCAGAGCCAGACGTGGAGGTCAGTGCAAAGGGGTACCTTGCTTATTGATTCTGAGTGACACAAATGGCACTTAGCACCCTGAGAACGTGTATTACCTCGCCCAAAAATGCACCAAGGGACCAATTCATGCACCCTTACGAAGGTATTTAGTACCATACGAAACACCCCAGGGTATTCTGTCTGGCTGTAGCAGTCCACAAATCTGCAGGGCCTGTGTTATATCTGTCAACTCCCTACTGATAGTCCAGGGCACTGCAAATAGTAATAAGTGCTGAAGCGTGGGCAGCAGAACTAAGCCTAAAAGGTCATCAAGCTTGTATAGAAAGGGACACCAGAATTGAGAAATTACACTATTAAGGCTGCCTGATCAACTTTAATTCAGTTCTTCGTGTATATATACGGACATGTAGTCTTAAATTATATTCCCTATTTCTGGTCCCATTCCTCCTCCATGCTCCCAATTAATTTCTAACTGCCAAGTCCCGCAGTTTCCTCTCCCCCCCTCTCTTTCTTCTTCCTTATGCCCAGCATCCCACTGAGCCATGGTAGGCAGCTGCAGTACCTGCATTTACACAGGGAGCATAATTTTCTGGCAGTTCAGTGGATTTCTAGCATGTTGCTGCAGATGGCATGGGGGAGGAACGGGGACTTGTTCATTAAAGTCTCAGTAGTCTCTACTGAACAAACAGAAATTTTTCTGAAACCTTCCAGCTTGGCACAGACCACAGACAGCTGAAAGTAGATTCTTGATACAAAGGTTGCCCGCTACACCATAGCTAGTCCTTGCCTCAAATATAAGAAGCCTAATGCTGCTGAGAAAGAATCTTTCTGGCATGGGCTGAAGAACTTGATTTCCCACAGACATACCTCCTTTTGCAAACATCTGAATAGAAAACAAAATAAAACAGCCCATGGCAGTGTTGAACACCAAAAATGTCAATCCCAGTGACTACTCTTAGGCAAGTACCAAAAATTGGACCTTTCTGGAAGTATCACACAAGCTTCAGTTGTACTTGTCCTACCAGACAAGTCTCTAAGAACTCAAGTGAATATTTTACAGTGAGAATCACACAACTAAATTATCTAATATTCTAATTTGAAAAAATTCCACATCATGCAATCTGAATATTAAAATTCCTTTCTATTAAGGTGTGACACAGGTAGACAGTAGTTTATGGGGAGCTAAGCATCCAAGTGCTGCACTATCTGTATTATAGCAATGAAGATGTATAGCTCAGGGGGCTGGTCTTGAAGGAAATGATAATGTAGCTGACTGACATCTTGCATTTGATTCTCTGAGAGCAGGAGAGAGACCGAAGCAAGGTAAAGAATGATAGAAGATAAAAAGGAAGGTTCTAGATCTAGCTACAGCAAGGGCCTGGTTTGGATCTGGGCTAATACGATAGGAGCACACCAATGTGTACTCGAAAGTAAAGTTTGGTCCTTCATATGTAACACATAATGATACTTTTTTTCTTGCCAGCTAGTGAAATACTTTAAGTAATAAGGAGGATCATATGTAACACTTACTGCCAAAGGTCAGTCAGTATTGCTGTTCTCTCCCCAATCCCTCACTCCCATCTCCCTGCACCAGCAGCAAATGCTTGTGTCTCAGATCAATAATCCAGGCACAATTTTCAGCTCAGATTTATCTTTATCTGAGCAAAAAGGTTGCATCTTTGCCACTGGATCACCTGTCGGATATGACCTTTTTTGTCCAATTAAACATCTATAACTCTCATCTATACCCTTATCCTCTCGGGTCTTAGTTCCTACCACCAACATCTTTCTTGCTAGTCTCTTTCCACAAGTATAGTTTTGAGTATGTTGTTTTAACCATGTCAGCTCTCTTTTCTGCATCACTCCCTTTTGCTCAGCCATAGCAAACATCACTTACCAGTATTCACTGCTAGTGTTCCAGGCAGCTTATCCTACCTTACCTATAGTCGTTCACTCATTATAGGGACATCACCTTTTGCCTTCAGCCAGCCCAGCTTCCAGCCTCTTAGGTTACAGCAACAGTGAAAACAGTGAGATCCCATATAACACCTGAGTGTGTCAGGGAACAGGGCAAAGGAAAATAAAAGACATAAACAAGACAAAGAAAAGGAGAAGAGAAGCTCTTATGGTTCCTTATGCTCTTACAACAGAATCCCTATTTTCCACTATAGATTTTTAATTAATATAGTTGCTTTTTAACTACCTGTTTTCTAGCACTGAAAATACAAAAGTGTCAGTCAGAGCTTTGATGAGTACATCTCTCCAAGATCCTCCTGATGGCTTTCCAGCAATTATCCTATAGACTGGAGTAATATATGGGATTCCTTGTTACAGTCTGAGTAAAAGGTGCACCTTAAAAATACAGTGGTATTTGCTATCTTGCAGTAATTAGTAAATTCAACCAACAAGCATGAAAGAGAATTCTAAAGCAACTGATGCTTTAAATACATTTAAAATTGTATTTATTTAAAGATATCTGTCAATCTTTAAAACATACTGTCTTGCTTTACATAGCCCTGACACTTGGTTTTAAGGACTCACTCAAAGCTTCTTCTGAACTTGGCTAATCTTTCTCTTTCGAGACTTGTATGAATCTTGCCCCTTGTTTTCATTTTTGCAGTCTTCGTTCTCTGGGATGTGCTTACTGAAATGCTGAGCTAGGTTCTCAACAGATGTAAATGTGCATTGCTTTACTAACTTTCAAGGTAGTAGGCTAATTTACGCAAGATGAGGATATGGGGCACAGGTTTTACTTTTATCCCATCATAGGAAAAATATACATCAACATTTCTCTCCTTGATACTTCATAGGCCACAATAATGAGAACTTCTGCTTTTCAACCTCATTTGATTACCACAAGATATTCTTAGTACATAAATGTTAATTATCTGTGCAAACAGGAAGATACCTGTTTACACTGAGTACATCCAGCTATCACTGAAATACTTCCTAGGCCTGGATTTTTCCCTCTGAACCAGATGCAATTCCTTTTCAGTGATTTAATTGCTTCCTTTCCATTTAATTACTTTGAGGATTAACTGCAGGCAAGTGTATTCCAATAATAGGCTCATCTACAAAGAACAGGAAGCTTTCCCTGTGGTCCAGGGAATTCACCACTTCCGACTGCAGTTCAGCTATATAGCTATCAGGTTTCCCTTTGCCCCTGGGCTTTATGTGTCACCTTGTCTGTCTGAGTGCAAGGAAATGTCATGGGATGAACTGCTTGCTCTTGAATTCACATACAGAGCTCCTGGCAGGAAATAACAAAATCCTTCTTCTCATCAGGGCAAAGGATGCAAATATTTCAGGCCCAAGTATTAAATTATTAATCAGATATAATTAATATTAATGATATCTAGAATAATTTCCATCAATAAATTTCTGGGTGAAAAAAGTTAAAACTGAACAACTTTTTTGCTTGCTTGGGCAAAGATCCTTTTTTGATCTTAACATGCATATTGAATAGCAATTTATCCAATCTGCATTTCATTGGAACTACTTTGCTTGAAAGCTGGGGCTGAGATTACTGCTTTCTATATGTAAAAATGACACATCATGGGAATTTGTTTTCACCTTCTTAGGTGAAGGCCGAGTGATATTTAGAGACAGTTTGTGGTACAGGGATTAATGGATTTACAAGAAATTTCTTTTGACCAGATTACACCAAAGTCCATCAGAAAATTTTGTGCTGAACTAGTGCTCCGTGACTGTGAGGTCCACACACCTGACTGACTCCTTGCAAGAACCTAATATAATACATGTAGCACGGCACCACAGCTTCTCACACACCCATTGATTAAAAGAAGCTCATTGGATCCAGGTGGGGGAAAAGGACCAGGAAATACTCACAAATAGGATGGCATAAATCTACAGATAAAAGAAGAGGCACTCTAGCCCCTTCCCTATAGCACAATGCTTCCTACTTTATGGGCCAAGAGAGGTAACCTAAAAGAGTTCTGTAGCTAGCGTTGAAGAAAATTATACTGCCTTGGGTTAGTTTATTTTTCAGACAATGCTTGGGATATATTTTTAGTCAAGAGTGCTTTTCTTTCAAAAGTAGTTATGCACAAAATATTTTTCTGTCTCTCAAATTCTAAGAACATTTCTGTTTATAAATGAAAGGCTTATGACTCACTAAATAATAGACATCAGGTGAACAATGTATAAAACACATTTTTTTTTTTCTTTTTTTTTAATTGAAACTTGACCAAAGAAACTTGGTCTCCAATTTGTTCTCATTGGTAGAAAAATACCAGTCTTAAATTCAGTAAAACTGCTAATGACATAACTTTCATATGCCCTCCATTTAATCAAATATTGGAGGTGATTTTTGCTGTGTCCTTTAATCCCAGATTTTGTTTCTACATTTCCTTTTCTGCTGCTTGTGGTAAGTAGAAGGAGATTTCTCCTTGTCCTGCCCAGCAGAGGTACTGCCTGTTTATGAAGATGTACAGTAGTACAGACATGGTAAATACAGATATGTGTGAGAATAGGAAGGGTTGCTACTAGGTTCTTTGTGTGATCTACAGCTAGCAGATTAAATAGAACATAGATTTTATGTAAGAAGCTGGGGAGGTAGTGGTGGAGAAACTTGTCCTGTTTTCCCC